>NC_135953.1:123100177-123766605 GCF_053455715.1 Rhinoraja longicauda
AGATTGATAAAATATTAATTTTCCAAGTTGGTTTTAAATGGAAAATGATAATATCGATGTTGCAAGATTTGGCCTCAACAAATCTTAGAATTGGCAAAATGCTAGAGTATGAAAAAAAGCTATTTTGCCTACTGAGTCCATGCAGGCTCCTTCCAAGACTAATCCGCTCACTTCCTCTCCTACTCTCTCCCCATTTTGGTTTTTTTCCCGAAGCCCTTACCTAATTCCCTTTAGAATGTCTTGATTTGATTCTGCCTTCATTACTTCAGACCAGTTCCCCTATTACCACCATCCCAGGCAATGCATTCCAGATCCCATCCACTTACTGTGTGTAAAAAAAAATCTTCCACTCATTTTTCTTCCTTTTGCCACTCATATTTACTCTTTAAACCTCTGTTTATCGGTCCTTCCACCACTAGGGAACGGGTTCTCTTATAACTCTTTTTGGATCCTTCGTGATTTTAATGACCTCTGTGAGATTTTATTTTCTCCCAAAGAAAGCGATCTCAACAACTTCAGTCTACCTATATAATGGAAGTGCCACATTGCTATAATCATTCCATCAGATCTCTTCTGCATCTTATCGAAGGTGCCTCCTCTCTAAGGCTTCAGATCTTCCTAACGTGTGGTTCTCAACTGAACAAAATACTTTAGTTGTGGTGAAAGCAATGTTTTATGAAAGTTTATCTTAACTTTTTTTGTTGTTGTACTCCGTGTTTCCTTTGCATAAAGTGTAAGATCTTTGTGTTTTTAGTCACTCTCTCAACCAGTCCTACATTTTCAATGATTTATGTAAGTGTGCCCAGATCTGTTCCTTTACCCCATTAAAATTGCACCCTGTAACCTACCTTATATTTTCTTTTTAAATGTGACTATGGATTTTCCAGTATTACATTTCATCTGGCATATATCCCCTTTTTTCACCGATGTGTCTACTCTATTGCTTTCAACTTCTTATTCCACTCTGCTTCCACGTTTTGTGTCCTCTTTACTTTAGAAATTTGTTCCACAGTCATAGCATAGAAATGGCCCCTTCGGCCCAACTTGTCCATGCTGATCAAGATTCCCCATTTCCCCACGTTTAGCCCAGATCTCTAAACCTTCCCAATCCATGTATCTGTCCAATAGACATAGAAAACATAGAAAATAGGTGCAGTAGGAGGCCATTTGGCCCTTCGGCCCTTCGAGCCAGCACCACCATTCATTGTGATCATGGCTGATCATCCACAATCAGTGACCCGTGCCTGACTTCTCCCCATCTCCCTTGATTCCGCTAGCCCCTAGAGCTCATCTATCTCTTTTAAATTCATCCAGTGAATTGGCCTCCATTGCCTTCTGTGGCAGAGAATTCCGCAAATTCACAACTCTCTGGGTGAAAAAGTTTTTTCTCATCTCAGTTTTAAATGGCCTCCCCTTTACTCTTAGACTGTGGCCCCTGGTTCTGGACTCCCCCAATATTGGGAACATTTTTCCTGCATCTAGCTTGTCCAGTCCTTTTATAATTTTATACATTTCTATCAGATCCCCTCTCATCCTCTAAATTCCAGTGAATACAAGCCCAGTCTTTCCAATCTTTCCTCATATGACAGACCCGACATCCCGGGGATTAACCTCGTGAACCTATGCTGCACTGCCTCAATAGCAAGGATGTCCTTCCTCAAATTAGGAGACCAAAACTGCACACAATACTCCAGATGTGGTCTCACCAGGATCCTGTACAACTGCAGAAGGACCTCTTTACTCCTATACTCAAATCCTCGTGTTATGAAGGCCAACATGCCATTAGCTTTCTTCACTGCCTGCTGTACCTGCATGTTTACTTTCAGTGACTGGAACAAGTATCTTTTAAATGCTGTTATGGTATCTGCCTCAACTACCTCCTCTGGGTAGTTGTTTTTTGGAGGAAGAGGAAGCGAAAAGTGTTGTTCCCCAGGTTTAGTACTAGAACCAATGATTTTATTAGTATCCATTAATGTATACTAATAAAATCATTGGTTCTAGTACTAAACCTGGGGAACAACACTTTTCGCTTCCTCTTCCTCCAAAAAACAACTACTTTGTTCCTCTCTTTGTAATTTAGCCAACTTTCTATTCTTTACTTTAGACTTTAGTGATACAGCGTGGAAACAGGCCCTTCGGCCCACCGAGCCCGCACCACCCAGCGATCACCCCATACACTAGCACTGTCTTACACACTAGGGACAATTTACCATTTTCCAGAAGCCAATTAACCTTCAAACCTGTATGTCTTTGAAGTGTGGGTGGAAAGCCTGAACACCCAGAGAAAATCCGTGATCACAGGGAGAAGTACAAATTCTGTATAGGCATCACCTATAATCAGGATTGAACTTGTGTCTCAGGAGGTGGCAACTGTGTGTAAGTACTGTGTGCAGTTTTGGTCTCCAAATTTGAGGAAGGATATTCTTGCTATTCAGGGCGTGCAGCGTAGGTTTACTAGGTTAATTCCTGGAATGGCGGGACTAACCTACTGGAAAGACTGGAGTGGCTAGGCTTGTATACACTGGAATTTAGAAGGATGAGAGGGGATCTTATCGAAACATATAAGATTATTAAGGGGTTGAACACATTAGAGGCAGGAAACATGTTCGCAATGTTGGGGGAGTCCAGAACCAGGAGACACAGTTTCAGTCAGAAAGTTGTAAATCTGTGGAATTCACTGCCTCAGAAGGCAGTGGAGGCCAAGTCCCTGAATGCATTCAAGAGAGAGTTGGATAGAGCTCTTAAGGATAGCGGAGTCAGGGGGTATGAGGAGAAGGCAGGAATGGGGTACTGATTGAGAATGATCAGCCATGATCACATTGAATGGTGGTGCTGGCTCGAAGGGCCGAATGGCCTACTCCTGCACCTATTGTCTATTGTCTAACTCCACAGCTGTGCCACTGTGCTGCCCTGATCCAATTCAATCTGCCACTGTCCCTTTTATTGTACTGGTTTCAATCTGGGCAATGTGTGTTATGTGACATTTTATTAAAAACCTTTTCAAAGTCCATATACACATCAACTGCACATTTCTCATGTACTCTCATCTAATCTATAAAGTTATGATTGTTAAACATGATTTGCGTTTAACAAATTTCTCAAATCCATCCATTTCTGCCCAAGCTACTGCTAATTGTGTCCCTGAATACTGCTTCTGAATGTTTTCCTACTGCTGAGGTAAACTAGACTAATATGTAATTCATGAATTTATTTTTCACACCTTTTCGAACAAAGCTATAACATATATGATTCTCCAATTCTCAGGCACCACTATCTATGTGGTTGCATCAGCCATTTACTAAGGAGTGGTCTGCTGGAGCAGCAGCATCTCAGCGGCGGAAGGGAAGAGACTCGACAAGCTGGTCAGGAAGGCCAGCTCTGTCCTGGGTTGCCCCCTCGACTCAGTGCAGGTGGTGGGAGAGAGGAGGATGATGGCAAAGTTAACATCGCTGCTGGACAACGACTCCCACCCCATGCAGGACACTGTCACTGCACTGAGTAGTTCCTTCAGTGACAGACTCCTTCACCCCAAGTGCGTGAAGGAGAGATATAGGAGGTCCTTCCTTCCCGCTGCTGTGAGACTGCACAACCAGCACTGCTCCCAGCAGACGAGCCAACAGTAACAGCTAAGAACACCCAGAAAACTGATGACAATTTATCCTTGTCTTTACTTTTATTTATAATGAATGATCTCTTGCTATCCACTTTGCTGCTGGAACACTGTAAATTTCCCCAGTGTGGGACGAATAAAGGAATATATTATTATTATTATTATTATTATTAAAGGTATTTGAAAGCTTGCGGCCAGCACTTTTGCAAGTTTTGCCCTTACTTTCCTTGGCAGTCTAGGATGCCTCCAATCCAGATTGGGTGATTTATCCACACTGAGGACAGCCAACCTTTCTAGCGTGTCCTCTTTATCATCTAGTTTCTCAGCAACATCTTTCTTCTGCTGAGACCCCTAAAAGCATCTTCATCTTTCATAAAGATTGAATCAGGTGATCATTTAGTACCCCAGCCATGACCTCTGCCACCGTGAATTGATCTCTTCTGTGGTCCTTGATCAGCCCCATATCTCATCTTAATACCTGTTCACGGTCAAATTTTACCAATACCTTAGCCACTTCCATGAGTTACTGACCTTCAGTTACCAGTGAACTTTATTTTAATAATTATAGGCAGAATTGGTAAGTACCTATACGAATGGAGCATCAGAGTGAAAAATAACTTGCATTTATCAACGGTATTTCACCACATTAGGTTATTTCAAAGTATTTCAAGTTTTAAAGTAGTTTTCAAGTAGTTTTGAAGAATAATCATTGTTGTGGGGAAAAGTTGCTGCCAAGTTGTACAGGGTAATGGTGCACATACAGCAGTTTTCTATTTTAATTGGGAGATGGAAAAAGGTTGGCCATTACATCATGCGGATTCCTGTGCTCTACATTGAATGAGGCCATGGAATTATTTAGCATCCATCTAAAAAGGTTGAGCCCCCGTGTAACGTTTCAACCAGAAGAATTCTCGTGCAGCATTTGTAGAAAATGAGAGAATTGCTGGTAACATATTGCAACTTTTAATATATTTTAGATGAGGACAATATACATTTCAAGTTCTTTATTTTGTTCCTAATATTATATTGCCATAATTTATTTACATCATAAAAAGAGCAGTTGTTCATTTTATTAAATCGGCTTTGAAAATACAACTTTACAAATGATTTACAAATAATTGTTTATTAATTACACTATAGAATTTAAGTTTTCTAAACTCTTCTGCTGTTTTCTGCTACGTTAAACAAATATAAATTAATTATATGCAGGAATAACCTTTTTTTTTTAAGTTAAGGTGTTCAAATATAATACTGGTGTCATAAATTTAACAAAATACCAATGCCATAATGTTACTTGGCAACAGATTGTTAGTGATTATTTTTTGTAACTCAATAATGACCAATTTTAGCCATAAAGTTTATCAATTTCTTTTTATTTGGTAGTATGTTATTTTCATCCATGTTTAGCTGAATTCAAATTCTTTATTTTCTTTTAAAATGTCAAAAACATCAATAATTTCCAGTATTAATAATCAAGATGTAAAATCTGATGATAGTATAACAGAAGCTTCTTATGCAGACATGGAACAATAAAGTACGAAACCAGACCCTTCTGCCCACCTTGTCTATGCCAACCAATTTAATTCGCCTTTATTTGGTCCATAGCACTCTAAAACCTTCCTATTCATAAAGCTGTTCAAATTTATTTTAAGTTGTATCTGCTTCTTTGGTTTCCTCTGGCAACTAATTCCAAATACAGACTACCCTCTGATTGAAAAGATTGTCCCTGAGGTTTTCCTTAAATCTCTCCTCTCTCACCCTAAGGCACTACAGGTGCTGTCTGTACAGAGTTTGTTCATTCTACCCGTGGATTGCCGGTTTATTTCCAAACTCCAAACATATACAGGTTTATTGGCTTCGGAAAAATTGTAAATTGTCCCTAGTGTGTAAGATAGTGCTAGTGTATGGGGTAACTGCTCGTCAGGGTGGACTTGTTGGGCCGAAGGGCCTGTTTCCGTTCTGTATCACTAAACCAAACTAAACTTAAGCCTATGCCTCTTGTTTTAGAATTATCTATACAGTCTTTACTTTAACCATACCCCTCATGATCTTGTACACTTCAATAAGGTCACCCCTCCCACACTTCAGAGAGAAAATCTCTACCCTATCCAATCTCTCCCTATAACTCACCAGCCCTGGCAACATCCTGGTGAATCACTTCTGCACCCTTCCCTACTTAATGACATACTTCCTATATATAGCCTAGCGAACAGAACTGCACAGAGTACTTCAAGTGTGGTCTCACTAACAACTTGCACAGCTGCATCCTGATGTACCATCTTTTGTTCTCGATCCCCTTCCAAATGAAGGCAAGCATGCCGAATACCTTTTTCACCACGTGGAGGAAGGAATTGCAGATGCTGGTTTAAAAAAAAGATAGACACAAAAAGCTGGAGTAACTCAGCGGGACAGGCAGTATTCCTGGAGAGAAGGAATGGGAGACTTTTCGGAACGAAGAAGGGTCTCGTCCCGAAACGTCACCCATTCCTTCTCTCCAGAGATGCTGCCTGTCCCGCTGAGTTACTCCAGCTTTTTGTGCCTACCTTGTTCACCACACTGTCCTCCTGACTTGCCACTGTTAAGGAACAATGCACCTGTACTTCCAGATCTCCCTGTTCTGTGGTACTTTCCAGGGCTTTACCATTACTGTGCAAGTCCTGCCCTGGTTTGACATACCAAAGTGCAATATCTCACACTTATCAGAGTTAAATTCCATTTGCAATTCCTTGGCCCATCTTCCCATTTGATCTATCCTTCATTACTGTCCACTGCATCACAAAATTCAAAATTAACTGCAAATTTACTAACATTGTCATCCAAATTGTTAATGTATATAACAAAAAGCAGTGCATCCAGTATTAACCCTTGCAGCACTCCTCTGATTAAAGAGCTTCAAACAGTAAAACAACCCTCCATAACTCCCTTTTGACTCTTTTCTCCAAGGCACCTTGGATTCCAAACAGTCTATCCTTCTAAACCAGTCTACCATGCGGAACCTTGTTAATGGTTTTGCTAAAGTCCAAAAAGACACTGTCCACAGCCTGCCCACATTAATCCTCTTGGTGACCTCTTCAAAACACTTCATCAGTCTTGTGAGACACGATTTCATGCACACAAGGCCTTGGTCGTGTGGATTCAGATGTGGCATATTGTTAGAAGACAAAGGGATGTGTTGGAAGGACGATATTGAGGCTGGAGATCTATGACCAGTGGAGTACCGTAGGGATCTATATAGGACCTCTGTTGTTTGTGATTCACACACAAACACACGCGCACACACATACACATACTCACACACACAACATATATAAAGTATACATATACATACTTCATGTACTTGTGGATGGATTTAATAGACAATAGACAATAGGTGCAGGAGGAGGCCATTTGGCCCTTCGAGCCAGCACCGCCATTCAATGTGATCATGGCTGATCATTCTCAATCAGTACCCCGTTCCTGCCTTCTCCCCATACCCCCTGACTCCGCTATCCTTAAGAGCTCTATCTAGCTCTCTCTTGAATGCATTCAGAGAATTGGCCTCCACTGCTTTCTGAGGCAGAGAATTCCACCATTTGACCAAAGCTTGAATATTCCTTGTCAACCCGCAGAGCTCTATCCTGGGACAGAATGATCCGTTCACTGCTGCTTGAATTATATTACCCAAAATTTATATTACCCAAGAGAAAATCGTGTGAGGGATAGATTACAATTGTTTTGTGTTCTTCTTGCACACATATTTCAATTGGAGCAATATATGTCTTGTACATGATTCTCCAGTTTCATTGTGAAGATTTCATGTTCATTTCCAAAAAGGTCAATTTTTAATGAGACCCTATGGACTTCAGATTTATGGTGGAATGTTTCCATTTTATCCCATATCCACCACAACTTCACAGATCTAAATTTGTACGTCCATCAAATACAAAAATCGCTCAACAAGTTTCTTTCCCAAATAAGTTGATAACTCCCTGCAAACATTTTCTTCATTATTGTTTATGGCCAATGATGAGAAAGCATGAAGATTTTTGGAGAAAATCTGAGCACAGGTTGAAGAGGCTGTATTTCCTGTCTGTGATTATAACATTGACTCGCTATCAATCTTTCACTCACTTCCACGTTACTCATCAATTCTAAGTCTGCGTCAATTCATTTTCATCTACTAGTATAAGAAAATAACTGCAGATGCTGGTACAAATCAAAGGTATTTATTCACAAAATGATGGAGTAACTCAGCAGGTCAGGCAGCATCTCAGGAGAGAAGGAATGGGTGACGTTTCGGGTCGAGACCCTTCTTCAGACTGATGTCGGGGGCGGGACAAAGGAAGGATATAGGTGGAGACAGGAAGATAGAGGGAGAACTGGGAAGGAGGAGGGGAAGGGAGGGACAGAGGAACTACCTAAAATTGGAGGTCGATGTTCATACCACTGGGCTGCAAGCTGCCCAGGCGAAATATGAGGTGCTGTTCCTCCAATTTCTGGTGAGCCTCACTATGGCACTGGAGGCGGCCCATGACAGAAAGGACAGACTGGGAATGGGAGGGGGAGTTGAAGTGCTCGGCCACCGGGAGATCAGTTTGGTCAATGCGGACCGAGCGCAGTTGTTGAGCGAAGCGATCGCCGAGCCTGCACTTGGTTTTGCCGATGTAAATAAGTTGACATCTAGAGCAGCGGATGCAATAGATGAGGTTGCAGGAGGTGCAGGTGATCCTCCTCCCTTTGTCCCGCCCCCCTGACATCAGTCTGAAGAAGGGTCTCGACACGAAACGTCACCCATTCCTTCTCTCCCGAGATGCTGCCTGACCTGCTGAGTTACTCCAGCATTTTGTGAATAAACATTTTCATCTACTAGTCACTTCACACCGTTATGAAATTATTTTCATTTCTTCCTTTGGATGCTTGTGGTTCATCCACATTATTAATATGCCATAATTATTACATTTTAATTCTGGGAACCCCTTAACTAAATTTGCAATATTTTAGATTATTTGAGGTCGAGAGTGCATCCATCATTTTGAATCCCTCTGCCAGTGGGTTCATTTAATATAATTTCTGTCACTTAAAGCATTAGTATATTGGCTTCTTCAATGTTTATATTTTATAGATTTTATATTTCATTATTTTTGTGTTTTACCATATACCTTGAATATTATTTTCTTTTCATCTCTTAAGTGGCATTTTCTACTTTTTCTGTGTATTAACTTGTTCACTTGCATCCTTCTCATTTTAATGGGACCAAAGCTAATTCATAGTTCTCTTCAGAAAATTTAGCGAATTAGTAAATTCCACATAGTTTAAAAGTGTCTTTAGTTCATTGATGGTGCATTTTTGATCTTTTTGCAGACTTTAGATAATGAAAAGATGGGGCTTGGGATATACTGTCTATGACGTGTTGCTTCATAAGTGGATTCGTAACAATTGTGTGGTGTTGGTGGCAATGAGTTTCAGTCCAGTCTCACCTCTACATTTGGATTAATTTTGTGCAATTAGAGGCTACTGTGGGTAGCAAGTCTGGCAGATCTATTCTTTGGTAGCTGGTTTTGATCTCTGATTTGCCATACTTATCAAAACAGGCTTTCATGCATATTCTCTGAAATTGCAATATCTGAGAATAGATATTAGGTTTTTGGATGCCTTGTAATTATACTTTCCTTTTTAACCACATGATCCCAATTCATTCTGAGTGCATAAAAGTGATTTCTTGTCTTATTTACAGCAGAGTGATTTGTTTAGGAGATCTTGAATCATAGTTTTGTAACTTCAACTGTAACAACATTTTAAATGCCAGAATTTAAAGAAACGTTCTGGTATAATGACATTCATGTCATTTATCACTTGAATGGCGGCTGAGGGTATTGATTTTGACATTTTGTTTGTGTCATTTATCAGGAATGTTTGTAATCTTTGTAGATGATCATTTTCTTTTGAATGACATATTGCTATTCAAAAAAAATTGGAACATATCACATTCATCACACAATAAGATGGAACAATTATCAATTAATTGATGTTAAATAGGAAAGGAAAAGGGAACAGTAGTGAGAAACAAAAGGCAGACACAAAATGGTGGAATAACTCAGCGGGACAGGCAGCATCTCTGGAGAGAAGGAATGGGTGACGTTTCGGGTCAAGACCCTTCTTCAGACTGATGTCAGGGGAGTGGGCGGGACAGAGATAGAATGTAGTCGGAGACAGTAAGACTGGTAGGAGAACAGGGAAGGGGGAGGGGATGGAGAGGGAAAACAAGGGCTATTTAAAGTTAGAGAGGTCAATGTTCATACCGCTGGGCTGTAAGCTACCAAAGCGAAATATGAGGTGCTGTTCCTCCAATTTTTGTTGGGCCTCACACTGACAATGGAGGAGGAGTTAAAGTGCTGAGAAATCGGGAGATCAGGTTGGTTAAGGCGGACTGAGCGGAGGTGTTCAGTGAAACAATCGCCAAGCCTGTGCTTGGTCTCGCCGATATACAGGAGTTGACATCTGGAACAGCGGATACAGTAGATGAGATTGGAGGAGGTGTAAGTGAACCTCTGCCTCACCTGGATAGACTGTTGGGGTCCTTGGATAGAGTCGGTGGGGGAGGTCAAGGGATAGGTGTTGCATCTCCAGCTGTAGCACGGGAAAGTACCTGTAGAAGGGGTGGTTTGAGTGGGAAGGGACATGTTGACCAAGGAGTTGCGGAGGGAATGGTCTCTGTGGAAGGCAGATAGGGGTGGAGATGGGAAGATGTAGCCAGTAGTGGGATCCCGTTGGAGGTGGCGAAAATGTTGGAGGATTATATGCTGTATGCGACGGTTGATGGTGTGGAAGATGAGGACAAGGGGGAACGCTCTCCTTGTTACGAATGGCTGGAGGGGGAGCAAGAGCGGAGCTGTGGGATATCGAGGAGAAACAAAAGGTTTGGTTGAAGGAATGCTTTGACAATCTAAAAACAATGAAAAGGGGACTGACCTGACAAACCACAGAGTTAGATAAGGTGTCCCAGAAACGTATTGATAAACAATCAAACACTGCAATGGAACAGGGCAGATGGATGCTAGAGAATATCAGGGCGTGTTTGTGGACGGAGAACAGAACAGTTTCACTCAGAAGAGATAACCAATCCTGGAGGAATTTGGCATTAAGAAAATAATTTGAACGCTCACCATAGTTAAGTAGCCAGCAGGAAATGAAGAGGACAGGAGTTACCCGAGTGTGGGCCATTGTCTGTAAATGGAGCTTGCACATTCATGGATGAATTGAACCAAGTAGCATTGAGTAAAGGCACCAAACAAAGACTAAGACAGATCATGTCCAGTGAACCTAACCAAATTTTCAGAATTTTGCAGAAGGTGTAAGCTACGCATAAAAGTCTATGGATGTAGTTTGTATAGGATTCAACAAAGCCTTTGATATGGTTCTTGAAAAGTGACGGCTGACTAGTTAAATCTCATTAATTTGCAGATAATTTATTGAATTGGATTCAAGATAAGAACACAAAGTAAGATTATTGGCGTACACTTGAATTGAAAGAATATAACTGATGTTGTCCCTCATGGATCTCTGCTGCTGCCTTTATGATTGACCATAGTAATGAATTATTTGGGTAACCACAGAAAGCCATTTATTCAAGGTCAAAGGTAATGCAAATTTAGATAAGGGGGCATATGGGAATGTAAAATTACATGACATTGAGAGATTAAATGAATAACAAAACCATGGCAGTGTCAATCGAGAATTGGTTTAAAATTTACACAAAATGATGGAATAACTCAGTAGGTCAAGCAGCATCTCTGGAGAAAATGGATAGGTGATGTTTCGGGTCAGGACCCTTCTTCATACTTGGTTCGTCTTGTTTAGATTAACAAAGGATAGACTTTATTTTAAATGTGCAATGTTTGGCACAGCAAATCCAGAGAAATTCAGGGGTCTATTTTCACAGATTTTATTAAACTATTGCAAAATAGTGCATGAAGAATCTGATGGAACCTATTTGTGTGCAGTACTAGTCTACGTTCAATGTTCTTGCGTGCGGTGCTGGCTCGAAGGGCTGAATGGCCTACTCCTGCACCTATTGTCTATTGTCTATTGTGAGTCTGTAAATATTTATGAAAATTGCCACCAGGCTGTATATGAAAAAAAAGGTTTATTGTTCCGATTAGTCAATATAAAATGCAATGTACTGTATCATTTACAGATCATTAGTTTGGCCTCATTTAGGATACTGCATCACACGCTGTGTTTGAAAACATTCAGAGGAGGGATGCAAGTTAGATTTATGATTTAAATCTCCTGGCAATCGCAATAGACAGGTGGAGAAGTACATCTTTTAGTTTTTAAAAATGTAGACAAATGAAGATTTGACATGGTATTTGAGATAATGAAGGAACAAGAATGTGCCCGAGTGGATAGAATAGTACATAGGTAAAGGAGAATCAAAGGCAAAACATGCAGTTGCTTAAACAAAAATAGTGCTGCTAGACTTTCCTTTTAGGACAGATATCAATTTTTACAGCAAACTGTTTACTTTTGCAGTGACTGTACTTATTGCAATATTTAGAGGTAGTTAATAAAATGGAAGTGGCTGCTGCTGCTCTATAAATGCACCATTGGGTAATACAATTTCCTGGAGTTACCTTTTTTATTGGAAAGGAATTATTTTATTTTGAGTTGTTTTAGTATGTGTCCCCACTTCCATGAGTTTGCCATGACGTTTGTTGGTGGGAAGTGTTGGGGATTATTATATTTTTTGTGGTATTACAGAGGGAGATTGGCGAGATTGACCAAGTTCTGTCCTCCTACACATTATTTACATGTTAGAATATTGGAAAAATCTACAAATAGAAACATTTATTAAAATTTTGCACAGCCAAAGAAACAGCTGCAAAGAAAAACTGCAACTGGAAAGGTCAGATTCAAGGTTGCGTAGATCATTCTTGTACAACTAATATGTTACTCTCCATGATGAGATTAACTCACCACACAAAATGCAGTTGTGGATTGAGAAATCATGTAAATTTTTACATCAGCCCAGTATTATCCATTTTGCTCTATCCATAAAGGCCCATAATAAGATTATGAAACGTTCTCAAGTAATTAGTTTTTCATCGTACCAGCTAAGAAGTTTCTCTGTTTACTAAGAATGCCATTGGACTGATTGAGTGCTAGTTTTAACTATTACATTTCCACTTCAACCCATACATCACGGAAGATGATGAATTATAAAAATATTTTTCATTAATTTTAATTGTTTTTTATGCATATTATTTATTTTATTCTAACACCAATTCTAAGTAAGTAAGTAAGCTGCAAGTAAGAATGTCATTGTTCTATCTGGGACATATCACAATAAAAAACTCTTCACTCTCTCTTTAGATCAAATGAAACATGAAGTATTTTTCTGAAGTGCAAAAATGCTCAGGCATAATGTATTATTGAGTTGTATTTATTGCAATATTCAGAGGTAGTTGGTAAGATGGCAATGGCTGATGTTTGTTCCGTAAATGCACCATTGCGTGTAATGTTGGTATTGCTCCAAATCATTCATTCAGAACTTTTATGCAGTTCTTTGATCATTACTAGTCCAATCTATAATTGGGAAAACTCAAAGAATCATCAGCTATTCCAGTCAGAAACTGAATGTATATGGTTCATGAAATATATATGGTTGGTGTTTGCAACCACAATTATTAATTCTGCTATAAAGGTGGCAGTGGAACCTGTTTGATGCACAATTCAAGGTAAATGCAGAGAATAACCTTTGGTGACATTACAAATTACAGGAACCCTTTAATGCCAATTCTTTGAAATTTGCCTTGATCAATATTACTTCACCAGCAAAATTGGATACCCATGCTTGAAAAATAATATATTAATGCAATTTTTACAGGAGAAATTGTTGTTGTTAGCAATGCCAGAATTATAACCCATTCCTACCCTTAGGACGATCAGGTGAGCTGCCACCTTGAAATCTGTAATCTTTCCAGTAAAGCTACTCCCACATTGACAAACAGTGGCGAGTTCCAAATTTTAGATCCAGTGACTGAAGGAACAGCTAAGTAGTTCCAAGGGAGAAAAATGTGTGAAATGGAATGGAATCTGTGAACAATGATGTTTCTCTGGAAAACCCCTCTTGACATCAGAAGAGAGCACAAATTTGGGGTGCTCTCAAAGTAGGATTGACAAATAGCAGCCAATGCATTTGTATATGTTACTTGATGAAAAATGTGAGCACCAACAAGGTGAATAAGGTGTATATCAAACAGGTTACGTTGTCTTATGCTTTACTGATGCTGCTCTAATTCAGGCAAATAAAGAGAATTATGTCTTCTGGCTTGAGAATAGGGCTCCAGCCCAATTCCTGGCAGATGATTGCAAAGCTTCGGACGACAAGATTGTACGTCTCTGGCTACAGAATCTCCAGCCTCTGACCCATCCTGTCATCATGATAGGTGATTGATCTAGTTACATTCTAGTGAGGTAGTGGCCTCTAAAATATTCATGGTAGTGTCCCAGCAATGATAATGCCAGTGAGTGTTTAGGATAGAAAGATGGGCTCAGTAGCCAGAGATGACCATCATTTGCTAATTTTGTAACAGTTATTCACCGACCATCATTTGCTAATTTTGTAACAGATTTATTCACCACGTCACACTGAACTGGCAGAAAGGACAAGGAGAAACAATACTTGTAATTATACAGTTTTGAAGACTGTTCAGGAATTGAAGGACTTAGGTTATGTTTAAATCTTTGAAAATTACTGAAGGTGCTGTCTTCTTAAGAGCTCGTAACATCTGTAAATTTTTAGTGATCTGTATATAATGAAACCAGATCACTCAGATACCAATGTTTTGCAATCTTTCAGCATTTAAAAAATATTCAATTTTTCAAGTTTTTGGTGAGAAGTTAGTTTGACTTTTTTTCACATTATACTCTATTTGCATTGAAGGTGTTCTGTCTGTATTCCACTGAAGCTCTACATCCTTCTTGCAAAGTACACTGTCACTTACCTTTCTATCAGCTACAAACTTGGATACATTACACTTGATCTTAACCTGAATATAGAATATGAAGAGTTCGGACTCCACACTGATCTCTGCAGCATGTCATAAGATCATAAGTTTATAGGAGTAGAATTAGGCCATTCGGCCCATTACTCTGCCATTCAATCATGGCTGATCTATCTCCCGCCTAACCCCATTCCCCTGCCTTCTCACCATAACCTCTGACACCTGTACTAATCAAGAATCAGTCTATCTCTGCCTTAAAAATATCTACTGACTTGGCCACCACAGCCTTCTGTGGCAAAGAATTCCACAGATTCACCACCCTCTGACTAAATACATTTCTCCTCATCTCCTTCCTAAAAGAATGTCCTTTAATTCTGAGGCTATGACCTCTAGTCCGAGGCTCTCCCACCAGTGAAAACATCCTCTCCACATCCACTCTGTCCAAGCCTTTCGCTATTCTGTATGTTTCAATGAGGTCCCCCCTCATTCTTCTAAACTCCAGCGAGTACAGGCCCTGTGCCTACAAACGCTCATCATAGGTTAAGCTACTAATTCTTGGGATCATTCTTGTAAACCTCCTCTGGACCCTCTCCAGAGCCAGCACATCCTTCCTCAGATATATATTCAATATATATATATATTAATGATTTGGACGAGGGAATTAAATGTGACATCTCCAAGTTTGCGGATGACACAAAGCTGGGTGGCAGTGTGAGCTGCGATGAGGATGTTATGAGGCTGCAGGGTGACTTGGATAGGTTGGGTGAGTGGGCAGATGCATGGCAGATGCAGTATAATGTGGATAAATGTGAGGTTATCCACTTTGGCGGCAAGATCAGGAAGGCAGATTATTATCTGAAGAGTGTCAGATTAGGAAAAGGGGACATGCAACGAGACCTGGGTGTCCTGGTACACCAGTCACTGAAAGTAAGCATGCAGGTACAGCAGGCAATGAAGAAAGGTAATGATGGCATGTTGGTCTTCATTGCGAGAGGATTTGAGTTTAGGAGCAAGGAGGTGCTACTGCAGGTGAGACCGCGCCTGGAGTACTGTGTGCAATTTTAGTCTCCTAATTTGTGGAAGGACATTATTGTCATTGAGGGAGTGCAGCGTAGGTTCACCAAGTTAATGCCTAGGATGGCGGGACTGACATGTGATGAAAGAATGGGTCGAGTGGGCTTGTATTCACTGGAATTTAGAAGGATGAGAGGGGATCTTATAGAAACATATAAAATTCTTAAAGGATTGAACAGGCCAGATACATGAAAAATGTCCCCGATGTTGGGGGAATCCAGTACGAGGGGTCACAGTTTAAGAGTAAAGGGGAAGGCCATTTAGGACTGAGATGAGGAAAAACATCTTCAGCCAGAGAGTTGTGAATCTGTGGAATTCTCTGCCACAGAAGGCAGTGGAACGCACTGGATGTTTTTACGAGAGAGGTAGATTTAGCTCAAGGCTAAAGGAATGAAGGGATATGGGGAAAAAGCAGGAACAGGGTACTGATTTTAGATGATCAGCCATGATCATATTGAATGGTGGTGCTGGCTCAAAGGGCCAAAAGGCTTACACCTGCACCTTTTTTCCTATGTTTCTATATGGTTCCCAAAATTGCTCACAATATTCCAAATGCAGCCTTACCAGCGCCTTATGGCGGCACGGTAGCGCAGCGGTAGAGTTGTTGCTTTACAGCGAATGCAGCGCCGGAGACTCAGGTTCGATCCTGACTACGGGTGCTGCACTGTAAGGAGTTTGTACGTTCTCCCCGTGACTTGCGTGGGTTTTCTCCGAGATCTTCGGTTTCCTCCCACACTCCAAAGACGTACAGGTATGTAGGTTAATTGGCTGGGTAAATGTAAAAATTGTCCCTAGTGGGTGTAGGATAGTGTTAATGTACGGGGATCACTGGGCGGCACGGACTTGGAGGGCCGAAAAGGCCTGTTTCCGGCTGTATATATATGATATGATATGATATAGAGCCTCAGCATTACATCCCTGTTTTTTTTGTATACAAGCCCTCTTGAAATAAATGCTTGCATTGAGTTTGCTTTCTTTACTTATGATTTGACTTGCAGATTAACTTTTTGGGAATCCTGCGCCAGCACTCCCAAGTCCCTTTGCATCTCCGATTTCTGGATTATCTCCCCAATTAGAAAATTGTCTACGCCTTTATTCCTACTACCAAAATGCACGACTCCACACTTTGCTACACTATATTCCTTCTGCCACTTCTCTGCCCAATTGTCCAACCTGCCTAAGTCCTTCTGAAGAGTCCCTGCTGTCTCTACACCTCCAACTATTTTGTATCATCCGCTAACTTGGCCACAAAGCCTTCAATCCCCTCGTCCAAATCATTAATATACAACGTGAAGAGTAGCGGCCCCAGCACCGACCCCTCTGGAACTCCGCTTGTCACTGGCAGCCAACCAGCAAAAGCCCCCTTTATTGCAACTCTTTGTTTTCTGCCATCCAGCCAACCTGCTATCTATGCTGGTATCTGCCCTTTGAGATTGTGGGCTCTCATCTTCCTTAGCAGCCTCACGTGCGGCACCTTATCAAAGGCTCTCTGAAAATCTAAGTAAACAACATCTACAGACTCTCCTTTGTCTGTCCTGCTATTTACTTCAAAGAATTCCAGCAAATTTGTCAAGCAATACCTTTCCTTCACAAAGCCTTGCTGACTTTGGCCTATTTTATCGTGTCACCATGGAAACCTTTCCAAACTGAAAAATAATCCATTTATTTCTGTTCACTATTTTCTGTCTATTAAACAATTCTCAATCAAGTATATTACCTCTAAAACAATGCACTCTAATTTAATAATTTTCGGTGGTATCTTTTGAATGTCTTTTCAAAATCCAAATACACAAAATCGGCATTCTTTCAAAGACTCCATTTTGATCGGAATCAGTGAAATCAGTTTTGAGTCGGCACCAGATATTGCTGACAAGATCTGAGCAACCTTATAGTCACGGCATTACACGTGGACATTGGTCCTTTTTGGAATGAAGTATCAAATTGGATGTGCCAAGGATGTCCCTGAATATGAATATCAATAAATTTAAGTCAAACGCAGAGTAATGAGCATTTTTTTAAAAAATTGGGAGGTATTATCTGAGCAGCGGAGAGATCCACAAAATATAAATTAAAGAATTTGTCTGAAGCTATTAATGTTATTTCTGGAAATAAGATTTTTTTTAATTTCGCTGAAAAGTGAATGACAGAATACATAGAAATCCATTCCTTTGAATAGTTAGTAAAAAATGCTGTAAACATGTGCAGCATGATATGACCAAGTGGTACCCTTTCATGCATTCCCATACCCATACATACCAATAGGGATTTTTTTTGTGGTTAGTTGTGACGGCATGTTATAATTTATACGGTCAAAATGATTGCCAGGGTGTGGCATTCAGATGTTGTGCAGAAGGTGGAAATTGTTTTGGAAGTGTGTCATTGGGACTATTCCCTTGGTGCCTGGTTAAAAGGCAGCTTATGCATGTTATGTGAAATGTAACTTAATTCAAAAATGACTCCTAATCTACTTATTTCTTGATATCTAGTTGTAATGGAGCTTATTACAGGCACAGAGGGCGCTTTAATACTCCCCATTATGTCTTCTGAGCTGTCATTCCACAGATGTTGGTCATGATCTTTCTCCCTAAGGGAATTTCAAGTATTAAATTCACAGAACTCAAATATCAATTTATTTCAGAGTAATTCACTGACTGGACATGAATATATAACCATATGATTTCATACAAGGACGTTGTTAATAGTTTAATAAATATGCCATTGATTGACATATAGATAAAGAACTCCACTTTTGATGGTAGTGTGCAGCAGATTGTATCATTATCTGAATATGGTTTGTTCTGATAAGGGAGCAGTAAGTTGGTATACAGCTGGAGTGTGTAATTGGTGGACTGCAGTCTAATTTTGCAGAAACAGTGTTGTTTCTGATCTGCAGAGTTTACTTTTCTGCAGGTGATGGAGATTACGTCTTTTAATTTTTCTATTTAATTTACTTGAATATACACAATAGGATGTATGCTGTAGGAGCTTGTGTTGCTTTATAATGCCTCAGTGCTGAGGACTAATCTGGCTTCTCTCGGCAAATTCATGGTGAAAAAAATCAGCAAGGTAAGTATTGCATGGGACAGCAGCAAATGTAGATGGCTTAACACTCTATGACTTCAATTTCTTTAGTTCTTAATTGCGCAACACCAAATACAGCTTGTTAATTAGTGAAATCATTAAATGTTCAATAAACTTTTACAAACATTTCTGTGCCTCCAATCAAGTTATCTGTTCTTGCAAATTTTAGTTATGTTAGAATCCACTTTTACAGTACTAAGAGTTCAAATATTTCAGGAAACAAGCCATAACTTTTTCATAGAAACATCCTAGTGTAACAGCATTGAATGTTCTTTCATCCAATAGTAAAAGAAGAGGAAGTATTGCAGATTCATTTGCTGAGGAAAGCTAGTCTTCACTAGTCTTGCTGGTATCAGGTGTATAAACAGAAAAATGGAAAATAGGAATAGAAAAAGCTAAACTTCAGTCAGAAAAATAAATTTCTTCCATGTGTTTCCACAAGGCGTAGGCATTTTGTTGTGGTGGTGGCAAAAGAGACAAGTCTGATAATGCATTTACTGCTGCATTAAAACGCTAAAATTGTCTACTTTTGCCATCATTTTTTTTTGTTGCTCCTTTTCCTTTGCAAAAAATATCCAATTAACATAATTATTTTAGGTAGGGTCAGACTGGATGTTAATTGAGTCGCCTATTGTCTAGTCATAATACCCTAAAAATTGAGAACCGTACTGGACTGTTAGGAGTCAACAACGTAGAAGTGTATTTTGAGTCGCACTAATATTGGGAAAGGACAACAGCGTTCCTTCCCTGAAGGGCATTAAAACACGTCCAAATTATTGATTCTGAATTATCTAATTAAATGAATTTATATTGCCCAACTGGTATGGCAATTTTTGAACTTGTATTGTTGAATCATTAGTCCCAAGTCTTTGAATTGCCAGATCAGTAACTTAGCACAATGTCTCTATCCCTGTGGAAAGCAAGAGTTGTCAGCTTTTCTTGTCCCCACAGTGTACTGTTTTGGATTGTGTTGCATCCTCTGGTTAAATTAGAACAATAAAATTTGTTTGACTGAGGCAGGGGAGCTCAACTGATGGACAGTGATGACTCTTAAATTTATACCCCTACTCTGCTTCTGACAGTTATTGTTAAGATAGCTAGAAATGTGCTAGAAATCCAAAATGTTTGTATATTTTGACGAACAATTATTTCTCTAATTTATCTTTCTCCTATGGATTGATTGAATATATTTAACAGCATTATTTTTTAATTTTGGATTTGAAAATGTACAAGGAAATATTTCATTCATAAATGCCATAGTAATATGATTGCACATTTTTGTAAAGATCATATTCGTCTGCCCATCATGCTTGTACATATTCCTACAACTCCATATTAGAGAACTTGCATAGAGATGCCTTTCTTTTCGTGGTCATATGGATGATATCCTTGACTTACCACAGTTTGAAAGCAATTCGCTTTTCTTTTTACTGCTGCAGATTAGTTTCCGCATATTCCTAGAAGAGTATCTTAATGATTTAGTGATATCAAGTGACATTGATAGCTTTAATATCAAGGCATGTGAGTAATCAGGAAAGAGACTTCAAAAAGCAGTAGGTGAGAAGGCGTTGTACAGAAATTCTGCATGGAAAGGAGAACTGAAAGTGGGGAAGGTAAACACAAAGGGATGAAAAGACAGTCAGAGAATGAATGAATAAATAAAAAGCAAAACGTGAATGAAGGGAATATCCAGAAACCAGTAATACAAGTGGCATGGATTTGGCATTAAAAGAAAATAACTGGAATGATTTATTCCCACAATCTCAAATTCAAAATAAGATCATTGACAATTGATTCCACACTTAAACAAATAAACTCATGTTTAGTGTTTGTCCTGAACAGCTTCTGCAAATTTTACATTAGATAAATATTAATGCCAGTCCCTTGTGCTTGTATAGAGGATCTAAGATGAAGATATTTTTCTCTTCAGAATTTACTTTGAAAATCATAGAACAGAACTTTATTGTCATTCGGTATAAATATAGGGATGAAATATACTCATTTCAGAATGCAGAAAAGCTATACATTTGAGCTACTGCAAATCTAACTTATCAGTACAATTTCCCCATGCAGTCTAGGAATAAATGTTTGTAAAAATCTGAAATTCCTCTGTGACAGTGCATATTGTTTGGATAGGCATATTAATATGCAGGGAATGGTGAGATATTGATTTAAATGCCATACCATATCTGTATCCACCACCATCGCTGGCAGCATATTCCAGGCACCCACGTTTCTCTGTGTAAAATACTTGTTCCACAAATCTCCTTTAAACTTTTCCCTTCCCACCATAAAGCTATGCCCCTGAGTCATTGTCATTGACCTCTGAATCAAAGATCTCATGCCAACAGCTGCAAATTCAGCTCCTTTGAGGCGGGAAACACCACTTCACCCAATTTCCCATTAGAACAGTTCGAAAATATTTTAATTTACAAATTTGTGCATTGAGGAAACTTTTCATCCACATGGGAGTATTCTTACAAATATAGACAACCATTTCAGTAGTCTAATATTTTCTCATATCATTTGTTCTTCTCACTTGCTGGCAATATAAGAGACTTATGTATCTTATTCCCAAACTTCTGAGGATTGGGATTTCGTTTAGTTTTTCTGTATCACTTTATGATACTCTGCTTCAAATATGACACAAATAGGTGCTTTCCTTTTGTGTTTTGACAGTATTGGTTTGTAAGCAGTTCAAACTCCCTTGCCCAAGAGAATTAAGATGGTGTATTACACTAGGGATGGCTCACTATCTTGTTCAGTGACAGTAAAGGTATTCGAAGCTTGATTAGATGTATCAGATGTATTAGATTAGATGTACCAGCACATAGAACTGTAATATTTACATATATTTAATGTAATATCTAATATGATGTGAATTTGATCAACGAAGCATGAACAGCAATTCTTTTGTTTTTGACTGACTGATATGAGAATATGTGAATATGTTATGCAACACATCAGTTGGAGATTTTCTTTCTCCAGAATAAAAAATGGGGAAAAGAGACAAAATAATCACATTGATCATACTTAACTTGCAAAGAAAAACCCCTTTCAAATTGTCGAGTATGTTGCTTTTTTATTACTCTGTATTAGTTGAATGAAAAGAAGTGTATTAGAGAGTGCTGATTGTTTCTATGTTGTGAAAGATCATTAAAATTGATGATCATGCGAAATGCAAGCGCACTCCCAATTGGACTGATTTAAGAATTGAGTTTTCTTCAAATTACAATAATGCTGATAGGAATTTAATAGGGCTGTTCCAATGGTTGTGAAGTTTCTGTACTTGCGTCTTGCTCAGTTCCGACCAGACATCTTCAATGTCCACCAA
This sequence comes from Rhinoraja longicauda, assembly GCF_053455715.1. Taxonomy (NCBI): domain Eukaryota; kingdom Metazoa; phylum Chordata; class Chondrichthyes; order Rajiformes; family Arhynchobatidae; genus Rhinoraja; species Rhinoraja longicauda. The sequence continues at coordinate 123,122,262 of NC_135953.1, forward strand.
GCTCAAGAGTTTCTCACATAAATCGAATATAGAACAATACAGCACAGGAACTTCAACTTACAATGTCCATGTTGAACATGATGCCACACTAACTCCTCTGCCCACACATGATTCATATCCCTCCATCCCCTGCATATCCAATGGCTTTTGGATAGGCATATTAATATGCAGGGAATGGAGAGATATGGATTTAAATGCCATACTATATCTGCCTCCACCACCACCACCACTGGCAGCGTGTTCCAGGCACCCACCATTTTCTGTGTAAAATACTTATTCCACACATCTCCTTTAAATGTTTCCCTTCTCACCATAAAGCCCTTTATGCCCCTGAGTCATGGGGATTTCTATTCTCGGAAAAAGATTCTGACTGTATACCTTTTCTTTGCCTCTCTTAATTTTATATATATTTATCTGGTCTCTCCTCAGCCTTTGTCAGTCCAGAGCAAAAATGCAAGTTTGTGCAACCTCGCATCATAGTTGTGCAGGAAAGAACTGCAGATGCTGGTTTAAATCGAAGATAGACACAAAATGCTGGAGTAACACAGCGGGACAGGCAGCATCTCTGGAGAGAAGGAATGGGTGACGTCTAAATAAGGGTCTCGACCTGAAACATCACCGATTCCTTCTCTCCAGAGATGCTGCCTGTTCCGCTGAGTTACTCCAGCATTTTGTGTCTCTCATTATAGTTAATATCATTGTATTGGTTGACATTGTTATGATTCTGATGCTTTCATAAAGACTGGAAATACCTGAGTTTGGTTCCTGGTCTCCGAAGAAGTGTTGCAATTGATCTCGGTTTGCAACATGATATTGTGGGATTGAAAGTTGAATAAACCAAAGAAAACAAGAAGTGGCTGTAATGGACTACATTGACAATTTGTCATCAGCTGCATTGTCATCAGCAGAGCTCCTTAAGGATTAGTGTTTGTAATGTGACAATTATCTTGCCACCTTTTCCTATTACAATAAGGAAGTTAGGTACATGTTAATTTTAAGGATGGTTATTGTTTTGGCACTACCCACATTACAGCATTTAAGGCACAAGAGCTGTGTCAACGTGCAGACTCACCAAGATGGATTGAGCTGATAGTGCATATAAGTATTGTAGAGCACATTTAAAACAAAATATCTTCTCCCTCAAAGTTTGCCAGCAATGATATTTAAAACTGGTGAGATACAAGTGGGTATTCATGTTGCACCATAGACAGGTGCCCGATGCTGGGTGCCTTTGTTTCAGCTAGTACTGGTGATCAGCCCTAGAATTGTGGCATATAATCACAACAGACAGGACCCTCAAAGAGGATGGGGGAATGGATCTTGTGAGCTCCCGTTTCCCCTCACTACCCCCTTATAAGCACCAGTAAGCAGCCCCACACCCTGTCCTTTCCCAGATGCTACTTGGCACTGATTAGCTGCTGCCACTGGCTCCAATCTTCAGCCCTCACTTGCTCTGCTGAAATATTAATAAGTAAAGAAAAGTGTAGATTTGCAGGTCAAGATTATTCCAATTGAATAGGGGTTAATGGTTATCTTTGAAAAACAAAACATCAGATATTTAAAATCTGGTTAAAATAGAAAATGCTGCAAATAAACAGATAAGGCAGCATCTGTGGAGAGAGAAACAGAGTGGTACTCCCTTTCTTTAGCCGTTTATCCTTTGGATGGTGGTAGTGCTGCTGCGTTACAACGCCAGAGACCCGGGTTCGATCCTGACTATGGGTGCTGTCTGTACAGAGTTTATACGTTCTCCCCGTGATCTGTGTGGTTTTTCTCCAAGATCTTTGGTTTCCTCCCACACTCCAAAGATGTACAGATTTATAGGTTAATTGGCTTCGGTAAAAATTGTAAATTGTCCCTAGTGTGTAGGATAGTGTTAGTGTGTGGGGATTGCTGGTCGACGCTGACTCAGTGGGCCGAAGGGCCTGTTTCTGCGCTGTATCTCTAAACTCTAAACTAAACTATCGTAAAAGATCTCGTAGTAGATATTAAAGATGATCAAGGCTGTTCGGTACTTGTGATATTGTAGTTCTTGAATAATTTTGATCTTGAACGGTATAATTGTACTTTCCTTCATGCATCACAGCTCTCCTCAATGACCAACGTTCCTCCACATGCAGTAATATCTTAATTTTAAGTCTGGTTTTCTTATTCTTGTTTTCAGGTTTTCCAATGACCTATTTCTCCCAATCTCTGTAACCTCTCCCAGCCTTGCAAGCCTCTGAGAGAGATGCGAACTTTCAATATTAATGTCTTGTATATTCTTTACATTTGTCTTTATTTTAAATCTTCAACCATTAGTAGTCAACAAACATCTGAACAGTAGATTTTTCACCCAAACCTTTTTTTACCTCTTTGTATCTCTCTCTTTCCTTAAATTGTTTTTCACCCCACAATTTCAAAATTTGAGCATCTGATCTAATAATCTTGTTTGTCCCACACTTAACTTGCATTTGATAATATTCCTATGAAGATTTTGGAATACATTTACTGCAGTAAAGTAAATACTATATAAAGCAAATCCCGATAGTTGTCTCATTTTGTTGCCATTTGTTAGTTGCTGCACTAGTTTCATCTGTCACAGTCATGGATGATCAGCCATGATCACAATGAATGGCGGTGCTGGCTCAAAGGGCCAAATAGCCTCCTCCTGCACCTATTTTCTATGTTTCTATGCTTAATCTATTTGCAATCTTTTTTTAAAAATTGTAAGATTATTACCCCCTTGTTGAATGACTTTGTAAGGTATTTAGTAAATGACATTAGCCAGGCATTTACAAACCAGTAATTACACCATTGCTTAGTACTAATGTTTCAAAAAAACATTAAAAATGTATCTGTTTCATGCTTAGATGTCTGTGTATTATAATATTAGATTCATTTAAGGATTTGCATGGAGAAAAGAAAGGAAACCTTCCAATATTTTATCCCTGCAGTATCTTGCCTTGTGATATGGAACTGTAATGAGTCAAGACATTGTCTGACCAGTAGTCAAGAGCTAATGGTCATATTTTTAAGAAATGTATTCTCCAAATACTGCTCCCTGTCTTCATTTGTCATAAACCTGCTGTGGAAGCTGTGATGTATAGCACTGTCATTACAGATGTATTGTTAGAGGGTTTCCACAAGGTTCTTCATGCACTGCAATTAATTTATTGCAGTAAACAATATGTATTGCTCACACTGCAGCCAAGTGGATTTTTTTTAATGAGGTGGATGTTATTACTGCAATAAATCAGTTCAAACTTGTAATGTATAATTCAATGTGTGTATTCCCACTGTAACTTCACTGAATAAGCCGACAGTGCATCAATGTCAGCCCAGAGCTCAAAAATGCTCCAGACTATTCTCCCACTTGGTAGCTAAATATGTTCTTTAATTTACTTGTAAATAAACACAATTTAAGATACAATGAGAATGCCGCACCACATGCTTAATTTTTAAATTACATTATCCCTCTGCAGAGGTTCCATAAAGCATGTTGTCGCCTCAGATTTATGCACACTTGCATTTTGAAACAACTAAAAAATCAATTCAAATTGGTTTTAACTATATGGCCCTCAGGAAAAATCGATCTACTTGAAATTCTGTTGCATTTTCTAAGTCACTTGAATTGATATGTACTTATTGTGATACATATCAGATTGGAAAAAATGTTTATTCAGGAAAACCTGTTCAAAATAATATCATTAATGCACTTTTCCAGTTAGATGCAAATAAAATATCATCAGGCTGAAATGCCATTGTCAGGAGCAATTTGTTGTTACATTTTGGGATATTTGCTCATTTGTTTAAGATAGCTGGTGTTGCACTATGTTGGAAGGTGACTGTCTATCAAGTGCAAGACCAGTTACTTTATTTTTTTTTTAATTTCCAGACATTAAAGTATATCCAAGGAAACAAGAGAGTTATTCACTGTATCAAAGGGACTTGTATTGTCAACAGAGAAGGGTCTCGACCCAAAACGTCACCCATTCCTTCTCTCCAGAGATGGTGCCTGTCCTGCTGAGTTACTCCAGTTTTTTTGTGCCTATCAACAGTCTCAGAACTGTTTTGAGGCAGGACAGCTTACCTGTTTCAGAAGTATAAGGTTGAACATTTGTTGAAATGGAACAAAATTGAATATGTGTTTTTTTGTAAAAATTCAGAGCTGAAACATTTATTGTTTTTATCCAAAACAAATTATGAGCTGCAGCCGAATGTATTCCAAAGTATTTGTGGATTTTGCTGCTGTTTAATCCACTACAGTGGCTGACCGATGAGTGTCCTGTTGGGAGCCAGCTCTGCTTTCTTTTGTTAACCTGCAGGCTGAAGAATTATAGCAGACTATATAATATGAAAAATAAGGAAAAGTAAAACACATTAGAATAAAAAGACATGCAGTAGTTCAAATTAAATCTCTGCTAATATTACTCTCATCAACATTGTAGATGTACTTTTCTTACATGGGTTTATGATATAAACATTGAAAACAATGTATTCCATTGTAAGCCATATGATGAGCAATAAGAGAGCTATTACTGAGGCAAAGTCGTGTAGAAGTAAAAGGCTATGGGGAAAAGGGACAATGGGGACTTAAATGTACCCATAGCTGTCTTGTCAAAGCCCACAAAAGCCTGTAAAAATGGAAAAGGTGACCAATTTACATTTGGCAGTGACCTGGAAGAGTGATGTGAGAAGATGCAACAGCTCACAGTGGATGCGTTTTTTATGAGGTCAAGATAAAGCTTGTTTATTTGTCATATACTTCGGATATGAACCGGAACAATGAAATTCAATTTTACAGGCCCATTAGACACAACAACAACAACAAACTATTGGTTATTCTAAGTAAACCAGATTATGATAGTACAACAACCAAAGTATGTACAACAGCCATCGTAATACAAAGTAGGTAGCGGTTTAGTTCCTGAGGTAGGGTTGTGCAGGGTGGTTAAAAAAACTGATGGTTGATGGGAAGAAGCTGTTCTTGAACCTGGAGGTAATGGTTTTCAGGCTCCTGCGAGGGTAACCAGGGAGAAGGTTGGACTGCTCAAGGATAATGAAGGGAATTTGTGATTGGAGTGTGGGAATGTAGGTGATGTACTAAACGAGTATTTTGCATTTGTTTTCACCACGGAGAAGGACAAGGAGAACAGTGGATAGGCACAAAAAGCTGGAGTAACTCAGCGAGACAGGCAGCATCTCTGGAGAAAAGGAATGGGCGATGTTTCGGGTCGAGACCCTTCTTCAGACTGGTTAGGGATAAGGGAAACAAAAAATATCGACGATGATGTGGGGAGATAAAGAACAATGAATGAAAGATATGCTAAAAAGTAATAATGTTAAAGGAAACGGGCCATTGTTAGCGGATTGTAGGGAGGGATAGGGAGAGAGGGAATGCCAGGGCTACCTGAAGTGAAAGAAATCAGTATTCATACCACTGGGCTGTAAGTTGCCCAAGCAAAATATGAGATGCTGTTCCTCAAATTTGCGTTTAGCCTCACTCTGACAATGGAGGAGACCAAGGACAGAAAGGTCTGTGTTGGAATGGGAAGGAGAATTAAAATGGCCGGCAACCGGGAGATCAGGTAGGTTCAGGCGGGCTGAACGAAGGTGTTCCGCTAAACGATCGCCCAGTCTACGTTTGGTCTCGCCGATGTATAAGCGTCCACATCTTGAACAATGGAAACAGTGGATGGGGTTGGAAGAGGTGCAGGACCTGAAAGGACTGTCAGGGTCCCTGGACAGAGTCGAGGGAGGAGGTATAGCGAAAGGTGTTGCATCTACTACGGTTGCAGGGGAAAGTACCTGGGGAGTGGGTAGTTTGGGTGGGAAGGGATGAGTTAACCAGGGAGTTGCGGAGGGAACGGCCTCTGTGGAAGGCAAAGGGGTGGATATGGGAAAATGTGGCTAATGGTGGGATCCTGTTGAAGGTGGTAGAAAATTTGGAGGATTATATGTTGTATCAGTGTGGAGAATTGTAATAAATAAGGTCTGTTTGAGATTATGAAGGAGGAGGTGTTGGGGCTCTTGAAGAGCATTAAGGTATATAAATTCCCCCAAACCTGATGAGATTTATTCCACTTTATTGAGAGAGGCAAGAGAAGAGACTGTGGGAGCCTCGACGAAGTTCTTTGTCTCTTCCCTGGCCACAGGTAAGATCCCGGAGGACTGGAGAGTAGCTAATGTTTTTTTACTTAAGAAGGGAGAATCCAGGAAATTATAGGCCAGTGAGTCTCACCTCAGTGGTAGGGAAACTATTGGAGAGAATTCTTCGGATAAGATTTACTCCCAATTTGGAAGAGAATGGGTTAATTGGGGACAGTCAGCGTGGCTTTGTTCACGGCAGGTCATGTCTTACTAACTTGATAAGAGGTTTTTTAGGAGGTGATGAAGGCAATCAATGAGGGTAGAACAGTGGATGTTGTCTACATGGATTTTAGTAAAGCATTTGATGAAGTCCCCCATGGTAGGCTCACCCAGAAGATTAAGATGCACAGGAATAACAGTGTTTTGGTTGTATGAATTCAGAACCGGCTTATTGATAGAAGACGGAGGGTTGTGTTAAAAAGACAATGTTCAAGCTGTGTGTGACCAGTGGAGTTCCACAGGGATGCTGGATCCTCTGCTGTTTGTAATGTATACAAATTACTTGAATGCAGATGGTTTGGTTTGCAGATGACACCAAGATCGCTGGGTTCACAGACAGTGAGGAAGGCTGTCAAGGTATACAGCAGATGTAGATCAGCTACAGATATGGGTGGAGAAGTGACAGGTGGGGGTTAATCCGAGCAAGTGTAAGGTATTGCACTCAGGGAGGTCAAATGTAAGGGGAAAATGTACAAATAATTGGTTGACCCTTGACAGCATTGATGGACAGAGGGATCTTGGGTTCAACACTCTGAAAGTGGCAACATAGGTAGATAGAGTGGTAAAAAAAAAGGCATATGGTATGCCTGCTTTCATAGGTCAGGGCATTGTGTATGAGATTCAGGAAGTCATGATGCATCTTTATAGAACTTTGGTTAGGCCGCATTTGGAGCATTGTGTGCAGTTTTGGTCCAACCATTATAGGAAGGATGTGGAGGTTTGGAAAGGGTGCAGAGGAGGTTTATCAGAATGATGATAGACACAAAAAGCTGGAGTAACTCAGCGGGATAGGCAGTGTCTCTGGAGAGAAGGAATGGGTGACATTTCGGGTCGAGACCTTTCTTCAGACCGATGTCTGGATTAGGGAGTATTAGCTGCAGGAAGAGATTGGACAAACTTGGATTGGTTTCTCTGGAACGTCGGAGGTTGCAGGAAGACATAATGAAATTATATAAAATTATGAGAGCCATAGATAGGGCCATAGATAGGACAGTCAGAACCTCTTTCCTGGGATGGAAATGATATACGAGAGAGCGTAGCTTTAAGTTGAGAGGGGAAAAGTTCAAAGGAGATATGTGGGAACTTTTTACACGGCAGAATGAGTGCCTGGATTGAGCTGTTGGGGTGGTGGTTGAAGCAGATATGATAGTGGCATTTGAGAAACCTTTGGATAGGCATATGTATATGCAGGAAATGGAGGGATATGAATAATGTACAGATAGATGGTCTTGGCACGATGTTCAGCACAGACATTGTCGGCCAAAGGGGCTGTACCATTCTATGTACACTCTTGTCTATCACAACTTTGATTAGTTAGCCACTTCACAAAGTTGTAGTGCTTGTGTTTTCCAAAATGAAAGTGTTACTTATTTCAACTATGTTTAAATCTCTCGCTTCCCCCTTCCCACACCATCCTCCCATTAAATGAGAAGATAAAAATAATGTACCAAAGTATGAGCCAATCAATTGATTTTTTTTACAAAGATGTATGCTGAGGGAATGTTGTTACCAGATTGAATTTGTAATTTGCATGTTTTGTCTCGGGAACGTAGACCTGATTTACTTTAGTCGTCTTTAACAATATATAAAATAACCTGCATTGGATGCATTATTTATAAGAAAATGTTGTTGTTGATGGGTTTTGAGTCAATATTATTGCAAAACATTATTTTGGGAAGTAAATCATCAATTTCTATTCACCTAATTAAGATGCAGCAGTCTTTCAGATGAGAGACTTGGATGTCACTGGAGTATCCCTTTATATGATTAATTTAAAATCCACTTGTCTGTAAATATCTTCTATAATCTTTGCGTAACCAATTTAAAAATATCCCAGACACGGAACATGGTCAAACAATGAAGCTTGTGATTTAAAGATCACAGAGCACATCTATCCGGAAATGTTCGATGGAATACAAAAGAATTCAGTTAGTCATGGTATTTCACAAAATAACATTGTTAACCCTAAGGGTAGTCAAAGTAAATCAAGTATAAATTAAAACGATTTACAGTTTAGAAAATAAACTAAGTAGTCCAAGCTGAATGAATCAGACACCATACCTGGCATTTCATACACTAAGAGTGGATGCATTCTATAATTTATTACTGATAATATTAATCAATGGGGATTTTCTTTTAAACAAGTATATTGCTTCATATTGTTTTATGCAGGTATTTAAGATGTCATTTATAGTTGAAGTTGAGATGATTGCCAAGTTGTTAGAAGTCATTGTTATTGAAACTTACATATTTGTAATTAGGCAGATGCTTTGTCAAATCTAGATACTCCATAAATTGCAACTGGACTGGAAAGCATTGTGTAAGTGGGGAGACAGGAAAGTGGACAATTACCGTGCAAGAAAAGAAAAGAGAAACAACAGAAACTAAATAGGGAATATCAGATGAAGAAATACTGATATCTTACAGATGGGAAGTCAGTGAAGGTTGCGATCTGCATATTAATGCTGAAAACACTTTCCAGCAGAAAGATTGTCAAACCATTATTGTATACCCCATATTCACATTTAGGAAAATACATGTTACTTTATTTTTATTCTCCTGAAATTTATCAATGCTTAAGGCAGTGTTGATTTGGATGATCCCATCCAGCATAGCAACAGCGGATGCTGCAACAAATATCAAAATTCTAGGAAGGAAAAAAACTGATCCAGGAGTTTTGAAATGATTGTTTCCAGTGACCGGAGAATGTGCAAGTGTGCAGAATACAGCTTTTGGGCAAAGTCAAGCTCAGGTCCAATTCTTGGTTAAATATTCTGCTGAAATCATGGATATTCGATCAGGTACCAGAGGATTTTGAATACTGTCCCTCAGTATAGATCTTTGAACAGGGAATAGAACTTGCAAGGCAAGCAAGAAATTATTTATTAAGTGTTTTCAAATTCAGAGGATATGATCTGTAATAAATTAACAATTATAGTTTAGTTTAGTTTAGAGATCCAGCTTGGAAACGGGCCCTTCATTCAGCCCACCGAGTCTGCACCGACCAGCGATCCTCGCACATTAACTCTATCCTATACGCAATAGGGACAATTTACACTTACACCAAGCCAATTAACCTACAAATCTGTACGTCTTTGGAGTGTGGGAGGAAACTGAAGATCTCTGAGAAAACCCACGCAGGTCACGGGGAGAACGTACAAACTCCGTACAGAGAAGCAATCATAGTCAGGAACGAACTGTTCCTGGTGCTGTAAGGCAGTAACTCATCTGCTAAGCCACCGTGCTGCCGCACGAGATGGTGTAAGTGTGATTTCTGTAAATACCTCTTTGAAATTAGCATGCTTGTGTTATGTAAAAAGAATGGACTGTGCAGTTCTGCAATACTAACTCTAAGGACCATATTGCGGTGAAAATGCAAACATTTTTAAGGATATAAATGGGAGCAGAACCCTATGATTCTGTTTGAATATTAATAGATGTTTTGAACAAAAGATCAAAGATCGCACTTTGAGAACAGAAGAAATGGATAACATTGTAGGCCATATCGTCCCATCATACTTCTCTACTTTGAAATGAGACCAGTGCTGAACCTTGTCTGTCTTCTTGCATAATCCCTTGATTGCTTTAGTGACCAAATATTCATGTCTTTGCATATATTTGTTTAATGACTGAGCATCCTAAACTCTCTGGGGTGATGAATTAGCATTTTCTTAAGTAAAGAAACTTCTCCTCACATTGGTTCTAAATGGCTAGCTTATACTGACTCGGGTTCTGGACTTTTTATAGAGTCGCCAGGCATCAATGCTGTCTAATATTGTCAGAATTTTGAATGTCACAAACTGATCAATTCTCAATTTTATTGAGTGTAGACCAAGCTTCCTTAACCCTTCTGGCCCATAGGCACAGACAACCAAATTGCCATAGTAGACTATATCACGTCTGTTGAATACTTTTTTTTGTACAGATATTAAACATAGAACTGTACAGGAATAGGCCCTTCGGGCCACAATGTCTGTGCCTAACATGATGCCAAGATAAACTACATCTGCCTACATGATCCATATCCCTCAATTCTCTGCCTATCCACATGTCTATCTAAAAGCCTCTTGAACATCGCTATTGTATCTGCTTCAATTTGGAAAATCATTATTGGATTTGCAGATATGGCCCATGTCATGCATTAAGCACAAAAAATATGTCTCAACACTCATAAAGCCTGAGGCAGTAACTCACTCTATCATTCCTTTTAGAATCTTGTGTGATTCAATGAGTTCATCTTTAATTCAACTAATTTCTAGCGATAATGGGCTAATCTTACTTGATCTCTAATCCTCGGTCAATAGTTTCACTCCAGGAACCAATCTAATGAACATTTGTTACAAGGCATGCATCTCCTTCCTTGAGTATGGAAACCAAAATTACATGCACAATTCCAGGTGTGGATGTGGTCTCACCAAGGCCACTGCCACTGCTGCAAGACCACCTTATCATGTACTCCATTTCCCTTGCAATAAAGGGAAATGAATTATTTCATTCTTGCCAGTTGCTTGTTTTATTGTACATTAACTTCATGCATTTCATAACACATTGGGTTGTGTTCCCTCATCAAAAGTTTTTTAGCAGTTACAATATATTCTGTTTTTCTATTCTTTTGCCAAAGTGAATAACTTATATTTTCCCTACATTTTATTCCATTTACCATCTTCTTGCCTTTTTACATAACTTGCCAACATTGCATTGCACCGTCTGCTAATATGAAGTGAATTGTGGCTTACCAAAGTTTCATTCTATACTGATAATCACGTTTGTATCAATATTGGATTTTTACATATTTTTTAGCTGAGATAATTTTTTTGTTTCAGTAGCTTGCCCATACCGTCATTCACTGAATGGGGGATTTTTTTTAGGGACTGGGTAGTATGATATTATTTTGATGTTAGGATGAAACTGCATTTAAGACCAGAAGGCATCGATGCTGTAAACACAGTTTGAGGTCACTTACAGTTTAATTGGTGCCTGTAAACAAAGTACGTAGATTTTAATGTGCTAAGTTATTCTCGATGTGGTTGGCATTCAGCCACTCTTAGGTACCAACTCCTGGAATTACATGCGGTTAAATTAAGTGACAGATGTCCAGCAAATCTGTCATTCCTCTGTGCATCTGACAGAACCTTTGAATCTGCTACCTTGTCTTTGAATGGAGGGAGACCCACAAAAAGAGGAAAGAAAAGAAACGGGAGTAAGAAGAGTACAGATCGGGTTACATTAAAGTAAACTAGATCCAAAAACACCCAAGAAAGTTGTCCTAAAAAATACTGACAATTGTGTAGTCAGAGAGTTCAGAAACAGGCCCTTCAGCTCATTTGCCTAATCCCAACTGCCCAAACCAAATATATGCCTCCTTATGTTTTTCTGCCCAGAGCCTCAATATCTCACATCAACCAGGGTTCCTCAAACTTGCCAACCTTGTGCTACATCCTGCCAGGAATATGCATCCCTCAAGTCTTGCTATCACACGTTTAAAAGCTTCCCACATATTAGTTGTCACTTTACCTCCAAACAGTCTCACCCAATCAACCACTGCAAGTTCCCACCTAATGCTCCCAAAAAAAGCCGTGACCCTATTTAAGATCATAATTTATGCATCATTCCTATCTTTCTTTATAACTATTTTAAAACAGATAAAATGATGGTCACTGGCCCCAAAATGCTCTCCCACTGACACTGCTGTTATTTGCCCCACCTCGTTCTGTAAGAGGATGTCCAGTCTTGTGCCCTTTCTGGTGGTGCCCTCTTAATAATCTGGGATCTCTCTTGGACAAATTCAACAAATTCCACCTGTTCAGGCCCTTTGTCCAATGGGTGACTTAGTCAATATTAGAGAAGTTCAAAATAAACTGCTTACCCACTTCAATATTCTATTTGAAGATCCATAATCATCAGTGATTTGAGTTCCTCCAGCAGTTTTTATTTAGGGGAGTTAAAATCTCCTATGAATATTACCCTATTATTCTTCCAGCCATCTGCGATCTCTCTACACATCTGTTCCTCTAACTACTGCTGTGTCTCGACGCACTGTTATGTCTGCCCTCATCAAAAGGACAACACCCATCCCCTTCCTTTCTTACCTATACCTTTATCACACTTGTTGCATCTGAACCCTGGAAAATTGAGCTGCCTGGTCTGCCCTTCTCTCAGCCATGTTTCTGCATTCGCCATAATATCCCAGTTCCTTGAGCCAATCCATGCATTGAGTTCAGCGGCCCAACCTTTTAAGCCTCCTGCATTGAAATAAATACAGTTTAACCATTAGCTTTTCCTCTCCCTTTGTCGTGCTCCCGGCTGTCCTGTCTGCTAAACTTGCTGCGTCTGATGACAGAATTTGCCCTATATCTCATTTCATTTATAGCATCCATTGGCCTCAATAATGATCCAGAGTTATTGTCCCAATTACCTGACACAGCACAGTACAAGTTCTGATTTACTTTCTATGTGATGGAAAGCTTCCTGATAATTCAGGTTCTCATCTAAGTTATGTACAGCCCATGAGCATTTGGGAGACCAGTGGGATGGACTTGCCAGCTGCTTCATTGCTGCAGGCATCTTCTGTCATGTGGGACTCGGATTTTGGCAGTATCATTGCATCTTGCAGAGTAGCGGAATGGTTGAGTTAAATGCTCTAGTTTAACTACACATTGCCCTTGATTGGCCTAATTTTTTTTAAATATATTGCAGGGCGGTCATTTTTCTGACTTGTGACTTGGTTGGGTTCTGAATAGTTCTCATGAACAGGAAGCTTGTTGTAACCTGTGGAGGACCTGTAGCCCAGAACTTCCCTTTTTTTTTTCATCATTCCTTAACTAATGCTTCTAGATAAAAGTGTAAGAAAATAACTGCAGATGCTGGTACAAATCGAAGGTATTTATTCACAAAATGCTGGAGTAACTCAGCAGGTCAGGCAGCATCTCAGGAGAGAAGGAATGGGTGACGTTTCGGGTCGAGACCCTTCTTCAGTCTGAAGAAGGGTCTCGACCCGAAACGTCACCCATTCCTTCTCTCCTGAGATGCTGCCTGATCTGCTGAGTTACTCCAGCATTTTGTGAATAAATACCTTCTAGATAAAAGAATACCTTGGGTTCTTCTTAATATCATAAACGTTTTTTTATTCAGCACTACCTAAAACAGAACATTTGAGTTTGAATAACATTAGCATTGCTGAGCCTTCTGAAAAAAGAAGGATTCTCCTCATACTTTCCTTGTACAAAAAGCAAAATGTTACTATTTTACGCTTTTCATAGGCTCAAAGGGTTCAGTTTATTGTCACGTGTACCAATTAAGGTACAGTGAAACTCAAATTAGCATACAGCCATACTAAAAAAAAGCAACAAGGCATACAACTACATAAAAGTTAATATAAACATCCACCACAGCGGATTCCCCACATTCCTCACTGTGATGGAAGGCAATAAAGTCCAACCTCTTTATTCTCCCACGGTCGGGGCAGTCAAACCATCTGCAGTCGGGGCGATCGAAGCTCCCGTGTCGGGGCGGTCGAAGCTCCTGCGGCTTGGAGCTCCCGATGTCGGTCTCTGACCAGGGACTGCGAGCTCCACAATGTTAAAGTCCGCAGGCTCCCGTGGTTGGAGCTCCCGGTCGGACTCCAGCAGAGGCCGCCAGCTCCTCAATGTCAGGCCGCAGTGCAGACGGAGATACTTTACGGAAAGGTAGCGCATCTCCACCGAGGTAAGAGATTTTTAAAAAAGTTTCCCCCAACCCCCCACCTCACATATAACAAGCTAAAGAACACTAAAACATACATTTAACACATACTAAAAAACAACAAAGAAGGAAGGGACGAGACAGACTGTTGGCGAGACGGCTGTTGCGGGCGCCACCCAGTGGTATTGCAGTAATCGATCATGAATGCAGTACTTAAAGTAAACTTGAACGTCATAAAATCTCCATATGATGACTACTTTAATTGATTGGCAGTATAAATTCATATTCTATTTGAAGATCCATAATCATCAGGACAGGAAGGATTAATGTTTAGTTGCCCAATCTTCATAAGATCACAAATGTAAACCATTCCAGAGGAGTGGCATACTGCAGGTTAATGGGCTTCTTGCATTTTCTGAAGTTTATTCTATCTGATAGGTTGTTTCTATTAATTAAAAGATGTATGAAGCACCAGAAACCGGTTTTGAAATTGCTCTTGTTGCAAAAACGGACGTGTCATAATTTAAATGATTACATTCCCGAAATTGCATTTGGTTTGTGCTTCTGGACAAACGTTATTTAGAGCAAGATGTTGCAAACAATAAGTTTGCTCTTTTACTTTGAAACAAGCTTCATGCTGAAAAAAAGGAAATACTTGCGCAGGTATTGGAAGTTGAAATAGTTAAAGTGAATAATTTATGTGCAGCATATAATGTTTATTTTATCATGGCACGCAGTAATTAAATGATTTTCAAAAGATCTTTAAGATTGTTTGTTAGCAATGTTTCATACTGTGATGCTGAAATGTTTCACTTAACATGTTATTTTCTATCCATTGTGCATACTATAACAAATAAATATTGTATGTTAATAATTTTACTGCGGGAATTCTCATTATAATATTTGCTGTAACATGTTATGTATTGTAGAGGTAAATAATCTTGTTACATGTAGTGTGTTCGTGTTAGGAAAATCATTCGACATGAGTTTTTCAATGCTGTTAAAAGGGTAACCTTTTGTTCATGACATACATTCATGTCCCCAGGAACAAGATATTTCTGGGGAAGATAGTCTCTGAATCATCTTTATTTTCAAACTAATTATTTTGTCCTTTCCCTTTAGCCTATCGGAGCACTTAACCCAAAAAGAGCAGCCTTTTTTTTGGAGCGTCATGAAAGCTGGGAAGATGACCATGTTCCTGCTTTCCACTATGGGACTCATTATTCGACCAGTAGCTTCACTCTCGCATGGTTGTTAAGAATAGTAAGTACGATGACTGTAAAATTTAAAGCTGCTTTATCCAGTCAGCACATTAATGTGTCTCTCCCTTTGAAAAAGTCCCTTGATTAAGGCACGATAATGCAGCACAAAGGAGACATAAATCTTACACATAAACTGGAGTACTTAGGCTAATTCCAGGTAATTACTTGCACTTGATTTTTTTTTTCCAAATCAGAATATATTTTAAGATCATTTAAAATCAATTTAATCGCTTGATTTTAGCATAGATTGGGAATAATTAGGTGATAATTTGAAAACACTGCAATAAAGTACCTCCATAAAATAATTTACAGTTAATAAAGTTCTTTATGATTTGAAGCCTCATAGAGAAAGATGTGAAAAACAGTTTTTTTTAATGGTATTCAGTGCATTGCACCAGAGGATGTTTACACACTATGTTGTAGTTGAGAAGTGACAATTGCAAACGGAAATTGTTGCAATTCACAAATGCTTTCATGAATTGACCCCCCTCCCCCCACACACATACAATTTTATTCTTGAACTAATAACACAATGATTTACTATATGTATGGCTGGATGTACGGGCTGATCAAAGATTGGGTGGCAGCTGTGAATGGAAAAGATAGATTTATTGTCATTGTTTATGTAACCTCTATTAGAATTCCAGATCTTCAGCATTTTCTATATTTATTATCACATTTCCAATATTTGCAGTGTTGTTTATCTTTTGCATTAATTATGTGAATTATTTTATAGTAACTGCTCGTTTTTTAATTTAACTTTTTTCCTTTGAGTATTGATATTCCTTAATCAATTCATAAGTCAAATGTTACGACATAGGAACAACAATTAGACTCTTTGAACATTTTGCACATCAATTTTTTTTCTTCTATAAAGGCTCTGGCCACCCTTTTGTGCCTCACCAAGTGGCCATAAATTTATTAACTTAAACTCCAAGTGTCAGCAATATGTAGACTAATATGAGATAATTATTTTGGCATGCATTACAGCTGAGCCTGATCCTGACCTCATCCAGAATCCATAAGAACATAGTGATCGAGGGTGGAAAAGCCAGTTAATTTCTCCCCCTCCCCCCAACACCTCAGAAATATGTGTAAAAGGCCCATTGTCGGCAGCATACAAGGAAGAGGGGACGGGAGAAAAAGATATACAAGGAAAAAATGACAAATATATATAGGGAATGAGGAAAGATGGGTGGGGAAATTATGAAAGAGGATGAGAAATGGTGGGGAAATTAGTTGGGGAGGGAATGGGGTGGGATTAAGGAAATAATGAAAAGAACAGAGGAGAATAGAAGAATTGGGAAAAATTAGAAGAATAAAATATGAAATTGAGAATCAAGGATTGAATAAGTGCAGATGCAATGCAAATTTAAATATTGAACAAGAGCGAGTGAGAGAAAGGAAAGAGAAATTGCTGAGATAAATTAATCATTTCCTTAATTTCTTTAGCAAGTAAAATAAACCTGGAAGTTGCTTATTTGTATTAACCAGGTGACAATACATTCTCACTTTTACCTTATTTGAACTTCCATTGCCTCACACTGTAATTCACACTTTTACATAGCCTGCAATTACATTAGACTGATTTCACTGTGCTCCTAATCAACCAGACTCATTGTTTGAGTCTGATAATGAATTTGAATCAGTCCCATCCCACTGTTGATGAGCTTCGTATCTTTCCCTCTCATTGGGCAGGTTTTGCAGGTTCTCAATCAGACAACTAAATGGAGCAATGGTGTAGTGACAATGCACTCTTTATTGTGGAGGGGAAAAAAAATCAAGCATTGCTATTGCTGCTTTGTACAAATATAATCCCTTGTCAACCAGTCATTGTACCATTAAGAACAGCTGTTCATCTATCATGATCATTCAGCATAAAGAAATCAAGAATATCTCAAGAGTGGCAAGTGGATAAGCTAAGGTGTTACTTTTAACGTTTCTTAAGTCTTTGTTTAACTGATTTATCATGTGAGCTTTTGAATAGTGGAAATCTAACAAATCAATCCAATTGGGAATTGCCCAGGTAAATTAATGACCAAATTTATCTTTATGTAGAAGTAATCAAGGAGGCAAACTTTGTCTTGACTTTTTAATGTTACTAATGCTAGATGACTGTCAAACATTGACTTTTCAATACCCAATTATTAATACTTATTAGGTATTTATTTAAATATGGAATGGTTGTTTTGCCTCAGAAATATTAACTTAATCATTTATTTTACAGGAGCCATTTACTACCTTCTTTCTAAACCTACAAGGAGGAAAATTTGATCATGCTGACAGAACATTTTCTGCAGTGTCCAGAGCCTGGCGCAACTGCCAGCGTGATACCTCTGATGTAAAGGTAGGTAATAATATTTCCATGTTTACTAAAATTAAGCATTGATCGTCTCAAACAATGCAAGTGGTATTTACTACAATTACAACATTTGTAAAAACAGATAATTTGGACTTGTTCTTCTTTATTATGAGGTAATTTTATAAATTCAAAGAACAGAATAGATATTCTTTCACAAAATGCTGGAGTAACTCAGCAGGTCAGGCAGCATCTCAGGAGAGAAGGAATGGGTGACGTTTCGGGTCGAGACCCTTCTTCAGACTGAAGGTATTTATTCACAAAATGCTGGAGTAACTCAGCAGGTCAGGCAGCATCTCAGGAGAGAAGGAATGGGTGACGTTTCGGGTCGAGACCCTTCTTCAGACTGATGTCAGGGGGGCCGGACAAAGGAAGGATATAGGTGGAGACAGGAAGACAGTGGGAGATCTGGGAAGGGGGAGGGGAAGAGAGGGACAGAGGAACTTCTAAAGTTGAAGAAGGCAATGTTCATACCGCTGGGCTGCAAGCTGCCCAGCCGAAATATGAGGTGCTGTTCCTCCAATTTCCGGTGGCCTCACTATGGCACTGGAGGAGGCCCATGACAGAAAGGTCAGACTGGGAGTGGGAGGGGGAGTTGAAGTGCTCAGCCACCGGGAGATCAGGTTGGTTAAGGTGGACTGAGCGAAGGTGTTGAGCGAAGCGATCGCCAAGCCTGCATTTGGTTTCGCCGATGTAAAGAAGTTAACATCTAGAACAGCGGATGCAATAGATGAGGTTGGAGGAGGTGCAGGTGAATCTCTGTCTCACCTGGAAAGACTGTTTGGGTCTTTGGATGGAGTTGACGGGGGAGGTAAAGGGACAGGTGTTGCATCTCCTGCGGTTGCAGGGGAAATTGCCCGGGGATGGGGTGGTTTGGGTAGGAAGGGACGAGTGGACCAGTGAGTTACAGAGGGAACGGTCTCTGCGGAACGCAGAAAGGGGAGGAGATGGGAAGATGTGGCCAGTGGTGGGGTCCCGTTGTAGGTGACGGAAATGTTGGCGGATGATTTGTTGGATCCGCTGGCTGGTGGGGTGGAAGGTGAGAACGAGGGGGATTCTGTCGTTGTTACGAATGGGGGGAGGGGGAGCAAGAGTGGAGCTGCTGGATGTAGAAGTGACCCTAGTGAGAGCCTCATCTATAATGGAAGAGGGGAAGCCCCGTTTCCTGAAGAATGAGGACATCTCTGATGCCCTAGTGTGAAACACCTCATCCCGGGCACAGATGCGGTGTAGACGGAGGAATTGGGAGTAGGAGATAGACTTTTTGCATGAGACAGGGTGGGAAGAAGTGTAGTCCAGATAGCTGTGTGAGTCAGTGGGTTTATAGTAGATGTCAGTCACTAGTCTGTCTCCTGTGATGGAGATGGTGAGGTCCAGAAACGGGAGGGAGATGTCGGAGATAGTCCAGGTATATTTAACGGCAGGATGGAAATATTTGATTTCTGATTTGTGAAAGTATTTGAAAGCATGGTCATCTCCACAACTGTCAAGTCAGATGTACTATAAAAGTTGAGTCAGAGGTTCACCAGATATTTAATATATATCCTTCGTCACTTCTTAGTGGGGCTAAAGCTGAAATTATTAATCCAGTTTTCACTTGAAATTCCATGCCTTGATTTTTTTCATCCAACCCCCTTGTGGCAACTCTGGATTCAGCAGTTTTGTTAACTGCCTGGACACTCATAGCTTTGAAGCCAACACCCAGTCTATCTCCAAAATACCCTAAGGTCAACTGGAAATGTCAAACTCACTCTCACCCTCATCACAACTGATATCCTCTTCCTTTCTACCAGGCATAACCTCCTCAATTGTACAGTACTAGGGTACTAACTGTGATCATTTACATGTGTTGTACTTAATCTTAATCCTGAATTACCCCATTTGCACTCTCTTTCACTGGCCAGCTACTGCATGAACTGCATTGATTTCTAAATTCCTTGTTGTTGCCTACTAAAAGCCTTAATGAACTTATTCCAACCTTTAATGTGTTTTCCAGTCAGACATTTTTCACATCCCTCAGCTCACTTGCCACATATTTGACCCTGATTTGCTGTTACTTTTTTGGCTGTCCTTTATCTCATTTTAGCAAGCGACTGCATTTTCTAAGGTCCTTAAACTAAAATCCTCCTCAAATCCTCCTCAAATTCCTCATTAAAATGCACTTGTCAAATTTCCTATTCCTACACTTCGAATTTATCCATCTACTTTCTTCGTCTTTTGTTAAGTTCTTCAAGGATATATTTTGCTGCTTCATCGATTTAATGTAACAAGAAATCATTTATCAACCCCCATAGTCATTATAATTTTTCCATGGTCATAATTTTTCCTGCTGCTTTCAAAGTTTAGATGATTACTGCTGCACAGCTATCTGTCAGAAAATGTCAAGAGTGATACAAGAACCATCCATGTTCTCGCCTTCCCCTGGGTGAAATACTTTGTTGTAGCAAAGCTATTTGCTTTTCAAAGCATGAAATGACTAAAACTCAGCTACTGAGACTGGCATATTGGAGTATTCAGCGGGTCTGAGTTCTGGATTACAGAATCAAAACATTTAGTCTTATGAATTGTGCAGGCTCCTTTATGTGCTTCATTTAAAAGCCATCTCACTTGCTTTTCTTTTGAGGTAATGTTTCAGAATAAAAAAAGGTCTAATTCTCATTTGAAAATTATATTTCTATCCACCAGCCGAGAACATTTTATATTTCAGAAACAAATAGCAAAAAAAATAGTTAAATGCAACAATTGAACTTTACAAATGTGTGGGTACAATTATTGGTCATTGAAACTGTATTATATCGCATAATGACAATATATGGGTTTAAAAGCTTATTTCACTGCCTGCACTGATTATGTTTGAACATAAAAAGGCAGGGATTTCTCCATTCCTTACAAACAGATAGGTTTTTTAGGTAGGCTGTTAAGAAAAGGTTCAGTGAAATTACAAGAAGAATGCATAGAAAAAGTAGCAGCAAAAAGCTCATTAATTGACTTCAAATCATATATTTTTGGTATTAATATGCTATGTCTTGTGAAGATGAACGAATAAAATGGAACATTTTAATATTCTCTGAAAGTATTCTAATAGTATTCAGCATCAACATTCAAATGTAATTTTTATTTAATGAAAGTAGCATACAATTTTTTTTTAAACTAGCAATTATTGACAACAATCTGAAGGGTTCACTGTTGTGTTTTGGTGCACTTGAGTCTGGCTGTAATCACAGAATAAAGTTGCATATGGATTATGCACAACACTGGGGCAATTTCCGTAACATATCCAGTTTATTTTTAGGTATACAGAATGTCCAGTTCATGTAAGGTTAATGGATACCAGGATGAATCTTCTGTGATCCTTTTAATTTCAAAAAAACCTTCCTGGGCAATGGATTGATTGATTATTTTGATTTGTTGTTCAAGTATCAGTTAGCTGGCTTTGCCTGGAGGCCAGTGCAAATCAACCTTGCAGAGAATCACATGAATTGGCTGCAGAAAGAGTTCATGCCAGTAGGTATCACACTTTAATGAAGAAAGCTGAAGCATATGTGTGGTCACAACCAATTCATGTCTTCATACCATGAAAGCCTTGGGGTTCATGATCAAAGCAAACATCTAATCCTTATATGGCTGCACTGGGATATAACCTTTGCTTGAACCTATTGGAATGTTCTAGTTATAGTGACTTTTAACAAATTCAAATTAATTGTTTTTATATTTCTTTTGTTTTGTTCATTTTTCATGACAATGTCTTGATTTATAATATTTCCCTACTATTTATGATATTAATTTACTAATCCATTTATATGTTATATCATAAATAGCATATAAAAGGACTAGTAAATTAATTTTATATCATAAAATAACTACTCACTCAATATTCATAATGCACTGCGTTTTTCTGGAATCAGACTTCTGAATCTGCTGTATAAAGAATGTGCAAGTTCTTAGGTTATTAGCACAGTGCATAAGATTCAAATCCAGAAACACTTTTTAAATATTATTCCTCTCTTCCTTCTCTTCACTCTCAGTTGGAGGTTTGCAAAATGTCAGTGTGAAGATTTTTGAAAGATACTAAAAAAACTTCCTGGAGCCCATATGACGATGAGCTCCCAAAACAAAATATACGTAAAAAGCAAGAGTGGTGAAATTTTACAAAGCAAAATTATAAACGTTTCAAAATATCTTCTAATTGTAGAAAAATAATACAAGGCAACTAATTTAGCACCGACCAGTACATTTAGTTAATGTGCTGAGGTGGACATGTTGGGTCCAAATTTCTCCTCCGGGCCTCTCCTAGGGTAACCCTCCCCCAACTGACGATCCTGCGAGCCTGGCAACCCTCTCCAACTGATGAAGCCCGTTGCCGGGCGGGGAGTGTCCCCCGGGGCCGTGGACAGGTGAGGGGGGCACAGGGAAGGGGAGAGGGAGCCACTCACCTCAGCCCTGTGCTGCCAGCGCTGCAGCCGAAGCGAGCCGTGGACCCAAAGCCTCTCCAGCAGCACGGCGGTGATCTTCGGCGAATGGTGGCGATGGCCATCTTGTTGGACCCTCTGCCTCCGCGCTGCACCATGGGAGGAAGGTCAGGCGTGGGGCACGCTGGGACGTGCGCCGGACCTCCCGGCGGGGGGGGAGCGCATCTATTAAAGCCAGCAGCAGCTCGTGGGCTCAGCAGCCCCCTCCCCCTCATTGGCCCCAAAACTCTCCTGCATTGATCCAGCACCCTCTCCTCCCTAACTCCCCCTCCCCCTTCTCCCCCCTCCCCCTCACCCCCCCCCACTCACCCACTCCATCCCCCCTCAGCCCCCCTTATCCCCCCTCAACCCCCCTTACCCACCCTCCTCCCCTCCCCCACTCTCGCACTCGATCCCCCCACAACCCCCCTCCTCCCCCTCACCTACTCCATCCCCCCTCAACCCCCCAAAACCTCTCCTGCATAGGTCTTGCACTCTCCGCCCCCTCACTCACTCCACCCCCTCAACTCCCCCTCAAATAGTTTGAGTTATCACAATTGCATCATTCAATTTGCCAGTTTTCTCCCATCTGCCGATGACTGTCAAAGTCGTAGCAGATAGCCAAAATTTTCTTTTACCCTACGACAATGACCACAACAATGCCGAGTCAGGTCGATACAAGTTACATTTTTTGTGAAACTAGCACCTGGCTAAGAGGTTACACTGTCTTCGGAAACATCGCAAAATTCCCATGCTTATCAATGCTTCTCCGGCGTCCTAATTTTCGCTGAAATCACTGACGAGTCTGTAATTACTTTAGAGTTTTGAAATATAACATCTTGCCCGGGTTACTTGAAAACCAAGCTTCACGGTAACAAGGCATAAACTGGATTGACTTCCAGTTTACTAATAGCAGTATTAAGAAATTTAATTTTAAACGTGGTTAAATGGATTTTTGTACGAGTGGGCATTCTATGAAAATGTACAGGAGGTGCATATCTGGTTTCTGGGTTGTGTATCTGGGTTGGGAGCCTACTTTAAAAGTAATCGCTGATGGCCATAAACATCGTGAAATTCCCACTCTAGCCTGACCGTCAAACTCTCGCCTCCAATCTACCTGTCAAATATCCTGACGGTAAATAAATTGGTTAAACACAAGTATTTTATGGTATCTTCAAATGACTTTACTTAATTTAATATTACGTGCTTCTCAATGCATCGGTGACAACCTAGCAAACCTGGGTACAGTAACCTGCCTGTGTTTGGTTATCTCTCTAAACCTATCCTACCCTGTCCAAATGTTTTTTAAACGTTGCGATAGTACCTGCCTCAATTACTTCCTCCGGCAACTCGTTCCATACACCCACCGCCTTTTGTGTAAAATAAAAAGTTACCCCTCAGGTTCCTATTAAATCTTTCCCTCCTCACCTTAAACCGATGTCCTCTGGTTCTTGATTTTGCTACTCTGGGCAAAAAACTGTGCATTAACCTGATCTATTCCTCCCATGATTTTGTACACCTCTGTAAGATTGCCCCTCATGCTCCTGCATTCCAAGGAATAAAGTTCTAGCCTGCTCAACCTCCCTCTCGCTCAAGCCCTCGAGTCCTGGCAATATCCTTGTAAATCTTCTCTGCACCCTTTCCAGCTTGACAATAACATGGTGACAATAACATGGTGACCAAACTCAACACAATACTCCAAATGTGGCCTCCCCAACATCGTATATACCTCAACTTATATACTCAATACTCTGATTGATGAAGACTAATGTGCCAAAAGCCTTTTGACCACCCTATCTACCTCTGATGCAATTTTCAAGGAAATATGTACCTGCACTCATAGATCCCTCTGCTCTACAGCACTTCCCAGAGCTAGTCACAGGCCTCCAGTCCGACAAACAACCTTCCACCATCACCTTCTGCTTGCTTACATGAAGCCAATTTTTAATCCATTCAGCTATCTCTCCTTGGATCCCATGGGATCTAACCTTCCAGAGCAGCCTACCTTGCAGAACCTTGTTGAATGTGGTCTCACTAGGGCCGTGTACAACTGCAGAAATACTTTTTTGCTCCTATACTCAACTCCTCTTGTCATGAAGGCCAACATGCCATTAGCTTTCTTCACTGCCTGCTGTAGCTGCATGCTTACTTTCAGTGACTGATGAACAAGGACACCCAGATCTCTTTGTACTTTGTACTTCCCCTTTTCCTAACTTGACACCATTCCGATAATAATCTGCCTTCCTGTTCTTACCACCAAAGTGGATAACCTCACATTTATCCACATTAAACTGCATCTGCCCTGCAACTGCCCACTCACACAACCTGTCCAAGTCACCTTGCATCCTCATAGCATCCTCCTCACAGTTCATACTGCCACCCAGCTTTGTGTCATCTGCAAATTTGCTAATGTTACTTTAAATCCCTTCATCTAATTCATTAATGTATATTGTAAATAGCTGCGGTCCCAGCACCGAGCCTTGTGGTTACCCCACTAGTCACTGCCTGCCATTCTGAAACGGACCAGTTAATCCCTACTCTTTGTTTCCTGTCTGCCAATCAATTTTCTATCCATGTCAGCACCATACCCCCAATAACGTGTGCTCTAATTTTGCCCACTAATCTCCTATGTGGGACCTTATCAAAAGCTTTCTGAAACTCCAGGTACACTACATCCACTGGCTCACCCTTGTTCATTTTCCTAGTGATATCCTCAAAAAATTCCAGAAGATTAGTCATGCATGGTTTCCCTTTCGTAAATCCATGCTGACTCGGAACGATCCTGTTACTGCTATCCAAATGTTCCACAATTTCTTCTTTTACAATTGACTCCAGCATCTTCCCTACCACTGATGTCAGGCTAACTGGTCTATAATTTCCTGTTTTCTCTCTCCCTCCTTTCTTAAAAAGTGGGATAACATTAGCTACCCTCCAATCCACGGGAACTGATCCTGAATCTAGAGAACATTGGAAAATGATCACCAATGCGACCATGATTTCTAGAGCCACTTCCTTAAGTACCCTGGGATGCAGACCATCAGGCCCTGGGGATTTATCAGCCTTCAGTCCCATCAGTCTACCCAACACCATTTCCTTCCTAATGTGAATTTCCTTCAGTTCCTCCTTCACCCTCAGACCTCTGTCCACTAGAACATCTGGGAGATTGTTTGTGTCTTCCTCAGTGAAGACATATCCAAAGTACCTGTTCAACTCGTCAGCCATTTCCTTGTTCCCCATAATAAATTCATCTGCTTCTGTCTTCAAGGGACCCACATTTGTCTTCACTTTTTTTTTCCTCTTCACATACCTAAAGAAGCTTTATATTCTTGGCTAGCTTACCTTGGTACCTCATATTTTCTCCCCGTATTTCCTTTTTAATTATTTAAGAGATTTTATGTACATAAAAGGGAAAAACGGTAACACGAGAGAGAATGGGAGCCCTCAGGAATCAAAGTGGTTAACTCTCTGTGCAGCCACAGGAGATGGGCAAGGTCCTCAACGAGTATTTCTCTTGTTTTTACCGTGGAGAAGGACATGAGGACCGGGGGAACTTGGGGCAGTCAATGGAAGTGTCTTGAGAGCAGCCAGTATTAAGGTCGAGGAGCTGCTGAAGGTCTTGATGGTCCTGACGCATATGAAGGTTGACAAATCTCCCGGGCCTGATCAGATAGCTTCGAGGATACTATGGGGAAACTAGAGAGGAACTTGCAGGTACCCCGGCTGAGATTTATGAGTCCTCATTAAATACGGATGAGGTACTGGAAGACTGGAGGTTGGAAAATTTTGTGCCTCTATTCAAGAAGGGCTGCAGGGACAAGTTTTGGAACTGCAGGCCTGTGAGCAGAACATCTGTTGTCAGAAAATTACTCTTCTGAGGGGTAAGATATACCTATTTTGATTGACAAGGACTGAGTAAGGAGAGACAGCATGGTTTTGTAAGTGGGAGGTCGTACCTCACGAAGCTGATTGAATTTTTTGAGGATATGATAAGGGGGACTGATGAGGGCAGAGCTGTAGACATTGTCCATAGTGCAGTGTAGGTTTACTAGGTTAATTCCCGGAATGGCGGGACTGTCATATGTTGAAAGACTGGAGCGACCTGGTTTGCATACACTGGAATTCATAAGAATGAGAGGTGATCTTATTGAAACATATAAGATTATTAAGGGATTGGACACGCTTGAGGCAGGAAACATGTTCCCAATATTGGGGGAGTCCAGAACCAGGAGCCACAGTTTAAGAATAAGGGATGGGCCATTTAGAACGGAGATGAGGAAAAACTTTTTCACTCAGAGAGTTGCAAATCTGTGGAATTCTCAGCCTCAGAAGGCAGTGGAGGCCAATTCTCTGGATGCTTTCATGAGAGAGTTAGATAGAGCTCTTAATGATAGCGGAGTCAGGGGGTGTGGGGAGAGGGCAGGAACGGGGTACTGATTGTGGATGATCAGCCATGATCACATTGAATGGCGGTGCTGGCTCAAAGGGCCGAATGGCCTACCTTTGCACCGACTGTCTATTGTCTATCCTCTTTTTGCCCTCCTGATGAAAAAGAGATAAACCGAGACATTTAAAATTTGGAACCATACTGATGAAGATATCAACGATGAGGAAATCAAAGTATGATTGTGCAAGAAACAAGAGGGAGAACAACAGAGTTTCTATAAGATTGTACGGTTGAAGAAGGTTACAGGAAGTGATTTGAAAATGAGGACAATTTCAGGATCAAAGAATTGCTCTAGGAATAACTTGGTAAGCACGAGGTGATGGTTGAATGGATCTTGATTTTATAATAATAATATTCCTTTATTTGTCCCACACCGGGGAAATTTACTGTGTTACAGCAGCAATGTGGATAGCAAGAGACATTCATTATAAGTAAAAATAAAGATAAGGATAATTGTCATTTTTTACTGTGTTTTTTTAAACTGTTACTGTTAACTGGTCTGTTGACTGGTCTGCTGGGAGTAGCGCTGGTTGTGCAGTCTCAGCAGCGGGATGGAAGGATCTCCGATATCTCTCCTTCACACAATTGGGGTGAAGGAGTCTGCGCTGAAGGAGCTACTCAGTGCAGTGACAGTGTCCTGCTTGGGGTGGGAGTCCTTGTCCAGTAGCGATGTTATCTTTGCCATCATCCTCCTCTCTCCCACTGCCTGTTCTGAGTCGAGGCGGCAACCCAGGACAGAGCTGGCCTTCCTGATCAGCTTGTCAAGTCTCTTCCCCTCCACTGCTGAGATGCTGCTGCTCCAGCAGACCACTCCATAGAAAATGGCTGATGCCACCACAGTGTTGTAGAAAGTCCTTAGGAGTGCACCCTGCACTCCAAAGGACCCGAGTCTCCTCAGCAGGTAAAGTCTGCTCTGGCCCTTTTTGTACAGTGCATTGATATTTTCGGTCCAGTTAAGTTTATTGTTAAGGTAAACACCCAGGTACTTATAAGAGTCCACTCTCCTGATGTCCATTCCCTGGATGTTCACCAGTGTCGGGGGAGGAAGTGGCTGCGCCTGCGGAAATCCACCGCCATCTCCCTGGTTTTCCCCGCGTTGATCCGGAGGCGGTTCCGTTGGCACCAGTCCACAAAGTCCCTGGTCATTTCTCTGTACGCCCTGTCTTTGTCGTCTGTGACGAGGCTGACGATGGCAGAGTCATCAGAAAACTTCTGTAAATAGCAGTTTGCTGAGCTGTGCCTGAAGTCTGCAGTGTACAGGGTGAACAGGAAAGGAGCTAGTACTGTTCCCTGCGGAATCCCTGTGCTGCAGACCACCATGTCCGAAACATAGTACTTTGTCCTCACTGTGGTCGGTTGGTGAGGTAATCCAGAATCCAGGATGTGAGGAGAGCCTGTTTTTGTACTGTACTGTTCTATGTTCTGTTAGTGTTAGTGTTCAAAATTAAAGACATTGAATTCTAAGATGAGAAAGAGTGACAGGTGTTTTCCTTTTTCAAATTTAATCTAAAGGCGTAAAATATTGCGGTGTCCAATCATTGTTGAACTGGCAGGAACAGAACAGTATTCTGTCATACCACCGCCTCTGGTTTTTCTGTCCTGCCATTGGGAAAGGCCGCATGTATGACTGGTGATGAGTGTGCCTGTCATATTGGCAGGAAAGTATGATTACACAAGGTGAAAGTCCAGTTGTTGCTTGTTGAGTCTGTGGGACAACTTTGCCAGAGTTGCCTCGTCTACTTATGTTAATAAAGAGAAATATTCACTGTCAATCTGGTTTACATGCCTTTGTCATATGCTGCACCAGCTTGATACCAGGTTTTTATTCTTTTTGGGCTTCACCATTACAGTTTGATGCAGCTTATGGACATTTGGGGCCTTTTGAGTACTTTTAAGAATTAACCACATTACTGTGGTTTTAACCACGGAAGTGTGGTGGATTTTCTTCCCTTAACGTCCCTTGTGTCAGTCTGGGCATTCATTGATTACTGTTACTAATTACAGCTCTTTTCCAAATCTATTTTCTTCCTTTTAACTGAATTTAAATCGCCCAGATGCTGTCATGGGATTTGACCTTAAACATCTGGATCATAAGACCGGGCCTCTGGTTTGCTGGTCCAGTAACATAACCACTTTACCATTGTACCAAGAATATCTCTATTTGGCATGCTGCCAATTACTTAGCGTAAACTGATGCACAGAATCAGTTTCTAATGAAATGTACTTCACAGCAGGAGAATGTGGCCATTGAATCTAACATGATTTCCATCCTGGAAAATAAAATGTAGGATTTTCAGGCCTTCACTTTAGAATTGATTAATTTTCTTATTGATGAATTTAACGGTCCCAGTGATTTTAGTGCAGCATAATGCCTTTACAGTTGTTTTCTTTTGGGTTGAATTGCAATCTTCTGTTAATGTTTACAATATGCTGCAATTCTGCAGATTGGATGGGATTTTAAAGCATTGTGCCGGCTGTATGATGCAGTACTGTGTTTTATGATGTTCTAACAGGTTCTTTGGATATTATTGCTCAAATTACTTCCCATTTAAATTGAATACATCCACACGAGTGAATACTTTGACATAATGTCAGTCTCTTCACTTAAACTTTGGCTTGTTTTGGAGGGAGCAAAGACAAGGGAGGTCAGAGGTAGATGCAGTGACATTAATCTAGAGTCTTAAACCACCTTCATGCTGACTGACTTTGCATCTGTGTGCCAAAGAGTTATTGCTAGTCTCTGACCTGACAATTAATCTTCCACATTCTTGTCTTGATTTTTTTTCCAGTTGGTTTTAGATTAACATGAAATGATATTGCTATGGATCACATATAGTGTTAGAAGAATGTAGTTTCCAAATCTCTGAAAAAATCTTTTTCATGCAGTTCTGAATTTTCCAAGTACTTATCTTACACCCCTTAGACTATCAGGCCTCTGTGCTTCAGCAGATCACACTTGCAATCTGCTCTGCGAGCCATGGCAATTGTTCACAATCAAAGCTGCAATAGGTTTGCACAGACTGTGGCAGAATGTCAGGTTGCACTGAAGGACAAAGCTTTCATAAGGTGCTGATTCCCAATAGTGGCGGAAAAGCTTTACCAAGGGAAAAGTAACTTGGTTTGCTAGCCCAGTAACACACCTAGGAAACTTTTGTGCCCAAAGGGCAGCAAAGTGGCACTGCTGGTAGAGTTGTTGTCACAACTAGGTTCAATCCTAACCTCCAATGCCATTTGTATGGAGCTTGCAGTTTCACCTTGTGAGCGAAGTGAAAATGAAAAATAACTGCAGATGCAGAAAAACGGAAAATGCTGGAGATACCCGGAAGGTCAGGCTGCACCTTCCAGGTCACCTCTCACAGTTACAGCCTGACATGCTGAGTATTTCCAACATTTTCTGTTTTTATCTCCTTCTGACCACATGGGATCATGTGGGTGCACCAATTTTCTCCAAAATCCTCAAGATGTGTGGATTGATTGGTTAAATGGAAACCATAAATTGTCCCTAGTGTGAAGGCGAGTGGTAGAATCTAGGTGGAGTTGGTATGGAAATTGGAGAATTTAAAAAAAAGAGATTAATGTTAAATTAGTGTAAAGAGGTGGTTGATGGTCGACATGGACCCTGGGCGAAAGGGCCTGTTTTGTTTCCTGCTTTATCTCTATGAGTTTGTCTCTCTATGTGTCTCTATGATTATGAGTTAATGGGTTGTATCTCTCTGGCTATTGCCAAGTGAGCAATAGTAAGTGCATGAAGGTGGAAATCTGAAGACCAAGCTTTGTTGAAGAACGCAGATTCTGCCATAGAAAGCTAAGACAGTATTAATGATTCTAACTTCATGCAAAACACACTGAGATGCTTGCTGACTTTACCCAGAGGAATCATTCATTCCATTTAACAGCTTTTTTTTAAGGAATCCTTGTAAGAGTGTTTTGATTGAAATCTCAGTATGAAGACTTCCCAGGCTACGGAAGACCTGACATATGGAAATCTGACTTAATTTGAATTCTTCATATTTTTAAAGGTTATTTTAAAGATAGGAAAGTCAATTATTGAAATACAAAATCTTCAGGTGCTGTAGAATAGGGGGTAGCATCCTGTCATTTCAAAAGACAACCAATCTTCAATCTCCCTGTGGCAATCAAATAGATACATTGTCACAGCAGGAGGGCAATTGAGAAATTTGCTTTGTAAATAGATTAGACAATCTCTTCTATTGACATTTGTAAAATGCATTATCAAATAGTGTTACATCTGTTGATACTTTAAGGTCATCAAATTTGGTGTGGGACATTGATTCTGTACCATCGAGACTGAAATGGCTGCGCTGCCATAGCAGCTGCAGCTTACCTGCGGGCCATTTGTCTTTGTGTTTTTGTTGTTTTTTTGTCTTAATTGTAGTTGTGATGCCGTGTTTTTGTGTTTGTGTACTATGTGTGTATGTGGGGGGGAGGGGGGGAACTGTAAAATTGTAAATAGGTGTCCCTTCCGAACGGAGACCCGACCTTTGTTTTCTGGGTCGGGTCTCCGTTCCTGCTGCGGCCTACCATCGGCCCAACTCCTGGAGCTGGCGGCCTCCAGGGCTCTGGTTCGCAGAGTCCGCAGACCGGACTAACCATCAGCGGAGCCGGCCGTCCTCGGACGCTGCGGGAGCGGCTGCGACTCGCCTTAGGCTCGGGCCGCGTGGATGCCGACATCGGGAGCTCCGGCAGCGGCAGTGTGTTCGCCCGCCCCGGATCGCGGGGCTTGTGTCGCGGACATTTCACCGTCCGGCGCGGCCTAAAATAGGCCGCGGGATATTTCTCTGCTGGGCGGGGGCTTCAATGTCGGGAGCCACGACCGCCCCGACGTGCAGCAACAGCGGCAGCAGCAGCGTGTTCGCCCGCCCCGGATCGGACTCATCATCGGCGGAGCCGGCCGTCTTCGGAGGCTGCGGGAGCGGCTGCGACTCGTCTTAGGCTCGGGCCGCTGCGGACCGTCCGGCGCGGCCTGCAACCACAACAGCCTGACTGCGGGAGAAGACGGCAGGAGAAGGGAAAGACATTGTGGCCTTCCATCACAGTGAGGAGAGGACTGGAGGAGACTCACTGTGATGGATGTTTCTTTGATGGATGTTTCTTTTTTTGTGTGTTTTTGGGGTTGTGTAATTGTAATGCCTATTTAATGCTTTTATTGTTGGACTGTGGGTGACTGAATTTCGTCCAATTTGGATGACAAATAAACCTATCTTGAATCTTGAATCTCTTGAATGCAGGGGAAGACAACAAATAAATGTTCTTATTAATCGATCCTCATTGAAATAGTTTATTTAGGACTTATGGAATAATCGGTTTATAGACATTTGTTTGCATGCTGCATGTATCTGATACTTGATGACCATCAACAGAAAAGTCACTGGTCACGATAAAAAGGCTTCAAGTCTGTAACTCAACTAAATTCTACTTTTCTAAAATCAAGTTGTTTCAATTTTATGTTCTGAATTATGTATGTATTTTTTCAATGTTTTCAAAATGTTTTCATTTTTAATTATTTCATTTTTTAGTTTTAAAAGTTTTAAAATATATCTGTCTGGAAATATTTAAAAACTATTGTAGCTTTTCAAGTGGGGGAAGCTCTAATTTTGCCAGTTGTCAAAGATTTTGGGGTTGTTTGGGAGAGTGTTGTATCCTTACTGCACCAGGGATGTCGTTGCTGCATAGATCACAGCAGGACTCTGAGATACTTCTGACCAGAGAGACTGATTCTCAGCATCCAGGCTGGGTGTGTTTGGGAGGAATTACAATTTTAAAAGTCTGCTGGTGCTGAGAATTTGAAATAAAATAAAAATGTTGGAAATACTTAGCAGGGACCATCTGTGGAAAAATAAACTGAATTAGTATCTCAGCTCAAAGATCCTTTGTCAGAATTGGGAAAGTAAAATAAGCTGGATTTTTCACTTTTACTAACTCAAACTGATTTGGTTTCTCACAGAATTTGGTTTCATTCTGATGAAGGGTCATAGATCTAAAATGTTCTCTCTGGTTTTCTTGACACAAGCATAGGAGTATTTTGGGCAGTGTTTTGGGGCAGGATAGTCATGCCAGCAAGATATGGTGAAATAAAAGCACGGGAAGAAAATCCATTGACTCAGAAAATGAGAGAAACTAACAATTGTAAATAGGCCAAGCCCTGATCACTATACATGGATCTGCCAGAAATCTCACTTCAACTCTCCAATTGTTTAATCCCTTGTTGAAGGAGAATTCCAAGGCTATTTCAGTATTTGAACACTTTGAATAAAATAGTGACCTTCACAATGTGTCTGCTTTTACAAATGAAAGATAAAGGTTATCTAAAGACTATCACATCATGCAATGACCTAACTCTATCACTCTATCTGCATATTTAATTGAATTGATTTTAATTAAAAATAAATCTCATTCCAGCGACGTTAACATTTACTTCCACAAACAGGTGGACACACTCTCTCCCTTGCACTTCCTCTCTTCCAATCATTTCAGTGAAGATCAAGGACAAAGATATTTCTGATAACACTTCATGGCAAATGCCCTTTAGGAATGGAATCCTGAACTCAAATAGTGTATTGCAGGTTAGCAGGTATATGGCGTTGAGCAATCAATCGTCGTGAACTGTGTTTCACCAAAGAGAAGGAGGTGCTGAGCATTCAAATCGCACACAAACATTTTTGCAGAAATCGTGATGGAATACCACCTTCAACCTGCTGCAGCATGACCTCACAGGTGTATGGAGACATCCTATTAATAATTCTTCTCCTGGTCTTTGCTCGCAAGGTAGTTGACCCAACTTCATCCTTAATAGAACAGAAAGTACCTTAGGATGTCTGATTCCAATAAAATGCTGATGAAACTCAAGACCTAATTTTTAATAAGAAAATAACAGGCTTGTTTTCGGGTACAAAGTGTGTGAGATTGCAAATATTAGTTCACAGGAGCACAAAGAAGATGCTTTGTGTTCAGTAATTCAGACTAAGCTCATCTAGTCTCAGTTGATGCTATTAAGACAGCACATCAAACATTATCAAGTTTTGCATTGTCCATTCGCCTAGTTTCATGAAGTTTCTTATTGTTCATCAATCTCCAGCATCTGAATATTTTGTGGCTTTGTTTTTGTTAGATACATAATGCTATTTATACATCAGGTAGCTCTAAATCTGCATCACAAACTATTATTAAAGGATGGTTTTCTCTGCAGTTAAATAAATGAATGGACATTAGTTTAAAATTCCTATGTATCTTATCTCAGTTTTCAATTTCCATTATGATGCCGCAGCTGAAGTTTATTTTGAATATAGAGGTGTTATAGCAGTGGCTTCCTTGGAGAAGTGTAGACGTTTACAAAGGAGAAGTATGGTTTTGTCACATTGTGCTATTGCTTTAGAAATTTAAGAGTATAATAGCATATATAATCTTTGTGTTCCTTTTTGCCTGATTTTTGCATCACTTGGTTCCATTGTAATAGGAAAACTATAAATCTGAGTCCAAATGTACCTAATTCACAGCACTGTAAGAATTCCAAAACTTCAAAATATCCTATGTGATGACATTTCTCTTATTTTCAAACTTAATGGTCAAGCTTTGTAATTTATTCTGATTCGAGACTCCAGCCTTTGGGAATGACTTATCAATAGCTATTATTTCAATGCTTGTCATAATGTTAAGCTTTGGTGCAAGTACTTTATTGTGTACTCTTGCATGCCTTCTCTTGCAGTAATCCATCGATGCTGCACTGCCACCTAAGCAAATACACTCTTTGGTTCAGAGACCAACCTGCAATCGAGTTCAATATGATCACCAAAACCTTGTAAAATTGCAGCATATTTTATTTGCAGCAAGAGTTTTGCACAATCAGAATAAAGGCCAATGTTTATCTTTCTAACAATTTGTTGTATCTGCATGCTAACTGCTTTTGTTTTGAGTACAAGGATAACCAGACCACCCCCCCAACGTCGAAACGTCACCCATTCCTTCTCTCCTGAGATGCTGCCTGGCCTGCTGAGTTACTGCAGCATTTTGTGAAATAAATACCTTCGATTTGTACCAGCATCTACAGTTATTTTCTTACACTTATTCCTACTTATCATTTTCATGCATTAATTAAATAGTGATATGTGAAAGCTGATAAATTTATCCGAGGCATACTAGCTTAACCACATCCCACTAACCACTTGTCTTTACTCTATCAAACACATTCCCTTTGTTTCACTCATTTTGCTACTACCTGGACCAAGTTATTTCTTGTTTTCCCATTGAAGGGTCTCTCATTGGAAACATTAACTCTTTGTTTCTCTTCGTACGGAAGCTGCCTTATCTGTTTAGTATTTCCAATATTTTCTATTTTTTGTTTTTCATCACATGGGTTCAATTTTTCTAGTCTGTTGGGCAGGACCTACAACTTTACTATCAACAACTCATCACACAGACCAGGAGGTTCTGTGTTGGTAATGGCCTCCAGTAATTCATTTAGTTAATCATATGACATTTGTTCTACATATTCTCCCTCACCTTACCTTTCCAACTGAAAACTAACTGGCATCTCCCACCTTCCTAGTTTAGATGAAGGGTCACTGACCTGAAATATTGACTGTTTCTCTATCCACAAATGCTGCTTGACCTACTGAGTTTTTTCAACATGTTATGTTCTTGCTTCAGATTTCCACCACTTGCACTTTTCTGATTTGCAGTATCTCTGTTTTGTGTAACAGCTTATTGTATGCACAACATTTAATGTCATTGCTGAGTTCACCAACATTATCATCCTAAATGTTCTCATTGACCAAAAATTAATCAGAATCAGCCACATGCAGAGGTCCTATCCATGTGCCAGTCTAACTGTTTCTTAAATGTTGCGATAGTACCTGCCTCACCAGCCTCCTCTGGCAGACACAAAATGCTGGAGTAACTCAGCGGGTCAGGCAGCATCTCAGGAGAGAAGGAATGGGTGACGTTTTGGGTCAAGACCCTTCTTCAGACTGATGTCAGGGGAGGGGACGGGACAAAGATAGGATGTAGACGGAGACAGGAAGACTAGTAGGAGAACTGGCCTTAATCTCCAACACCATTACTGATCTCATCTCTTCCGGCTCTCTGCCCCCTAAAGCCTCTTACCTTATCTTTCCTCAGCCCCGCACGGCCCGTTTTTACCTTCTGCCCAAAATCCACAAACAGAACTGTCCTAACAGACCCATTGTTTCTGCGTGTTCATGTCGCACCGAATTAATTTCCACCTACCTCGACTCCATCCTATCCCCCCCTGGTCCGGCCCCTCCCTACCTGTCCAAGACACCTCACATGCTCTCCGTCTCCTCAATAACCTGTTTTCCAGGCCCCACTCCCTCATTTTTACTATGGATGTCCAGTCACTCTACACCTCCATCCCCCATTCAGAGGGTCTTAAAGCCCTCCGTTTCTTCCTCGACCGCAGAATCAGCCAATTTCCATCTACCAATACTCTCCTCCGCCTGGCAGAGCTGGTCCATTTCCATCAACAACTTCTCATTTGACTCCTCCCACTTCCACCAAACCCAGGGCGTAGCTATGGGCACTCGCATGGGCCCTAGCTATGCCTGCCTCTTTGTAGGGTACGTCAAACAATCCCTATTCCAAGTATACATTGGCCCTATCCCAAATCTCTACCTCTGCTACATTGACGACTGCATTGGTGCTACCTCTTGTACCCATGCAGAACTCACTGACTTCATCAATTTCACCACTAATTTCTATCCTGGTCGTAAATATACTTGGACCACCTCTGACATCTCCCTACCGTTTCTGGATCTCACCATCTCCATCACAGGAGACAGACTAGAGACCGACATCTACTACAAACCCACTGACTCCCATAGCTATTTTGACTACACTTCTTCCCACCCTGTTTCCTGCAAAAACTCTATCCCCTACTCCCAATTCCTCCGTCTATGCCGCATCTGCGCCCAGGATGAGGTGTTCCATCCTAGGGCATCGGAGATGTCCTCTTTCTTTAGGAAACGGGGGTTCCCCTCTTCCATTATAGATGAGGCTCTCACTAGGGTCTCCTCAATATCCCGCAGCTCTGCTCTTACCCCCCCCTCCCCCTATTCGTAACAAGGATAGAGTCCCCGTTGTCCTCGCCTTCCACCCCATCAGCCGTCGCATACAACAAATTATCCTCCAACATTTCCGCCACCTCCAATAGGATCCCACCACTGACCACATCTTCCCATCTACACGCCTTTCTGCTTTCAGCAGAGACTGTTCCCTCCGAAACTCCCTGGTCCACTCAAACCTTCCCACCCAAACCGGCCCCTCCCCAGGTACTTTCCCCTGCAACCGCAGGAGATGCAACACCTATCCCTTTACCTGCCCCCTCGACTCCATCCAAGGACCCAAACAGTCTTTCCAGGTGAGGCAGGGGTTCGCCTGCATGTCCTCCAACCTCATCTATTGTATCCACTGTTCCAGATGTCAACTTCTCTACATCGGCAAGACTAAGCGTAGGCTTGGCGATCGTTTCGCTGGAAACCTCCACTCAGTCCATCTCATCCAACCTGATCTCCCAGTGGCTCAGCACTTCAACTCCCCCTCCCATTCTCAATCTGACCTTTCTGTCCTGGACCAGCTCCATTGTCAGAGTGAGGCCCAGTGCAAATTGGAAGAACAGCACCTCATATTTCGCTTGGGCAGTTTACACCCCAGCGGTTTGAACATTGACTTTTCCCACTTCAGGTGGTCCCTGCTTCCCCTCTCTATCCCCTCCCCTTCCCAGTTCTCCTACTAGTCTTCCTGTCTCCGTCTACATCCTATCTTTGTCCAGCTCCCTCCCCTGACATCTGTCTGAAGAAGGGTCGCAACCCAAAACGTCACCCATTCCTTCTCTCCTGAGATGCTGCCTGACCTGCTGAGTTACTCCAGCATTTTTGTATCTACCTTCGATTTTAACCAGCATCTGCAGGTTTTTTTCCTCAACCCCCTCTGGCAGCTTGTTCCATACATCCGCCATCCTTTGTGTGAAAAAGTTACCTCTCAGATTCTTATAAAATCTCTTCCCCTTCACCGTAAACCTATGTCCTTTGGTCTTCGATTCACCTACTCTGGGCAAGAGAATCTGTACATCTACCCGATCTATTCCTCTCATGATTTTATACGCCTCAATAAGATCACCCCTCATCCTCCTGCGCTCCAAGGAATAGTCCCAGCTGACTCAACCTCTCTCCATTTAGCTCAGACCCTATAGCCCTGGTAACGTCCTTATAAATCTTCTTGTGCCCTTTCCAGCTTGACAACATTTTTCCTATGACATGGTGCCCAGAACTGAACACAGTACTGTAAATGCGGCCTCACCAACGTCTTATAAACTGCAACAGGACCTCCCAACTTCTATACCGATACGTGTAAGGATAGTAATAAATGGCCTTGTCAATAATGCTCAGATCCCCCAAAAAAGATTCAGTTGAGAAAAAAAATCATTAATACTACTTATGTTTTCCATGTCCCATTTATAAAAACCAAAATGTGATTGTTTTTATAGCTTTGTTAACATGTAATTGCATTTTCCGACAAACTTTGAGTTTGTCCTTATCAATACCCTTCAATGTTTTTCCATTTTGTATTATTTCTTGATTTTCCAGAAGCCAGGCATTACTTCACAATTATCTAATGCATTTGGAATATTGTATGCAGTTCTAGTCGCCCCATTTCAGGAAGGATGTGGAGGCTTTGGAGAGAGTGCAGAAGAGGTTTCCCAGAATGTCACCTGGTTAAGTGGGTATTAATTATAGGAACAAACTTGGATTATTTTCTCTGGAGTGTCAGAGGCTGAGGGGAGACTTGATAGAAGCAGATCAAATTATGAGAGACATACATAGGATAGACAATCGGAGCCTTTTTCCCATGGTTAAAATGTCAAAGATTATAGGGCATAGCTTTAAGGTGAGAAGGGCGTTTTTTTTGAACAGAGTGTGGTGGGTGCCTGCAGCGCACTGCCAGGGGTAGTGGCATTTAAGAAGGTTTCAGATAAGTACATGAATACACAGCGAATGGAGGGATATGGATCCCATGCAGGCAGTGGAGATTGGTTTAACATAGCATCACGTTCAGCATAGATATTGTAAGTTAAAGGGCCAGTTCCTGTGCTGAACTGTTCTATGTTTTATGCATAAAATTGCATGTGTTATCTCACTACCTGTTCTGATAATCTGCTTGTTTGGAGTTCTTCTTTACATTTGACAAACCTATTACTTTATGGAAAACTTTTAAATGGTGTTCTGTACTTCCAAATTCAATTTAGCTGCAAGAACAAAAGTGTACCTCATGCTGGGTCCAAAGCATTTCTGATCCACTAATTTAATCTAACTCCTTCTTTCGACATAACTATGTGCTGCATTTCCTTATGTACCATAGAGTTTAATTTTTTTTTCATTCTCTTGTGGAGACATCAACTCTATTGCTTTCAGAAAACGCACGTGCAATGTTTTTAGTTTATTATAGTTCCTACTTCAAAAATATATTTCAAAGTTTGTTGAAAATAACTTTGGAGATCTGTTCTGGCTGCTCTTGCTCAAAATCTCATTTTATGTGCTTTGATTAGCTTGCTCTATTTGAAAACATAGCTATTAAACTGGAGTCTCCAATGTAGAGTAAGAGTGTTTGAACTACACAAATTAGTCATTGAACATTGTTATGTTCCGTGCTGTAAATGATTCATTCTATTTCTAATTAATTCTTACAGAATTATTTGGATTTCAATAGACAATAGGTGCAGGAGGAGGCCATTCGGCCCTTTGAGCAACCACCGCCATTCAATGTGATCATGGCTGATCATTCTCAATCAGTACCCCGTTCCTGCCTTTTCCCCATAGCCCCTGACTCCGCTATCCTTAAGAGCTCTATCTAGCTCTCTCTTGAATGCATTCAGAGAATTGGCCTCCACTGCCTTCTGAGGCAGAGAATTCCACAGATTCACAACTCTCTGACTGAAAATGTTTTTCCTCATCTCTGTTCTAAATGGCCTACCCCTTATTCTTAAACTGTGGCCCCTTGTTCTGGACTCCCCCAACATTGGGAACATGCTTCCTGCCTCTAACGTGTCCAA
This sequence comes from Rhinoraja longicauda, assembly GCF_053455715.1. NCBI lineage: Eukaryota > Metazoa > Chordata > Chondrichthyes > Rajiformes > Arhynchobatidae > Rhinoraja > Rhinoraja longicauda. The sequence goes on from NC_135953.1 coordinate 123,161,887, forward strand.
CCCCTTAATAATCTTATATGTTTCGATAAGATCCCCTCTCATCCTTCTAAATTCCAGTGTATACAAGCCTAGTCGCTCCAGTCTTTCAACATACGACAGTCCCGCCATTCCGGGAATTAACCTAGTAAACCTACGCTGCACGCCCTCAATAGCAAGAATATCCTTCCTCAAATTTGGAGACCAAAACTGCACACAGTACTCCAGGTGCGGTCTCACTAGGGCCCTCTTAACTGCATAAGAACCTCTTTGCTCCTATACTCAACTCCTCTTGTTATGAAGGCCAACATTCCATTGGCTTTCTTCACTGCCTGCTGTACCTGCATGCTTCCTTTCAGTCGGCGGCGTCGGCTCTCCCACTGATGGCCCTCGGGGGGCCAGAGCATGTTGCTGCGCCGATGCAGCTGGAGTCTGGGCAGCGTGGGGAAGGCGCTGAGCCGGCCGGGGAGAGATGGGGGGATGGGCGAGCCGAGGGCAGGCTCAGCACCATGCCTAGGCCTTGGCCTCCACCTCCACCAACGCCCTGCCTCACCGCCGCTGCGGCTGCCTTTCCCCTGGCCCACCTCAGGCTCACGGTTAGCCGGTCACATCCAAGCCCTGGCTCCGGCTGCTTCCCCCTGCACCAGGCCCGGCTCTCCTGCCGCTACGCAGCCAGCAAACCCGTCCCCAAGAGACAAGCGCCTCTTGGAGGTCCAGCCAGAAGATGGGTGACGTTTCGGGTAGAGACCTCCCTTCAGAAGGGGGTCTCGACCCAAAACGTCACCCATTCCTTCTCTCCCAAGATGCTGCCTGACCCACTGAGTTACTCCAGCATTTTGTGTCTACCTCCAGACACTAGACCCGGGTGCCACCTGACGGAGGTTGCGTAGCAACCCGCCTCCCGGCCCGGGCGGCCGCCATTGGTGGAGCGGGAGTACATTTGCACCGGAGATGCTTCTTGTGTGTATTTACTTAGTTTAATGTAGAGTTGTTGGTAGGATAGTTCAGTTGCCTGGTAACAGCATAAACTGGATGGCAGCAGGACATTTGGTGCCACGGTGAGAAAGACCCACCTCAAAAATCTTTAACAATCAGCCAATCACAACCCCACCTTTTTTATCTGTCAAAACTGTGAAGATAGTTTAATAACTTTAAAATACCGTTGACATTTAGAAAAACCCAAAGGCTCAACAAATTGAAAGAAGCATATGTAGCTATTAAATGTTATTCTGGTTTATTGGAAGTGAAGATAAATAATAACTAGGAACATCTAAAATCATTAAGCAGAATGATTAAAAAATTTAAATTAGAATAGTGAGCAAAGCATGTGCTGAACATGGTGCCAACTGATGATTGTACCTCTTGGTAACTTCACTCAGGCAAAATATCGCTACCTCACACATGTTCTTCATTACAATAAAAGTGCCAATAAGAAAATAAACTGATGTGTGTTGCTTTTTGGTTGCAGCAATAGTCACGTCAGAAACAAAAGATCGCGACTAGTTAAACAAATGTAACAATTATCAGCACTTTAGTTCAGAGATATAGGCTCTTCGGCCACAGAGTCCGCACATAACAGCGATCCCCGCACGTTAACACTATCCTACACACACTAGGAACAATTTACACTTGTACCAAGGCAATTAACCCACAAACTTGTACGTCTTTGGAGTTTGGGAGGAAACGGAACATCTCGGAGAAAACCCACATGGTCAGGGGGAGAGTGTACTGCAAGCACTGTCAGGCAGCAACTCTTCCGCTGCGCCACCGTGCCATCCTTTGCAAGTATAATTATTTATTTCTTAGACAGATTTAGGTGGCAAAGTTTTGGAAATCAGAATATAGCCCTTATATTGTGTTTCACTTTAACAGAAGAATTTGGAGAATATTTTGTTGCCTATAATGTTCATTTAATTTTAGTCACTTGAGGTGAAATACAATAACATTTCACCACAAATGGTAATAAGGTGTTCATCAAAAGTTACAAAAGATATATTTTATATATGTTTATGAATCTCTTCCAAAAAATAACCATTGAATTTCTCTTTTTGGTTTAGCTCATATTGTGCCTTAGTAGTGCAGGCATGCTCCTTTGTTTCCACTGCTACTCTCCAACAATTTAACTGTTCATTATCACATTGCTGTCTGTGGGATTTGGGTGTCTGCCAATTAACTGATGGATTGCCCTATGTTACAAAAGTAATTGCACTTTAGTAAGACTTAGTTGTTTGTGAAAAATGTAAAAACAAAGAACAACACATTATCCTCTGACACTTCTATCATCTCCTCCAGGATGCCAGCACTAATCACATCTTACTATCTCCACCCCTTTCTGCCATCCACAGAGAGCGCTCCCTCCGCATTTCCTTGATTCACTCATCCCTTCCCACCCAAACCACTGCCTCCTCAGGTACTTTCCCCTTCAACCGCAGGAGATGCAATACCTGTCCTTGTACCTCCTCGCTCAACTCCTTTCAGGTTAGACAGTTCACATGTACCTCTGGTAATCTCATCTACTATATCTGTTTTTCCCGATGTGGATTCCTGTACATCGGTGAGACTGAACATAAACCGTTTTGCTGACCACTTCCGCTCCGTTTGCCGAGGCCTATGGGATCTCTCAGATGCCAACTATTTCAACTCCCCTTCCCAGTCCCATACTGCCCTTTCTGTCCTGGGCCTCCTCCATTGCTAGAGTGAGGCCACAGGTAAATTGGATGAACAGCACATCGTATTTCACTTGGATAGCTTACAACCCAGTGGTATTAACGTTGAATTTTCTAATTTTAAGTAACCTACCTTCACTCCCCTTCCCCCTCCTTGCCCCCTTCCTTCCCCACCAGTCGTGTAACGAGTTCCTCAGCTCTCCACTTGAATTCCCTCTTGAATTCACAGCTTCCCTAGCCAACAATGGACCCACCAGGCCACCACCCAACCTGAGGTTATTTGTGGCTGCCTCTGTTTCCTCCTGGTCTTTTCGTGCCTTCAGCACTTTACCCACCCACCCCGCGGCTCGCTGCCCACCTCCTACTTTCAGTCTGAGGAAGGGTCCCGACCTGCAACGTCCCCTATCCTTTTTCTCCAGAGATGCTGCCTGACCTGCTGAGTTACTGAGTTACTCCAGCACTTTGTGTCTATCTGTAGTTGTCTGTGAGTTACTTTGAGATCACAGGAGATCATGCAAGCAATCATAGAAATTCAAATTCAAAATTTTACCTCAAAACATTTTTTTAAATAACAAACCCGTGCAAGAAAATATTTTGTACCTCCAGAGAATATGTTTTTAGGACATATTTGCAAAGGAAACATTACCACAGGACAGTAGTTTGAAGAATTTAATTTTCTGGTAATGTATAAACAGGCATGACAAAAATAAAGTATTGATGATACATCTTAAGTTTAAATAAAATTGAATAAAATGTGAGGTTGTAGTTGTCCGAATTTAAGAAATTGTATCATTGTCTCATGCTTTCTAGCAATTAGATTTTATGAAATTGCCTTGTGTTTGTATAGTAATTATTTTCTAACATGAGAGCAGTTTCACGGAAGTTAAATAAACTACTGTCTTTCATATGAGCCCAATGTAAAATTTCTTTGTTGAGATCTGCAATTCTGTGGTTTACTACATTGTTCTTGGTGATAGAAGAGATAATATCTTAATTCCTTTCTTGATCCTGCTGTCTCTGCACTGACTGCTCCAACATGACCTTGCTCAGCATCTGATGACCTCCTCAGTTGCTGTCAGTTGTCTGGATGGCTGAGACTGTTGAAAGTGGCCCTAAGGGGTGCCTTGGAATCGCTGGTCCATTGACCCATAAGAACAAGGGATTGAGATCAGAGCCAGTTGCTTTTGACATGGCTGTGCTGGGCCATTGCACATAATAGCCATCAGGCTGCCCTATATTTTTCTGCTTGTTAAATGCCGTGTGTTTTGTGCTTGTTAAGAGAAAGACAAATTTTAGATTAGGCACTTGCTGTGATTTTTTTAGATACTGCACTAATTACGTGCATTACCCCTATTTTGTTTGTGGGGCCCAGAATAGCTTGCAGCATTCTTAATTGTTTTAACCAGCAATAATAATGTTGCAGATAATTAGGATGAAGTTACCATGAATGAAATGGGAAATGTAAAGGTGAAGGGTTTTAAAGTGCCTGAGGAATATACAGGAAAAGAAGGGAGCAATTATTTACAAAAGTGGATTGCTTTTCATATTGAACAGTTGTTTATACTTTTGTAAGTATATGATAATTAGTAACTAGAGGGAACATTGCTTTAGTATGGGTCATTTTAAATAAAGAAAATATTCATATCACAACTCTCACCAATATTCAAGGTAACCAAGAAACCATAACTGGCTTCTCATTTATTTTCTTTAAGGGTATTTGTGACGTTTGGTCATAAATTCCCCAATAACTGCTGATCAATCTTTTAAACAACTCTCATATTTTCCATTTTCTTTAAAAAGTCAAAATTGCACCATACCTCTTTCTCTCTCCATAGTGTATCCGTATTTCATAGCAATTTAGTAGTTCATGTGGATTTTAGTTCATTAAAAAAAATCATTGTATTTTGTGAAACAAAATAATGGTGGCAGCAGAGGGCAGACAATTTAGTTGTTTATCCTGGGTGAAATGTGACATTAAGCAGTTACAACATATAAGTATGTCAAGTCTTAAGATGGCTATGAAAATATATTAGAGTATTCTTTTTAGTAATTTGATAACTTCTGACAAAATGTTCTTATTAGAGGGAAGCAGCTGCACTACCTGAATATCTTTAAGTTCTTGCACTTTGATTCAAGAAGCCTTGGGAATTGTGTATAACAACCTGAATCATGTTACTTCCCCTCCAGCATCCAAGCAATGTATCTTTGAACACTTGGGTAGCTCTGGCCCAAGTATTGTGTCAGATTTTTTGCTTTTGTTCTTCATCACAATCATGGAACAGATGGTAAATGCTTCTCTCAAATTCATATGCAACATGTTAATACAATTTATAATGCTTTAGGGGCTGTTGAATACTTATTTTTAATTGTCAGCTTGTCTCTATGGTGGAGATCTCACCTCTGGATCCAAAGGTTGTGTTCAAGGCTATCTATGGATAGAATCATCATAATTCTAAATTTACACATCAGTGAGAGAATGTTGTATTATTGGACATGCAGTTTTTTAAGTGAGATATTACCTACGCATGATGTAATGGATCCCACTGTTTTGCTGGCATTCAGGACAACATTTATTGCTTGATCAAACTAGTTGTGTTGGAAAATGACAATCTGGCAACATCAGGCAGCACTAGGTGAATGGCTACCACTAGATGGGCCAATATAGCTGTTGGGACTGGCCGATGAAAGGGTTGATTGCTAATTGAGTTCTTGAGTGAATGGCAGTGGTCAGTAGGCCACCTCACTCTTGGGAAGAGCACACACTTGATGTGAAGAACGAGGGAGGGGGAGGTGTGAAGAACGAGGGAGGGGGAGGAGGTGAATGGTGACAGATGACCTTGGAGGGGAGGAGGTAGGTTGGAGAGGCTAAAGAAGGGGATTAAATCAAAGGGAAATCCAAGAGAGACGGAGAAGAGGAACAAAGGCAGGGAGATTTAAGGGGAAGCAGATCATGCATGGTGGCTGTGGGAAACCAGGTGAGGAAAGGGATTGCTCTTCATATGTATATCTATGTGGTGCATCTGCAGCAGAGCTTGGTCTCCATTCATCATAAGCCCCTTTGCCATTGGACCCAGGTCTTGCTCTTTGTGGCAGCTGATGTGCAACAGCCACCAAATGTTAAAACAATTCATGCACAAGCATCATCTACTCCTCACCTCTGGAGTGAAGCAAGCAAACCTCAAGCCTTATTCACATATCATCTTCTCTCTGTGAGACATGCTTTTAGAAATCTTCAGATCATGCAGGTTTTGTTGTGAATTGTGTCATTGTCAGCTAAATTGTCATGGGTGAATGAATCAATTATTCAGCGGCTTATTTTCAATTCTCTCTTTATTTAAATTATTATAAATGCATCAGTCATTTTTCACTGATTTATGCTTTGGTTTAAAAATATTTTTAAAGTAGTTACATTATTGAACTAGCTAATCTTATACTAACTATATTTAAATTGTTATGGTACTCATAACAGTTCATAGATCCTGACAAATATGATTTTTAGCAGATTAAAATTATATTAAGTGTATTATTTGCATCTCATTTTTGGATATTGGGCTGAATATGACAAAAGAGGCTCTGGCTTTTAGTATAATATTTTCTGTAATAGTGATCATTTATTTCCTATATAGGAACTGATTCCTGAATTTTATTATCTTCCGGAGATGTTTGTGAATTCCAACAACTACAGTTTGGGTGTAATGGATGATGGCACTGTGGTGTCTGATGTCGAGCTCCCTCCGTGGGCCAAGACTCCTGAGGAGTTTGTTCGCATAAACAGACTGGTAAGAGACCATTTATTTCTTGTTTGTTTTGTTTAGTTTAGGGATTCTTGTTTGTTTTAGTTTAGGCCTTTTAGCCCACCGAGTCTATGCCGACCAACAATCACCCATACACTTATTCTATCCTACACGCTATGGACAATTTACAGAAGCCAATTAACCTACAAACCAGCACGTCTTTGGAAAGTGGGAGGAAACTGGAGCACCCAGAGAAAACCCATGTGGTCACAGGGAGAACATACATACTCCGTACAGACAGAATCTGTAGTCAGGATGGAACCCGGATCTCTGGCACTATACCACTGTGCTGCCCCATTTTTAAAAAGTTACTCACTCCCCCTTTCACATCTCCCAGAGCTGGCCTGGATACCATAGGTATCTTATGGTACCCATTGTCATGTGTCAGGTTCAGGATTTTTGTAACTATCTTAAAGTATGGCTTAATAGCAAACCTCCAAAAAGTATGTATGAAATCATTTGTTATTACGTGGCAATGAAGCTTGATATTCAGAGAGTATTTTCAGAACTGCTTCATTGGAGCAATTTTCATACTTGCAAGAATTGCTTGGTTCTGATTTACAATTTTAAGAAAAGCAATTGGTAAAAACTGTAAAAGGCTACCATGATAAAGATGAGAAATTATTTTTATTTTGTATACGTTGAAAGATCAAGTTATTTAACGATCAGAATCCATCATTAGATATGACAGTACCTTGTCAAACTTCTGGAAGTTGTTTAAACTTTACTGTTCTTGGTTGGCTTAAAAAAAAAAGAAAATATAGAATTCTGTTAATTCCATCATATGTTATGGTCCTTAATGTGTTCTCTAGGGATTTCATGGAATCACAGAATTGTAGACCTCCATTCGGCCTATTGAGTATATACTAGTTCCATGGAAGAGCAGTTCAGCTGTGAAGCCATGGAAATTCTTTTCTTTCAGACACTTATGGAGCGCTCTTTTGAATGCTACAATTGAATTTTACCAGCACCATTAGAACTGGCAATGCATTCCCGATTACAACCACAAGTATCACTTTTAACTTTTTTTCCTCATTCACCTTAATACTGGAGACACAAGGAACTGCAGATGCTGAAACCTTGTGCAAAAAAGGTTCTCATGGGTCCGGCAGTATTTGTGGAAGGAAATGAACTGGCAACATTTCAAGTTCTTTAGGCTGATTGGAATAGTAAGGAAGGTCACAGGAAAAGAAAGGTGGGGTGGGACAAAGCGTGGCAAGAATCGGTGAGGGGGCATGTTGATTGACAAATGAATGGAGTAAGTGACAGACTCAGGGTGAGAAGAGAGAAAAGGATGGTAGAGAAGAAGAGGAATGAAATGTAAAGCTAGGTATGTAAAAGGGTATATTTGGGGAAAGAAGGGGAAATAAAAGGGAAATGATGGACGGGAATGTGATATTAGAGAAGATAGGAGGGGAAAGAAAGCAGGGTGGCTGGGGAGATGGTTGATGGTAGGAGAAATGTGTCTGCCTCAGGTGAGCGGGGCAGGGGAAAAGAGGGGTGGTGGGGTATCACTTGAAATTTGGGTATTAAATGTTCATGCCGTTGGGTTATAAGCTACCCAAGTGGAAAACAAGGTGTTGTTCTGGCCTCACTCTGGCAATGGAGGAGGCCAAGAATTGAGAGGTCAGAATGGGAAGGGGAGTTAAATGAGAACGGGGAGCTCCAGTATAGTTCGCCAAACACTTGTACTCTGCACACAAAGGCCTGCCGGAGGTCCTGGTTGCTTGTTGCAACAAGATTTTCTTGTTCCGCCTTTTGTATCAATATTTTGTGCATGCAATTTCTTAGCTTCCTTTGCTGAGACTCCAGCAGCAGCTTCCAGATGATTGACACAGTCCCACCACAATTATTCCTTCATCTTCCTGCTCGGGAATAGTTTCTTCTCCTCTATCAGGCTTCTGAATGGTTCTTCCACAAGCAACAAAGACATTGGACTTTGAGAAACTGATGCACTGCAATGCTGAGACTGTATTTTGTGCTCGCTATCTTCCTCTTTGATCTCTCTATTGTACGAGTTTGACTTGGGTCATAAGGTCATAAGTGATAGGAGTAGAATTAGGCCATTCGGCCCATCGTCCACTTCACCATTCAATCATAGCTGATCTAGTCCTAGACTCTCCCACTAGTGGAAACATCCTCTCCATATACACTCTATCCAAGCTTTTCTCTATTCTGTAAGTTTCAATGAGGTCCCCCCTCATTCTTCTAACTCCAGCGGGCACAGGCCCAGTGTGGACAAATGCTCATCATAGGTTAACCTACTCATTCCTGGGATCATTCTTGGAATCCTTCTCTAGACCCTCTCCAGAGCCAGCACATCCTTCTTCAGATATGGTGCCCAAATTTGCTCACAATTTGATTGTATTGATTAAGATGTATCTGATTTGTTTGGATATCATGCAAAACAAAGCTTCTCACTTGCCTCAGTGCACGTGATAATAATAAACTTAAACTTAGTCCCTTCATCCATGGTCCTGGCTCTGAATTAAATTCATTCTTGTTTGTCTAATCGGCCCCACTTTTCCTCTAAGAATCGTATACTGTCCACACATCAAAATAATATTTTTGAATTCCTTTTTGTGTTTGCTGTCAATCTTTTCTCTTTGCCTCCATATTTCTTTGAACTTCCTCTCTCAACATTCTGTAATCGTTCTGGTTCCCACGTACTCACAATTGGCATCACTCGTATCCCCTTTTCTCTCTGCTTTAATTTACTCCATCTTTTGTGGTCATTTGTGGAGTTATGGCTTTCTGTACCCTGCTCCCTCATGGGAATGTGCTGAAACTGGAACTGAAACATCTCTACTTTAATTGAACAATCGGAATGCCTTTATAATTTTCCCTGAGCTAAAAAGAAAATGTCCCTCTAAATCCCTAGTTGAAACACCAGTTCAGATATCCCAACACAAGATAGCAGGTGATGAAAAGGAACATTGACCAGGTAAATTTGGATGTCTTGTCATAAATAATTATATAGAGATAAAATGTGTCTCAGACATCCTCCCCTTCACCGTTCGTCTTCATGCTGAAGTGCCAATACTTCTGACATGCCGCTTACGATTTAATTTGCATGAAAACCTGATTCATTAGTTTGAAAACAGTTAAGTCAACATTTTGTTTCTGGGTGGACAGAGAAAGGAAACACTTATAGCCAGTGTAGGAACTTTTACCTTTTTGTCTTTGCTCCACCATTCATGTGCCTGCCTTTGCTCAGGGTTGATCAATAGCTTTGGTCAATAAAAGCATAAAAATCTGAAAATTAAAAATTATAGGTTGAGATGGCACTAATTGCATTTTGTAAAATGGAGAGATTTGTGGATGCAGAAATCCTTCCTTTTTTTCCATATCTCCTAGCAGTTGAATCTCCCATCAATGATGAAACAATCTGTATGTTAATTCTGTAAATTTCCATAAATATCTAGAAAACTCTGATCAACTCATCCTTTACCAAATACATTTCTGGAAATGCAACCAAAGCTTGTGTGGTTTCTTGTTGTAATTTAACACTTGAAGTTGTCGAGATTGGTGTTTGCCCCCTAGATCCTACCTGTTAATCCTAATCCTAATTAGTTAAAAGTCAAAAATAAAGACATGCAGTAGTTTTGAAACATGTTCAGAATTGGTCCGGAAATAAATTAAATGTCATTGTCGCCATTATGAATTGGATATGTTGAAACTTACCCCCTTGGTGGGGTGAAAACAGCTGTAGTATTTCATTCTGACCTTGTGCACGTTTGGCTGTGGGAGGGACTGGGGAAGGAAGTTTGCATTTGGTGGTGAAGGAGAACTGCATTAATTTAATGGTCAGGTAACTAATGCTTTAGTTAGCTTATTTAAAAGAAAAATATACTGTCGATGCTAAAGATCTAATGCAGAAATTAAAAATATTGGAAATACTCAGCAAGACAAATGATATCTGTGGAAAAGGAAACAAAGATTTATCAACCTGAGACATTAACTGTGTTTCTCTCTTCAGCGATGCTCCTTGACTTGATATTTCCAGATTTTTTTAATGTGTTTTTAGTTCATATTTTGTTACACATTTTAAATGTTATTGTTTTGCTGTTGCACAAAGAAATAATTCTAACCAAAGTACATCAGAATTGACGGTATTTATTCACAAAATGCTGGAGTAACTCAGCAGGTCAGGCAGCATCTCAGGAGAGAAGGAATGGGTGACGTTTTGGGTCGAGACCCTTCTTCAGACTGATGTCAGGGGGGCGGGACAGGACAAAGGAAGGATATAGGTGGAGACAGGAAGATAGAGGGAGATCTGGGAAGGAGGAGGGGAAGAGAGGGACAGAGGAACTATCTAAAGTTGGAGAAGTCAATGTTCATACCACTGGGCTGCAAGCTGCCCAGGCGAAATATGAGGTGCTGTTCCTCCAATTTCCGGTGGGCCTCACTATGGCACTGGAGGAGGCCCATGACAGAAAGGTCAGACTGGGAATGGGAGGGGGAGTTGAAGTGCTCGGCCACCGGGAGATCAGTTTGGTCAATGCGGACCGAGCGCAGGTGTTGAGCGAAGCGATCGCCGAGCCTGCGCTTGGTTTCGTCGATGTAAATAAGTTGACATCTAGAGCAGCGGATGCAATAGATGAGGTTGGAGGAGGTTGGAGGAGGTGCAGGTGAACCTTTGTCTCACCTGGAAAGACTGTTTGGGTCCTTGGATGGAGTTGAGGGTGGAGGTAAAAGGACAGGTGTTGCATCTCGTGCAGTTGCAGGGGAAAGTGCCCGGGGATGGGGTGGTTTGGGTAGGAAGGGACGAGTGGACCAGGGAGTTACGGACGGAACGGTCTCTGCGGAACACAGAGAGGGGAGGGGAGGGGATGGGAGGGGATGGGAAGATATGGCCAGTATTGGGGTCCCGTTGTAGGTGACGGAAATGTTGGCGGATGATTTGTTGGATCCGCTGGCTGGTGGGGTGGAAGGTGAGAACGAGGGGGATTCTGTCCTTGTTACGAGTGGGGGGAGGGGGAGCAAGAGCGGAGCTGCGGGATGTAGAAGTGACCCTAGTGAGAGCCTCGTATATAATGGAAGAGGGGAAGCCCCGTTTCCTGAAAAATGAGGACATCTCTGACATCCTAGTGTGAAACACCTCATCCCAGGAGAAGCTGAGTGAGGTTTGCTTTTGCTCTCCTCCCTCATTACTCTATCATGGAATATGCAAGCTGCTTGGGAATAAAAAGTTGTTTTCGAATGTAGAATTTGCATGAATCATTGAGGTAAACAGCCATAATATTTGAATGCATGTGGTTAGATACTGGGAACTTCTACTAAACTGAGAATTTAAAAATAAGATTTGGATTAACAAAACCTAAGGGGGTGTTTAAGTTCAGACCAAAATGATGAAATATCATAAGGGCTAAGACACATTCCTCCACTGTGGATCTAACAGCTTGGAATGAAGTTATGTGAAATATGATATCAAAAAGAAAGTGTGAGGACAAGTGAACATCTTAGAGTTTTAATATCATTACCTTTGGGGATTGGAATTTGATTATATGAAGGCATTTCTCTCACAACATTTAAATTGATGATCTAATCTATTTGCAAATCTCACAGAATGGAAAAAGGAGAAGCATAAAAGACGATTAGTCTTTATTTATTCCAAGTTTTTTATACCAATTTATAGTATCACACTTGCTAAGGCATTGGCACATTTCTGAATATAGAATTACATCATGGACTTCTAGATTTCTGAAGAAGCCAAAATTATTGCAAGCACATACTCAGGCCCAGTTTAGGAATGGAATACTTTATTGTCACATGTGACTAGACACAGTTAAATTCTTTGCTTGCAAAGTTACAAAGCACGCCGGCTCCTCCTTTTGTTCCCCCCCCCCCCCACAGTGGTTCCCCCACACTGGGTCCCCATTGTCCTTTGATCTCCCATCCTCCCCAATTGTCCGTTGTTCTCACCCCCACCTCCCTCACGGCGGTCCCGCCACGCCGGGTGCACCATTGTTCTTCCCCTCCCCCTGTCATGGTGGTCCTCCATGCTCTCATCGACCGTGGGTCGACCTGTGAGGCATCGCCGCCACCACAAGCTTCTACAATGACAATTTCCATTTTAACCCAATGGATATCTTCTGACATTGCTGGGAAGCAATTTGGAGTCTGGTCACACTTGTGGTATGTAGTGGCTAACTCTGCTAATGCTTTTAAGTACTCCTTAGAAATATGTACAACCCCAGTAGCTGTAAAGTCATTGAGTTGACGTTGGTGACCTAGTGGACCAGGTCTCTCCCAGTGGATCTTTCATTAACTAAATTTAATTTCATTGTTTGCCTTTACCACACGTTCAAAAAATGTCAATTTCATCTTCAACATCACGGCCTTAGGAATAAGTCTACGTTATTTGATTTAGGACTAAATTAATCTTACTTTGTTACAATTTAGTAAATTGATTTATTAATTTTAAACTTCATTTTACAAACGCACAGGTTTATTTTCTGCACTTTATATTTTTTAAAGAACAATTCATAACATTAGGGCTGTCATGGCATATAGAATATAACCTCTGGTCTAAAACATAAAAATAAGGGAGGAACTCAGCAGATCAGGCAGTATCTATGGAGAGAGAAATGCAGTTAACATTTCAAGTTAATGATTTTTCACCGAAACTGGAAAAGCAGTCTCGATTGATCAAGTTTTGTTACATTTTAAAAGCAATTAACGTAATAAACTTTAATAAATGCGCTCCTCCCCCCCCCCCCAAGCCGGGAGGTCCGGCACCCGTCCCGGTGTGCCCCACACCTGACCTTCCTCCCGTGGTCCAGCTCAAGATTGGAAATCCATCCCCAGCATCTGAGAGATCTGTTCAACATTTTGATAATAGCAGGGAAGAATCTGCGGTTTCAAGCTTTTGTATCGTCTCCCCAGTGGGAGAGAGCAGTCGAAGAATGATTGGATTATGTTGGCTGCTTTCCCGAGGCAGCATGAAATGTAGATGGAGTTGATGGGGGGGAGGCTCGTTTGCCTAATGAACTGGGCTGCGTTCACAAATCTAGTTTCTTGCTGTCTTGGGCAGAGCAGTTGGAATATCAAGCTGTGATGCATCCCAATAGAATGCTTTATATGTGCATTCTGTAGAAACTGGGAAGTTATTGAAGACCTGCTGGATTTCTTCCACCTCCTGAGGAAGTAGAGGCCCTGGTGTGCTTTCTTGGCTGTACCATCAATATGGTTGGACCATGACAAATTGTTGATGATATTTTTGCCTAGGAACGTGATGCACTCAACCATCCCAACTTCACCATTGATATAATGTGTATTCCACCCAGCTGCTTCATTTTGTTGACACTGTGGGAGAGGTTATTATATAATGCTAGCTGGGACTGTCAGATTTGTATGTTTTGGTGATGGTGCTGGAAAATTGTCCTGTGCTTTGTTCGAATGTGCGTGGCAGCACTTCAGTGCAGTGCTGGAGCCTGGAATATTGAGAAATAATTTGTTTTGATATATATTGTTTAGGGCTTCTGACTGTAAGATAAAAACTTGAGAATCATTATAGATGGGAAGCCAGAGGATTCACCATTTTAAGACCATATGGAAACAAATAATACAGGGAAGGAGAGACCGGGGGATCATTTCAGCCAATACTTTAGATGCGGTACAGGTAAAAAGGAGAATTATATAATGCTCTGACAGTTTAGTCATGTTTAACTCAAAACCTCATGATGGCAAATTAGTTGAAATCAACATTAGGAATAGCCACCAGAGGATTGTTAAGGACTATTTGACAATTAAATAGTCTGCTGAAGCTCATTAAGGAGACTGCACACCATTTTGGTGGATAATGCTTCATTTAACAATCTCGCCAAACTGCTGAATAGGATAAAATAAGTCCTCGCTGAATATTTCAAGCATCACTTAAACGTATGCTCAGCTTTCAGTCCATGCGGGCTGATTGAGATCGACAGCTACTCTTCATTTGAAATGGAATTCTGAGAGGCATTGGGAGGCTTCCCGGGACACTTTGTCAAGGCTTCAACACTATTAACATTTTTTAAAGATACCCTCCCAGGAGTTCAGCTTTAAAAAGTATGCTTATTCAACACTTAACAGTAGGATGGCAGTGTTGGGAATCTTGATATGGATTTGTCTTATTCAGCATGGCAGTTTAGAAGAGAAGGTGAGGCTTAACATAGCAGCAATAGTTGCTAAACGAGAGAAAAACTGTCAGCAGGAGGTCCTGTTCACTCACGGCATTTGGTCAGCACTAGTCTTACATTCATCTGACCCATGCATGAGGGGGCTGTCCTTTACCATGAAGGTCATTACAATGATTTGTGACCTCATGCAAGGAAGACTCAGATGTGCAACACAGTATTGCTTGCGGCAACCTCAAGGTCACAGTAGCATTTAACTTTAATGGTGCTGGAATTATCCAGACTGCCTTGAGTGATATGAGGCATATCACACAATCTTCTGCAAACTTCTGCATTAGGAAAGTCTCTGGGGGGCTACTCATTATTGGGGCTGACTATATTTCATTCCCTATTGCCAGAGAAACCCAGAGGCAAAGAGCACAAGAAATTGACAGATTGCGTGATTTCCCCGTGGTTTAGAAACCCATTGAGTGCACACATTTAATCTTGGAGGGGTTCAGGCGTAGAAAGGGATTCTCTGAGAGTGCAGCTTGTCTGGTACAACTAGGTGTACTTTATTTTGGTAAGTGTCCGCTATCCAGGGAATTGCCACAATACATTTATATTCAGCCATCCATTTTACTCTCAAATCTTTGAACCTAAATAGAACATATGGGTCAGTATACCAGGAGACAAGACAAACTCTCTGATGCTATGTCACATTGGAAATCCCCCAACACAGCAGCATACCATGAGAGCAGTGTGACCACCAAGAGTTCATTAAGCAAACCACTGAGGTCCTCAGGCAGCGACTGGTCTATATTTGTGCTTTGTTGCATGCTACACAATCTGACAAGTATACAAGAACAGCCATTATAACCAGCAATTGTGTCAGAAGGTTAAGGTCAGGAGCCACAAGAGGAGGAGGATGAAAATGAGCAGTGCAATCTTCCATTTTGAAGGGCCTCATCTGGGAGGGAGAGCCATCATTATTTTATCAAACACTGTTCTTGCTCCACCATCAGACTACAGATTAATATTCCAACCTTCCATGACAGAGGATCCATCAGATTCATTTGCATTCAATCTTCATTAAATAAACAAGTCCACTGATTCTACTATTACCCTGTTTCTATATTTTTAGGCGTCCATGTACTATTTATAGGTATCAAAAGGAAAATAGGCAAACATGATAGACTAGAATTGCTGAAGAATCTTAAGTCAATTACTTTTTTAGGGTGCCACATACTTTTGGGCAATCTAATGACTTGTGGAAGTGGAACCAAAGAAGGAGCTGCAAATGCAATGGATGGCTCCTTAGTGTCTGGGGCAGATAAAGTGTTTTCTTGGGATATCTTAGGTTCAGGTTTTGTATTGTCACTGTGGTGGTAACATCGACAGGAGTGAAAAAATACCTTCATCTTCTCCTTCTCCTCTTCCTCCTGTGGAGGAGAGGCTGTGTTGGCTGTGATCTTCCAGGGTTCAGATTAAGTTTGGGAAGGCTGTAATGAACAAGTTGCAAGGGCAAGTATGCACCTCCTGTGCCGACGGTGGAAGGAATGTATGCCATGAAACCATCTGAGCCTTCTGAGTGAGGGCGATCAGGAAAAATGCATTTTGCATTGGCAACTGCAATGCCCTACACCTCTAGGTGTAACCTCCTGATTATGGCCAATACATGTTTGGGATAGGAATTTAAATGATCTTGTGTTTCTCTTCTCCCTTGCTGAGTCTTTGTGGGTGTATTTAATGTGTTTCACAGAAGTGTGCAAGTGGTGATCCTGACTGAGTTTATTGTTGGGTATGTGAAAGTGGACCCTGTGAAGGATTCATAAAATTGGGTCTGTAACCAGACCTGTTGGTTAATTGGCAGATGATGTCAGTTTAAGTTGTCATGTAATATAGGAAGTCTATTTGTGATATAATATTTAACTTCAACTTCATTTGAGCATAGAAACTATGTCATGTGCCCTGAACTCCTGAATGGTAATTACAGTGATCTTTGTACTCAGTTTTTTTTTTAATGGATGAGTATAGTCTATATGTGCAGCTCCAGGAAAATTACAAATCATCATTCTTGTATGTGTGGTAAAATAACTGCAGATGCTGGTACAAATCGAAGGTATCACAAAATGCTGGAGTAACTCAGCAGGTCAGGCAGCATCTGGGAGGGAATGGGTGATGTTGCGGGTCAAGACATTCTTGTATGTGTAGTTGTCATTTTCATTAAATGCAGACACATTCAAATCATGGTGATCATTAGTTAAAAAATTACATGCGACCTCCAAGTTTGAAAATAGGGGTCTCTCGGTTTAATTGTTGACTTAATAATAATAATAATAATAATGCATTACATTTATATAGCGCTTTTCAAACACTCAAAGACGCTTTACAGGGATTACTAGAACATAGAGAAGTGAATAAATAGATAAATAAGTAAACAAACAGAAAAAGGAGACAGAAGGTGAGGTGACGGTCAGTGGTTGAAGGCAGTGCTGAACAGGTGAGATTTCAGTGATGTTTTGAATGTGGTGGTGAGGAGGAGTCTCTGACGGTTTGGGGTAGTGAGTTCCATAGGGTGGGAGCAGCGATGGAGAAAGCCCTGTCCCCCCAGGATCTGAGTTTGGTCCGGATGGGGGGGGACAGGAGATTGGCAGCAGCAGAGCGGAGGGTGCAGGTGGGAGTGTGCCTGTGGAGGAGGTCAGTCAGGTAGGATGGGGCCAGGTTATGGAGGGCTTTGTAGGTCATGAGGAGGATTTTGTACTGGATTCTCTGGGGGATGGGGAGCCAGTGGAGTTTGTAAAGGACGGGGGTGATATGGTCACGGATCGGGGAGTGGGTGAGTAGACGGGCAGCGGAGTTTTGAATGTATTGAAGTTTACTGATGATTTTTGAGGGTGAGCCATAGAGGAAGCTGTTGCAGTAGTCCAGATGGGAGGTGATGAAGGTGTGGATGAGGGTTTCTGCAGCTGTGGAGGAGAGGGATGGACGGAGACAGGCAATGTTTTTGAGGTGGAAGAAGGCTGTCAAATGAAAGACTTATTGTCGCTTTCCTTGACTAAAATAATTAACTCAACTTTTGATAAAGTGGTGGTGTCAAAAATTGCGTTTGTATTTCATTGGTCCACAAAGCACTGTTCTTGAAGAAGATGGGTTGAATTAAATATGTTAACATATTGGTAAAGCAGGTAAAGAGGGAAGCAATGAGTCATTTAAACGTGTAAGGGGAAATAAAAGTAATCAGTAGGCAAATATGAAAGATAGAAGAAATATGTAAAAGGCAGATAAACAATATTTAGTAAAAGAAATGTAATGCAGCATTATTAATTTAAGCAAAACAATTGAAATGCATGTAAATACGAAACAAAGATATGAAACCTTGAAAAGGAGTAGCAGGCCATATTGTGCGATTATGGCTGACCTTTCACTCCACGCTTAATTGGCTTCCATATCCTCATATCTTTTGATTCCCTGTAGTTGAGTGAAATTATCAGCAATTATGTTGCATGAATTTGTAACAACACAATCAGAAATATGGCTGTATCTTTGGCATGAAAATAAAATTGAAGTTATAGTTTGAACGAGGGTAGAAGACCAGTGGAAGAGGATTATTTGGTGGGGAGGGGAATTGCATTTTAGAGAGAGGGTTAATGTACAGTAAACCCTCATTATGATGGACCAGAGGGGGGAATGGTGTCTGTTATTGCCTATTGTCCGCTAAAACCGAGTACGGCATTATCCTTGTATGTAGTTGAAACAAAGAACTGCAGATGATGGTTAATACATAAAAGGATGCAAAGTGCTGTAGTAACTCAGCAGGTCAGGCAACATATCTGGAGAACTGGAGATTGGAAGGTAATGTCGGGACCCTTCTTCGGACTGATTCAGTCTGCTGAGTTACTCCAGCACTTAATGCTGTTTCTTCACCAGCCCTTCTCCAGGCAGGCCTTCTTCACCAGCTACCGTATGGTCCGGGTGAAGCGGTTGTTGTTGCGGCTCACGTTGTAGCCCCTGGCCGACAGCGCTTTCTTTAGGCCACAGCTACTGACAGGAAGCGCTCGGTCACTGTGGGGCTCCTTCCCCTCCAAATAACTGCCGCATCATCCTGTCAGCCGTTGCTTTGTCCGCTCCCCCCTCCACCGCTGCCTCCTTCTCCTTCTCCCGTTGCTTTGTTCACTCTGCCGCTCCCCCTTCTACCGCTGACACCTTCCTTTTCTTTGTCCACTCTGCTGCTCCCCCCTCCTCTCCTCTCCCGCAGCCTCCTCCTCCTTCTCCCCTGCAGTTGCTGACATCTTCCAAGATGGAGCATGTCGGCAACCTCGGGGGAGAAGGGGGAGGAAACGGCGCAGAGTGGTCAAACTGATGGTCAATAGGAAGAGGCAGCAGCTAGTGAGTGGAGAGGGAGCCCCGCAGTGACCAAGCACGTCCTGTTGTTGACAGTGGCCTGCAAAAATGCACTGGTCCCATGTGAGCCGCAACAACAGCCGCATCAACGGACCATGCGGTGGGTGAAGAAGGGCTCACTGATGCTCCTTGCCCGCTGGGGCTGGCGTCAGATTTCGGGGCTTTAAGCGGCAGGGAAGCGGTGTGAACTGCAGATGATATGGGCAGCTCTATCCGCTATAATCAAAATCTGTTGGTTAAAACAAAGGTTTGAGAAAAAGATTTCAATCTATAAGATAGAGACCAATAAAACAGTAAGTCCATGCACTGCTTTACGCACTGTAAAAAGCAGCGATGTTTCTCCTAATTGGGACATCTAGAATCAGGGGTCAGTCTCAGGTTAAGGGATGAACGTTTTAGGGCTGAGCTGAGGAGACATTGCTTCACACAGAGAATGGTGAATCTTTAGAACTGAAAATTATAAAATTTATATTGATTGGTTTAGTTAATCATTGGTATTTAGGGTTTTGGATTGAAATGACTTGATAAAGTTTTTTTGTAATTGATGAGGGGGTCAGGATTAAGTTGCTTTATGCCCATTCCTAATCCAATATTGCCAAGTGAAATAAGGAAGAAATTCTGTAGGTGGATCAAAGGGATAAGAACAATGTACAAATCATATTTAAGCAAATTTTAATGACTAATTCATCAATAGCAACAAAAATGTATTTAAATGAGAATCGGGATGTAATAATAATAATAATAATAATATTCATTTATTGTCATTGCAACGAGTACAACGAAATTAAAAAATAGCCAATCCTGACGGTGCGTACAAACATATATGCAATAAATGCAAAAACAAATAAATACATAAATACAATTAAATACAATTATATTAAGTACAAGATTTTTTAACGGTGTTGCCTAGTGCAAAGGTAGTGTTCAGTTCTCGTATGGCCCTGGGGTAAAAACTGTTCTTAAGTCTGTTTGTTCGGGATTTGATCGACCTGAAACGTCGACCAGAGGGCAGATGAACAAACAGACGGTGGCCGGGGTGGGATGGATCTTTTATTATTTTGCCTGCTCTACTGAGGCAGCGTAGTCTGAACAGGTGCTCCAGGGAGGGCAGTGAGCAGCCGATGATCTTCTGGGCCGTCGTGATGACCCTCTGAAGGGCCTTCCTGTCCTTTTCTGTGCAGCTGGCATACCATGTGGTTATACAGTATGCCAGCACACTCTCGATGGAGCAGCGATAGAAGGACAACATGAGCTTCTCCTGCAGGTTGGTTTTCCTGAGGATCCTCAGGAAGTGGAGTCTCTGCTGTGCCTTCTTTACTGTGGTGATGGTGTTGGTAGACCAGGTAAGATCCTCTGCGATGTGCGTACCCAGGAACCTGAAAGCTGGTACCCTTTCCACACAGACCCCATTGATGTAGAGTGGGTCGTAATCTCCACTGGTTTTTCTAAAGTCAATTATAAGTTCCTTTGTTTTGGAGGAGTTCAGGACCAGATTGTTCACTGAACACCATGCTGCCAGCCTTTGGATTTCATCCCTATAGGCTGTCTCATCTCCTTCTGAGATGAGTCCAACCACAGTCGTGTCATCCGCGAACTTGATGATGGTGTTGGTGGGATGGGTGGGGGCGCAGTCGTGAGTGTAGAGGGAGTAAAGGATGGGGCTCAACACACAGCCCTGTGGTGAGCCGGTGCTCAGTGTAATGGTGGAGGAGAGGTGAGGGCCTATTTTGACGGTCTGGGGGCGGTTGGTCAGGAAGTCCTTGATCCATTGGCAGATGGTTTGGGAAAATCCAAGGTCGGAAAGTTTGGTGACCAGTCTGCTCGGGATGACCGTGTTAAAGGCAGAGCTGAAGTCGAGGAAGAGCATCCTCACATAGCTCCCCTGGTGTTCAAGGTGGGTCAGTGCAGTGTGAAGAGCAGTGTCGATGGCATCCCCTGTAGACCTATTTGCTCTGTAGGCAAACTGGTGTGGGTCGAAGGTGGGTGGGAGGCTGGCTTTGATGTGCTGCAGGACCAGTCTCTCGAAGCACTTTGTGATGACCGGTGTGAGTGCTACCGAAAGGTTGTGTGCCGGATCTTATGTAGGAATAATGATAAATACTTTTCTATAGGAGGGAAAAGCTAAGTCGGTTAAGCTTACTGGTGTTTTTGTTTAATATCTCTCGTTGCTAAAATGTAATCTATAAATCCAAAATATCTAGATTAAAATAATTACCAGCGGGTATCATCAATTTTGAGCAAGGTAATGGTTGACAAATATGATAGTTGTTTTGACAACCTAATGGAGAAATGAATTAAATATAATGAACATGGACTAGAGGTTGAGTGATGTGGAAATGCATAGGGATGCAAATTGATTTTCTTTGAAATTGTCATCCAGTGTAGACATTCCCATGAATAGCCAATGGTATACTGGAATTTCCAGAAAGGTTGAAAGACAAAATAAATTGCAGATGTGGGAATCCAAAATCATTTTCAAAATGTCGTGGATAGTCGGCAGGTCATACAGCATTTGCAGGGAGAGAGGAAAAATGTAGACTGTTTCTCTCTCCACAGATGCTGCCTGACTTTCTGCCTCAGTGTTTCCAGAAATTTGTGCTGGGTTTCTAGAATTAAAATTGAATAAAAATAAATACATATTAGAAAGAAATACAGAATGATTAACATCAGGAATAAGTAGTTCCCTAATATTTGCCCAATACTGAAAATATAAATATAATATTTATATTTATAATATAATTTTTATATTAATAAAACATCTTTTTGTCTCCAGTTTAATTAAGCCTGTGGCTAGAGGAGACAAAAGCAAAGTAAATTAATTTTAATGACACAGCAAAGGCATTTTCAGTCCATCCTTTTGCTTCTGCCTTGTTTGTCATTTGGCACTTCACCATTGAGGCAGCCCAAGTTATTTGTTGCAAAGGCCTATCCTGGCACTCCTGTTGTTCGGGATGTCTATGCTTACCCAGAGGTTGGCCGAAGATGGACGGTCCAAAGACTACAGCTGTAATATCTGGGTGCCAAAACATGCCAGTGTGTAGGCTTGTGTCTGAGGAACGGCTATAGAAGAAAATCTACCTTTATTTCAGTACATTTTCTTCCTTCTCTTGATGTTTACCATCTATTTTGGATGTGTATCCAAATACAAAAAATAGCCTAAGGCAGAAAAACTGCTTTTGAAGCATTTTTTTTCAATTGAATAGAAATTGACCAAGTCATTCTATGTTGAAGTAGTTTAATCCTTGTAATGTCATGACATTTTAACTGGAGTGTTACCACATTGATATTTATATAGTTTAATATCAAGGCCATATATAAAGCTAATCATCATAATTAAAATACCACTGTATCATTCATTAGTTAGCCCCAGCATATATACTTTAAATAACTGGTGAAAGTCCTGCATTTTCTGTTAAAAATGCTTTAAACATTGAACAATGATTTACAATTTCATCCTGTCACTAATATATGTTATGGTGTTTCTGTCCCTGTAATGTTTTGAGTTTTTTTGTATTCATTTCAAATTGTGTTCTCTCATTATTTTTGGGGAGTGGTAAAGAAAATCAGTGAGCACTCCATGCCCAGTCTAAATATGACGGTTATATCTAGAATACTTGTATTTATCTTCTGATACCTCTTTTGGAAAGTAATCAACTTTGTGGTTTTAACTCTTCGTTTTAACTCTATCTGCCAATAAAAATTTACACAATGATTGCAGTTCATGAAATGCACACTACTTTGATCTATGACCTTTTGTGGTGCTAATCTGGTTCCTGATATCATTATACCACTCTCATTAATCATATTTCCTGGAGCCCGCCACAGAGCCAGACAGCCCAAGCCAGTGTTTATAGCCCCAACTTGGCAGGCTCCTGCTGCATAGATTATTACGGTGTGATACTTTGGCTTCAAATGACCAGAGCTGCATCAAGCTGTGTCTACAATTAAAGTCAGATGGTCTTTAGGTTGAGCAGGGATATTGTGTTGCAGCTGTCTGTCTTCTGTATGAAACCATAGCTGAGAGCAGATGATATATAGGAGGATGTATAATTATAGATTGTACACCACTGGGTCAGAGCTGCAGCACACAACATTAATTAACTGCATGCTGTGTGAAATTCATGTTGATAGTATGTGTTAGAATGACAGTCATATTATTTTCTTAAAGCCTGTAATTTATTTTTAAATGTTGTATATGAGATCTGGAACAAACCATTGATTTTAACAGATATTGAAATATTTATTCCTTTTATAAAAGTGAAGTGCAATGAAGAGGGTTTATAGATATTTGATATACACCACAGTTTTAATTCTAATATTAATGGTCTTAATTTATGTTATAAGTAAATTATGTCTTCTAGTTAAACTACCTTGGGAGTACATCATTCAGCTACTAATAAAATATACACATCTTACTTTATAATGAGTTGAATATGGTTTGCATCTTGACCAGATGAATTATTTTAATATAACTTGTTTATCTTTTTTTAATCTGTGGTTCCTTCGGAGCCAAATCAATGTTAATAAACTACCAATGAGGAAATCCAAACCATTTTGTTGTTTGGTTCTATCTCTTCCCACTCGTAAATATAATCTTTCAAGTTTTCAAATTCTGGACATGTCGTATGAGCAATGATCAATCGTGATACATATTTTGTTTTCTATTTCCACATCAAATATTATTTCAGTTATATTTCATGCATTCTATTCCAGCAAAGCAACATTAATATAAATTCATTTTCTATGTACTCTGAAATGTTTGTCAGTGACTTAGCTTGTCAGCTAGAAAACGTGGAATAAAGGATTTTCTCCGACAGTTTCCCTTGTGCAAAGGAAAATTCAATCTTTAGCCAGGACATCTGCAGATGTGGGAAAGTCGAATGCAGGATTCTTTCATTTAAAGCTCCTTTGGCGTTGCTTTTATGCACCTCCTAACAATTTGTTTAGCAGTGGAGTGAATGTGATACAGGATGGGAGACAGTTTTTGTTCCTTGTAGGGGAACAATTAGCAATCAGTAACATTTCTTACACATATGAATATGAACAGAAACAATTATTAATGCTGCCCAGGTTAAAAATTGTGGATAGTTGCTGGTCACTGTAAGTTGGATATTGTGCTACTCTGTAAGAATTGAAAGGAATTGAAAAGCCTTGCAATTCACAAGTTTATTTTCATATCATATCATATCATATATATACAGCAGGAAACAGGCCTTTTCGGCCCACCAAGTCCGTGCCGCCCAGCGATCCCCGTACATTAACACTATCCTACACCCACTAGGGACAATTTTTACATTTACCCAGCCAATTAACCTACATACCTGTACGTCTTTGGAGTGTGGGAGGAAACCGAAGATCTCGGAGAAAACCCACGCAGGTCACGGGGAGAACGTACAAACTCCTTACAGTGCAGCATCCGTAGTCAGGATCGAACCTGAGTCTCCGGCGCTGCATTCGCTGTAAAGCAGCAGGATGTCTTTTGGACAGATTGTGTTTTCCGCCTTTTTGTGAGTAGAACATACCTGGGCTGTGTCCGAGGCATTAAGTAGATGCTATTGTTGTAACTACTGTGGAAACGCTTGGCTATAAGCACAGCCAATTCTGAAAGATAGTTTTTCAATACTAAGGCTGGGATGTTGCCTGGTCCATTAGCCATTGCAGTATCCAGAGCTCTCAACATTTTCTTTGATAGCACGTGGAGTGACTGAAATTGCGAAATGAATTAAGCAGTCCACGGTTGCTTGCAACAATCTAGACAACACTGGGGATGTAACAAGTAAATGTTTATGCTGCAGAGGTGCCAGTCAATGGTTATCTCCAAAAAGACATATTCAATTATTAATTTCATTCGAAGAACGCACGATGAATCATATACTCTGCACTTCTAGCTGAAGATTGTTGTGAATGTTTCAACCTTGTTACCTTATTGAGGATGGAGACCCTTGCACTTGGAAACACATCTCCCATTAGCAGATCAGTTGTTCACCACTGTTAACAGTGATGAACAGAGCCTTGATCTGAATGTATTGGTCATGAGATTGCTTAGCTCTGTTAAATGCACGTTCTTTCTGCTATTTAGTATGTAGTCCAGCTTCTTCAGATTGGCCTCTAATTTTCAGGTTTAATTGCAGGCTGTCACACTGGAAGAATCATGGAGTTATAGAGCATAGAAACGGTCCCTACTGCTCATCACTCCCATGCCAACCGTTTATCCATCTACACTAATCTTAATTTCTCATAATGGGGCTGTATCATTCCACATCTTGCTTGTTTAAATGCCTGTCTAAATGTTTGAAATTTTGTGATTGTATCTCCACCAATTCCTTTGGCAGTGAGTTCCAGATATTAACCACTCTGTGTGAAACAAAAACCTTTCCACTTCAAATCCTTTTTAAAACTCATTCCTCTTACTTTTAAACCTATGCCCTCTTTTAATTCTATATACCTCTATCTGGTCACCCCTCAGCACCCTTTACTCCAGTAGTTCACTCTCAAAACCAACACGAGCGTACCCTGGACTACATCATAGAGCAAGCCAGCATAAAGTCAAGCCGACACGTCACCAATCATGATATCGAGAGTGAAAGCATACTATTTGGTTCATTGCGGCCCGCCCACCAGACCAAGTCTATTCTGGCCAAATCATTTCTTAGGCATCACAGTCCCAGTAATGACCAAGGAAACATGTAGCCTAAATTGAAGGATAGAAAGCAAACTTCAACCTTTCTGCTCAGTGACTTTATCGACTCTACTCGAACCATCAACGATTTCAATCCCACCACTAAAGGCCTCGCCAGTTACCTCGCCCGCAGCCAGCTTGCAAAAACGAGATTGACGGCCTTTAATTACAAGCCCGATAATTACGGGGCTTGGAAATCCTCCTTCCAAAGCGCCAGAGCAGGCCTGGTCCTTTCACCCGGAGAAGAGCTAGATCTTTTGATAAAATGGCTAGGAAATGGCGGCACGGTAGCGCAGCGGTAGAGTTGCTGCTTTACAGCGAATGCAGCGCCGGAGACTCAGGTTCGATCCTGACTACGGGTGCTGCACTGTAAGGAGTTTGTACGTTCTCCCCGTGACCTGCGTGGGTTTTCTCCGAGATCTTCGGTTTCCTCCCACACTCCAAAGACGTACAGGTATGTAGGTTAATTGGCTGGGTAAATGTTAAAAAAAAAAAAAAATCCCTAGTGGGTGTAGGATAATGTTAATGTACGGGGATCACTGGGCGGCACGGACTTGGTGGGCCGAAAAGGCCTGTTTCCGGCTGTATATATATGATATGATATGATATGATAAAAACAAAAATCCAGTCTACCTAGTAAATTTCTCCAATTTCACATTTCCCCTACATTCCCTCTCCCCCCCCACCTTAGTTGTCCTACCAGTTTCACTGTTCACATCCCTATGTCCCTCTCGTTATCACTTCTTCCCGAGCCAACAACGGGCCATGATGAGCTTCATCCTTCCTTAGTCATCTGTTGCAGCCCCTCATAGGTACTGGCCTTTTCCTACCTCCATTCCCCCCCCCCCCCCCCCCCCCAACCCTTAAGTCTGAAGAAGGGTTCCGATCAGAAACGTCGCCATTCTTTTTTTCCAGAGATGCTTCCTGACCCGCTGAGTTACTCCAACACTTTGTGTCTATTCCCAGTCATTCCAATCTCCCCCTCTATCTAAAATCCATGAACCCAGGTAACATTCAACTGAATTTCCTCCAGGGCAATCGTATGGCAACCACAGCTACTTACAAAAGTTCAAGTGTGGTCTGATCAGTATTTTGTAAATTTGTGACATAATGACCTCACTTTGATATTCTATACTCCAACCTATGAAGGCAAATATGCAATCTGCCTTTGTGCCGTCCTATCTACATTTAAAAAAACAGGAAATGCTGGAAATACTCTGTTGGTCAGGCCTCGTATGGTTAAGGGTCTTCGACCTGAGATTTCAACAGTTTCTCTTCCCACTTTGCGATCCGACCTGCTGAGTGTTTTCATCATTTTCTGGCTTTATTTTAGATTACCTGCATTTAAAAAATAAACATTATCTGCATTAAAAAAAAAACCATTATTTACTTGTGTTGCTACTTTAAGGGAACTATTGGTTTGAAGCCCAGGGCCCCTCTGTTCATTAACATTCCTCAGTTAAAGTTCCGGTTGCCAAACACTTTAACTCCCCCTCCCATTTCCACACTGACCATTGTCAGAGTGAGGCCCAACGCAAATTGGAGGAACAGCACCTCGTATTTCGCTTGGGCAGCTTGCACCCCAGCGTTATGAACATTGACTTCTCTAACTTCAAGTAACCCTTGCTTTCCCTCTCTCTCCATCCCACCCCCTTCCCAGTTCTCCAACCAGTCTTACTGTCTCCAACTACATTTTATCTCTGTTTGCTTTGTTGTTACCTTCTCCCAGCTTACAATGATCTATTCTACATTTCTTTGATCTTAGTAACAGAAGCGTAGAAAATAGGTGCACGAGGACGCCATTCGGCCCTTCGAGTCAGCACCGTCATTCATTGTGATCATGGCTGATCATCCACGATCAGTAACCTGTGCCCAACATCTCCCCATGTCCCTTGATTCCACTAGCCCCCAGAGCTCTATCTAACTCTCTTAAATTTATCCAGTAATTTGGCCTCCACTGCCCTCTATGGCAGAGAATTCCACAAATTCACAACTCTCTGGGTGAAAAAGTTCCTTCTCACCTAAGTTTTAAATGGCCTTCCCTTTATTCTAAGACTCTGGCCCCTGGTTCTCGATTCCCCCAACATTGGGAACATTTTTCCTGCATCTAGCTTGTCCAGTCCTTTTATAAATTTATATGTCTCTATAAGATCCCCTCTCATCCTTCTAAACTCCAGTGAATACAAGCCTAGTCTTTTCAATCTTTCCACATATGACAGTCCCGCCATCCCAGGGATCAATCTCGTGAACCTACGCTGCACTGCCTCAATTACAAGGATGTCCCTCAAATTAGGAGACCAAAACTGTACACAATACTTCATATGTGGTCTTACCAGGGCCTTATACAACTGCAGAAGAACCTCTTTACTCCTATACTGAAATCCTCTCGTTATGAAGGCCGACATGCCATTAGCTTTCTTCACTGCCTGCTGTACCTGCACGCCAACTTTCAGTGACTGGTGTACAAGGACACCCAGGTCTCGCTGCACTTCCCCCTTACCTATCCTGACAACATTGAGATAATAATCTGCCTCCTGTTTTTGCCGCCAAAGTGGATAACTTCACATTTATCTACATTATACTGCATCTGCCATACATCTGCCCACTCACTCAACCTGCCCAGGTCACCCTGCAACCTCCTAACATCCACTTCGCAGTTCACACTTCATTCCCTTTGTCCTGTTTTCACACCTTCACACTTCATTATCTATGTACTGTCTTTCCAGGTGAGACAAAGGTTCACCTGCACCTCCTCCAACCTCATCTATTGCATCCGCTGCTCTAGATGCCAACTTATTTACATCGGCGAAACCAAGCGCAGGCTCGCCGATCACTTCGCTGAACACCTGCGCTCGGTCCACATTAACAAAACATGGGCCTCCTCCAGTGCCATAGAAATATGAGGTGCTGTTCCTCCAATTTCCGGCGGGCCTCACTATGGCACTGGAGGAGGCCCATGACAGAAAGGTCAGACTGGGAATGGGAGGGGGAGTTAAAGTGGGAGATCAGTTTTGTTAATGCGGACCGAGCGCAGGTGTTCAGCGAAGCGATCGCCGAGCCTGCGCTTGGTTTCGCCGATGTAAATAAGTTGACATCTAGAGCAGCGGATGCAATAGATGAGGTTGGAGAAGGTGCAGGTGAACCTTTGTCTCACCTGGAAAGACTGTTTGGGTCCTTGGATGGAGTTGAGGGGGGAGGTAAAGGGACAGGTGTTGCATCTCGTGCGGTTGCAGGGGAAAGTGCCCGGGGTTGGGGTGGTTTGGGTAGGAAGGGACGAGTGGACCAGGGAGTTACGGAGGGAACGGTCTCTGCGGAACGCAGAGAGGGGAGGGGATGGGAAGATATGGCCGGTGGTGGGGTCCCGTTGTAGGTGACGGAAATGTTGGTGGATGATATGTTGGATCCGCTGGCTGGTGGGGTGGAAGGTGAGAACGAGGGGGATTCTGTCCTTGTTGCGAGTGGGGGGAGGGGGAGCAAGAGCGGAGCTGCGGGATGTAGAAGAGACCCTAGTGAAAGCCTCATCTATAATGGAGGAGGGGAAGCCCCGTTTTCTGAAGAACGAGGACATCTCGGAAGCCCTAGTGTGAAACACCTCATCCCGGGCGCAGATGCGGCGTAGACGGAGGAATTGGGAGTAGGGAATAGACTTTTTGCAGGGGACCGGGTGGGAAGAAGTGTAGTCCAGATAGCTGTGCGAGTCGGTGGGTTTGTATGTACCTTACTGTACCTTAATTGGTATACGTGACAACAAATTGACCTTTGAACGTTTGAAACTTTTAAATCTAAGTCATTAATGTATATAATAAGCTAACAAGGTTCGCAGCATTGAACCCTGCCATACAGTATCAGTCACAGATTTCCAATTGGAAGAGCCATCTTCCACCATTACCTTCTACCTCCCCTTATCTCCAAACCAATTTTGGATCCAGTTTGCCAGCTCACCTTCTGTCTTAACCTTCTGGACCAACTTACCATGTCAAGTTACTTAAGTCATTACAGATAATGTCTAGAAAAAGAACTGCTGATGCTGGTTAAACTTGAAGGAAGACACAAAATGCTGGAGTAACTCAGCGGGTCAGGCAGCATCTCTGGAGAGAAGGAATAGGTGATGTTTCACCATTAGCAATCTTAATTACCTTCTGAAAAAAAATCATTTTTTTAAGGCAGGATTAAGGCAGGGGTTAGGAGGGAGGGATTGATTAGCTATGATTGAATGGGAGAGTAGACTTGATGGGCCAAATGGCCTAATCCTGCTCCTGTTACTTATGGCCTTATGACGATTTCCTACGCACAGTCATGCTGACTATTCGTTTCTAACTGTACATAAATCCTATCCGTTAGGATTTTCTCCAATAATTTCCTTACCATTGACATAAGACTTGCAGTCCTGTAGTTACCTGGCTTAGACCTGCTTCTCTTCATGAATAAAGGAACAACATTAGTTATTTTCCACTTTTCAGGCACCTCAACCATGACTAACAAGGATGCAAAAACTCTGAGACCCAGCTTTCTTCTCATTATTTTTCCCTCTGGCAATCTGGGATAGATTTAATCCAGCCAACGGATTTATGAAGCTTGAACTATCTGAAAAACATCTGACACCTCCTCCTTCTCCATATTGTTTTGCTCCAGATTATCC
This sequence comes from Rhinoraja longicauda, assembly GCF_053455715.1. NCBI lineage: Eukaryota > Metazoa > Chordata > Chondrichthyes > Rajiformes > Arhynchobatidae > Rhinoraja > Rhinoraja longicauda. The sequence goes on from NC_135953.1 coordinate 123,192,141, forward strand.
TCATTCTTCAACTCACTATCTTCCATGTCCTTCGCCTTGGTGAATAGAAAAGAAAAGTATTAATTTAAAATTTACTGCATATCACCTGGCTACACACATAGATTGTCCCTTTGTTCCCTAAGGGAACCTACTTTTTTTTCTGGTTACCCTCTTACACCTGATATACCTATGGATTTCCTGAGATTCTCCTTAATCTTGCACTCCTACATACTCTATATTCCTCAAGAGATTTCCTTGATCCTAGTTACTCATCCTTGCACAATATTTTATTTTATTCCCTGATCAAGTCTTCTATATCCTTTGGCATCCAAAGTTTCCCAATCTTGTCATTTTTGATTCTCCCTGACGTGCATGCTGGCCTTGAACTCTTACATCTCTCTTTTTTTTAAATTCCCACACGTCAGCTGCTATTTTACTGACAAGTATCAGCTCCCAATTTTCTTAAGTTAGATCCACACGTTTGCTATTGAAGTGCAGTATAGGAGAAATTTAAATCCCTCAGTACCATAACTCTTCTGCTCTTATACCTTTCTGTACTTTGCTTCCATGTCTGTTCCTCTAATTACCACTGAATATTGGGATGTCTATTGCATAACCCCATCAAAGTCATTGCCTCTCTCTTGTACCTAAATTATGCTGATGTAGCCTCTTCGGGCAATCCCTCCAGGATATCCAGTACCCCCTAGCCAGATTTCCTCCCCTGCTCTCCCAAGCTGGACCCCCCACCGTGCCTATGTCATCTACAGCCAGACCCACCAGCTAGACCCCTGACACCCTACACACAGTGTCTGCCTCATCTACAGCCAGACCCCCTACACATTCTCCTCTGACACATTTGAAACTTGTAAAACCAGGAACTTACTTCTGTCCCTCTTTCAACAATATTTCAGTGATTGTAATTTCATCATACTGAGTGCTGATGCATGCTCGAATCTCAGCTGACTTACCAGTGGTGCTCCTTGCTTTAGATTTAGATTTAGAGATAAAGTGCACATTAACACTATCCTACACACACTAGGGACAATTTTTACATTTTTACCTAGTCAATTAACCTACATACCTGTACGTCTTTGGAGTCTGGGAGGCCAGTGTGATTGAGAAGGATCAGCCATTATCACATTGAATGGCGGTACTGGCTCGAAGGGCCGAATGGCCTCCTCCTGCACCTATTGTCTATTGACTATTGGCCACATTATATATTTGGCACATTTTTGCGGGCCATAGGAAAAAATAAACAAGTGTGAGTTTTATAAATTTAATGAACTCAAAAAAGTTTAGACTGGGTTAGATTAGATTAGGAAAGGTTAAACTAGGTTAGGTTAGTTAGAGGAACATGGATAGGTGATATTTTGGATAGACTTCCTTAGACTGACTGTGGTGGAGGGAGGAAAGCTGGAAGAGAGAAGGGGCAGGATAAAGCTTGGGGAATGATGGGTAGAAATAGATATGGAGGAGGGAGGGGGGGGGGGGGGTAATAGGCAGATGGTTGGACAAAGGCCAGACATGAAAATACAAAAGATATGAGATAAGGATAGAAGTAGTGAGAATTGTGAAGTGAGAGGAATGAATATCGGTGAAGGGGGAAGGGAAGAAGAGAATTGGATGCATGCCCAATGTCTAGGTGGACCACAGGAAAGAGAGGATTTGAGCGAAGGTTTGTAAGTAGTTTTTCTCATTGCACATCGCAAGGGCCCCAATTGTACCTTCTGCATTTCTGCTCTAGCCTCCTCTCATGCTTACTAGAATAAAGGAAAGTTCCATTTATCCTCGCTTTTCTCCCACCAGCCTCCACGTTTAACAGGCCATGTTTCACGATTTCTAACAGTCCCTTTATGATATTACAACTGTATCAGGCAGGAGCTAGGAAGAATAAATTACGAGCAGCTGTTATTAGGTAAATCTACATCCAACATGTAAAAAAAAACTTTTTACATGTTATTAATTCATCCCCACTCCTTTCCACATTCCCATCCCCACCGCTTTGCACATACCTAACCAGCCTCCACATCCAACAAATCATTATCCGACATTTCCGCCACCTTCAACATGATCCCAGACCAGTCACATCTACCCATCCGCACCCTTTTCTGCTTTCTGCTCGCTGAGTTACTCCAGCAATCTGTGTCTTTCTTTGCAAATTAGCATCTGCAAGTCCTTGTCTGACATATGTGAATCATTTAAATTCCAGCTGGTCAGAATTTTAGGACGAAAATGTTTCAGTGAGGAAGAAAAATTAGGATGACATGGTTTGGGAACCTTGGATGATGAGAGATGTTGGAAATGTAATCAGAAAGAAAAAGGAAGTATATGTAAGATTTAGGAAGCTGGAATTGGACAGGGCTTTTGAAGAATATAAAGGAAAAGGGAGAGAACTGGAACAAAGAATCAGGAAGGGTAAGAGGCCATAAAATCTCCTTGATGAGTAGGATTAAAGAGAATTCTAAGGCATTATATACATACATTTACATGAAAGAGTAAGACTACTCAAGGACAAAGGAGGGAATTTGTGCCAAGAGCCTGAGGATATGGGCAAGGTACTAAGCGAGTGCTCAGTATTCACTAAGGAGAAGGACACGGAATATAGCAAGATCAGGGATGGGTAGGCTGATATTCTAGGGCATGTTGATATCAAGAAGGAGGAGGTGTTTGGTCTCTTGATGAGCATTAATGTGGATAAATCACCTGGGCCTCATCAGATCTAACCCAGGTTATTGAGAGAGACAAGGAGAGATTGTTGGGGCATGACAGATATCTTTAGCCTCAGGCAAGGTCCCTGAGGACTGGAGAATAGGCAATGTTCCTCTGTTTAAGAAAGGCCTTAGAGGTCAACTAGGAAATTACAAGCCAATTAGGTTGGAGATAGGGAAATTATTGGAGAAGAATCTTAATGATAGGATCTACTCATACCTGAAAAAACATACACTTATAACATAACATAAACTTAGTCGGTGGGGCCAGTCATGGCTTACAAACTGGACTGAATTTTTTGAGGAGGTGATTGAAGATGATTAATAAGCATCGGGGAATGGATGTTGCTTACATGGAAAAATAGTAACATTTTTTCAACGGCTCGTCATGGGAGGCTGATCCAACAAATTAAAGCACAAGAGATCCACGGAGACTTGATAGATTTGATTCATAGTTGGCCTGGCCACAAAAGACAAAGGATAATAGGGGGTTGTTATTCTGACTGGAGTTTTGTGACCAGTGATATTCCACAGGAATCCGTGGTAGGACCTTTGTTGTTTATATATATGAATAATTTGGATAAAAATGTAGGTGGACTGACTAGCAAATTTGCAGATGATGCAAAAATTGATGGAATTATGATTAGTGGGGAAGCTCGTCAAAGGATTCAGCAGGAGTTAGATCGGCAAAGAAATGACAGATGGAGTTTAATGGGGATCGAGGTGTTGTACTTTTGGACGTCAAATGTAGAATCAAGGTATACAATGAATTACAGGACCCTTCGGAGCATTGATGTACATAAGGGTCTTGGGGTGCACGTCCATAGCTCCCTGAAAGACGCATGCAACCTTACCTTATTTACCCCACCTTTAGCCTTCAGAAAGGACCATTCCCTCTTTGGAGCACTGATTCTCAGTTCCATTTCACCAAGACCATTGTGCCACCTGAAGGCACCATGCCCAACATTTGTAAGTAACGAAACGTCTATTCTTCTCCCCCCTCCTATCATCCAAGAATATAAATAATCCTACTCAATATAGTAAAGTTTTAATTGTATCTCTTCCAATTTGGTGTTTTGCATTCAGTGAAACCAAAAACAGATTTGGTGATTGCAGATCTCTGTTCATTCCTCAAGAGTAACTAAGGTTCCAGTTGTCTCTCATTTTAATTCATTATCCCACTCCCACTCTAATCTTTCTGCTTTTGGTTCTTTACGCTGTTCCAATGAAGCCCTGTAAAAGCTAGAAAATAGTACCTCCTCCACCAACTTCAAGACTCAACATTGAATTCACAGTTTCAGATAACGAGCCGTGTATCTCACATTTCCACTTTCAGTTTTTATTTACTTCTCCTCCTCTGGGATATTTGTTATTGTGCATCACTTCTTGCTTATAACTCCTCCACACATACCTTTTACGACCCTCTATATCAACCAGCACCACCGTCCATATATGTATGTCATTTAGCTCACCTGGTCTACACCCTATCTCAGAACTTTCTTAATGTTCTCTCCACACTTCCACTCTTTTATGTAACTCAAATGTACTTCATTTCTAACTGTTCACTGTTGTGACGAGAGGTTATTCGTCTGAAAGGTTAACTCTGTTTCCATACAGTTGCTGCCTGATTTGTTGGGTACTTTCTACATTTCCTAATTTTATTTGAGTTTTTTTTAGATGTTTAGTATTCATTTTAGATAATGGGGATTGCTGTCATCTGTTGTTATCAGAACATAGTCTGTTGTTAGGTATGTGTGAAATATCCGTATTAGATTGCGGGTATGTTCAAGTAATCATTATGATGGTTAAGAGCAACCGAATCATCACATTTGCCAACAAGATTTCATTATATCTAAGAATTTATGTAGAATATACTGTGTCTGATAAATGGTTTACTTTAACATTTTCTTGCTCATCCTTATATATTGAAATAATCCCAGACAAATATAGATCCTATTTCTTTCTATAACAACACAGGCCAAGGCAAAAAGTCAACTTTTTGACTCTATTCACATTTTGAGCCAAATTCTGGAAACTGTCATGGTATTTAAATATGTTTAAATACGTGTAAAGTTTCAGCGACTTCAGTGCCAGAAAGATTTACTGAGGAAGCCAAAATGCAAATGAGATTCATCTTCTATTCAGTTTTACATTTTGTAACAATAGCAAAATGCTTTAGACTTGTGGACTAGCCAGCTTAATTTTTACTGGGTTTGAATTTCAACACATTTATTCTTTACCAAAGCTTTATTTAATACTCTTTTCTCTGAGGAAAACAGATTGAATTGAAGGCAAAATGTTGTTGTCCAAAGTTATTATAAAAAATTATTAGTTGAAGTAGAGAATTGCAAAATGGATCAGTTAATTATAATATTTATACAGCAATCTCCTGTGACAACGCATGTGTTCAAATGAAATAATCAGGATAATGGCAAGAGTAGGGAAATTAATAATTGGACTGAGATTGAGAAAAGATGAGGGATTAAGGGAGAGACGGCTGTAGCTTGCAGACCTCGGAAAAGGGGAAAGAGGGGGACAGGACCAACATCATGGAGGTGAGAGTTGGCATGGCTATCTCATGCTTTATTGGATGTTATCTGCTGAAAGTATCCAAGATTATTGTCTGACACAAAATGCTGGAGTAACTCAGCAGGACAGGCAGTATCTCTGGAAAGAAGGAATGGGTCGAAAGACCCTTCTTCAGACTGAAAGTCACGGGAAAGGGAAACAAAAGATATGGACGATGATGTAGAGAGATACAGAATAAATGAATGAAAGATATGCAAAAAAGTAATAATGATAAAGGAAACAGGCCATTGTTAGCTGTAGCAAGGTGAGAATAAAAACTGGTGTGAGTTGGATGGGGGAGGGATGGAGAGAGAGGGAATGCAGGGGTTACTTGGTTAAAGAAATCAATATTGATACAGTTGGGGTGCAAGCTGCCCAAGCGGGTCGAGACCCTTCTGCAGACTGAGAGTCAGGGGAGGGGTAGATATAGAGATAAGGAAGTCTAATGTGTGAGAATGAGACATTAAACAGGGTGGAGATCAAGGAAAATGTAGAATAGATCAGTTAGCTAGGAAAAAGTAACAACAAAGCAAGCAGAGATAAAATATAATCAGGGACAGTCAGACTGGCCGGTGAACTGGGAAGGGGGAGGGATGGAGAGAGAGAGGGAAAGCAAGGGTTACGAAGTTAGAGAAGTCAATATTCATATCGCTGGGGTGTAATATGTAGGAAAGAACTGCAGATGCTGGTTTAAATCAAAGGTAGACACAAAATGCTGGAATAACTCAGCGGATCAGGCAACATCTCTGGAGAGAAGGAATGGGTGACGTTTCGGGTCGAGACCCTTCTTCAGACTGGGGTGTAAGCTGCCCAAACGGAGGTGCTATATGAGGTGCTATTCCTCCAATTTGTTCTGGGCATCACTTTGACAATGAAGGAGGCCCAGGACAGAAGGTCAGTGTGGAAATGGGAAGGGGAGTTAAAGTGTTTAGCAACTGGGAGATCAGGTAGGTTTAGGCAGACTGAACGGAGGTGTTCAGCTAAACAATCGCCAAGCCTACACTTGGTCTCACCGATATATAGGAATCCACACCTGAAACAGCGGATACAGATACGGTTGGAGGAGGTGTAAGTGAACATCTGCCTCACCTGAAAAGACTGTCAGGGTCCTTGGACAGATTTGAGGGAGGAGGTATAGGGACAGGTGTTGGATCTCCTGTGGTTGCTGGGGAAATTACCTGGGGAGGAGGTGGTTTTTGGTGGGAAGGGACGAGTTAATCAGGGAGTTGCGGACGGAACGGTCTCTGCAGAAAGTGGAAAGGGGTGGAGAAGGGAAGATGTGGCTAGTGGTGGGATCCTGTTGGAGGTGGTGAAAGTCTCAGAGCATGCGACAGTTGATGGGGTGAAAGTTGAGGACTAAGGGGACTGTCCCTGTTGCGACTAGGGGGAGGGGGAGCAAGAGCGGAGCTGCGGGATATCGAGGAGACCCTAGTGAGGGCCTCATCTATGATGGAAGAGGGGAACCCCCATTTTCTAAAGAATGAAGACATCTCAGATGTCCTGGTATGGATCACCTTATCTTGGGCACAGATGTGGCGTAGATGGTGGTATTTGGAGCTGGGGATAAAGTTTTTGAAAGAGGTAGGGTGGGAAGAAGTGTAGTCTAGATAGCTGTGGGAGTCAGTAGGTTTATAATAGATGTCAGTTGATAATCTATCTCCTGTGATGGAGACGATGAGATCAAGAAATGGTAGGGAGTAATCAGAGATGGTCCAAGTGAATTTGAGTGCAGGTAGGAAATTGGCGGTGATGTTGATGACGTTTGTGAGTTCTGCATGGGTGCAGGAGGTAGCACCCATGCAGTCATCAATGTAACAGAGATAGAGTTTGGGGATAGGGCCAGTGTACGCCTGGAACAGGGATTGCTTGACGTACCCTACAAAGAAGCAGCGATAACGGGCCCATATGAGTGCCCATAGCTACGCCTTTGATTTGGAAAAAGAGGGAGGAGTCGAAATGGAAATTGTTAAGAATAAAGACCAGCTCTGCTAGGCGGAGACAAGCGTTGGTGGAGGGAAATTGGCTGGTTCTGTGGTCAAAGAAGAAATAGAGGGCTTCAAGACAGGGGATGGAGGTGTAGAGTGACTGAACATCCATAGTAAAGATAAGGGAGTGGGGGCCTGGAAAACAGAAGTCATTGAAGAGACGAAGGCCGTGTGAGGTATCTTGGACATAGATAGGGAGGGATTGGATCGGGGGATGGGATGGAGTCGAGATATGTGGAAATTAATTCAGTGCGACAGGAGCAAGCAGAAACGATGGGTCTTCCAGGGCAGTTCTGTTTATGGATTTTGGGGAAAAGATAAAACCGGGCTGTGCAGGACTGGGGAACGATAAGATTGGAGGATGTAGAGGGCAGACAGCCGGAAGTGATAAAATCAAAAATGGTTCATCAGACAATGGCCTGGTGCTCATCTGTGGGATTGTGGTCCAAGGATAAATAGGAGGACGTGTCTGAGAGTTGGCGCCTGGCCTCAGCACAGTAGAGGTCAGCACGCCAGACTACCACGGCACCTCCCTTGTCGGCAGGTTAATGTAGGGTTTGCTGCAGAGTGCGTGGAGGGCTGTAATTTCAGAGGGGGAGAGGTTAGAGTAGGTAAGGGAAGGGAAAAAGTTGAGACGGTTGATGTCATGCCGGTAGTTAGAAACAGAAAGGGCAAAAGAGGGTAGAAGGCCGTCCTGGGGAGTTACGGATCATGATTGTGAGAGATGGGCTCAGGTTTGGGACAGATTCATAACCCACCTCAAAACTACTCCAAGGAGAAAGGAAAGTCAGACTGATGACAAGAAAATAATGGGAGAAAGAGAGCAAGGTCCACAATGGCCTTCATAACAAGATAATTTCAGTATAGGAGTAAAGAGGTTCTTCTGCAGTTGTATATGGCCCTGGTGAGACCACATCTGGAGTATTGTGTGCAATTTTGGTCTCCTAATTTGAGGAAGAACATCCTTGTAATTGAGGCAGTGCAGCGTAGGTTCACAAGATTGATCCCTGGGATGGCGGGACTGACATTTGAGGAAAGATTGAAAAGACTAGGCTTGTATTCACTGGAGTTTAGAAGGATGAGAGGGGATCTTATTGAAACATATAAAATTATAAAAGGACCGGACAAGCTAGATGCAGGAAAAATGTTCCCAATGTTGGGCGAGTCCAGAACCAGGGGCCACAGTCTTAGATTAAAGGGGAGGCCATTTAAAACTGAGGTGAGAAAAAACTTTTTCACGCAGAATTGTGAATTTGTGGAATTCTCTGCCACAGAGGGCAGTGGAAGCCAAATCACTGGATGGATTTAAGAGAGAGTTAGATAGAGCTCTCGGTGCTAGTGGAATCAAGGGATAAGGGGAGAAGGCAGGCACAGGTTATTGATTGGGAACGATCAGCCATGATCACAATGAATGGCGGTTCTGGCTCAATGGGCCGAATGGCCTCCTCCTGCACCTCTTTTCTATGTTTCTATGTTTCTAGTTCCACAAGACAATAAAATAATGAGAGTGGGAGCTACAATTTCAATTGTTTACATATGCTGAGAAGAAAGAAAACTTTGGTGGGACCTATCACAATTACTGAAGTGCAGATTTCAGGGGCTTTGCACCTTTAGAGATACAAAGCATAGGAAGGAAGTGCATCCTGTTGGGAGGGTGAGAAATGCTGCCCGATGAATTCCTCAGAGTTCTTTAGTATTGGATCTGGAGAGAAATAATATGCATTAATAAAACTGTGAAGTATGCATTTGTTCGCAGCTCTTCAGAAATTTGGATTTGTGGAACAGTCATTCCCACCTAACATTATATGATATTTTTAACATTAGCATGCCTTTCAGTGATGCTATACAGTATGTACATCAATTAGTACAAACAAATGCTAAATCTTAATGTGGATTTTGGCATTGACTGAACCTGAGCTTAAAATGAATTTTGAAATGGGATAATGCTACCCATTCAGCTATCTTGATCTAATATATATAAATTTGCGTCAGTTTCCTGATTTTTATATTTGCAGAACTTAATTGGCTTGAATGCTTCTGAATTAGGAAAAAGTATTTGTTTAGCACATTTGAATTTTTCCTGTTTCTGTGTTTGGGAGACGTTTGTTCTTGGAACATTGTTGCCTTCCAGATGGTGGGCTACACCTCTGAGGATAAGCTTTTTTTAGTCAGACAAGATCTTGTATCTAGTAACGTGACTGAATGTATATTTGGTACTTAAGGTTACAAGATCTGAAAAATACAAACATTCTTAACAGTAAAGGAGAAAACCGCAATATAGTGTGTGGACAATTTGGTGTTTTTGATGGAACCATATAACACAGAAAGAGGCCTGTCTGAACTGTTCATCATGCCTGTCTGAACTATTTGAAGGATTTATTCAATTTGTCCAGCTTTTATCAATTTTTTTTGTGGACTTGGCCATATTAAGAATCCAAATCTTTTGAAAACTTTTATTTAAACATGATTCAGCAGATGACATTAACTAAACAAACTAATACAATTTTACTTATTTAAAATGCTTAGAATCAAGTCAAGTCAAGTCAAATTTATTTGTCACAAACACATACACGATGTGCAGTGAAATGAAAGTGGCAATGCCTGCGGGTTGTGCACAAAAAGAATTACAGTTACAGCATATAAATAAAGTTAATAAGTTACTATTAGTGTCGACAAAAATTTAGTCTCTGGGGTTATAAAAGTTGACAGTCCTGATGGCCTGTGGGAAGAAGCTCCGTCTCATCCTCTCCGTTTTCACAGCGTGACAGCGGAGGCGTTTGCCTGATCGTAGCATCTGGAACAGTCCGTTACTGGGGTGGCAGGGGTCCCTCATGATCTTGCTTGCTCTGGATCTGCACCTCCTGATGTATAGGTCCTGCAGGGGGACGAGTGTAGTTCCCATGGTGCGTTCTGCTGAACGCACTACTCTCTGCAGGGCCATCCTGTCCTGGGCAGAGCTGTTCCCAAACCAGACTGTAATGTTGCCGGACAGGATGCTCTCTACAGCCCCAGAGTAGAAGCAATGAAGGATCCTCAGAGACACTCTGAATTTCCTCAGTTGTCGAAGGTGGTAAAGGCGCTGCTTAGCCTTACCCACCAGTGCGGCAATGTGCGTTGCCCACGTCAGATCCTCTGCGATGCGGACTCCCAAGTATTTAAAACTGCTCACCTTATCCACAATAGACCCATTTATCTCCAGTGGCGTGTACGTCCTTGGATGTTTAGCCCATCTGAAGTCCACAATCAGCTCCTTTGTTTTAGTGACATTCAAGAGGAGGCTATTGTCCTGACACCAGAGTGCCAGATCAGCCACCTCCTCCCGGTAGGCCTTCTCATCGTTGTTGGAGATCCGGCCCACCACCACAGTGTCATCAGCAAACTTGATGATGGAGTTTGAGCTGAACCTGGCCCCACAGTGGGACTGAAGCTGAAATGTTTGGCAGCATCAAATGCTTGAAATATTTTTTTGGTCCTTAATGGTCCTGGAAAGGCAATAAATATTTGGATTTTTGACCCAAGCAATACCTCTTTTAAAATATTCACTGCTTTCCAAATTAAATTAAACCAATACAAATTTTCTGGCAGTACACGACAACCAACTGAAAGATATGGAAGCTGAGCTTTTCAGGATTTGGAAATAAACCAAGTTTCCCTTCGCTATTTAAAACAAGAAACACAACTACCTGGCTATTCATTGTTTTTAAAAATTAAGCTTTATCAAGCAAACTGGCTTTGTAACGTTTTCAGTCACACTGCCCACTTGAAGCTGCTTATTTTGTCCCACCACCTCTCCCCTGCCTATGACTGCCACTGAATTAATGAGACATTATCATTTAATTGAGGCACATTTAACCCTCCCTGCTGGTTTGGAGACTCACAGGCAGGTCACATGTGGCCTCTGGACAGTATGTTGAGTATTGTGAATTATTTCCACTTTTTTGCTCTTTATGCACAATCCTGTACTTTTTCTTTTCATAAACATATATGGAGTTCTCTTTTGAAAGCTGCTATTAAGTACTCTTCCACCACTCTTTCAGGCACTTGATTCCCCTGTTATTTTAGAATATTTGGTTTTCAATTGTTATTTTCTTAGCTCTTTCTAAGATTGAAATAACTATGCCGTAGTTTCAATCTTAAATACTCTCTCTTAAATGTAAACCACATTTGCATGGTAATATTTTCTGTTGCTGATTTAATGAGTCTGTATGCTTGTTGGAAACGATATAAGGAAAAAATTGGGATAATATTTAGTTTCTCTCTTCATTTCTGTGTCTGTCTGAATCACTGTATCCTGAAATTTTCTGTCAGATTAGCAGCGCTCGGATATGTGTAAGAGTGTGTGCATGCAGACAAGCTTGTCAACGTGATGGTTATTAATTGGTTTAGTAAGGAAATTATCAAACTGTTATATTTACTGAGGTTACATAGAAACATAGAAAATAGGTGCAGGAGGAGGCCATTCGGCCCTTCGAGCCAGCATCGCCATTCATTGTGATCATGGCTGATCGTCCACAATCAATACCACGTGCCTGCCGTCTCCCCATATCCCTTGATTCCACTAGCCCCTAGAGCTCTATCTAACTCTCTCTTAAATCCATCCAGTGATTTGGCTTCCACTGCCCTCTGTGGCAGAGAATTCCATAAATTCACAACTCTCTGGTTGAAAAAGTTTTTTCTCACCTCAGTTTTAAATGGCCTCCCCTTTATTCTCAGACTGTGGCCCCTGGTTCTGGACTCGCCCAACATTGGGACCATTTTTCCTGCATCTAACTTGTCCAGTCCATTTATAATTTTATATGTTTCTATAAGATCCCCTCTCATCCTTCTAAACTCCAGTCTTTTCAATCTTTCCTCATATGTCATTGGCAATATTGGCATTGGTTATTGGCAATTGAAGTGTGCATCAGAACGTGTGGATCATATGTTGGTTATAACTAGAGCCAGGATTTTGCCATAAGTGCCTTTTCATGCCTTTTTTGATGATTTCAACAATGCCTTTTTCACGATCAAGCACCTAAATCAGCCATTTTTTGCCATGTTAACGTAACTTACAAGAAAATTTCCACCACTGGGGCGAAAGTGGGGGCGCACCATCAGTCGTTCATTCGTGGGTAGTGGACGAGGCACCAGTCTTTTGCAGTCAGGCTGTAAGTGGGTGTTAAGAGGTGATTGGAGAGGGCTGGGTGGGGAAGGGTTCAGTCTTTTCAAACTGAAGTCAGGCTGTGAGTAGGTGTGAAGTGTTGGTTGGGGAGGGGGGAGGGGCTACCAGGGTTAAGTCTGTTTCTCGAACCTGCAGTAGAAGTCGTTCAGGTCGTTGGACAGCTGACGATTGTCCAAGGAGTGGGGGGTTTTCCTCTTGTAGCTGGTGATTTCTTGCAAGCCCTTCCAAACTGAAGAAGAGTCATTAGCTGAGAACTTGCTCCTCAACCTCTCAAAGTACCTTTCCTTGGCAGCTCTGATTCCCCTTCTCAGCTTGTACTTGGCCTGCCTGTAGAGGTCTGCATCCCCGCTCCTGTAGGATCTATGCCTGCAAGCGTCAAAATGCATAAAGTCAAGTCAACGCCATGTAAAAAACTGAACGATTTGGTGAGGGTGTACGGGAATGATACATTCTCTACAGACAACTGTGTGCTGTTTTGCAAAGCATGTGAGAAAGCAGTGAATCATGAGAAGAAATATTTCATCTCCCAGCATGTACAGACAGCTAAACATATTTTTAACCATATTTTGGTGGTGGAAATACATGCCTTTTTTTTGGCAATAAATGCTTTTTTGGTGCCTTTTTTGTAATTTTATTATGCCTATTTGCCCGCCTATTTCAGAGATTGTTAGCGCCTAAACATCCGGGCTCTAGTTATAACAGCTGTAGCTGCATCCGCAAGTAATACCATCCTAAGGTATGTAGGGTTGAGATAGAATATTGGTAATACATGCATTCTTCTAACTGCAAGAGAGAAGGAAAATTTTCAGAAGTATTCTGAGAAGTAGGCTGAGATGCATGTCATGTATTTAATGTGCTTTTTACTTGAAAGAGCATACATGCAAAGAACATTAAGAGTGCAGCAACCCACCTCAGATAATATCACACCTCATTTTAAAATTTAACTGCACAGTGATCAATTCAAAACTTATGAAATTGAAATTCAGGGAGGTAATCAAAAAGGGGATTGCAGATAATATCATTTGTTCCTATATTGAAGTGTGATATGGTGGAAGAAGTCTGGAAGCTGTCCTGAAGATCTGGTGCATTGTAAAATTACCAGCAAGAGTGAAACAGCGGGTCAGGAATGAGGAATAGACCCATGTCAGGTATCAACAAGGGCATGAGGTAGGTTACTGAGATTAAAGGGTAATCTAATTGAGATTATAAGGGTAATTAAAGGAGTTGATAGGTTGGCAGGAGATAAACTATCTTTTCTGGTGAAAGAGTGCCAAACAAGAGGTCAGCCATAACATTAAAGATAAGCCACTGACATTTAGCGTCAGAAAGTGCTTTACAAAAGTGAAGTCCCCAAAAAAGCTGAGTGCTGGAAAATTTCAAAGCTGAGATGCATTTTTATTAGGCAAAAGCATTAAGGCTGACAGAACCAGGTCGAGTAAGTGGAATTAAGATACAGATCAGCTATCATCTAAATGAATGGCGGAGCATGATTAAGGTGCTGAATGATCTACTCTTAATCTGGTATTCTTGAATGAGGAGACTGGATTTGCAAACATGGAGTATCGATAAGACTTCCCCACCTTCGTCACAAACCTTGTCTTTACCTACAATCATGCAGACAGCCTAGCTATGCTTAAGAACTCCCTAGGTGTGTAATAATAAGGAGGATATATTCCTGCTGGTCCGAACACACACCATCAGCATGAGTAACACTTGAACATTATGGAAGTACTTGTGCCCTTCTGAACTAAATACCTTAGTTGTAGTAGTAATAATCCATAGAGCATTTTGTGTTGTAATTTAGTATTATTACTGAAGCAGTTGGCATTAACATGTCATGCAACTAATCCTTATCATAAATTAATTGTTGCAGTGCTGTTTTAGAACAGGGATCGTTGTCCGAAGGTTGAATTCCTCTCATGCTACTGCCCTCTCCCTCTCCTCTCCCTCTTTCTCCTCTCCTCTCCTCTCCCTCTTTCTCCTCTCCCTCTTTCTCCTCTCCCTCTTTCTCCTCTCCCTCTTTCTCCTCTCCCTCTTTCTCCTCTCCCTCTTTCTCCTCTCCCTCTTTCTCCTCTCCCTCTTTCTCCTCTCCCTCTTTCTCCTCTCCCTCTCTCCTCTCCCTCTCTCCTCTCCCTCTCTCTCCCTCTCTCTCCTCTCCCTCTCCTCTCCCTCTCCTCTCCCTCTCTCTCCCTCTCCTCTCCCTCTCTCTCCTCTCCCTCTCTCTCCTCTCCCTCTCCCTCTCTCTCCTCTCCTCTCCCCTCTCTCTCCTCTCTCTCCCTCTCTCCTCTCTCCCTCTCTCCCTCTCTCCTCTCTCCTCTCTCTCTCTCCTCGCTCTCTCCCGCTCTTCTCCCTCCTCTCTCTCTCTCCTCGCTCTCTCCCGCTCTTCTCCCCTCTCTTCCTCTCCCGCTCTTCCCCCCTCTCCCCCTCTCTCTCGTCTCTCTCGTCTCTCTCTCTCTCTCTCTCTCTCTCTCTCTCTCTCTCTCTCTCTCTCTCTCTCTCTCTCTCTCTCTCTCTCTCTCTCTCTCTCTCTCTCTCTCTCTCTCTCTCTCTCTCTCTCTCTCTCTCTCTCTCTCTCTCTCTCTCTCTCTCTCTCTCTCTCTCTCTCCCTCTCCCTCTCCTCTCCCTCTCTCCTCTCCCTCTCTCTCTCTCTCTCTCCCTCTCCCTCTCTCTCTCTCTCTCTCTCTCTCTCTCTCCCTTCTCTCTCCCTTCTCTCTCCCTCTTTTCTCCCTCTCTCTTCTCCCTCTCTCTCCCCCCTCTCCCTCTCTCCCCCTCTCCCCTCTCTTTCCTCTCTCCCCCCCTCTCCTCTCTCCCCCCTCTCCCCTCTTCCTCTCTCCTCCTCTCCAATCTGCAGGCAGAATAAGTGGTTCTCTTGTTTGCTGATTGTTGGCATGTGTATGAAAATGTAATTTGGCAAACTTGGAAATTGCTGCACAATTCCCATGAGTTTTAAAATAATAATGGAACTGAAATTCATTACAAATATAGCCAGTGGTTGGTAATAGAACTGGTGATATTGGAATGGCAATTTGGTGTTTGTTAACATGTTATTTTAAATTTCAGAGTTTTAGGTGTTGCTGAATTCAGCACAAATATTTTAATAGTAAGATTATTTATATGAAAAGGTAATTGTTTAGCTGCACTGGTTCATTTCTAAATTGATAATCCGAACTTAGAATTTATATTTCTTGCCTAAAATTCTGAATACAACTTTTAACAGAAAACTTCTAAGCAAATGAGTTGAATAGATATTTAAATAAAATATGTCATAAAAGAGATCTCAGAATTAAATTGTACAAGTTAATAGAATTGGTATTTCCTGATACATGACGATAGCAATTTGAACAGTTAGTTCAAACCAATGGCATAGCTGTACAAAACAGGCTTTGGAGAAAATAATCTCGGAACAGTGGGGACCTTCAGGCACTAGAGCCTCTGTAATGACTGATAACTGGCATTATCTGGTGTCATCTGCTTCCTCGAGCAGAGTAAGAAATTTGTAATGAGATACTGTGCTCTGAAAATATGAGCTATGTGCGAATGGTTAATGGTGTGCATGCATGCTTTATCACATCTATCCTGATGGTGTGAAAATAGAACTGAAAAATTTAGGAGCAAGCTTGATGAGTTCCTACTTTTTCCTTCTTTAAAAGATAATTTAGTCTGATGTTAAATAATTGTGTTAATTTCGTCGGATTAAAATAATTCTTTAAAATGAATTAAATCGGCAATAATATGCATTTGACAGTGAAATTCACCTCTAAACGTATGTATAACGACATAGTGCCATGGGTTTATTTACATGTAAGTCTATCTCAAATGAGCGCATTTCAGCTGTCCTCTCAAAAATGTATATAGTTTTGTTATTGATTATTTTAACGTATCTTCATTGCAACTAGTTTTACATTCAAATCTATGCAGTGTGGTGATTTTGATTTGCAAACGCATGCATTTATTTTCTAAAAAAATGTTAGTATGTTTCATTATTATGCGACTTCTAGGTTCGGGTTCTGTCAGGAACTGGTAGAAAATTCAACTTGGAGGTTTGATATTTAAATGATTAGTTTCACACAATTAATATTCTAATTGGTTCTATTTACAATGAAAAATTAGTTTCAAACCTAATTAAACGATTGGCTACTGAAACATTGCTTTGAAGATCATCCAGTATTATCTTTTCATTTTTCTTTTGTACCATGCAATACATAACTTTAATTTGTGTTATAGTTTGGTTCTCATATTTCCAGGCTGTAAGCAATAACTGTTTTTGAAAACTGACTTTACATTGTTATTTTCTGCATTCCATTTGAAAACAAACCATTTATTATTTCTGATAGAAGGAGAATGAAGGAATCTCATTGAGTTACAACCATGCTTTCAATTTTAACAATCAAATCTTTCAAATTTGGAGTGTAGTTTAAATGAACTATAAATGGAGTTTTGACCTGTTTGAAGTTAATTATACTGTTGGCAGCAAGTGGGTGGGTAATACATCTAATTGGTTAGGAATCAAGGTGACTAGCTGACATAAACCCAGAAAACATGCCCACTAATTTGTTTCGGATAGTGGCCTCAAGGACTCATTTTTTTCCAGCTTAACTCACCTATGAAACATAGATATGTGTCCCCTTGGGACAAAACCTAAGGTAACTGTGGGCTACTGTCAGGTTTATGACTTTTCACAATTTCTTTTGATCATAAAACCCTGCAAGGCAAATAGGAAAATTCCAGTGATTGGTTATTATAATAGTTTAACTGCTTGACTGCGAGAAGTTTATTTGCACAGACCATGGCTAGTTCCAAGTTTCCTGGCTTATTTTGTGCATTTAACTATTCAGTTTGTAGACCTCATGGGAGACTATCTTTTTTGGCTGTTCGGCCACTTCTGACATCTTTTGAGTTTTAAACATTGGTCATGGCAGGAAATACAAGTCAAAAGGCTTAAAACACTAAATACTATCAGATGTTCCAACACGAGAAGCAAAGGCCTCTGTAATTTAAGATAAAGTCATTGCTTTCTGTTACAACGTAAAATTTGTTCTTACTGAATATCCAGGTGCATTTTTAGCATATAGCCAGTAGAGTTAAATTTAATTTGTTAACAAAGTACATTTTAGTTGGGAATGGAATATACTTGGAATCCAACATTCATTAATTTAAATTGATATGATTTTTGTCCAGGAATTAAAAAAAAAAAAAAAATTAAATTAAAGAAAATATTTAATTGAACTCTGCAGCAATTATTTGTGAAACAATCAGTAAATGTGTTGGAAATCTGAAAAATACGAATTTGCTATGACATTCTTCTTTGATTTCAGTGTGGGATGATGGTGGTCTTTCAAAGGTTGGGCAGTCATAATCCAATTTTCAATGAACATAAGTTCAGTGTAAAATGGCATAAAATTTGGCATTAAGAGGTACAAGTTCTGCAATATTATGCAGAGGTGCCTCGAGGACAGAGAAATATGGAATCAAGCAGTATGATGTGCAGTTTCAAAACTGGTCAAATTATAATTAGATTTACAGTAAGGAATTTCTGGAAAACTTCTGACATGAAATTGCTTGATATTATTGGGTACAAATAAAAAATAATATGTCTCCTATGTACACAGCATACCTGTACTGTGATTTTGGTACAAGTAAATACACATACTTATCTCATTTTATTCAGCTTGCAACAAATTACCAAATTACTTCTCTCCTTTAGACCTGTGTTTTGCACAGGATTTTTTTGTGTAACCATATTCATCATTATTGTATTATGTAAAAGATGGGGTTGTGGCTTAAAAAGGCAGAACATTCTCAGTGTGGAAATTAAGGAAAATATGCTTCCCTGTTTTTCTTGGCAACAGTAAAAATATCTCTCAATTAGAAAATATCTTTGATTCAATTGGCATACCGGCATTGCAAACAACCATTTAGAGTTGACATTCTGCTGTAAACAAAATCAAAAATAGTGACTTTCATTTTTGGTGAGAGAAAACAAAAGCAATACTAAATCTGCAAAATGATGCACATCCAATGTATTGAGATGGATAAAAAGCAGCAATACATGTTTTTATGTCCAATGAAGTCTGTGATGCAGATGATTGTAGAATTGTGTTGCCATTGTACAGGTCAGTGACAACAAGGTTTTATTTCTGTTTAAAATCCTGCAGACTTACAGCTTGTAAAGTT
Source organism: Rhinoraja longicauda (assembly GCF_053455715.1). Taxonomy (NCBI): domain Eukaryota; kingdom Metazoa; phylum Chordata; class Chondrichthyes; order Rajiformes; family Arhynchobatidae; genus Rhinoraja; species Rhinoraja longicauda. The sequence goes on from NC_135953.1 coordinate 123,210,716, forward strand.
ATACAATTTTTGTTTGGTTGTCAAAACATTTAATTATGTGATGCCTGAAGGTGTAAAGCTGTCAAATAAATCGCTTGTTAAAAGTAAACATTTAGATGATAGTATGCATTGCGCTTTTCATAGTTGCTGCGGAATTGCTCATTTTAAATAATAAATCCTTTATAAATAATAAATACATAGCAAAACCTCAAACTTTTCCATTTAGGTTCTGATTGTAGCTCAGCAGGCAGTACGTAGGTTTTGTTAATTAATTATATTATATAAAATAGCTTTCTTGTTTAAGTGACAATGTCCTTGATTTGCCTAATTTTCAAATTAAAATAATGTTGAGTTTGTTTGTACATTAATATAAATTTTCAGGTGACATTTTTAGCTCATTATTGTGAGCTTTGCAAACAAGCACAGAGAATGTTACAGTCTCTTTTAGTAGTAGTACTTGTTCTTCTCAGAACCATTTAAATTGTTTTATAAAAATATTTTATTTAAATGTCCTTCCAGCTTAAAGGACCAAGTAAATGACTACATTTAATTCATATGCTGCTCAGGTTCAGCCATTTTGAAGATGCCATTGCTTGGTTGCAGTGGATTTGAATAAGAGCAGGATAAATCTGCTATTTACTTCCAGTGACCCCTACTGGCACTGGTGTAAACTTTGAATTAATGTAGGTTGCATTTCTCGACAAAATCCTCCTATCATTGAATAGCCTGTCAGGTTTACATAAACGATAGCCACTTTGAACTAGATATTTTATTCATTATCTATCCTCTCATCTTCACACATTAAGAGCAGAGAGCATTTTTGATTATGTGTTTACCTTGATTTCTAAGAATAGGTGATTAAAATATACATTAAAAATTATTTCTTATTTAACATTACTTTTCTTTTTCTATTAATTTTTGCCTATCTTCTGAGGTAAAAAGCTGTAAGGTCTGAGTTTAAGCTATCAGAAAGGATCCTTTTAGTCTAACAAAATATCTGTCAAGAAATCATATTCTCTTAAATTCCCTTTCAGAAGATACATTCATGTTCACACTCTTTCACACATACATGCATACAACACGTGCACTGCTGTCTGTGTGTGTGTATACACAGATGTAACACAGTACAACAGAAACTACTTTTTGTACTGATTGTTCATGGCAGACCATCAGCTAAACAGCCCTTGGCTTTTCTTTCCAGTTAAGTGGTTTAGAATCAGAGTTAATTACTTCAGTCATTTATTCTAATCACCCTCCTCCTTTAGCTGGCCACATTCTGTCATGTGGTGGCATCATTTGAAGCCATCAACTTTTAAAACCACTGCAGGGTACTTGAGGCTCATTAGCGAGGCCTATCCATGCCTGGCTTGAGCTCTTGTCTGAGGCACCACTTAACTACCCACCCCCACCACCCCACCTATACAGCAGAATGCCCCTACAATTGGCAGAAAATCTGTCTGCACTTATAGAAACTAGTTCCAATGCTGAAAATAAACAATTTGTCAAAGTATTTACATCTAAAATGGTTTTCTCTAGAGTGATTATTTTATGTAGTTCCCTCTTTTTCTCTTTGTTGTGATGATCTGAGATGTGAAATTTAATTTCTGTATTCAATCAAATTTATTGAAAATATGTTCTTATTCAGAAAAGTTGATTAATGGAAGGCAAATTCAGGAAATAGAAATAAAACCAATGGAATCTTGCAAGTATTCTAATTAGCTATTAAACATCTGCAGATGGTATTTATCGCGAGGTTGTATCAATGTCACTGCTAACCAATAAACAAACTGCCTGAGGAACTCAGCGGGTCAGGCAGCATCTGTGGAGTGAAATGGGCAACCAATAAATATTTCAGGCTGAGCATTCCTTCAGGCAGAAGAAGGGTCTCCACCCAAAATGTCATCTGTCTACTTCCTTCCACAGTGGCTGCCTGCTCCACCGAGTTGCACCAGCAGTTTGTTTTGTTTTGCTCAAGATTCTACCATCCGCAATTCCTTGTGTCTCCAGTGTTCCTGCTGAAATTTGAAATGTATGTTCATGCACACAACAAATGAAGACATTATTTCTGTTCTCCTGTTGGTTGTTTTTATGAAAAATCTGCTCTTTAGCTGGGTAAGCAGTGACTGGTAACACAAATTGACCAGAATTTAGTGAATTCTGCATTTTGGCGTTGGCCTTATTTCTTATTTCCTCTGTTACTCTTGTGTTAACCTCTTCGTCTCAAACAATGCATTTTCCCTATATTTTATTTCCTCAGTCTCTTTTTTCCTCCCTTATCACAGAGCTCATGCATTTTCCATTTTTCCTCTTCAGGTGCTTTGTTTCCCCTAATCCTCTCCTTAACTCAGCATTAAGCTTTACTCTTCCAAACAACCAGCCATAGCATAAACTGCACTACTCACAATTAAAGTAACAATGAGGTGTCAGTGACCTCAGGAGGTGGGAACCAGAATGGGACAGTTAACGCAACACAGGCTGAGTTCACATGTTTTGATACGCATTCACCTAGGCTAAGTTTGTATCTTAGAGGCATCTGAAATTCTGAAGCATACCGTACCTTCAGTATCATTATTCATATCATGGGCAACAAACATATAAAAGCCTCCAAAAAAAGGAAGCTTATAAAGCATTATTTGAACAAACCAATTGATTTTTTTTTCACTTGCATTATAGCATGTATGTGATGTCACATTTCTAATCATACTGAATAGAGATTTTTGTTTGAGAAATATACTTTTATGGAAGTACTTCAGATATTGGACTGGAACTTCTTGAGAAAGAAATCAAAACATGAATACATATTTTCAAATGCATAGAATGGAGTTAGCACTTGAATATAAATGCTTTCTGTTTTGATATGAACATATAATGGACAACTAGCAACCTACTGTTCTCAAATCATTTGAAGTGGACCAAGCTAACTAGGTCAGTACTATTTATCCATCTTTAATTTCTCTTGACAAGGATGAGTGACACCTCTGAGCCACTATTTTTTATCATGGTGGCACAGCTATGATGAAAAATCAGTAGAATATTTTCAATGAAATTCCCTTGGAGGGAATCTTTGTGATAGTGAAGTACCTATGCATCTGCTTCACTTTCCTTCTCAGTTATATTGAGGGTACTCGTAATTGCATCTTCAGAACTTGGTAAAACTCCAAGATATGTTTTAGTGTCTGAAGCTGCCATTGCTTCCAATTGAAACATTTTAGTAAAATAGCTGCCTAGAATTCAGGTATGAAAAGAAAATATGTGGTAGTTGATCACTTCTGAATGTATGGTAAGGAAGGAAAATGAAATGTAAATTGTACAGGTAGAAAAGTCAGTTTGTGACTGTAATAGACTATATTCAAGAGAATCAAGAGTGTTTAATTGTTAAATGTACTAACAATAGAACAACAATATTCTTACTTGCAGCAGCATAACAGGCCTGTAAACACAATACACTTAGATAATATACAATAAACAAAAATATCCAATGGATGAATAACCCCAATACTAGTGCAAAAAAACCTTAAGTCTTTAATGCAACCAAAAACCTTGCATAATTCATAGTTGAAATTAAGTGTTGTGTAACATTGAAGAGCGGATGGTTGTTGGGAAGAAGCTATTCTTGAACCTGGTGGTCATAGTTTTTAGACTCTTGTACCTTTTTTCTGATGAGAGGAGCAAAATGGGTGGTGTGATGATACTGTCTTGCCTATTTCAAGCAGCACCTCCAACTGACCTTGGATAGAGTGACCTGCGTGGGTTTTCTCCGAGATCTTCGGTTTCCTCCCACACTCCAAAGACGTACAGGTATGGAGGTTAATTGGCTGGGTAAATGTAAAAATTGTCCCTAGTGGGTGTAGGATAGTGTTAATGTGCGGGGATCACTGGGCGGCACGGACTTGGAGGGCCGAAAAGGCCTGTTTCCGGCTGTATATATATGATATGATATGATATGATAGAGTGAATGTGGAGGATGTTTCCACTGGTGGCAGAGTCTAGAACCAGAGGCCATAGCCTCAGAATAAAAGGGCAAACCTTTCGATAGGTTGAGAAGGAATTTCTTTAGTCAGAAGGTGGTGAATCTGTGGAATTCATTGCCACAGACAGCTGTGGAGGCCATGTCAATGGATATATTGATGGAGAATATATCAGATTCTTGATTAGTAAGGTGTCAGGGGTTATTGGACGAAGGCAGGACAATGGGGTTGAGAGGGAAAGATAGATTAGCCATGATTGAATGGCGTAGACTTGATGGGCTGAATGGCTTTATTCTGCTCCTAGAATGATGATTCTAATGATCCCTTCGATAGTGGTGAGGTCAGTACAGGTGATGGACTGGGCAATATCCACCACGCTTTTTAACCTCTTTCGTTCCTGGGCTTTTGAGTTTCCGAACCAGGCCTTGACGCAACCTGTCAATATCCTCTCTACTGTACACCTGTAAAGGTTCAAGAGAATATTCATTCTCATACGAAGACGAGATACCATTTACAGGTAACCATTGATGCCCAAACATCTAGTCAGCCGAGGTAGGAGCTGAGCACAAGGCCATAAATATTCACCTTTTTTTTCATGTTTCTGGAAAGGTTCTGACCACTCTGAATATTTTTCCTTGAATTTTGCAATGAATCTGAAAAATAATGTTTGAACTCAACGTTAAATAAAATTATATTTTATTTTAAAATTGCAGATTTAACTGAATATCTCAGGCTGTTTTCAATGTCACTCTTCAAAGATAATCTGATCCAAGATAATTTAGCCTTATAAACTAAGTTTAACGGTCCTTAAATCTGATTTGGACTGATCTGGCTATGTCATCAGTTTCTGACGATTGCTCTCCCAGCCACCTCTATCTTTCAGATCTGTAGACACGATACTGCAGATGCTGGAATCTGGAGCAAAAAACAAAGTAGTGGAGGAACTCAACGGGTCAGGCAGCACCTGTTCAGTTTGAAGAATGGTCTATTTCCTCCCATAGATGCTAACCCTGATCGGCTGAGTTCCTCTATCACTTTGTTTTCTCGCTCTTTGAGATCTGTATTGTTCTGACCATTTTTAAACAATTCATGATTCTGACACACTATTTGGATTGAGGGACAATATGATGTAAATTCAGTTGTTCACAACATAAGCAATTCACATTTTATTTATATTACACGTTAGTTTGGACAAAATGTGATATGAATAGGTGGGTGGCTACTTTGCTTAAAATTCTGCCTTGATTATAGTCAATGACGGACCTGTCAGAGCTCACTTGGATAAGAAATTCCAAAGATTTCTTATGCTCTTAGTGAAAAGGTTTCTCAACATATTAATTATGTATGACCAAAACATTATTTTGAATTTGTAACTCCCGGTTCTAGACTTGCTGGCCAGGAATTACAGATTCAAAGTAATGCATCTTTGCATCTACCCTATAAAGCACTGAAGGAATTTAATGTTTCACTGGGATCACTGAGAGGGTCTAGCTCCAGTCTGCTAAACCTTCCCTCATAGGTCAACACTTCTATATCAGGAATCTTTCTCGGCAGTCTCTCATTGCCTCCCTCTATCCTTCCTTTGGCAAGGAGACCAGAACTGTACAAAATATTTTACCCGCAATTTCACCAGTGGTATATGCATATCAGCTATACAGACGTACGTGCTGTAAAATTTGCAATGGTCAAAAATAATGCAAAACATCTTGTAAAACCTAAACAGAATATTTTGAGACAGATTTTTCTTAAATTAATACAGTTTGGAACTATTTCATGATAAATAAACTTGCATTTTTAACGGTGATAATATCCTTTTAATGCATAATTCACGCTCATTTTTACAGACCTTTACCCTCTGGTACCAGGCACAGTTTGATTGCAAGTAGTTAGAGACCTTATGACTGGAAACAGGTAGCAAGCCGAAGTAACGTTGGTATGATTGCAAATAAATTCTTATGCAGCTCATCAGGGAAGATTCAGAGATGATGCTTTTCCTGACTGGGGTGCTTGGAATCTGTAAAGTCTCAAACTAGATGGTCATCGATTTTAAACAAAGTTATGAATGGCAGAGTAGGCACCAAGGGTGGATTTGCCTTCTGTTATCTCCAATGTTCCTATGGCCGTAATTGCAGTTGGTATTTGTGGAGAGAAGATACAAAGATTTACATTAAAAAGACTATTTGGATGATACAGATTTTGGTCCTTGCCTTATGTTGAGCAGGTCACATGAAATGCCAGCCTTGATTTGTAGTATTTCATGCACTTAATTTCAAGATTACGAAGTCATAATCCATTAAGAATGTTCATATAAATTTCGATTTAGATCAAGTAGTCCAAAGTTCATGATTTGAGACATTTTAAAATAATCAAAATGTTTCACAGAAATTTGATTGTCCTAACTTCCAAACGCACTGTTTGTGATTTGCTTACATGCCATTTGATTCTGTCGTATACCATAGGAGATAATATCAAAACAAAACTTCCTTTGGAGATAACATTGGCCTAAGCAATCCCAGAGGAAATAAAAATTTGTGTGGCAGTAAAATTAGCTGGATGGTTATGACTAAAATGATTGCCAGTTCAATAATTTTCATAATTACATTTTTACTATCTCATTCAAAGCTCTAAAGCATTTTAGTACGGAGATTATGTTAAGCAACAGAGATTTTAGAAGTTATTTTTCTGGAGCAGAAGTGGAACTTTGAAAACAATCTTAAACCCTGTGATAAAATTGAGGACTGTAGAATTTCTGCACAGTGTAAATGTTCAGCAGAGATGGATTGAATGTATATTCAAAACAATGTGTTTTTCAGATTCATTTAAAATTGGATTCATTATTGGTACTGGTTTATTATTGTCCTTGGTATCGAGATACCATGAAAGAATTTGTTTTTGTGTGCTATCCAATCAAATCATACTATACATGCATACAATCAAGCCATGACACAAGTACAAAGGGTAGTGCAAAGAAAAACATACCTGAGTGCATAATATAATATTACAGCATTATAGCATTATTGCTATAGAGAAATTGCAGATTAATTAAGAAAGTGCAAAGGCCAAAAGGAGGTAGGTTGGGAGATCAAGACTACAGCCTTAGCTTATGGGAAAGCCATTCAGTAGTCTCATTACAGCAGGAAAGAAGCTGTTCCTGACAGTAATGATATGTTTTTTCAAGCTATTTTATCTGCCTGATGGGTGAGAAGAGAGAATGACAGGTGTGTAAATGTAGCTCTGTACATTGATCTTGCTTTACTTGCACCATTTTACTGAGATCATTACACAAGTGCATAAGTGTAATTTATGAATTAAATGATATTCTAGTTATCTCAAGCAATTGTAAAAATATTCTGTATAATTGTCTTCACTTAGAGTAAAGTGTAGCATACAAAACTGCAGCATCAATGCCATAATAACTGAATCCCATATTAAAGGCAGCATATTCTGAATATTTCACAGCGCCTGTCTGGCCATCATTGTACACAATGGGTTCGGCTCCAAGATAGGATTGTTTGAGGCAAAAACATTATTACTAACCCTGATATTTTGCTCCTTTAGTGATGTCATGAGTTGGTGATGACTGTGTTGAAATTTCCAGGTGAATTCTTAGTGCACAAAGCTTACCAGATAGTTTAACATAATGGCAGGAACCAAGACTCAAGAGAATTAAGGAATGAGAAAGTAAACGGCACAATTTAGAAAGTGCACTCAGCTTGATAATATGCTATGTAAGCACAATGGAAACTGAGGTCCTGATTCTATTTAAATCCCTGCTCACTCAATCGCAATGCTTAGTATATTGAATCAACGTGAAAGTACTATTTATTGGTTCAGATATCTATTTTTATCTCTCATTAATCCTAAAGTTTCCAAGTTATAATTTCAGTAGTTTAATACTCCAAAATCCTCTCAGCAGCAACCTCTCAAACTTTTGGCCAGGCATAAAGCTGTAATTTGATGTGTATGAACTTTATATGCTTTAAAGAAGCAGAATTTTCAGGACTGTGTAACCAACAAATCTTGTTAGTGATCTCAGTACTGGCATTCAGGAGCTTTATCCAGGCTAATTTGAGTTTGAAATTGAACTGACATTATCTGTCTGTCTCTTTGGCTTCATAGAATTGTACTTACAAGGTTTAATCATGTTCTTAACATGTGAATGCGAAACAATGAAAGATTTGCATGACACAATTCTAATAATATGTTCCATGTATTTTAGGAAACTATAACCAGCATTTGTCTTATTCTTGTGACTTGCTGATATTTTACAGTAAACAGGTGTGCTGCATTTGATTGTGAAATTGATAATTTTTATTGGTTTTAGCAGAAATAAAAACTAAACTAGAGAGATGGGTATAGTGGCTGCATCAGACCGAGCTCATTGACTTGCTAGCATTGTAACCTGCAGGATGCAAATCTGTAATAATGATGTCCCATGTAATCACCAAACTTACTTGTGCTATCAATGTATTGAACAATTGCAAAGGAAGGGAGAATTAAGGCTGCTAACTCTCAGCTTTCAGATGGGGTGCAGATTAGCAGAAATTTGTGAACAGATTTGAGTTTAGTTTAGAGTTATAGTGTGGAAACATGCCCTTTGGCCCGGCCAGTCAGCGCCGACCACCGATTACCCGCACACTAGTTCTATCTTACACACTCGGGACAATTTGCAGAAGCCAATTAACCCACAAATAAGCACATCTTTGGAAGGTGGGAGGAAACTGGAGGATCCGGAGAAAGCCCACATGGTCACAAGTGGAGCATGCAAACTCCATACAGAAGTACGGTGCAACCTCCTTACAGGTGCAAACTCCACACCCACAGTCAGGATCGCACCCGGGCCTCTACGCTGTAAAGCAATTGGTGGTACCGCTGCACCACTGTGCTGCCCTGAATTTTCTTGAATGGCCTCTTTCAGAATATTTCAGGAAGCTTCGTGGAGGTAGATGAAATGTGCATGTACAAATATGTCATGTTATTCCATGAAGTCTGTATGTGAAATAAAGCTATTTTCAACCTGGAATTACTATATTATCGAATAACCTAATAACAGAAGGTGAGGATGCAACATTGCACTGTGAAATTTCTAAAGTGAGCTGAAAGCTTGAACTTTGCACTAAACTGAGTAGTATTATGATTTTATTTTAGAACTGTTTTTAAAGCCGCTATCTCATATTTTGAGTTTGATTCTTAAATTTGTGGATGTAATCGAGCTATTTCTATCCATCATTAAATGATTGGAATTCTCAAGAATATGAATGGTGAGTCAACTGTAACATTGCAACATGGAGATTTTCATTTGAGGGAGCATTATTTATAATTTTTATCTGCACTTTAGGTAATATACAAAAGGCATAACAATCCAGAGGTATAAACAACAGCTACCTCAAACCCGATATATGTAATTTCAGCATTCTTCAGTGCCTCTATTTTTCTAATTATGTTGCGGTATTGCTTTGCTGAAGTAGAGAAATTCCACCCATTTGCTCCCATTTTGGTCTCTGGATAGTGAATTATGAATTTGAGAAAGTGTGAATTTCTATTGCATGGAATTTGCCTGCATTTCAGATAGTTTATTGCCATAAATATGGGGATTTGCATGCCTCCAGTGTTGGTAAAGTAATAGTAACCCAATCTATATTTGAGTAACTACATGTAGAGGTCATTTTATTCTGTGGCTGATCTTCTGTTTTTCTCGTCCAAAAATGTTTACATTTTGAAAAAAAGTTCTCGGAATATAATTTGATATAATTTTAAACAGTACAGAAGGCACTAAATAGTGAGCTATAAAGTCTCAGCTGGAAATTGTTCAGCATTTCAAAGACAAGGCTTCTTTATATCATGATGAAAAGACATAGATTTAGATTTGAATATTCAGCTTGCAGAGCAGTGTTGCAAAATAAATCAAATATATTGCTGATATTACAATGTCAATGAGTGTACAATTACAATGTTTAAAAGTCATTTGCATAGGTACATGAATAGGAAGGTTTAGAGGGATGTAGGCCAAACACAGGCAAATTGGATGAGCTCAGGTATGCACCTTGGTTACCAGGAATTGGGCCGCAGAACCAGTTTCTATGCTGTATGACTCTATGACGTTGACTCTAACAGCTGGTAGTGGAGAGGAGCCAGCAATTCCCATCACTCCAGCTAGGCTTGTAAAGAACCGGTCCCAGATGCATAAAATATTGATGTGCTTTTGGCCAAGAGACAATTGAAAAAAAAATCAAGTAACCTGTGCCCAATCACTATAAAGTGACATGATGTCCTCTCTGATGATGCCCCTTTGAGCAAGTCAATTGGAGAGAAGGTGATGGGGTTAAAAGGCTAATGATTTGGGTGGGGACAGCAAGAGAGATTGGAGAGTGAGGAGGAAGAGGGAGTGAGAGAGAGGGTAAGAAGGTGTAGTGGGAGGAGTTTTATCTGAATTCAAATCTGGATAAGATATCATTTTCATTCACATTGACCTTACAGCCTCAGTGCACCTCTGAAACTTACACAATTTCATTTCTATCAGGACACCTGGCCTCTCTCTGGGCCTTTGGCCTCAGGTCTCCTCCCTTCTTGAATATTCATTTGTTTTATATTACAAATGTTTAAGAAGTGGGAAAAAAAACTGCAGATGCTGGTTTAAATCGAAGGTAGACACAAAATGCTGGAGTTACTCAGCGGGTCAGGCAGCATTTTGGGAGAGAAGGAATGGGTGACGTTTCGGGCCGAGACCCTTCTTCAGGTCTGAAGAAGGGTCTCAACCCGAAACGTCACCTATTCCTTCTCTCCCGAGATGCTGCCTGACCCGCTGAGTTACTCCAGCATTTTGTGTCTACCTACGAATGTTTAAGATGTGACCTCACTACTGTTAAGTGTGCCCATTCTCAATGGTTTAATGAATGTAATTGTCTGGAATGAGATGAATGCACAAATGTAAGTGGAGAAACCTTTTATTTAAAGCATGTATTCAGTTTGAGAAATTTTATCCATAGATTTCCTGATTTCTGTTATTAATATATGAACCTAGATTTTGCAAAATGACTTTATTTCTCCATTTATTTTGTGTACATTTACCCACATATTTCTTGGTTGACTAATGGAGGTTGCACAGACAGAGAGGGGCAAGTCCATAAAGGGATCTGAACATGATAAACTTATTAAATTACATTATTAGAGGTTATAAAGGCAAAACATTTTCTATTAGACTGTTTAGAAATATTGGGATTCTGTTATTGATTACCAGTGCAATGAAAGCCGCAGTTAAGGTGTGATCTTTAAAAAATTGCTTGATTAAACATAATTTATTTTTTGGAATGCTCAATCCGCAGGGCTGTGGATAGTCAGTTACTGAGCTTTCGCATTTTGAACATCAGGGAAAATGAAACTTTTTAGGGATCTGGTAGGAATCAGGATCAGCCAGGATCTTACTGACTAGCAGACCAGACCCAGAGGCCAGATGGTCTAATCTTGCTTCAGCTTCTGATGTATTTGTGATTCTTCAGCCTTGTTGTAAACCTTCCATTCCGCAGAACCTGTGCAAAGATGTCACAGCTTCCCTTTTAGAAGGTAGCTCGTTTAATAATTAATCACAATGTATGGGGGTGGTTGTATGCAGGGTAAATACAAGTATTTCTTGATTTATGAATATTAGATTCACAAATTTACCCATTGACTCTTTGGGGTACATGTCCATAAACTGTGCCTCATTGTAATGAACGATGTACCATTCTCCGAAGAATATACCGTAAAAATAATACCATAATGTTGACCTGCCTTGTTGCTTTACAATTTTTTTTAATGAAAAACTTAACAGGAGCGCATCCGTTTCATAAATCAAGGATTGAAATTCGACACAGATGTGTTTTGACACTCACTGCAAAATCTAGGTTAATGTATTACAAACGGAACAGTTATCAGTCTGAACCGAATTGAAAATGTATTGTAATATTTATGTTATTAGAAACCTGTTTTGTGTCTCCTATTATTATTGTGAGTATATAGTTATACAATTCCAGGCCCCAGGGCCACCTCTTAAATAACAGATGCCACAAATCTCTTTTGGAGATGATATGACTATATACACTGTTTATTGTGAAACAAGAAAATAACGGCAATGCTAATTTTATTTGATCACTTAATAAAAAAACAAATAAGCTTGCCCCTGCCTGGAGTGATGATCGATGTACTTAGGCGGAATACTTCATTTGCATGTTCTACTTTATTGTTTTATTTCTACTCATTTTGCTGTTTCATTATCCCTAATAGATTGACCATTGCAAATATCAAGACGGTTCTTTTAAACTTATATATAGCTAGAACTGAATTTTTAATGATGTATTCTTATTTCCAGAGATTCACTTGTCATTTAATATAATCCATTGCACCATTATCATTGTTGTAAGGATCACGTTTGCGAATTATCTGTTACTATCAAGGAATGGTGGTTGTTCTAGTTTATATGTGAGCATAAATAAAATGCTGTCCGAAGCATATGTCGAGAAGAATCACTGCAACACATTTCCATATGGTCAGTCTTTGCTCTGGCATGATGTACTATCTGATAATTCATTATGGGGAAAGGTTTACAATTCACCAGTCTCATTGTAACAGAAGAAAATGTCATCCTATCCACAAAACATTTACAAGCCCTTCTTCTTTCTTGATTGAAAGTTCTAATTAAGTGGATACAGAAAATTAACTGGAATTAGCTGTCAAAAAGTCACATTTAAATGAATGATGAGCTGCTCCAGCAGTAAACATTTAAATGATATAAATTGCCATTTAAGTGTATGGTTTAATGTTTGTCATGCTTTAATGTGACATGAGACTGCCGTGGCAATCAAACAGCTTGTCTTGATATGAACATATTGAAGGAATTTTGTCTCTGTATGACTTTGTGTTGTACCATCTAGTTGTGTTTCACTTTTCTTCATTGTAATGAACCAGTACAAAAATGTGGAACATTTGCTGAAGATTGTTTTTTTTCCCCAAGGGCTTACTAAATCATGAATGGATTACATTCTTCCTTGTTGCTAGTCATTAGTTCTTAATATAACAAACACAACTTCTTACATAATATTAAAGTGGAAAATATTTAGACTGATACTACTTCAACAGTCAGATGCTAATAAAATCAGAAATCTTTTACAATATTAAAATTATTGTTTTATGACCTTTCTGGCAAAAAAATCATAATAAAATTCCATGTAACATCAAGGCCCAGATGTTGGTGATAATTGCTGACAAACCTACCCATTTAAATGGAAGCAAAACTGGAATTTTGCACAGGTATAGTCAAATGTGGAATTCACTGACAGATTGAGAACACATTTACATTGGAGATAGTGTCAGGTTCAACCAAACTAAGGATGCGTGACCATTATTGGTTCCAGTGGGGATTGTAGGACTGAGAATAACAGAGCAAGGGGAATGTTAAATTCCTCTTTTAAATTATTTCTGTTTAGCGTTTGAATTATTTATGTGTATTGGGTTTTTAGCTAAATTTGATTTTTAAAATGTTTAATTGTTTGAAAAGTTGTTATTCATTTTGTGTTTAACAGTTTTAAATTAATTCTGGACACACTTAAAACCCTTACAGGTTTCAAAACTAACAAAGCTGGGAGTTCACTGTGTGTGACCTGGAAGGGATCTTTCATGCGATGGTGTTCCCATGCACGTGTTGCCTAATCCCTCTTGAGTGTACAGGTCTCTTTAGACACAATAGTGCAATAGTCTACGCATGTCATTACAATGCATATTATACACGCTGCAGTCAGGGGATGCTGATCAACTGGGCTGCTTTGTCGTGGATTGTGTGAGAGTTCTGGAATGTTTTTTTGACATTCCAAATACACTCCTGACTTGCTTCTGTTGGCTAATAGAAAGAGTTGAGTTACTTATCAGAAAAATCAGGTGTGAATCTGTAATCTAGTATTTGGATGCAATACAGCAGCTTGCATTTATAAAGCAATTTGGTTGTTAGTAGAACTGGCTACCTAAAATTACTGTTGGCTGCTCAAGAACTGATAATACAAATGTACATGGTTTCTACAAATACAGGGAATGCAGTTTTTGCCAATGATAAAAAAGTGCATTTAGATGAACAAAGGAGAGGTGCTACTTGTTTATGTCATCATTAATTAATATAGTGCTACCAGGATAAAACGATGAATAGGAGTACAGTAAGTATAGCAATTATTTAGGAAAGAAAATAATGTTATTGGGTCTTCATAGGGACAAGGCATCGATGAAAATGTTTTTTTTATGTCAGAGCATTGAGAGTCTGAAGCTCTACTTCAAAGGGAAATGGAAATAGTCTTTGAATATTTTAAAGGCAAGGTAGATAGGTACCTGACAAGGAACAAAGTGAAAGATACTGGGGAAGAGACAAATACAACCAGATCAACCATGATTAACTAAATAGACCAGGCTCTAAGTGGCCTACCCCATCTGTCAGTTCACTTGTTGCTTTAGTCACGATAACAAATTAATATTAAATATATCTAAAAAGAAAATAGAGAATAAATGCAAGATTTCATAGGTAATGGACAACAACCTATTGCCAGAAATTCCTGTGCCATGTTTCTTGTATTTGAAATCCTTCTAATTCACTGGGCTCATACTCAGAATTTATGGGATGTATATTCGATGAGTCAAATGAATTTAGCATAGCAAAGGGGTGGCCATCCGGAAGGGTAGGACATACAAAAATCAAGTTATGTACTTTGCTTGAGGGACAAAGAAATAAACTCCGAAATATCAAAATATAGAAATGCAGTGGTCCTAGGAGATTCCGTAGGTAAACGGTTCTACCACGAATATAATCCATTCTATGCGTTGGCTCATTGGTTCCAATGTAAAGGACATTACTGAGAGAATGCATGGCATTATTCATGGGTGGGAAAGACAGGGAGGGTAGAAGCTATAAAACTGTTGTACACGTTGGTACCAACAACATAGGTAGAAAAGTGGATGAGGTCATGCAGACAGACTTGGAGATACAATGTGGAAACAGGCCCTTCAGCCCACCGTGTCTGCGCTGTCTGGCGATCACCCATGCACTAGTTCGATCCTACACGCTAGCAACAATTTACAGAGGCCAATTAACCTACAAACCCACACGTCTGGAATATGGGAGGAAACCGGAGCACCTGGAGAAAACCCAAGCGGTAACCGAACGTACAAACTCCATACAGACAGCACCCATGGTTAGGATCGAACCCGTCTCTGGCACTGTCAGGCAGCAACTCTACCACTGCGCCACTGTGCTGCCCTAAACTATAAGGAATCTGAAAAGAGTTCAAGAATCAGGACCTCAGATGTTGTAATTTCTGGTCTACTTCCTTTGCCATAGGCTTAGTAGTTTAGTTTGGTTTGAGATATCATGCGGAAACAGACCCTTCGGCCCACCAAGTCTAAGCCAATCAACGATCCCCATGCACTATCCTACACACTAGGGACAGTTTAAAATTTTGCCAAGATACTTGCATTACATTGTTCAAAATTTAATGAAAATAGTCAATAATTTTCAGAGTAACCTGAGGTCATCATTTGTGTAATTCAGGTTTGGTAATTGGACTTCTGATCTATTCTGCTGTGATGGTTATTTTGTCCATGACAGAAGTGGACTGTTATCATTTGGAACATTTTGCCATACAAGTACTTTCCATCTCTGAGGTCCTGATAAATGTTGCTTTCTGGAACTCTATGGTGCTGGTCTTCACCATGTAGTCAGTGGAGCTGTCCCCCACAGCACTGCAATACGTACCTTAGCAGAGTTCTAAACTATCAAGGCCATATTTGATTTTCAGAGTTAAGCAGCTTCATAATTTTGACTCAAATCATTTACTTCATGATAGAAATGGTGACTGAATTTTTGACTCCCCAGCAATCTAATTCTTTCTAAAGGTTTTCAGATGGATCTGATTCATGGCACACCTAACCACTGCTCTTCCTGCCTCTAAAAGAAGGGTAGGAAACGACTGAATTATGAGCAACAGCCAGAGTATGAGAATCCTTTTTTAGAAAACATGTTTATTGCCAATTTGTTTCAATTTTGCTGGAGAGTTTAAGCTTTGTGGTGCCACTTTGAGATGGCCTTTGGCTACACAATGCAAATTGAGATGGGCGAACTGGGAATGCTCTCATTTGTTTCCCGTATATGACTGAATCATATGGGCTGTCTAATTAGTTGATTGTCCAAATGCATCTGGACTTAGAAGTGAGTTATATAAAATGAATCCTTTGTAAACTGAACAAGTCGTCTGGTGCTCATGTACCTTTTCTGTTCTGGTTTACAGGCTTTGGAGAGCGAGTTTGTTTCGTGCCAACTCCACCAGTGGATTGATCTGATTTTCGGATATAAATTGCAAGGTCCCGAGGCTGTCCGATCTCTCAATGTCTTCTATTATCTGACCTATGAAGGAGCTGTCAACCTGAATTCCATCAATGACCCAGTGCAAAGAGAGGTAAGTCAGTGGCAAAAGGTGATGAAATAATACTGACTTGAATGAACCAGCAAAGTATAAGATATAAAATTTTAGATTTTGGTTAATTGACATAAACTGTCTTTGCTTTCTGAGTTTACTTTCAGTAGTCTATTGAATACTCTGCTGGTTTATTTGTTCCAATCAATTTCAATTTAATCAATCAATCAATCAATCAATCAAATTACCAATTCCAAATAAAGTTAAAATATTTTCATGTTAGGATATAAATTGTAATATTCATTAACAGTTTCAGAAATTGTATGTGAGCCACTGCCAAACAAAAATCATTTATTTCTGCCAAGTTGCTGTAGATAGGCTGATACTTCAGACGTATCTTGAATGTCCTCAGAGATTTCATGATGCATGAGAGCTATGCCATTACATACCAGACTTCAGTGTGGTAGGAGAGAGGGAACTTTTTAATCAGTCGGTCTTTCAAATGTTTTTTTTCCAAATGCAGCTCTATATCTTTGATAATTGAAACCATGTTAGAGACAGAAAAAAATTCATTGCACAGCAGCCAGGCACCAGTTTGTATGCACTTAAGCAATGTGTAGCTGACTTGCCAGAAGTTCTAAAAAGTCATTAGTGCATTTGTCTTAACTTTTAAACTGCACTTGTGTATATAATGTCACTTCAGCTGTAAAACACTACATGTGGTAGTTACTTTTAACAATCTTTGTAACATTTCAGCATCTGTGACTGCTGCAGTCCAACACGTTATTAAAGTGCTTACCTAGGTTTTTGAAACACGTAAGGGGAATGTTTAAGCAGCTTATACCCCTTTTAAAAATAGTAACACTATTTGTTTTTATTGTTTTTTTGCTTTTTCTTTTAAAAAAAGTAAATGTTGTTGGGCCCCAAGTGAAAACAGGCTTGGACAAGTGAGGAAACTGATGATGTTAAATGCCACTATAACAACACACACTGTCACTAAACTATTTCAAATTTTCTTTCAAAAAGAACAATTATGCTGAGATTCTTTTCAGATCAAATTCGTTATGCATGTACCTGGAAAATTGTTTGAACACATTGAATATTCTGTCCCATTTTTGAGTACTGGTACTACTAGATTGGAAAGGGATAGCTGAAAAACCTATTCTGATTTACCAATATTGATGATTTTGTTTCATTAAGTGTTTGCAGGTGATCATGTGACATTTTGGCCCTCTGGTTTTTTTGGAAGACAGATCCAGGAGGCAAAGTAAAGCACTTAAAAAAATATATATATGTTTACCACAGTGCTCTAGCTATATCCACTATTTTAATTGTTGATGTTTTTCCACAGTAATTTGCGCATATAATGGGCTATAAGGAAAGAACAAAATTATAGGCACCATTTTCTTCGCATTGGTAGTATCTAACCCCGAGTTTCAAAGCGGGTCTGTTCCACAAAATCACCTTGCAAGTTGAAACCAGGCATTATGGAAAATAGGGGAACCATTGTACCAAGATGTGATAACCTTATTTCATAATAAAATAATAGACAGAAAATAATGAAATTGACTCTCTAATTACGACCTCAATTGGAGCTGGCTATTCCCATATAGGGAAAGGAAATAACTGAGCTAGGAAACCTGTGAAGCCAGAGATGAGGAGACTGCAGCTTCTGTCACATACAATAGTGAAACAGTACGATCAGGTTTGAAATAGTTTACTGCCAGTTCTCAGCAACCTAGTAGGTTTATTAGGTTAATTCCCGGAATGGCTGGACTATCATATGTTGAAAGACTGGAGCGACTAGGCTTGTATACACTGGAATTTAGAAGGATGAGAGGAGATTTTATCGAAACGTATAAGATTATTAAGGGGTTGGACACGTTAGAGGCAGGAAACATGTTCCCAATGTTGGGGGAGTCCAGAACAAGGGGCCACAGTTTAAGAATAAGGGGTAGGCCATTTAGAACTGAGATGAGGAAAAACTTTTTTAGTCAGAGATTTGTGAATCTGTGGAATTCTCTGCCTCAGAAGGCAGTGGAGGCCAATTCTCTGAATGCATTCAAGAGAGAGCTAGATAGAGCTCTTAAGGATAGCGGAGTCAGGGGCTATGGGGAGAAGGCAGGAACGGGGTACTGAGAATGATCAGCCATGATCACATTGAATGGCGGTGCAGGCTCAAAGGGCCGAATGGCCTCCTCTTGCACCTATTGTCTATTGTCTATCTATACGCACTTTCCAGTCAGCTTGTAACCCTGAGCTTCACATTTCAGAACTTGCATTTATTTTGTGCTTTTCAAGACTTTCAAAATGTTTTACAACCAATATGGTACTTTGCATGTGAAGCAATTGGTAGAATATAAGTGGCGGTTAAATTATACAAAGCCATTCCCACATGTAACGGTGATAAAAATTACTCCATTATTTCTTCAAATCATGTTGGTTGTTGAATGAATAGAGAATAGAAATGCTGGAAAAGCTCAGTCAGTCAAGCAGCATTTATGGAACGAGAAATTTGATGAAGGGTCTTTGTGCTGATATATCAACAAATTTCTCTTTCCATGGATGATGCTTGACTGGCTTATTTTAGTTTAGAGATACAGCGTGGAAATTGGACTTTCAGCTCACTGAATCTGCGCCATCCAGTAATCATCCATACACTAGTTCTATCCTACACACTAGGGACAATTTTTACAGAATGTACAGAATTTTTACAGAAGCACCTGGAGAAAACCCATGCGGTCAAAGGGAGAACATACAAGGAGGCAGCACCCCTGGTCAGAATCGAAGCCGGGTCTCTGTCAGGCAGCAACTCTACCACTGTGCCATCTTCCAGCATTTCTGTTTTTGATTCAGATTCCAATATCTGCAGTTGTATTTGTTTTCTGTGAGGCAATGAATGTTGGCCTTATTAAGGGAAGAGAATATGAAAACATCTGTTCAGCAAATAATTTTAAAATGTCTAGATTTTGAATAACACTTTAAAGTGCCAATGTCCTCTATATGAGCAATTACAGAATGTTGTGGCGGCTCCCATGGGTCGGACCATACCACTACTGAACCCTTCGGCACGGGAATGGACCAGTTCAGGGGGGCGGCCCTTAGCTACGGGGATAAAACGGGATTTTAGGCGCGATCTCTCTCTGGCAGACTCGACTGGTCTAGAGAACACCACGATTAAATCCCTCCCGAAATACCTGGCTCCTTGCCTTTATTTCGGGCTTTTCGTCGCGCCACAATGTATTATAATTCAAAAACTACTTTAATCGCATACCATCGTCTGATCTGCAACTCAAGTTCATTTTCCAGCTTTTTCTTTACATCACTTGATATAGTTACCTCACAACATGACCTCATTTTGTTTCATGTCAATCATGAAAGCTTCATTTGTCCTGTACAGAAGGACTCTTGCATTTATGGATATTTTAATGTCTGCTAATGTGAGTTGAGATTTAACTCTGCTGCTATTTACATTTTATTGGCAATATGATTTCTTCAGTATTGAACACTCTACTGGAATTTCACTTGAGGTTTCTTAAGTTCATTACATTATTGGTAAAGCTGGAATCAGGAAAATGTGTCGTATAAGTAGTAATAATGACCTCCTTGTTATATCCTTTTTTTCCAATGGATGCTTCATTAAAAAAAAAAGCCGTATGAGGCCAGCTTTATAAAATTTCATATGTCCTCAATGTTGTACTCATGCGAGGAAAAAGAGAGCTTTTACTGACATGAATTAGTTAATTGTATTTAGTTGTTTATGTGCCAGTATAACAGCTTATATGATTGAACATTAACTAAATTCTAAAGTTTAGGAAGTTTGGGGAGAAGGCAGGAACGGGGTACTGATTGAGAGTGATCAGCCATGATCGCATTGAATGGCGGTGCTGGCTCGAAGGGCTGAATGGCCTACTCCTGCACCTATTGTCTATTGTCTATTGTCTGATTTAACATTTAATATCATCTCTAGTTTCCTAATGCAAACCAATTTTTACTTATTAAGTGGGTGTATATTTTTTATTTGAATTAGGTAATGATATAAATTATATCCCTGACCATTTTCTTCGTTTGCTTGTATTGGAACATTGATTACAATTACAGGGTATTGATCTGTTCACTTCACAGCAAATAGCCCAAGACATCTTGTATTTCATTCTTAATAATGCCCTTAACTATTGCCTTGCAGTCATATACCTTGGAACAATTTACTACATTAAAGGCGCTGGGCCAAATTAAGATGGATTTGGCTTGCTGCCAATGTTCCCCACATGCTCCCATTGAACTTGGGCTGGGGGCAAAACGCAGAAGATGCAAATCAAGTAGGATCAGGCGGCGTACTTCTGAGGTCCTGCTCCTGAAATGCCCTGACAACTGCCAACAGGAGCAGACTGATGGTGGAGCCTCACTGCCTGTCAAAGCTTGTGAGGATTGTAGCAGATGTTTTACTCTTTATGATGAAGTTTGCATTCAATAATAAAATAATATCAGAATAACATTTGATAAAAACTAATTACAAAAGATATTAACATGATGAATTATTATGTAAATTTTAAGTTAGAATATGTAAAAATTAATGAACTCTACTTTCTTTACCCGAGACAGTCTGAGAATCCATATTTCTCTTCTATGGTATCAAAACTTCTTCATCTAATCTTCTAAGACGTGGATTCTCCAGTGTTATGCCGGGGATTTTAGGGTGATAGGGCTGCTGCACCGACAAATCAGCAACCACTAACAATAGCCAGCACAACATAACCTGTTGTTGCAGTCAAATTTCTGAAAAGCAAAATAGAAACTACAAATGCTGGAAATCTAAAATAAAGACAGAAACTGCTGGAGACACTTAGCAGACCAGGCAACGTAGGTGGAGAGAGAGAAAAATAGAGAGACAGAATAATATTTTCAGTCAGTAACCTTTTCACATCTGCTGCCTTTCCTGATGAGTATGTCCAACACATTTATTTGGTAAAAGTTATTTTGCCCATCACTTGCCTGACTATATAAGTGCTGGTTAACCTGATCTAGCATGGCCCTGTAACCACTCTGAAGTGCCAGTGACTGGACCGTGCTATTTGATGAAGCATAATTAGGCTTTTATTTCAAGTAGCAATTTTCTTCATCATACTTTGACAACTAAATTGGATAATTCCAAAATCAATTGGACAGATTCCATCTGTTGATTACAAAGCAAGCTCTTTACCATTTTTATCTGGAACATTGGAGATCTCATAGAAGTATTTAAAATTATGAGAGGGATAGATAGGGTAGACAGGCAGGACCTTTTTCCCAGGATGGAGAGATCAAATACCAGAGTGCATAGCTTTAAGGTTGAGAGGGGCAAAATTTGAACAGGATATGCGGGACAACTATTTTACACAGAGGGTAGTTGAGTATCTGGAATGTGCTGTCAGGGGTGGTTTAGCATACACGGTAGACTCTAGCAAATTTTAAACAACCATTAAAAACACTAAAGATTTTATAAAATTTATTAACAGCTAGAAATTGACCAGAATCTAATCCTCGTGTTGCGAAAATCCATGCATTTTTCATGAACCACATGACTTTAAAATAGAACCGTGGATTACAAAAACAAGAGTTATACTTTGTAAACCATTGTTTGGCCAAACAATGGGAATATTGTGCCGTACTCTGAGCACCTTAGAGGAATCCAGAAAAAGTTAACTGGATTGGATCTAGTGATAAAGCCACAAATTAACCTGCTTCCATCACTGTCAGATAGTGCATTCCAAACACATTTGATGAAAAGATTATTCACATTTCTTTTGCGGTTCTTTCGCCAATCACCTTAAAACCTTATTCTTATTCTTTAAATCTCACGTCTTCCATCAGTGGAAAAAGGTTGTCATTTATTTACTCAATCTACGCCCTTTATAATTTTGAACATCTCTATCAAAAATGCTCTCACTTTCTGGAGAAACAGATGTTCAAAATTATAAAGCATGGAGATTGAGTAAATAAATTACAAGTTTTTCCAATGATGGAAGACTTGAGGTACAACGAATAAGGTTTCAATGTGATTGGCGAAAGAACCACAAAAGAAGCATGAATAATATTTTCATCAAATGTATTTGGAATGCACCACCTGACAGACTATGGAGGCAGGTTAATCTGTGGCTTTTTAAATGGAATTGGATAAGGTTTGAAGGTGGAGGGAATGGAGTACAATGAGAATAAAGCTTGGGACTGTCTGGATTGCCTATACCAAAAGCCTGCACATTGAACATCTATGCAAGTGTTTTTGTTTTCCTCCTTTTATTTTCAGTATGTTTTTATGTTTATTTCAGATACTGTATTATTCCTGTGAATACAATTTTAAATTGGGAGTCAGTCTAGTCTCCTGAGACTGGCTGTAGTAAAATCTATTCTACACAAAAGTTTTCTCTACACTTTCCATTATGAGAATCAGCTGCCATTCATAATTTGACATCATTTTCAAATTAAATTAATTAGTATAACACTAGGCAATTTGAGAGGTGCGTTAAATGATTATTTTTAACAGCAGTTTACAAAACATCCAAAGGTACAGTCTTTATAGTCTAATTTCTTAGCCTAATTCTATGATTTGCGCTTCTTCAAATGATCTTTACTCTGACATTTTAAGACTTGCAGAATAGGGTTAAATTGTGCAATTTTCTGTTTAATCTAACATATCATTATTTTTACAAAGCCAAGCTTTGTTCTGCCATTGAAGGAAAGTGTCAAACCACTAACTCCATTATATGGTAAGGGAGCTCCACATTTGCAAAACACTGATTCTGGTATTGGTATGCTCATTGCATTTATAACATTATACAAGTATCTTGAACATTGATTGTAGTGGTTCAAGATGAAAGCCCACCATTAACTTCCATAGTGGGACTAAATTTAGTCCCACTGCCTTGTCAGCAGTGCCCAACCACTGGGAGTGATTATCAAAATATTGAAAAACTTGAATGGTGCTCCTCTTATATGTTTTTTAATCATAGCTGGATTAAGTTATTGGGTTTTAGACACATTGAACTTCAAAGGCTGCTTAGCTGTATGTCTAAAATATTAATTGAAAGATAATCTGACACTCCCCAGTTTGGTGGTCCATGTATCTAGTTAGGTTTCTTTATAACAGCTTCATTGCTAGATGCCTCCAGGAGCTTATTGTTGCAAATATTGTTAAAAATCAATTATCTTATTTAGTTTTGCTATTTTCTCTCACCCTCCTCAATGACAATGTTGGTAAACCTAAAGATAATAGATGAAGAAAGTAAAAGGGAACAGAAATGTTAGCAGTGTTTTTTTTAAACTTAAAGAATCATTTGCCCTATTCC
Organism: Rhinoraja longicauda; assembly: GCF_053455715.1. Taxonomy (NCBI): domain Eukaryota; kingdom Metazoa; phylum Chordata; class Chondrichthyes; order Rajiformes; family Arhynchobatidae; genus Rhinoraja; species Rhinoraja longicauda. Next base: position 123,234,404 of record NC_135953.1, read on the forward strand.
CAGGCGACTATTGATACTGTGATGATAGGGATGATTAGTGATGTAAGCTCGGTACCTTGTAGTTTGGGTTCCAGCTGGGGCTTCCTGTTCCTCCCCCCTAGCTCGGGCCCCATTTATGCCACTTATGTGCTCTTTTTCGTAATGAAGGTATTTATTTTTGCTACACATGACTGGTTGCTTAAGCTAAAAGAAGGCAGATCGTGAATGTCCATGCAAATTCATTCTGCTGATTGCATTAATTCAATTAATCGGAACTCTTATATGTGAATAAAGTTTGATTTCTGAAGAATGTGCTGTTTTACTAATCTGTTCGTGCTAAACAGACAAGTAACTAGTTGAACCATTATTGTGTTTAATCCAAAAGACTCCATGAATAGGCTTTGAAGAAATGTAGTGCTTTTCAAATTGCAGTTTAATGGGTTTTCTATTGGAAACAGTGAGACTGAAAGGCTAGGTTCTAGGAAACATTATTATTTCCTTGTGGGTTTTGATATTCACTTCAAGACAGCCTTCTGATATAAAATGTATGAACTTAATACCAATGCTACAGTCTTATACTTTGTAAACCAAGTGCATGTTTTGACAAAGTCAAGAAATACCTTTTTTTTCAGAGCAGGAAAATACGCATATTTCAGATTGGAATAAAACAAAAAAATGTATGTATATACGACCACAAAGAAAAACTGAAAAAAGGTTTGGACCACATTTTGGAAATTGCATTCCTGAACTCAATAACTCTTTTTCACACCCATTTATTTACCGATCTGTGCTGGTGTCTTGAGAAGTATTTGGTCAGTTTTGTTCATAATGTCATTTCTACAGAACAAAAAAAGGGAAAACTTAAGAACATTTGGTTGCAATCACCGATTCTTGGATAATGAGCTTGTGAACTATTTGCTCAATTGTTAATCAGTAATCAGCAACATTAGATTAATTACAGGAAATTGACTGCTGCTTTTTAAACCAGTTGAGGTTTAGCTGAAACAGGCTTGAGTGCTGATTGGAATCAAGTTTCCTTGTAAGGATCTTTAAGATTAAGCTGACAGCTTTTCACCCTCATAATTTAAAATTCTAAAGCTAATCTTTTTGATCATCATTTGCTTTAAATGATAATCTATATCTATACCTATCTATATATATTTAGAGTGGAGGTGGGGAGGAAGAGTGGGGTGCGGGCAGGGAGAGTGGGGGGAGGGGAGGGAGGTGGAGGGGAGGGGGGAATAGGGGTGGGGAGGGGGAAATGGGGGTGGAGGCAGCGCTGGGGGGAGTGGGGGTAGGGGAGGGGCAAGTGGGGGTAGGGGAGGGGCAAGTGGAGGTAGGGGAGAGGCAAGTGGGGGTAGGGGAGGGGCAAATGGGGGTAGGGGAGGGGCAAGTGGGGGCAGGGGAGGGGCAAGTGGGGATGGATAGCAGGGATGGAGTGGGTCAGTGGGGGAGGAGGTGGAGGGGGGGGATAAGGAGGATTGAGAGGGGGGGGTAGAGGGTGCTACACCAATACAGGAGAGGCTTTGGGTCCAGGGCTCACTCACCCACACCCACTCACCCACACCCACTCACCCACACCCTCTCCCCTTCCCTGTCCCCCCTCTACGAGGAATGGGCCCAACGCGTCCACTTGGTCTAGTATTCTTTAAATTTAAAAGGGAACTATTTGCATTAGTGTTGCTTTCTCATTTTTAAGACAGAATTATTTTCCTCTTCATTGCATTGAGATGAACATTGAGATGATCACATACAGAATGAAACAGAGAAAGCATGTATTTAACAAAAACTTCTTCATGGTATGATTGTCAGACACAATATCTCCTTAAACAGTGCTGGAGTAACTCGGCATCCTTGGAGAACATAGATGGGTAATGTTTTGGGTCGGGACCCTTCTTCATACTGATGGGGGTGGGTGGGGAGATGGGGAGAGGTGGAGTAGGCCAAAGCGTGGCAAATAATAGGTGAAAACAAGTGAGAGAGGTTTTTGAGAGGCAGATGGTTGGATAAAGGCCAGAGATGAAAAGACAGAAGGTGTGAGACAAAAAGTTTGAAGTTGCAAATTGTGAAGCGAGAGGAAGGAATTAGGTGGAGGGGTGGGGACAAATAGGTACAAGTCCAGTTGGGCCACAGGGGAGAAAGGGGTGGAAGAAGGGTGTGGTGGGTTCTGTGGGGTAGAAGGGGCGTTCTGTGGGGAAGGGAGGCAAGAGCGTTCTGTGGGGGAGGGGGGTGGGGTTATCGTTACCTAAATTTGAGACTTCAATGTTCGAAACATTGGGTTGTAAGCTCCCAATTGGAATATGAGGTGGTGTTCCAGGAGGTTAGCAATCAGGAGATATAGTTGATACTGTGCAGATATACTGTTAAATTAATAAGCGTAGTGATGCAGGTCATATTGAATACTGATTCTTGTTCTTAAATCTCCACACGAGAAACTCAGAATGGTCATAAGTCAGTTTTTCTTTTGCAAGGTTTGAGATCTTAATACTTTCATGGGATTTCTATTTTTGATTTAATTCCTGTATGGAATATGCATGTCACTAGCAACCCTAATATTTATTGTCAATTTATTGTCAACCGGGTCCTGAAACGGGTACCTTGTTAGATGACTTATGAGGGAAGTTAAGAATCAGACACGTTGGTTTGAAGTCATATTTATTGGCCAGACTTGATAAGAATGGCACTTTTCCTAATTTGAGGCACATTGATTATTATGGGTTATTATGACTATCTGGCAATTTTGCGGTTTTCATTATTGATACTTTATTTTTAATTCCAAATATATTGATTTACTTGAATTTAAGTTCTCAAGCAGCCATCGTGAGACTCGAGATTCCAGGTCTAAAGTATAGAGCTCTGGATACAATACAGTTGTATATTTTAAGAATAAGGGGTAGGCCATTTAGAACGGAGATGAGGAAAAACTTTTTCAGTCAGAGAGTTGTAAATCTGTGGAATTCTCTGCCTCAGAAGGCAGTGGAGGCCAATTCTCTGAATGCATTCAAGAGAGAGCTAGATAGAGCTCTTAAGAATAGCGGAGTCAGGGGGTATGGGGAGAAGGCAGGAACGGGGTACTGATTGAGAATGATCAGCGATGATCACATTGAATGGTGGTGCTGGCTCGAAGGGCCGAATGGCCTACTCCTGCACCTATTGTCTAATTAAAGGTTTAAATGCTGCAATTTGTGGTTCATGGAGTCAGGTATGAAGATTTTGGGTGTAATATATGCTTAAACAACACATTTAATTTTGCAATTTTACAGATTATTATTGAAGTGATTGGAAGTCCAAAATCATCCACTTACCATGATGCATTTTTGTTCTAGAAAGTATCATCAAAAGAGAAATTAAGATCATTTCCTTTTGTTGGGCAGGTGGACATGGAATTGAGGGTGCAGTCTCCAGAGTAAAGATAGAAATCAAGTATTTAGAAAACAATGTCAATGAGTTGTAAATTCATCATACTTACTATCACAGAGGTTACTGAAATCTTTGTAGAATTTATATAAACAATTACTGGATCAGTGCTGTCCAGATGGCTGCAAGTTCTGAAGGATGGGGCAGAAAAATAAACTTTAAACCAAAATGGTAAGAAAGAACTGGGGTGTGTCAGGCTTTGTTACTACTTTACACACTCTAATGGATGGTTATGCTTCAAACAAAAATAAGTTATCTTGCTCATCAAAAATAACTTGGACATCTTAGCTGCCATGACAAGGTAAACTCTGTTAAAAGCCATTAACATTTCTATATTTATGATGCAAAGTTCCATTTGCGACACAAGATCTACAATTTTGATTCAAAATGCTTAAATAGTACTCCTTTCAATCAGTGCTTTACATCAGTTGTCCATGTTCTTTTTTTAGAAAATGATAACATGTTGAAGATGGCTTTTTTTGTTTCTTGAATGTGCTCTGCAATGTTTTGCATTTGAAAAGATGAAATTCCAATTTATATGAATTGATTTTTACCCTTTATGTTTTCATTCCCAGTGATTGTAAACACCCTTGAGACATGAAATATCAATGTCTGTCTTTCTCCAAAGCTCCATAAACAAGCCGATGATTACAATTCTTTTGTTCCAGTCTAGATTTGATTCAGCCCATCCAAATAATACTATCTATGTATTTGTAATTCTGGAGAAATCTATAACGTTCTGGATTAAATTGTTTCTGGTCTAACTGACTGGTTTCCTTCAGGATTGACAGCTGGGATATATTATAGCAGACAGACAGCTGGAAGGCTGCAGCTAGAGTGAGCATGTCCGGCAAGGTCTACATTTTAATAGGTTTGGAATGTATTGCCTCACATAATGTTAGTAAGGGCCCTGGTGGGGAAACAATTGCAAGTTTTTACAGACCATGATTACTTCCTGTTTTTCTGCTTGGCAGCCACAAAAATTAGGTTTAATAGAGTAGTGCTAATAACAGGTCAGACTGTGGGGACTTTCTGCTTGACAATTTACGTACACTTTATAAAGTGAAGAGCTGATGTAGAAACATTAGGATTTTTGAAAAAGTCAGACTTCCTTATTGCAGTTACTATTAAACAACACAATGTTTTTCTATAATCTTTCACATTATAAAATGTAGGTGTAAATTTTGTTTGGTGTTATTTACTAATAAGACTAATTAATCTTGGACCTGGATTTGAATGATCATGCTCTTTCACAACATTGTTAGCATTTTCCTAGGTTGATGGGTTCACTTAAAAATAAGTTCAAATCAGGAAATATGAATTTTTCATTTTAAGGGTCAAGCCATAATTAACACAACATGTGTCATTCTTTTTCGGTCTTTTTTGGGAAGTTGACATTTCCAATCAACAGCACCCAACAGGAGTTTATTTGCAGTCAAAGTTTTTGCTGTTTTCTCAGGGAAACTGGATAATTTTTAAAAGCAAACTAGTTCACCCAAATAGGCATAATAGTCAGGACCCAATTAGACTAGACCTTACTTTGAAACTAAAAGTGCACTAAACACTATTGCTCTTTGCAATCAGTTTAAGCATACAATATACATTTATATAGACTTTTATCAGAGTAAAACTTTTCAAGGGACATAAAACATTTGAAACTTCAGTGGTTCCAATGGAGAAATAAAACATAGATTACAAGAAAATGGCTCGACTTGGGTATTGTTCCCAGTAACTACTGTAGCCAATTCCTAATTTTAGTTAAAAAACTTTGTAATCTCCGGCAATGTTTTGAGCTGGTGTCAGAAATGCTAAAAATAAGCTTTATTGACCAAAACTGGCACCATTAAAATTGTGTCTTGCTGAATGCATAATCTGAATGCCTTTGTTTTTGAAACAGATTTTCACATTACAAATGGAATTTGATTTAATACATTGGAGCTCAGATAAAAATTACACCAACCAAAAGCTAGTAAACATTTTTTTTCCCAAAGTACTATTAGTTTCAAGTATAACTAATCCAAATGTGTGTCTTTAAATTCTAGATTGTTCAAATGCATTGTATGTTTCCAAGAGAGATCATATCAGTTGCCTCAAGTATGTACCCAGGACCTTTTTCCAAAAAAAAATCCTTCTGTTTATCTTTTATGTACACATTTTCCCCAACTACTGAACATTCAGTGGATTTTGTTTCTGGAATGATATCAAATTTTCCATAATGAGTTAATTGGCATGAAGTAAGTGAAGTGTATTATTTTGAATTCTCAGAAATGATCTTATTTAAAGAAATTTCAAAATCTAAATTATTTTGCTGTTTAAAATTAGATTTGTCTATTGATGGTACTCTCCATTATTTTAACCTTACTATTTTCAATGGGCTTTTTGCTATAAAGTTGCTTGTGAGTTTTGATGGATATTTCTGATCATTTTATATAGCCTGACCACCTGACCTAAACCCAGTAGCGCATGTTGAATTAGGGTTATGGCTACGTTGGGTTCATCTTCTGCCAAATTATTCAGGCAAAGTCATGCTTACCAGCCTGACACAATACTTCAGCTAGGTTAGTTTGGCTCCATGTTAGCAAGTGGTGGATACTTAAGATTGACATTTAACCAGGGAAAGGAAGAACTAAACCAGGAATGAGAGAGTTATTTTTGGTTGTTAATTTGACACTGTGTTAGTGGTTGTATGAAATTAGGCAGGAGGGTAGATGGGGAAGGTTGCTTGGGCTTGGAAAGCTTATTCATGAGAGGCTGTTTTAATTTGATCCCATGGGCGTGATGCTTAGTAAGGAATTGGATGAGTAATGTTGCCTGGACATGGGACAAGGTTCTTGGATATCAGTGTCAAGTTTGCCCTGGTGCACAGTCAGTGGATGATGTTAGGACAGAAGAAACAGACTAGGAATTGGTCATTCAGCCCTTGTTCCCACTCCACCATTGATTAAGATTGCAGTTTATGGTTATCCCTGTTCTAATTTTCTGCATTAACTCCATATTCCTTGATTTCCTGAATATCCAAAATGTCTTCCTTGTGTGCAGAGAGAGACTGTCTCCACATTGCTCTTGGACAGAGAATTCCAAAGATTCACTTCCCTCTTAGTAAATACATTTCTATTAATCTCTGTTTTGTAATGCCCAATTCTTACTTTTAAAACTATAATCTCTGGTCTAGACACCCCTGACTGGGGAAACATTGTCTCTACATATGTCATGTCAAATTCCATAAAATGTTGTATGGCTCAATGAGATCACCTCTCATTGTTTTGAATTCAGGAACATGCAGGCCCAATCTGCTCAATTTCTTCCCATGGGACAAGCCCCCCCCACCCTCCCGCCCCCCATCCTCAGAATAAATCTGTTGAACTTTTATTGTACTCAAATCCTTTTGCAATTAACTTAAAATTCACATAAAAGGGTTATTAAACATAAGTGAAGCACATGGTTTTAGGCACAATACATTGGAATGCACTGAAGACTAGGTTAATGAACAGAAAAAGCAGAGCAAATCATTTTTTGGTTGCTGACTAATAACTAGCTGGGTACTGAAGGGCACTGTGGTGGGGCGCCAGCATTTCACAATTTATAATCAATGATTTGGGTAAAGCGACCTAGTGTAAGCATAATTTTGTTTTGTTTTGGAAGTCTGCTTGTTATGAAAATAAATAATATTTTCTTGCATTTTGAAAGTCCAGATTTCACTGATTTCCCACTTCAAAATTCTGCATTGCAACTAGTTGTTAGGATTTAGCATGGGTCATTATCCAGAGCTTGGAATTCATTTTCTGGGTGGTGTCGTCAAGTTTTGGCTTCTGGTCGCAAAGTGTGATATTTGACAAGGGAATGTAGACTGAACCATATTCGAGGATGTGCTATGATTCTTTGGTGTTGTTTCAAATTTGCCTCAGTATCATATTCAGGTGGTAATATCCAGCCAGGGAGTTGATGGTGAACGCTACTGAGATTAAAAAGCATTCTCCCATGTGTCAGATTCAGGTTCACTATGATCAAATGGTGACAACTGTCCATGCAAGATGAACAAGGGACTTCACTGTGACCTTTTAGGCATGGGTATCATCTAACAGTGTCAGTGTCCATGTCTGAGTTTACTGTTCTGAAAATCCTTCTGTGTTGATTTAAGTATAGAAAAATGTTAAGTACTTAGATTCAGGTCAGATTTTAATTGTATGGTCAAATCACCCCCCTAATTTGGTTTATGGTGACTCGACCGTTAGTAAAGGAAAGGAGGGGTAGAAGGAAGAGGTTTCATAATGGGGCAAAAGAGTGTTAGAAAGGAAATTGCATGGTAATTTTTGATGAGACAAAAGATTGGAATGTGGAGGAAGGAAAACTGAATATGGCAAATCATCACTTAACTGAATTTTGCAGTCAGCAACCAATGAATGATAATCAAAAAGCTTTGGATGCTTTTAGTCTGAAGTAAAATAAACCCTGGAAACATTCAGCTGGTCATTTAGCATTTTTGGAAATGGAAACACATTTTTGGGTCAAAGACCCGTCGTCAGAACTGACAAAGAGAAAACAAGTTAGGATCAAGCCAAAGGGGAGGGTGAGGAGAGATGGACAGGAAGGATGGGATGAGGCCAGGGTTGCTCTGTGGATAAGCTGAAAATTAGGCCATCTTGTCAACGGGTTAATGGGGCTGGTTAGGGTGGGAGAATATGGCCCATTTTTCAGAAAAGCTATCGAATGGGGGGGGGTTAGAAAAACAAAGACACAAAAGAAAGTACAGTTACAAAATTCAAGACTGTGGGCTGTGCTCTACAGGTTAGACTCTGCCAATGGAGAGAGCAAATCTGAACCATTGGATCAGTAAAAAGGAGACACAAGAACTGCACAATCTGGTTTACACAAAAAAAAGCCACAAAGTGCTGGAGTAACTCAATATGTCAGGCAGCATCACCTAGTCTATTTGCATGCAGGTAGAGAAAGAATGACCTGAAGTTGGAGGATTTGATATTGCAGTGTTCTCAGAGAGAAAATAAACAAATTGATGACGGATCTCAGCAGCTGAGGGAAGTGCACAGTAAATTTCTGGTTGAGACTCTTCATGTTATCTGAACAAATCGAGGGGAGATAACTGGTAGAAAGAAGAAGGCAGAAGAAATGGGCCAAGAGGTGATAAGTGGATGCAAGTGAGGAAGGGTTGATTGGCTGATGGAGTCAGGTAAGGGGGGGATAGATGGAGGTAGCAAGAGATGCTGGGAGGGCATGAGGAGACCAGTACAGGGTTGGCGATTATGGAATCTGAAAAGAAGAGTGGAACAAATAAGGGGGAGATGGTGGGCAAATGGGAACAATGTGCCTGTGGAGAGAGGGGAGTCTAGAGATACAGTAGGAGGAGTGTGGGTGATGAGCATTTGGATAGGCGGTGAGGGATGTGGGAAGAAAAAGGGTATTGTAGACTGGTGGGGGGGGGAAGGATTGTATAAAAGGACCCAAGTTGGCCAGAAGGTGTGAAATGGGGGCAGAGGGGGCAGCAGGATACCTCAATTGAAAACATTCAATGCTAGTGCCCTTAGGTTACAGACTACCCAGGCAGAATATGGGGTGTGTTCCTCAGATTTGTATTTGGCCTTACCTGACAGTGGAGGAGACAAAGGACAGACAGGTCAGTATAGAGGTGGAAGAGGACTTAAACTGATTTGCAACCAGGAGCTTCAGGGGTCGGTGTGGTTCATCCTCCTCTTTCCCCACTGGAAACTGCGTGGTCACTACAGTAATCATGCTGACACCACGGAGGAGGCTTGTAATCTGTGACAGTCACAAACCATCATCATAAAGCTTGCTGCCTGACAGTAGGAAGGCCTTGAGTGACATCAGGCCTTTCTCTGCACTGGTTTAACAATGTAGAAGAGGCCCAGTATCCTCAGATTGTCATTTTCTTTTTTCTTGGCTGGTCGCAACACTTAAGAGATCTGATGGTACTATTCCAGTGGAGGATATACAAGCTGCTGATGTTCATTGGCTTAAGGCACCCTGTGATTATAATTTCAATTATTTTTTTTACATGGACAGAGCAGTCCTACGTCAGGCTAACATATTAGATTCTGGGTAAGACGTGGTGAGCACAGAGACTAAACTGGGTTTACTTCCCATTTTGAGTTTGTAATCTTACAAATGATATTGTGGACATTAATTTAATTTTTTTATCTTCTTAATGTGGTCCTTGTAAAGGATGTGATTTAGGAATAATCAAAGGTAAAACTAAGTTTATCCATTGTGAGATGGACGGTGTTCCATTTGATGTTTAGATTTCTTTCTGCATCACAAAAAGCCCAGATGGAAATGGATGTCCTTTGATTTGTGTGGTTTTGCTCCTGCTGTTTTTATATCAAGTATTGTTTGAGAAAACCTCTGGGTGACTAGCTACTGCAACTACCTGATTTTGATATTTACCTGTGCATTTATGGATGCATCTTAAATGCCGACCAATGCATTCCAACATTTAAGAAAGATAATAACAGTTGAATGTGGGAGGTGTTCTGCAATTTCTTTTTGAAGGATGGTTTTGAGAGATGTTGAGATAGGCCTAACCAGAAGACATTAATCACTGATATAACTGATCTGGACAGTGAAAAGAGAAGGTTGTATATCTGGGGAAAAGGTAAAGAAGACAGGATAGCAAGAAAGCAGATGGAAAAGATTAGCGATTTATGACTGGGGATGAGGTCTAAGGGCTATCGGGATGAGGGGGAATGCCCAAGGATGTACTGGGCAGAAAAGAGATAAGAGGAACAGAGCTCAAGAGTCATTCAAAATCAAGAGTTCATGTTTGGGGCCCAGTCTTCTGTTCCATTTGGGAATTAAAAATGGCCACATTTTTATCTTGTGAACAGAGTATTTATAAGGAAATAATGTTTTCCCTAATTTTATTTCAGGAATGTCTGCACGAGTGCTATTTTCTTGGCTAGCAGGAGATTTGACTGTCTCAACATTTTTTTGTAAAATCATTTTAGTTTGTGAATTATTTGAAGTTGAACAGTGGAATACAGTCCCTCTCCCTAAACCCCTGGAGTGAAAAGAACTATTGGCGATTAAAAAGGTCTTTAATTTGTTTACTACTGTTTGTAGTCCAGACAGCATAGTGAAGGAGATGACCTCCAGACATGAGGTCTGGGTTATACCATGTTTCTGAAGTTAGGTAGGTCCTATTATAGCTGTCTGTCAGTTTGGCAGCACAAAGGGGAAAACATTTTCCACAGTGTTTCTAATACCGTGTCCTCTTTCAATAAAGCAGCCTGTGCTATTAAACTTTGTAAAGACTGAGGTGGAGCAAAAGGCATCTTTTTGTAGCTTAAACTTTCCAGGCTCTGCATTTCTTTAGCAATTTGCAAAGCTAACACTGCCTGTGCAATTGACAGCTTTGAAGCATGCTACGTCTCACTACACAAACTTCATATTTCATAGCAATATAACTTGTATTTAAATTTCAAGAATTGGCATTAATAAAAGTGAATTTGGAGAATAATTGTAGGTTTCCAGTGAACGAACTTAAACTTGAGCATCATAAAAAAGGCATTTAAGCAATTTGTAAATTTTCATCAGTTGCTTGAGTTTAAAGTACATAAGGAAAGGAAATGTTGTTTTGATTGTTCAATGTAAACTAAATGCCATCAGTACTTTAAGTCATTACTTGTTTTTTATTTCCTTGTCATTGTGCCAGAATATGCATCCTTATGTAAGATTCTACAATAATATCAATGTCGGCACACTCTTGGATTTGTTACTAGCCATAGTAATCTAAATGCTAAAAATACATTAATAGAAATACATGTTCGCATACTGAACACTATGCATGACTGGGTGGATTTTGCATGGGGAACCCTTTGCTTTTCAAGTTTTATTCATAACTAATTATATAGTTTTTTGGCTGCCTTTGCAACAAATATATTTTTTCACGTGATCTCATGAGGGCTACCATAGATCTTTCCCTTTTGAATTTATTTTTAATAGCTTATGTTTCTAGTGGCATTTCATGATGAGCCTATTTTTGAAAGGTCATTCCTCTCACTTCACTATTAAGTAATGTGTTCCTTGGACACATGGTACTTATTCTCAGGTCATTCAAGAAATTGATTTAATAGCCATTGCATGTTTTTCACTTAAATTGGATAAACTTTTGTGAGCCAATACCCATTGCGCACCAAAAGAAGAGCTGCTGGGGGAACTCTGTTGGCCTGATTGCATCTGTGAAGGGGAAGCATTTTGGATCGAGATTCTTCATCTGCCCACATGCACATTGATTGGACTGCAAATCAAATAAACGTTTGAGAAAATTTGGTGTCAGAGATCCATTGTTACATTCTGTCTTTTATTTATTCTCATGTTCTTTAGATCATAAGTTTATCTGCAGCAATTTGTCTGAGGTCTTTAACGCACATTATCTTCTATCCAGCAAGCATTCAACTTAGTCTCTCAAGAACCTATTGAACTTGGAAAATAAACTCAATTGCTCTTTAAAATCTAACATCTGAGGTTTACATAATCTCACTCTCATCTGGCATTCATGCAGTTGTAACTTTTTGATAAATGCCACCATTAACTTCATCTGGATGTCTTTTATTTAATTGCACTCACAAACAGTCATCAGGGAGGGGGGGAATATTATATCCTTTTCTAAAGTGTTGAATAAGATTTCTTTTAAAAATTAGCATCTGAAGGACAACTTCCATCCTGTATTTGTTTTTTTCTCACTGGGCTCCTTTTAATTATGCTTATCTTGGGATGCTTGTATTTGTTCTGAATGGTTATGGGTAAAATGTTTAGATATTTTAAAATGAAATCTTTTAACATTTTGGTACCACGGTAATGCTGATTGCCTTGCGTATATATTAAATTATCCCAGACGTTATGTGAGGAAACATTGTATGCAGTATGAAAAATGCCAGAAAGCTTTCAGTTTTGAAGGGGTTAAAACATTCTGGAAATAAATGTCAGGATTACAATTGCCAGTACTGTACCAGGGAATTATGAATCAATGGCGAAGTTGAACAGAATATAAAATAAGTTCCTTTAATTTGTGCAAATCGTTGACTAGGAATGCCGCTATTGATAGACTGTTGTGTATTTTACTATTGCCACACTCAGTTTTTTTGTAATCAGGCATCTGGCACAGAAAATGCTAATATATATGTTTAAGTTTAGTTCTGCTTTTATTTACTGAGAAGTGCAAAACCAGAAGGCACCACACTCTGAGAGACAAAACAAAGGCAAGGTCAGAATAATGGCTGTAGCAGCCAGTTTCTGTTTCTTATCAAATGGAGGGAATGAGAATGTTTTAAGAGTGTTTTGTGGAAATAACATGTACAGTTAAGTGATGAGATAATCCTAGGTGTTAGTGCCAAGCTCCCAACCATAGTGAACATACGGGCTTGATTTTCACTATGATGCAATCCAGACGTGTTGCATGACATTTTCAGGTGACCATTTAGTTTCTGATGCCTGTGATCGGTGCCTCTATCGTGTGCTTTTGTTTCTACAGGCTGTTGAAGCCCAGACCCGAAGCTTTGGTCAAACTCCTTCTCAACTTTTAATAGAACCACATCCTCCCAGAAGCTCTGCCATGCAAGTGGTAAGTATGTTGTGTGCCATTATTTCCAGTTGCACTTTAGATCTGGTTCCAAATGTGGTGTCTGGTATTCTGCACTCTGAACAAGCATCCAACTGTTTTCATGCTTAATTAATTTGTGCTCTTTTGCCCTTGAATGCCTTTGTAATTATTTCAATATATCACCAAGAACTCTCCAGCCCTGTGTTTCTGTATCATTTACTCAACTATAGTTGGAAGTCAACATATACCTCTTTTCTAGAGATACTGCCTGACCCGCTGAGTTACTCCAGTATTTTGTGTATATACCCTCCTCATTAAAAGAGACCTTCAATTTGTAATCACAATTGTGTTGCATTGTCTTGCAACAAAATAACGTAGTTAAGTTAAATGAATGTTGGAAATCATCTAATACTCTTGGAATTTACCTTCAAAGCTGTAAAGATTATTTGAAAAGTGAGGCCAAAGGCTTTACTCTTAATAGTTTGAAAATGAATAAATATGCCATCTGATTTCGCAAAAACCACCCAGAACACAGACCATTGCATTTTGGGAAGTCTAACCAAGGCAGGACCGACCTGCAGGGCACTGGGAGCATTTTAGAAGAGAGGGATCAAGGAGTGCAGGTGCACAGTTTCTTGAGGGTGGCATCACAGATGGATAGGGTGCTCAAGAAGGCTTTCATTGGGTTTCATCAGTCAGAGTATTGAGCATGGAAGTTAGGAGGTTGTATTATGGTTGTACAAGGCATTGGTGAGGCCACATTTAGAGTATTGTGTTTGGTATTGGTCATCCTGTAATAGGAAAGATATTATTGTGCTGGAAAGGGTGCGGAGAAATTTATGAGGATGTTGCCAGGACTCGAGGGCCTGAGGGAGAGGGTGAGCAGGCTGACTTTATTCCTTAGAACACAGGAGGATGAGGAGCGATCTTATAGAATTGTGTATGATCATGGGAGGAACAGATAGGGTAAATGCACAGTGTCTTTTACCCAGAATAGGGGAATCAAGAACCAGAACTTGGGTTTAAGGCGAGAGGGGAAAGATTTAGTAGGAACCTGAGGGGCAATTGTTTTACACAAAGGGTGGTGGGTATATGGAATGAGCTGCCAGAGAACAAAGTGTAGGAAAATAACTGCAGATGCTGGTACAAATCGAAGGTATCACAAAATGCTGGAGTAACTCAGCGGGTCAGGCAGCATCTCAGGAGAGAAGGAATGGGTCTGAAGAAGGGTCTCGATCCGAAACATCACCCATTCCTTCTCTCCTGAGATGCTGCCTGACCCGCTGAGTTACTCCAGCATTTTGTGATACCTGCCAGAGAAAGTAGTTGAGGCAGGTACTATCACAATGTTTAAAAAACATTTGGACAGGTACATGGATAGGTACAGGTACATGGGCATTTGGACAGGTACATGGGCAACTTTAGTTGGAGGGCCTGTTTCCATGCTATATGACTCTATGACAATTAAGATAGTAGGAGAGATCTCTATGTTTGTCACTGAAACAATGTAGAATCAATGAGATTAAACTCTGATACCTGATATGGGCGGTAAAAACTGGTCAGCAATCACTACCCAGATATTCCCTATGGGAATGATAGTTAAATGGATGCTGGGAGAGAATAAGCCAAAACTTTCAGTTGCCCTACTATTGTCCATCAGACTTGTACACAAGGGTAGGAACATGAATCAGATGCCTATGGTCACAATTACTGCTGTAGCTGTATTGCAGTGAGATTATAATAGTTTCAAAAGGGACAGACTAGGAGAGAAATGGGGAAAATAATATAAACATTTTTGATTATTTTTGAAAAACTGCTTCAGGAATTTAGAGTGACAGGCAGCATCTGTGGAAGTAAAAGGACAGTTGTTTGGTTCGGGATCTGAAATAACAAAGAAGGGTCCCAACCTGACACAACATCAGTCCATTTCCCACCACAGATGATGTCTGACTCAGAGTTGCTTCAGCACTTTTGGTTTAGAACATAGAACAGTACAACAAAGGAACAGGCCTTTCGACCCACCGTGCCAAGATAAACTAATCTCCATTGCCTGCATCCTTATCCCCCTATTCCTTGCTTATCCACGTGCCTCTCCAAAATCCTCTTAAATGTCATTATCGTATCTGCCTCCATCACACCGCTGACAACGTGTTGCAGGCATCCACCACTCTGTGTAATAAAAAAACTTGGCCACACATCTCCTTTAAACCCTGCCCATCTCATCTTAAAGCTACGCCCTCTAGTCTTTGACAATTCCACCCTGAGGAAAAGGATTCTAACTGTCTACCCTATCAATGTCTCTCGTAATGTTATATACTTCTATTCGATCTCTCCTCAACCTCCGATGCTCCAGAGAAAACAATCGAGGTTTGTCCAAACTCTCCTTATAGCTAATACCATCTAATCCACGTAGCATTCTGGTAAACCTCTTCTGTCTCTGTTGTACAGATACCTCAGCCCCAGAAGAGATCCGAACGGTCCAAAAATATGAATCCCTGCTCCCTGCACCGTCCTCAGCAATGCATTCATCTATCCTGTCCTCCTATTCCTACCCTCACTAGCACGTGGTACTGGGAGTAATCTGGAGATTACTACCATCAAGGCCCTGCTTTGTAACCCTTTGCCTCACCACTTATATTCTGTGGGACCTCAATCCATTCCCTATTTATGTAATTTCTGCCAGTGTGCACAACATCATCTGGCTGCTCATCCCTCTTGGGAATATTTGCAGCTGCTTCAAGATATCCTAGACCCTGGCACCAGGGAGGCAATAGAATTTCCTGTCCTTCCCCCTAAGTAATGAGTCTCCTATCATAATTGTTCTGTCTGCCTTCACCCTTCCCTGCTGTATATCAGAGCCAGGCTTTTGCAACTTAGACTACCCCCCCCCCCCAACAATATCCAAAAGGGTATACCTGTTTTGAAGGGGAAATGGCGAAAGAGGATTTCTGCACACTCTGCTTTCCCCATCTACTTTCTGCCTGTACCCAAGTGTGACTCTCGTTATCTCAGACAATCCTGAGGTTATTCAGTCAGAAGTCAGGAGCTGCAGTTAGACACACTTCCCACAGGTTTAGTCTTCAGAGACAATGGATGTCTCCCTGACATCCCACATACCAGTGTCCAACAGCCATTTTCACTAACCACTAGAGAAACTTGCGAAAAGAAAAATACCTTGTCATATTTCCCCCTAAACCTCCTCACTGAAGCCTCCCCGAGCCAAGCCTTAACAGATCCTTAACATGCAGCCTCTCTCAATACATCTGCTTGCAAATGGCTATGCCACTATTTCTACACCTTTGTTCCAGGTGCCAGCATTTTGAAACTCGTGTCAGAAAAATTTAAATGTTAAAATTTATTTTTGTCAGATAGCACTGTTGGTTGAAGCATATGGGATGGATATCTTCTATTTCTGCATTATTCAATGCCAATCACAATTTATTTGAGAGTATAAAAGCAGAAAAATAATAAAATTAACTATATCATCATAGCCCAGGCAATTCCTTCCCTTTTTTTCTTGATCCTTTGGGGGCAAAATGGAGAGATTGGGCACTGAACATTGCCCTGTGCATGCAGTGCTTGGATTAAAGATCTCTTCGTGCATTAGCCTATGTTGTAAAATCTTAGATGTATAATACAGGCATCCTAGCAGCGATATGGATTCAAGCATCAAAATGTATGTCGTTGTGTTCCTTCACGTCCAGCAACATACAATGTGACAACATTAAACTGCAAAAAAAATAGTCTTTCCAATCAGCCTGGAAATGACTGGGGCAGCCTGTTATATAAAAGATTTTAACAAAAATGTCTTTTAAAGATTGAGTGCCTTCCTCCCTTCCCACCCCCACCCGTTAAGTCACCTAATAAAAATTAATTTAGTTTCACCAAGCAAATTAGCCTTCAAAATGAGGCACAGATTTTAGAAAATAAGGTTGTGTCATGCTGTGCAAAGTGCATCAGTGGTAATTTATGCCAGGTGTAGTAATTAGCAGACAAATGCACAATACATATTTGTCTGCTGAGATTTCTGTTGCCCTATCCCCAAGTGCTTTCACTGGATCAGATAGTTGGATTTAATTGAGGCTACATCAGATGAGGCATTACTGACACCTTTAATTGAATGAGTGTCTGGGGAGGATTAACTCATAATATTGATTGGCTTTTAGCCACTCTCACAGAAGGGTGTCACTGAAGCTTATTATCCACCTTATTATTTTTGCACCTTTCTTTATGCTCCAAAAATCGAATTGCTGCTTGAACAATTAAAGTACGGGCTGCAGTGCAATATTTCTTGCTTTGTTTCATGACGACATCTGGTTGAATTCTGGTTGCTGTTTTTTTGTCTTTGCTGGCTATTTTCTAGTTGTAGTTTTTGTATGAAGTGCATTAATGTATTTATATAAGACATTGTAATTTCAAGCAGAAAAGCTTAAAATATTTCAAATTGACAAATAGAAATCCTTTATTTATTTTTCTTTTCAATTAAAGTTCATGCATTTACACTGATCTCTATTTGTTTTTTCTTTGTCTGAATTTTTTTTCCCCACAAGACAAATATCCTATTCTTTTCACCCACATGGTTCTGCTTTTATATTATGGCAACGCAGTACTGGACTAAATAAGGTTTCTTTATTTAAAATAATTAAAGCTCTTTTCTCATGAGAGCAATGTGTTTAATGATGCTCAGAACTTCTTATCAGAGCATTTGCAAGGGATGTTATCCTCAGTTAGCGTACCTATGCTCTTTTTTTCTGCTGCTAACCTATTTCTTCCTCTTTGTCATTTTTTTCCTCTTTTTCTTCCTCCTCTTCCCCCGTCACTTTTTCTATTTTGATTTGTATTTGATTTGGGATTTTGCCACTGAACAGTATCTCCTCCTGCAGACTCCTCTGATGTTCACAGACCAGATGCAGCAAGATGTCATCATGGTACTTAAGTTCCCATCTAACTCCCCGGTCACCCATGTTGCTGCCAACACTCAGCCGGGCCTGGCTGTACCAGCCATTATTACAGTGACTGCTAGCAGGCTGTTTGCTGTGAACAAGTGGCATAATGTTACTGGTGAGTGTGGAGATGTTCGTGACAACAGCTAGATTTAACGTCCTATGTGTGTTGACATGTCAAAAGACAGCTATGCTGTAACATCTGCAATGATTAAACTGAATATTTTGTTTATTATTTAAGCATCTTAAAAAAGGTGACATGATGATGATGTTAGAACAATGTAGGTTTTTTAATTTCACGTGCTCTAAATTACTTTTTAAATCTAAATTTTGGCCTAGTATAAATATATTATTTGTCAAATATTCTCTGCAGTGATAGCAGTGAATAGACAAAAAAAATTGGGCTGGAAACCATATGAGGTTTGCTGAATGAAACAAAACAAATGATACTGCTTGGATCAGAAGAAATCCAAAATAATTCTTAACCTCTTCAAAAACTAATGAAAAGATTCAATGTATATTTTTGATTCAATGGTAAGATTTTCATTGCTGGGATCAAATAATCTGGTGAAGAATGCAAATCCAAAATTGCTAACTAATATTCACTAAAACACATTTATGCAAAGCTTAGGTATGAAGGCATAACATTTTTTTTCACAGAGCAGCTCTTTCAGCATCTAATTTACTTATTTATTTACAATTTTAGGCCTTCATGGATCTATGCAAGAACAACCATACCAGCTGCCAGTTGAAATCGATCCTCTGATAGGTCTGTCAGCTTTCCTTTCTGCAATTCATTACATCCTGTGTGGTGGACTGAAGTGGAGATTACTGTTGTTTTTCACTCATGGTGGTTGGGAATGGAATTTGCTTGATAAACCATTTGCATGCAAATTGGAATGCAATGAGCTGTGGATTCACTGGTATTTCATCAACTCTCCCTCGTTGGTTTGCCTAATTTGTACAGGGATAGAACCTGTGTCAGTGAAAATTAATATGGATGCTGTAATAATGTGCGATTGAGAGTGCGCATGAAGCACTGTCAGGATAATATTGGATCGTTTCATCACTTGGACTTGTTGATGAGTGTGAATGAGCTGGGTTATGATAAATTGGTGCCCCCGTAATGTAGTGCCTCCATTGCAGGGGAAATTTTCATAATAACAACAGAGTTCTTTATTGCATTGAGTGGTGAAAAATATTGAACCGATGCCAAGATTTCATCATTAAGGAGATCAGATCTTGGCTTTATGAGCCTGCTGTTCAGAAGTCTAAATTACAGTAATATAACATTTTCAAGCACAAGTTATAACCTATATTTCTGTGTTGCTGATAGAATACTAATGCTGTTTTCTCTTGTTTATTTTTAGCTAATAACACTGGCATGCACAGAAGGCAAATTACTGACCTCTTGGATCAAAGCATTCAAGTCAATTCCCAGTGCTTTGTGATCACCGCCGATAACCGCTTCATCCTGGTTTGTGGCTTCTGGGATAAGAGTTTCCGTGTCTACTCCACCGACACAGGTAATTGCCATTTTCCTCTGCACATTCACTGAACCAGACATAGGCTACGGGTAATCACAGGGGTCAGTCTAATTTTTTCTTCTTTTTAGTATTACACCATCTGCTCTTTTTCTTTACAAAGAAAGCAAGTATCTTTTTTATGAACTTGAATTAACCCTACATACAGCTCTTTATGTTAATTCAAAAAATTGCACTTTATTCAGTCCTGGATCTATTATAAAATGTTTAATGTACACATTTTAACCATCACTACTTTAACCTTTTACTGTTTGACTTAATTGGTAATAATGAATCTTCTCAAACATTTCCTTGCATTTTAAACTATTAACTACTCCGTCTGATTCGAAGAATGCCAATGGTTTATTGTTTCTGAGATGATTATTTCCAAATTTTTGAATGTGGTCTTTTCCAATGATCCTTTGAGGATCTCTGCTCGTACTCAAAAGACAATAGGATAGGTTGGTAAGGTGAATAAGAAAACATACAGGATGTGTTCTTTTATTAGTCATGGCATAGAATAAACCTTCGGATAAACCCTCGGACTATCCTTGACTGGACTTTGCTGGGTTTACCTTGCACTAAACGTTGTTCCCTTATCATGTATCTATCTATACACTGTAAATGGCTTGATAGTAATCATGTATTGTCTTTCCGCTGACTGGATAGCAGGCAACAAAAGCTTTTCACTGTACCTCAGTACACATTTTTTTTTACAATAAACTAGACTAAACTAAAAGCAGGAGAGTTGGACGATTTATAACACCGGTTCGGCCTCAAAATAACATTACAGGAAACATCTTCCACTGATGGAAGTGCAGAGGATATTTATGAAGATGTTTCCAGCACTGGAAAATAGTAGTTATGGTGGGGAAGATGCTGGAGTCAATTATAAAAGACGAAATTGCGGAGCATTTGGATCGCAGTAACAGGATCGTTCTGAGTCAGCATGGATTTACGAAGGGGAAATCGTGCTTGACTAATCTACTGGAATTTTTTGAGGATGTAACTAGGAAAATTGACAGGGGAGAGCCGGTGGATGTGGTGTACCTCGACTTTCAGAAAGCCTTCGACAAGGTCCCACATATGAGATTGGTGGGCAAAATTAGAGCACATGGTATTGGAGGTAGGGTACTGACATGGATAGAAAGTTGGTTGACAGACAGAAAGCAAAGAGTGGGGATAAATGGTTCCCTTTCAGAATGGCAGGCAGTGACTAGTGGGGTACCGCAAGGCTCGGTGTTGGGACCGCAGCTATTTACAATATACATCAATGACTTGGATGAAGGGATTAAAAGTACCATTAGCAAATTTGCCGATGATACAAAGCTAGGTGGCAGTGTGAACTGTGAGGAAGATGCTATGAGGTTGCAGGGTGACTTGGACAGGTTGTGTGAGTGGGCGGATGCATGGCAGATGCAGTTTAATGTAGATAAGTGTGAGGTTATCCACTTTGGTGGTAAGAATAGGAAGGCAGATTATTATTTGAATGGTGTTAAGTTAGGAAAAGGGGACGTACAACGTGATCTGGGTGTCTTAGTGCATCAGTCACTGAAAGGAAGCATGCAGGTACAGCAGGCAGTGAAGAAAGCCAATGGAATGTTGGCCTTCATAACAAGAGGAGTTGAGTATAGGAGCAAAGAGGTCCTTCTGCAGTTGTACAGGGCCCTAGTGAGACCGCACCTGGAGTACTGTGTGCAGTTTTGGTCTCCAAATTTGAGGAAGGATATTCTTGCCATGGAGGGCGTGCAGCGTAGGTTTACTAGGTTAATTCCCGGAATGGCGGGACTGTCATATGTTGAAAGACTGGAGCGACTAGGTTTGTATACACTGGAGTTTAGAAGGATGAGAGGGGATCTTATCGAAACGTATAAGATTATTAAGGGGTTGGACATGTTAGAGGCAGGAAACATGTTCCCAATGTTGGGGGAGTCCAGAACCAGGGGCCACAGTTTAAGAATAAGGGGTAGGCCATTTAGAACAGAGATGAGGAAAAACTTTTTTAGTCAGAGAGTTGTGAATCTGTGGAATTCTCTGCCTCAGAGGGCAGTGGAGGCCAATTCTCTGAATACATTCAAGAGAGAGCTAGATAGAGCTCTTAAGGATAGAGGAGTCAGGGGGTATGGGGAGAAAGCAGGAACGGGGTACTGATTGAGAATGATCAGCCATGATCACATTGAATGGCGGTGCTGGCTCGAAGGGCTGAATGGCCTACTCCTGCACCTATTGTCTATTGTAAGAAATGGATAAGGTAAGTTTATTTTCTTGAGAGTAGAGGAGGCTGAGGGGAGACCTGAGTGTCTAAAATCATGAGGAACCTGTACAGAATAAATAGGAAGGACTGATTTCCTCTAGCAGGGGGGCCCCAAACTAGAGGGCACGGAGAGATGATAATGAATTTTATTTCATGTAGAGGGTTGGAGGGGCATGGAACCTACACCTGATAGGGAAATGAAGAAGGAATCCCTCATCATATTTGCGTAGCATGTAGATATGTACGTGAAGAGTTATTACTGCAGGGCTATTGAGCCTATGATGGAAAGTGGGATTAAGGTAGGTAGCTCTTTCTGGAACTGGATGGATTAAGACCAACCAGAAGTCCTACATTTTCTGTGATTCTACAAGAAACATTAATCCTTCAAAAGGTTCTTATTTTACTGTTATCGCTGTTACTGAAACCAAAATGTATAAAAATGGCCTTTATTAAAATCTGACAATGTGCACTTTAACCACATGTGATTTTTTCTATTACAAATCTTAAATTGTGGAGTACAGAGGCAAATAAATAAATGATGGGTCTTTGTCACAAACATTATGGAGGGCACTGTAGATCAGCCATGATTGAATGGCAGAATAGACCTGATGGGTCAAATGGCCTACTCCTATTCCTTTTAACCTTATGACACTATATATAACATATAACATATATATAACATATAACAACTACAGCATGGAAACAGGCCTGTCCGGCCCTACCAGTCCACGCCGACCATTCTCCCTGACCTAGTCTCATCTACCTGCACTCAGACCATAACCCTCCAATCCCCTCCTATCCATATACCTATCCAATTTACTCTTAAATAATAAAATCGAGCCAGCCTCCACCACTTCCACCGGAAGCCCATTCCATACAGCCACAACCCTCTGAGTAAAGAAGTTCCCCCTCATGTTACCCCTAAACCTTTGTCCCTCAATTCTGAATCTATGTCCCCTTGTTGGAATCTTCCCCACTCTCAAAGGGAAAAGCCTACCCACGTCAACTCTGTCCGTCCCTCTCAAAATTTTAAAAACCTCTATCAAGTCCCCCCTCAACCTTCTACGCTCCAAAGAATAAAGACCCAACCTATTCAACCTCTCTCTGTAGCCTAAGTGCTGAAACCCAGGCAACATTCTAGTAAATCTCCTCTGTACCCTCTCCATTTTGTCGACATCCTTCCTATAATTTGGCGACCAGAACTGCACACCATACTCCAGATTCGGCCTCACCAATGCCCTGTACAATTTCAACATTACATCCCAACTTCTATACTCGATGCTCTGATTTATAAAGGCAAGCATACCAAACGCCTTCTTCACCACCCTATCCACATGAGATTCCACCTTCAGGGAACAATGCACAGTTATTCCCAGATCCCTCTGTTCCACTGCATTCCTCAATTCCTACCATTTACCCTGTACGTCCTATTTTGATTTGTCCTACCAAAATGCAGCACCTCACACTTATCAGCATTAAACTCCATCTGCCATCTTTCAGCCCACCCTTCCAAAAGGCCCAAGTCTCTCTGTAGACTTTGAAAATCTACCTCACTATCAACTACTCCACCTATCTTAGTATCATCTGCATATTTACTAATCCAATTTGCCACACCATCATCCAGATCATTAATGTAAATGACAAACAACAGTGGACCCAACACAGATCCTTGGGGCACTCCACTAGACACTGGCCTCCAACCTGACATACAATTGTCAACCATTACCCTCTGGTATCTCCCATTCAGCCATTGTTGAATCCATCTTGCAACCTCACTATTAATACCCAACGATTTAACCTTCTTAATCAACCTTCCATGTGGAACCTTGTCAAATGCCTTACTGAAGTCCATATAGACAACATCCACAGCCTTGCCCTTATCAATTTCCCTGGTAACCTCTTCAAAAAATTCAAGAAAATTAGTCAAACATGACCTTCCAGGCACAAATCCATGTTGACTGTTTCTAATCAGGCCTTGATTATCCAAATAATTATATATATTGTCCCTAAGTATCTTTTCCATTAATTTTCCCACCACAGACGTCAAACTAATAGGTCTATAATTGCTAGGTTTACTTTTAGAACCTTTTTTAAACAAAGGCACAACATGCGCATTGCGCCAATCTTCCGGCACCATCCCTGTTTCTAATGACGTTTGAAATATTTCCGTCATAGCCCCTGCTATTTCTGCACTAACTTCCCTCAATGTCCTAGGGAATATCCTATCAGGACCTGGAGACTTATCCACTTTTATATTCTTCAAAAGTGTCCGTACCTCCTCTTCTTTAATCCTCCTAATTTCCATCACTACTCTACTTGTTTCGCTTACCTCACATAATTCAATATCCTTCTCCTCGGTAAATACCGAAGAAAAGAAATTGTTTAATATCTCCCCCATTTCTTCCGGCTCAGCACATAGCTGTCCACTCTGACTCTCTAATGGACCAATTTTATCCCTCACTATCCTTTTGCTATTGACATATCTGTAGAACCCCTTGGGGTTTACTTTTACATTACTTGCCAAAGCAGCCTCATATCTTTTTTTCGCTTTTCTAATTTCCTTTTTAAGATTCCTTTTACATTCTTTATATTCCTCAAAAACCTCATTTACTCCCTGCCGCTTATATTTATTGTATATCTCCCTCTTTTTCCGAACCAAGTGTCCAATTTCCCTGGAAAACCACGGCTCTTTCAAATTATTATTCTTTCCTTTCCACCGAACAGGGACATAAAGACTCTGTACTCTCAAAATTTCACCTTTAAATATCCTCCATTTCTCTATTATATCCTTTTCATAAAACAACAATTTCCATTTCACTCCTTTTAAATCCTTTCTCATCTCCTCAAAATTAGCCTTTCTCCAATCCAAAATCTCAACCCTTGGTCCAGATTTGACCTTCTCCATAATGATATTGAAACTAATGGCATTATGATCACTAGACCCAAAGTGCTCCTCAACACATACCTCCGTCACCTGACCCATCTCATTTCCTAACAGGAGGTCCAACACTGCCCCTTCTCTGGTAGGCACCTCTACGTATTGCTGCAAAAAACTATCCTGCACACATTTTACAAACTCCAAACCATCCAGCCCTTTAACAGAATGTGATTCCCAGTCTATATACAGAAAATTGAAATCACCCACAATCACCACTCTGTGCTTACTACTAATATCTGCTATCTCCTTACATATTTGCTCTTCCAATTCTCGTTCCCTATTTGGCGGTCTATAATACACCCCTATAAGTGTTGCTAAACCTTTCTCATTTCTGAGTTCCACCCAAACAGCCTCCTTAATCGAGCCTTCTAGTCTGTCCTGCCAAAGCACTGCTGTGATATCCTCCCTGACAAGCAATGCAACACCCCCCACCTCTTGCCCCTCCGATTCTATCACATCTGAAACAATGAAATCTTGGAATATTTATTTGCCAATCGCAACCCTCCTGCAACCACGTTTCACTGATCGCCACAACATCATACTTCCAGATGTCAATCCAGGCTCTAAGCTCATCCACCTTTCTTACAATGCTCCTAGCATTAAAATATACACATTTAAGGGACCCATCATTTCTTATTCTCAGTTTATTTCTTTTCCCTTCTTTCTCTCCTACATATTGGGTCTGAGTGTTTCCCTTTTCTGCCTCCTGCCTCACACACTGCCTATTAGCTATCTGTGTTTGAGTCCCTCCCCCCAACCGTACTAGTTTAAAGTCTCCGCAGTTATTTTAGCAAATCTCCCCGCCAGGATATTGGTTCCCGCCAGGATATTGGACACTGTTATTTTTCTTTAAGTATCTAAAGTAAAGGTAAATTGCATTGATAGTTTTCTTTAAGTATCTGACGTAAATGATCCACTGTGACTAGTGAGCATGACACCTTGTAATTAATTATTCCGAATAATTCAAATGGTGCCGTTTCACTCTGGTGATATTAAAATGCCAGCCACAGCATTTATCTCCAGTTTAGCCCAAAGCATTTCAATGTTACACAGCCAGCCAGATGGGTTCTAATGATTCGTTTTGATTTGCCAAACTGTTAGCTTTATAATTCTAGTTGTGCATTACATACCGTTGGAACATCTGAATGGCTTCACAATAGATAATTACTGCATATTGTCTGTTGTCAACCTCAGATAATGACTCAAGTTCAGCAAGTTAAATTAACCCTTTAAAAATAGGGGCTGTGGAACATTATTAACGGATAGAAAAAAAGATGCTGAAAAGAAGATATGTTGCCACTTTGGGGGATTTTTGCTTGTTAATTTCTTCAAAGCTACAAAAAGATAAAATTGAGGACAAATCTAACAACAAATATTGTGCACTTTACAGCATTATGTTTAGCAAAATCGAGAACCAGAATGCTGCTCCCCAATTCATTTCTGCAAGCAAGATAATTTATAGCAGGCCAGAGAATTAAGTCCAAAGAACAATATTAATGGTGTTTTCCTCAAATGCATTTTACATAGAGATTGGTTCCAAAGTTTGCGCAATTACAGTTTACAGGGAAGTACTCGAACAATGGCCCATTATTAAACAAGTAGAACAAAATATACATACTTTCTTCACCCAATAGTTCAATCAGTTAACTACAATCAGGTGTGCATCAATTAACTGATCAAGACGTGCTTATTTTTTAAAAGCCGTGCTGTTTTTAACTAGTTATTCTAAAGAAAATGGATAAAGAACAATTGACCAGATTGTGGGCTGGTTAGAACTCAAGAAATATGAATTGTGATAATCTACAAAGGTCTGAACTCCACCAAGGGGAGCAGATTAGGGACAGCTGTAGAAGAGCTGGACCACATACTAAGCACTTCAGTTGACTCTGGCTTGTTTCAATTTTCTCACGAGAATATTTGTACAATTTACTGCTATTTGACTGGAATTTCCAAAGAGTAGTTGCAGGTTGCTTGATATATTTTCTATTTAGGAATTGAAGCAATTTTGTACTGCCCTTTCAACAATTAACATCATGGCAGAGGTACTCTGGATGGAACATGATAAGATAGTTTGGAGATTCTTTTATTGCCCAGTCATATGTTTCACTTGCATGTTGTTTTTATGTGAGATTACAATGGGGCTGAACAAAAGTCTGGATAAGGTGTTGAGAAGGAGATCATTGATGGTAGGGAAAGTAAATGGGAAGATTATGTAAGAACAACATCTTGGACACCTTTCAACGCCTTTGGATGAGTCCTTTAATGATGCAGCAGTCTTCTATAGTGTGATTAAGACCCATTGTTCAAGAATCATTGCTAGGGTGGCTGAAGTATTGGTCTTTTTTGAGGTGGGATTCTTTTTGATCTTACTATCGTTTGTGATCACCATAGTTCCCTCCTGATATGTTCCTGGTCCTTTGGAACTCTCCACAACACCCACTGATCTCACCAATGCCCCTAAATTCCCCCACAAACTTCCTCTCAGCCTTGCTCTGAATTTGATCTTGCTCTCTATAAATCTAATATGCACGATGGAATATTGCACATTACATTAATTGTGCCGTGTACGCCAATTTTTTTAATCCTGTACCCTTACTGCAGATGCACATTATACTCTGAGAAAGAAATTATTTAAAAATTGTTAATGATTGCTTAAAATCAATTTGCTGCTTTTCCAATTAATGCTTGAAAACCAGTAAAATAAGAATTCATTGCCACGGGAAAGAAAAAGGTTGGGTTCGCCAACTGTGTTCACTAGGTACAAGTTGATGAGACAGAGGTAATGGAGAAGCAGAACTGGAATGTTATTTTCATTCTCGGCAGATGAGCATTGCTGATGTGCCCAGCAGTTATTTTCCATTCACAATTCTGCTGAGGGGTTGATGTTGGTCATACCTTATCTTGAGAATGCTTCCAAAATGCCATTCAATAAAAAAATCCAGGATTTTGATTCAATGATGATTAAAGAATAACCTTGTATGTCATAAGTTATAGGAGCAGAATTAGGCCATTCGGCCCATCATGTCTACTCTGCCATTCAATCATGGCTGATTCATCTTTCCGTCTCAATCTTATTCTTCTGCCTTATCCCCCCATAACCCCTGACACCCCTATTGATCAAGAAACTACGTATCAATCTCTGCCCTAAATACCCATTGACATGGCCTCCACTGCCTTTTGTGGCAATGAATTCTACAGATTCACCACCTTCTGACTAAAGACATTCCTCCACATCTCCTTTCTAAAGGTACTTCCTTTTATTCTGAGGCTATGGCCACTGGTCCTAGACTCTCCCACTAGTAGAAACATCCTCTCCATATCCACTCCACCCAGGCCTTTCACTATTCGGTAAGTTTAAAAAAGGTCCCCCCTCATCCTTCGAAACTCCAGTGAATGCAGGCCCAGTGCATCAAACGCTCATCATATGTCAACCCAATTATTCCTGGGATTATTCTCATAAACCTCCTTTGAACCCTCTCCAATGCCTGCCTGCACATCCTTCCCAGAAGGGCCCATATGGGGCCCAGAACTGCTCACAATACTCCAAATGTGGTTTGAACAGTGCCTTATAAAGTCTCAGCATTACATCCCTGTTTTAATATTCTAGTCCTCTCTAAATAAATGCTAGCATTGCATTTGCTTTCCTTTCTACCGATTCGACTTGCAAATTAACTCTTTGGGAATCCTGCACAAGCACTCTCAAGTCCATTTGCACCTCCGATTTCTGAATTTTCTCCCCATTTAGAAAATAGTCGGCACCATTATTCCTACTACCAAAATGCATGACTCCACACTTTGCTGCACTATATTCCATCTGCCACTTCTTTGCCCACTCTCCCAACCTGTCCAAGTCCTTCTGCAGAGCCCCTGCTTTCTCTACACTACCTGCCCCTCCACCTATCTTCATATCATCTGCAAACTTAGCCACAAAGCCTTTAATTACCTCATCCAAATCATTAATATACAAGGTGGAAAGTAGCAGCCCCAGCACCGACCCCTGTGGAACTCCGCTAGTTACTGGCAGCTAACCAGAAAAATACCCCTCTATTGCCACTCTTTGCCTTCTCCAGCCAACCTGTTATCCATGCTAGTATCTTCCCTCTGATACCATGAGCTCTCATCTTCTTTAGCAGCCTCACCTTATCAAAGGCCTTCTGAAAATCAAGGTAAACAACATCCACTGATTCTCCTCTGTCTATCCAGCTATTTGCTTCCTCAATGAATTCCACAGGTTCATCCGGCAAGATCTCCCCTTCATAGGACTTCGGCCTATTTTATCATGAGCTTCTAAGTACTCAGAAACCACATCCTTTATAATGGACCCTAAAATCTTACCAACCACTGATGGTAAGCTATCCGGCCTATAGTTTCCATTCTTCTGCTTTGCTCGATCTGATGGATACAGTCACTCCCAGGTACACGTAGTTTTCCTGCATAACCTAACATGTCTGGTAGTTGGTGGCAAGTCTGGCAAATCCGAATCTTTCTCTTTGTCGCCTTGTAATTCATTCCAGGAGTCATTGAGTTTTGTTTGATGGTAATCCTCAGGATGCTGAATGTTATCTTGACACTGGAAATGCCACTCAATGTTTCAATGTTGTGTCATATATCATATCATATCATATATATACAGCGCGGAAACAGGCCTTTTCGGCCCACCAAGTCCGCGCCGCCCAGCGATCCCCGCACATTAACACTATCCTACACACACTACATACCCAGTCAAATTAACCTACATACCAAGTAGCCAAGTAGCAGTATTGCATTTGCCAGTTAATTATCCCTAGCCTTGCTTTTGTCCATGTCTTGACTGAATACAAGCTTGGACTGTTTCATTATCTGAGGAACTGTGAATGTGACAGAATACTGCAATTGCCAGTAAGCATCCAACTTCTAACTTTATGATTGAGGTTATTTTTGATCCAGCTGAAGATAGTTGGCTCGAGAACATTTCCCAAAGGAACTCTTGCAGCATTCTGGAGCTTTCAACAGTTGCAGCCACTTTTCAGATATAATTCCCACTCCTGAAGGAGGTTGCCTTGCACCCCTGTTGAAACCGGTTTGGGTTCCTTCATGTGCACTTGTTTACTTTTGCTTGTTATCAAAGACTGATGTGCCTCTCTGGAAATCTGCTCTCGTGTTTGGACCAAGCTATGAAGTCTGGAGACAAGGTGTGTTTGCAAAATCTAAATGGAAGATCACTGAGATGGTGTCACTACCAATGATGATTCTTCTGCTACTGATAGAGGAGGAATTGACCAGACTGGATTTGAGCTGCTTTCTGCGCTCAAGACAGAACAGAGCAATTTTCCACATTGCTGGCTATTGGGAGTTATAGTTGTACTGAAACAGCTTGACGGGGTACAGCAAGTTCAAGATTACATGTCTTCAGCACGACAGCTGGGATGTTGTTGAAGTCCATACCTTTTCTGTGATGAGTTTCAGCTGTTTCGAGTTTTGTTCGTTAAATGAAAACAAAGAAACTACAGGTGCTCTTAATCATGTGTGTCAGTAAACAATTCAAAATAGAAAAGCAATGATTGTTAATACTTTGAACATGAGTCTCATTTGAAATAAAGTTTTGAGAATTCATCTGCAGTTTGTTTGTCTTTTACAAAAAGTAGAAAATCTCAAGTTGTCATAGAATAAGAGGAGGCACAGAGCATGCATCCAAGATTAAGCACTGGGAAATTCTATGAGGTGCACGCATTCAGAATGCACAGATGTGGCTTTTAACTTTGTCTTGGAGGTGGTTTTGCTGACAGTCAGAAGCTGGGCTCTTGAGACAATGGCTTTAGCCTTGAAGGCAAGTTTGAACATATTAGAGCAAAGAAGATAAACTAAATTATATAATTGTGCTTTTATCAAAATACCTTGTCCAAAACTTTAACCTGGAAGCAAGAATTTGCTGTTATAATGGATTATTAGGCAGGAGTTTTCATTTAAAAAACCCATTAGAATTCATTCATTTTATGGTCTTGTACATTTGGTAGGTTATTTTAGTTATTTCCCAGGTTTCAGAATAATGAATTTCTTATCCCCTTCATTTTTTTGAAGTTTATGTGCACAGTAGGAGCAAAAATTGGCAAGCTTTACCTTTAACAGCGAGGGGTAAACTACTTTGTGAGACCACAGCAGTCCTCGCAGTAGAGATACTTGCGGCTGTTAAGTAAAAGGTTCATGATTTTGACAAAGCATCCATGAGGAACACAATGGACTTTTAAGGGAGGCCATTCTATTGGTATCAGTATTGATTTATTATTTTCACATGTACTGATATACAGTGAATAACTGTTTTGCGTGCTAACCAGGCCAATCACACTATAGAGGAGTACATCAGGTAGTTCCAAAAAGAAAATAGATAGAGTGCAGAATGTTGTGATAATAGCTACAGATAAAGCGTAGATTAAAATTAATTGTAGCGGCCACAGTGGGGTAGATTGGAAGATCGATAATTCATTCTTAGATTATGAGAGGTCCATTCAAGAGTCTAATAACAGAGGGACAAAGAAACCATTCTTGAATCTGGTAACTTGAGCTTTCAAGCTTTTGTATTTTCTGCCCAACGGGAGAGAGGAGAAGAGAGAATATTCAGGGTGTGAGTGGTCCTTTATTTTGTTGGCTGCTTTCCTAAGGCAGAGTAAAGTGTAAATGGAGGAGAGACTAGTTTGCAGGATGGACTGGGCTGCATTCATACCTCTGCAATTTTTTCTATCTTGACAGAAAATTTGCAAGATGGCGTGTTTTCTATGGTGCATTTGTAGAAGTTGGTATGAGTCGTTTGAGAAGTACATAATTTTCTTTGTCTACAAAGGTAGTATAGGCAGTGGTGTTCTTTCTCAGCCATAGTGTCAATGCAGCTGGTCGTTGACTTAGTAGCTCATTATAATAATAATATATTCCTTTATTCGTCCCACACCCGGGAAATTTACAGTGTTACAGCAACAAAGTGGATAGCAAGAGAGCAAGAGATCATTCATTCTAAATATAGAAGATACATAAATTGTCATCAGTTTTCTGTGTGTTCTTAGCTGTTATTGTTGACTGGTCTGCTGGGAGCAGTGCTGGTTGTGCAGTCTCACAGCAGCGGGACGGAAGGACCTCCTATATCTCTCCTTCACGCACTTGGAGTGAAGGAGTCTGTCACTGAAGGAGCTACTCAGTGCAGTGTCCTGCATGGGGTGGGAGTCGTTGTCCAGCAGCGATGTTAGCTTTGCCATCATCCTCCTCTCTCCCACCACCTGCACTGTCGAGGGGGCAACCCAGGACAGAGCTGGCCTTCCTGACCAGCTTGTCGAGTCTCTTCCCTTCCGCCGCTGAGATGCTGCTGCTCCAGCAGACCACTCCATAGAAAATGGCCGATGCAACCACCGTGTTGTAGAAGGTCCTTAG
The DNA here is from genome assembly GCF_053455715.1 of Rhinoraja longicauda. Lineage (NCBI taxonomy): Eukaryota > Metazoa > Chordata > Chondrichthyes > Rajiformes > Arhynchobatidae > Rhinoraja > Rhinoraja longicauda. The sequence continues at coordinate 123,266,421 of NC_135953.1, forward strand.
GAGTGCCCCCTGCACTCCAAAGGACCTGAGTCTCCTTAACAGATAAAGTCTGCTCTGGCCCTTTCTGTATAGCGCATCTGTGTTTTCAGTCCAGTTTATTGTTGAGGTAGACATTCAGGTACTTATAAGAGTCCACCCTCTGGATGTCCATTCCCTGGATGTTCACCGGTGTCGGGGGGGGGGGGCCTGGCTGCGCCTGCGGAAATCTACCACCATCTCCCTGGTTTTCCCCGCATTGATCCGGAGGCAGTTCCGCTGGCACCAGTCCACAAACTCCTTGATCAGTTCTCTGTACGCCCTGTCCTCGTCGCCCGTGATGAGGCCGACGATGGCAGAGTCGTCAGAGAACTTCTGTAGATAGGAGTCTGCAGAGCTGTGCCTGAAGTCCGCAGTGTACAGGGTGAACAAGAATGGCGCTAGCACTGTTCCCTGCGGAACCCCAGTGCTGCAGACCACCCTGTCCGAGACCAGGTCCTTTGTCCTCACATACTGTGGTCGGTTGGTGAGGTAGTCCAGAATCCAGGAAGTGAGGTGGTGATCCACTCCTGTGCGCTCCAGCTTGCCCCCCTAGAAGCCCCGGGTGGATGGTGTTGAATGCACTGGAGAAATCAAAGAACATGATTCTCGCAGTGCTATCCGGCTTCTCCAGGTGTGAAAGAGCTTTGTTCCATAGGTAGATGATGGCGTCCTCCACCCCGATGTGAGTCTGGTAGGCGAACTGCAGCGGATCCATTGATGGTCTCACCAGGGGGCGGAGATGGGCGAGGACCAGACGCTCCAGTGTCTTCATCAGGTGTGATGTCAGTGCTACCGGCCTGTAGCTGTTGAGTTCCTTCGGGTGCGGCGTCTTTGGTAACCGGTACCACGCAGGATGTTTTCCACAGCTATGGAACTCTCCCCAGTTTCAGGCTCAGATTGAAACTGGGGAGAGTTCCACAGCTGTGGAAAACATCATGTGGAAAACATAGCGTGCAAACCTCGCCTGGCCGATGGGTATCTGTATGTTTATTCTGGGACTTTAACTTGGTCTTGAATTGTCTCCTGGCATCCCTGATAACTTTACATAGATTTCCTGTAGAGGTCAAAACTTGGACCTCACTAGGGAGGCAAACTTGTGGTTCATCCATAGTTTCTGATTGGTTAACACTATAAACCTCTAGGCATGTAGTTGTCTACATATTTACTGAAGGAGTCTGCAAGAATAGTGGCATACACATTTAGGTTGGCCTCTGAGTCCTTGAATATGTACCAGTCCAGCGATTTGGAGCAGTTCATTATGAGCTCATCTGTTTCCTTAGATCAGCAATGTACGACTTTCTGTAACGCATCCTCACACTTGGCTTCTGTTTTTAAGCAAGGAGCACAGCCAGGAGGTCAGACTTTACAAAGGGCAAGTGGAGGATGGAGCGATAGGCGGCTTTGATTGTGTAGCTGAGGTCAAGGGTATTTGGGCATCTGGTGGGACAGGAGACACTTTGATAGTATTTTGATGGCGAGAAGATCATTATTTGAGCAGTTCAAGACAGTTGACACCAAGAAACTGCACTAATATGCTGGAGTTAATGCTCTTGAAACAATTGTCTTCCTGAGTTTATCCACAATTCCAATTGTCTTCAATTTTGTTTGGTACGATTGATGCAAATATTGGGGTGATATAAAAAGCAGCCACTCTCAACTTATCTCTGGAATTCTGCTCTTTTGAACCACGACTATAATGAATTCTGCAGCCACATTGTCCTGATAAAACCTAAAATCCATATCTGTGAGCAAGTAATGTATGGGAATCGCTCATGGAACACAGCATTTTCCATCGCTTTACTGGTGAGTGAGAGTCGATGGGTCGACGGATGGTTTGGATTTAACTGTCTTTTTCTGGGCAGGAATTAACCAAGAAAATGTTTCATTTTGTCAGGTAGATATCGGGTGAATGCCAGTGTTGCAGCTGGAACAGCTTGGACAGAGACATGACTATTTCTGGAGCATATCATCAGTCCCGCAGCCAAATTATGTTGGGATCCATAAACTATGCTCCGTTCATTGCCTTCTGCCATTTTTTAATATCAATGAATTGCTAATGAACCAGATTTTTCTTTTGAGATGTCTCAAGGGAAGTTAAGATAGATTATCCACTCTCAATGTCTTTAGTGCCAAACAATTTTGTCTTTCCAGTCATATTCTGCACTCTGCTCTAAATGAGGTGGCAATATTAACGGAACCTCATCCTGTTGCTTACATTTTCATCCCCATCCTCGATTGCTGTTTTCTGATCACTTACCTAAGTTTGTCTCTGATAGTCTGATTTTAATCCAGTTTGATCCGGAGTCACATCTGCTGCTTCCTCTGGCATGCACCTCTACACTTCTTGTTGCCTCTACACTTCTTCTTGCCCCAGATTTGATAGTAATGGTGGAGTGTGCAAGATGCTTTCTAACATGTTATGTTTTGCAACAGAATGCACTTCAACTGATGCTGATGGCCCACGTAATTGCATGTTTCCTTTAAAACTCCCAGGCTTTTTCTGAAGACATCCTATTTTATTTAACTCAGAGATAGTGAGACACAACACAATAGAGGATGCACTCAGTATTAAAGTCTCCACAGAGCCCATGCAATTGCCAATAATTCAAATTTAATTAGATTCATTTGTAACTTATAAATTGGTGAGAATTAAGTCAAGTAGATGTATCCCCTTGTGTTGGTTCCCTCAAAATCTGTTGCGGATGAATTTTCATTGCTGTGCCCTTTTAGACATGTCTGGCTTGGCCAGCTCCTGATGATGGCCATTTCCATCTCCCAGTGATCTGTGCCCCTGTCATGCATGCTGCTTACAAGTGATGCTTAACTTGATAACTGAATCATCAATTGACATGCTGGTAGATGATAATCATCAGGAGGTGTCCATGCCCATTTATAACTTCATGTGTCCTTGCAATTAATGTTGAGCACCCTAACCACATGTTTTCTCCTGACTTTCTACTGCAGAGCTGCTTTTGAAAGAAATGATTTTATGAGAATTATAATGCCAGCCTGTTTAAGTACACATCCCCAGATGTCTGTGGGGAGAACTTTAAAGGTTGGTTAAATAGGTTGTACTATGTCTGTGCCTAAATCGATGGTGTCTGTCGATTTATTGTGTTATTTGGTGTAAATAGTCTACTCGGCCATTTTGAGGATAATTATAAAAGGCACAACATCACCTTGACTCTAGAATTAAACATAGGCAACATCCACGCTTTGTTTTTCCAGAAAAGCTTTTTGAACCATAACCCAGCAGTTTCATAGTCATCACTCATCACTAAACTCATGTATTAAGAGTAGGCCTCTTGCACTGCTTGGAAATCCACCTCTCCAGACTTGTCTTACAATTAGATTTCTCTTTCATTTGAATTGGAGTTCCCTGGTTTAATTTGGGTAATTTACTTTCTCAATAAACTCATTTACTTCATTTTAATGGCTTGATTCTTTCAATATTTCAATAATTTTATTTTTCATTTTTTAATTATTTGCAGCAATTTTAATAACTGTTGAATTACAATCCTGACCTTGACAAAAGTCAAAACTTCACTCCCAACTTTGCTTTCTAGTGTAGATTGTCCGACATTCTAGAGCAGGGCCTCAGCAGCACACTGCCTGAGGTGTAATCGCTACGTGCTACACCACTTCCAACACTCCCTGGATACAGAGGTCAGCTTGATCTGTGCCCTTTACATTAATTCCAGGCAATTGAAGCTTGATTTAGCCCATTATGTAGCAATGTGAAGAGAGATTGGTCTACATTACCAGAGCATGATGTGTGGAAGATTTTACCACATTGCTAAAATGTGGTTTAACCATTTTCCTCAGAAGACATTCAACAAGAAGTGTTATTGTATATAATAACCTACCAATAATGGCACAATATAGGAATTTTAATTAGGAAAACACATCTTGGCAATGCTTGGATCGTTGAGTTGACAAAATCATTTGATGTACCCAATGGTAAAGGAACTTGGTGTAGGTGGGCTTTCTCTGGTATGTACTGCTAGCTGTGCTAGAATAGCGTCACCAGATGTGCACGTTTTTTTGATTTCTTGCTTCTAGGGAGTGATCATAGGGATCTGACATCATTGTATCTGAATATCTAGATCATTATCACAAATGTATTAGTTTAGTTTAGTTCAGAGATACAGTGCGGAAAAACCGAGTCTGCGCTGACCAGCGATCCCTGCACATTATCACTATCCTACACACACTAGGGAAATTTACATTTATACCAAGCCAATTAACCTACAAACCTTTACGTATTTGGAGTGTGGGAGGAATCCGAAGATCTCGGAGAGAACCCATGCGGTCACAGGCAGAACGTACAAACTTCGTACAGACAGCATGCGTAGTCGGAATCGAAACTTGATCTCTGGTACTGTAAGCACTGTAAGGCAGCAACTCTACTGCTGCGCCACCATGCAGGTCAGAGTATTTGAGCAGTGATTATATAAAGGGTGTACATCATGAATGCAGCTGTGAATGTGTATAAAGGGCCTAAAATCAATTTTTACAAGGAAAATCAAAGGAAAAAATTGGAAACCAGTGGAAGTTTGAGTTGTGATTTGATTTGCTAGACTGAAATCTGGTAGTATTGAGGATTGCCCTTTGCTTAAAAATCTTGGGAAGGGACGTCCAAGGCGACGAGTTCAAAGAAGCTCTTTAGTGCGTTGAATTATCTGGTCCTGATTCTGCCTCCCATCCCTCCAGAATTTCACTGATTTCCTTATTTTCAGCTGGATTCTTTCTCTATATTCCTATTTGAAAACATTTTATGAGTAAATTTTTTACTTCAATAGCTATATGGCTGGAATGCACATTTTCTTCGTATGCGTCAGATAAGCGCACACCAAGAAACTGTCCACACCAGACTCTGATATTAGTGACTCTTCAAAAGCAAAATATTGAACAAAGAAACAATTAAATTGTACGATATTCCAAAGTTTATTGATGTGCTGTTTTCTAGTTACTTTAAAGTCCAGAAATGGTTGCTTTTCATTAAATTTTTAATGAAACTACAGATAAGTGGCTAAATAATTGCTCTGTCCTTGGTAACCTGTTTCTTGTTCCTCCATCAACAAAAGAACAACAGCTGATTTAATCACTGTAATCCTTAAAAGAAAGTAGCAATTGTCAGTGTATGTAAATAATTGATGTAGGAAAAATATTGTTCAGAATGAGTGGGTCTTTTGCAACAATGTTCTCAGGAAGAGAATGCTGAGTCAGACGTAAGTTTGTGCATAATCTATTCCCATCCACGCGTAAGATCCAGGAAACATCGAGAGATTCAGTTCTGTTCATTTTACCATGGGTAGACTGTGGCACCACACAATTAATTGATTCCGATTAGAAATGTGTAATATTATGGAGAATAGAAGACCTTTTTGTGAATTATTCAACTTTTAGATTTATATGTGGTGCCCTGCTGGAGAAAATAATATTTGGGAAGTTATTTCCACATGTTGTTTTGGTTTTCATTCAAGATTTAGATTTTAGATTTAGATTTAGAGATACAGCATGGAAACAGGCCCTTCGGCCCACCGGGTCCACGCCGCCCAGCGATCCCCGCACATTAACACTATCCTACACGCACTAGGGACAATTTTTACATTTGCCCAGCCAATTAACCTACATACCTGTACGTCTTTGTTTGGAGTGTGGGAGGAAACCGACGATCTCGGAGAAAACCCGTGCAGGTCACGGGGAGAACGTACAAACTCCATACAGACGGCGCCCATAGTCAGGATCGAACCTGAGTCTCCGGCGCTGCATTCGCTGTAAGGCAGCAACTCTACCGCTGCGCCACCGTGCCGCCCAAGATCATTTTACAAAAGAAAATTATTTTGGGTAAATCTGTGCCTCTTTTTCCTGCATTTGTCAATCGGATGCCAAGTCCAAACTGACCATCGAACACCCATTTACTTTAATCCTACGTTCATGCTATTTTTTTCTTCTACTCATTTTCCTCATCAATTTTCCTGAAATTCTATCTATCACCTATATACTAGGGGGAAATATGCAGTGGCCATGTAACCGACCAACATGCACGTATTTGAGATTTAGGCGGAAATCAGAGCATGCGAAGGATACGCATGACGTCACAGGGAGAGCTGCAAAATCAACACAGACCCTGAGGTCAGGATTGAACCTGTACTGTGAGGCAGCGGCTTTGTTAGCTGTGCCACTGTGCTGCCCTTAGAGGTCTTAAATGTGTAAGTGACTAATAAAAAGATTAATAACTGAAGTAGTTGGTATTTTGGACCAGCACTTGCATACGTGAACTCGTGAGTATGCCCAATTGTAATTCTCACTTCGCAATGACATTTTTCCAGTACCATATACCTTTCTGCGTGCAACAGTTCTCTGACTAATTTATTGTTCATCCGTTCACTGCAGCAGTGTAGCATTCAACCACCATGCATTACACTTTGGAATTTTCTCTTCCACTTTACATATCTCCTCCATTTAAAAGCTTTAAAAAAAACACTGCAACTAAACTTTCAGTCAACTCTTTCAATTCTGCAACAAAGACTGGCCATCTGCTCCTTTTCTGTTCTGTGAAGGCACAGGAAGTTTTTTTGAATTAATTGCTTGTTCAAATCAGCCAAAGTCCCTATTTCTGGTTTCTATCCAATGATGACTCCTGGAAGATGTATTTGTTGGGACCTTGGTTGGCTAAACTGCCTGCTAACATTCCATATGAGCAGTATACATGATGTACTGTCATTTAGATGAAGCACTAGAAGACTGCTAGCCATTATGGAACTGTATCGCTACATGAATTGGGGACGAGTAAAAGCGAAAATTTGGAGACCTGAAAGCATAATTGCATTATGCTATTTTCCAGCATAATATACCTGAAAATTAATCTTCTTCCAGAAAGAAAACCAATACTGACCTTTCTACATCACTGGGAAAATGCAGCCAGGCATTTCCTGTCATCAGTCACTCACAAGCCTCTGATGTTAATTTCAAGTCAGGTGCATGGAATGATGTCATTCCCCAGGTGACACTTCTTGCGCGAGAACTTGGCTTACATGGTCATTGGATGTTCCTTTGTGAATCTTATCTCCACACCGAGCACCAACCTAACTCTTTGATTTCCACACCCTGCAAGCCTGCCTCCATTTTCTTCCGATCCTGATTATTTTTTCTCTTCCTTTGCAACCTTTGCAATTTTGGTCTCCTATTTTGAGGAAGGACATTATTGCTATTAAGGAAGTGCAGCGTAGGTGCACCAGGTTAATTCCCGGGTTGGCAGGTCTGACATATGATGAAAGAATGGGTAGACTGAGCTTGTATTCGCTGCAATTTAGAAAGATGAGGGGGGATCTTATAGAAACAAATAAAATTCTTAGAGGAATAGACAGGGTAGATGCAGGATTTTTTTCCCCGATGTTGGGGGAGTCCAGAACCAGGGGTCACAGTTTAAGAATAAGGGGTAGGTCATTTAGGACTGAGATAAGGAAAAACATTTTTACCTAGAGAATTGTGAATTTGTGGAATTCTCTGCCACAGAAGAGAGTGGAAGCCAATTCACTGGATGTGTACAAGAGAGAGTTAGTTTTAGCTCTTAGTGCTAAGGGAATCAAGGGACATGGGGGAAAAAGCCGGAATGGGGTACGGATTTTAGATGATCAGCCATGATCATATTGAATCGGCTTGAAGGGCCGAATGGCCTGCTCCTGCACCTATTTTCTAACCAGTCTCAACCAGCCTAACAATATTTCCATTCCTGCTGACCCTGTCTTCATTCCAGGCAATCTACCAGGCTCCAACAAATTACACACCTCCCAGTCTATATGAACTTGTGCAAAGATCACCAGGCTCAGCATGTCTGCCACTTTCCACTCCACAATTGGAGTGGAGTTACTCCAGCTATCTGTGGTTTAAACCAGCATCTGCAGTGCCTACCTGCACAATTGTAATCCTACCTCCACAATGGAACATTACATCATTTCTTGCACTACCATGGATTTGTTTATTTTTCCTAACTGTTTTGCACAAATGAAGAAGACATGAGAAATGCAGTTTTGTGGTTTCCAAAAAAAGATACAAAATGCTGGAGTAATTACATGGGTCAAGCAGCATCTCTGGAGAACATGGGTGGGCAATGTTTCAGGTCAGAACCCTTCAGTGTATCCACATTCTCCAAAGATGCTGTCTGACCCGTTGAGTTACTCCAGCACTTTGTGTCTTTTTCAAACGAATGACTTTTTTGTGCAGTCTTTTTCCTTTTTCCTGACTTTTTTTTTTTTTTTAACGGGTAAAATATGAATAATTTATGTTCTGGTGTGTTTGTCTGTTTATGTGCCTGTGATGCTGTTGCAACCAAAATATTTCTTGTACCCATATCTCACTGTACTTGTACACATGCCAATAAACTCTACTTGACAACTTGACAGGCTGGATTGGTTTTCTTTGGAATAGAGGAGATTAAATGGAATTTAATCAGGTGTCTAAAGGTTCTGAGCAGTCTGACATAAATGTGTCATTCTGTGAGCTTTTGTTGACTGCACCCTCTAACAAAATTATCTTTGATGAGGCAACAAAAGCAAAGATAAAGCCCTCAGCCAATTAAGTAAATCTAATATTTTAGGTAAGATTTTGTGCTCACGGCCATGATTTTTCCAAAGGGGATCCCTGCATAATCTAGAAATTAATGTTCCTGGGGTCTGTTAGTCACAAATATATGACTAACTATATTTCAATGGCAACTAGCACATAAGGTTTGCAGTTTATCAGTCAATCTGCAATTTATCTTTTTGGTTTGTTATTCCATTCAATATATTTTATTGAAAAACCAGTGTTCCCAAAACAGTGTAACAAGCATTTGTTTGTTTCTGAATTCAAATCATGTTCACCTGTCACTCATTCAAAACAGCATGTTCTCTATTCCCAGGCAATCTAAGTTTCCTCTATTAGCTGCGTGATAATACATCTTTTTTGAAGTTAACATTTACTACATCTTTATCTTTTAATATGTTGAAAGTGTCATCATCTTCCAAGTAATTGTAAACTCACGTAATTTATAATCGTTTCACTCCTAGCAAAGTTAAAATTAGGGGCCAAAAATTCTCAACTTCAGATTGTTTTAAATAATAGGTTTGTTTAAGCTATCCTCCATTTCACAGGAACATACCTCAGTTGTAACAAATGATTGTGTGCGTGAGCCAACAGCTTGCATGTTGCCAAAATGATCCTCTCAAAGAATATCTATAGATCACAGCTAACTAGTAAGTTTAAACAATTATCCCAACTGATACTCTCTGTAACATGTTGAATGTTAAGGAAACATAGCTCAGCCTTAACCCCTATTTCAGTTCACTTATTGAAAGGTTAGTTAAACAACTACACTCAAAATAACTAATACGGTACAATTTTACTTAAAATGCAGTTTGTTTTCTATTTCTACATTAATTTATTAATTGAAATAACTAATTGTACTAACACAAAATCATTTTAATTGAAAGGGTTGCTATGAAGCATAGAGTTGCGGAGTATTTCAGAGCTGTCGAAGAAGCATAAAGCTGGTAGTCATTCACTGATGTAGTTGCAAATGGGGGAAAACAATAGAAGGAACCATACTGCTTCAGCCAATGATTAAAGAAGAAAATAATCATTTCAAATAACAACTAAACTCTCTCCAATATTTTTCAAATTTGTATCCTTTTCCTTTCAACAATCTGTATGTCAAATGCAAACTATCAAGTACTAACTTTAAAAATATAGCCTAGATTTTGAAAATAATACTGGAATGGATTCAAAACAAAAAAGAGATAATGCAATGACAAACAATTGTTGAAAGTAAATGCAACAAATGTGAAATAAGAGAAGAAAATATCGTGAATACATAGGTCCATCAATGATCAGAGATTTACTTTGTCAGTTCCAAACTTTTGCCTGGCTCCTACCTTAAGAGAGTGTGTGTTTTTAGTCTGATGGTGGGCATGTAGTGACATGGCCTAACCAATGGGACTGTCTGTGTGCATTTAGAGTCTTGATGCTGGATATGTTGAAACATAGAAACACAGAAAATAGGTGCAGGAGTAGGCCATTCGGCCCTTCACCGCCATTCAATATGATCATGGCTGATCATCCAACTCAGTATCCTGTACCTGCCTTCTCTCCATACCCCCTGATCCCTTTAGCATAAAGGGCCACATCTAACTCCCTCTTAAATATAGCCAATGAACTGGCCTCAACTACCTTCTGTGGCAGAGAATTCCACAGACTCACCACTCTCTGTGTGAAGAAATGTTTTCTCATCTCGGTCCTAAAAGACTTCCCCCTTATCCTTAAGCTGTGACCCCTGGTTCTGGACTCCCCCAACATCGGGAACAATCTTCCCGCATCTAGCCTCTCCAACCCCTTAAGAATTTTATATGTTTCTATAAGATCCCCCCTCAGTCTTCTAAATTCCAGCGAGTACAAGCCCAGTCTATCCAGTCTTTCCTCATATGAAAGTCCCGCCATCCCAGGGACCTAGGGGAAGATTGACCTAGGGGAAGATGTTGGATCCTGTAACAACTTTGTGGAGCAGAGCTTAATAGCATCTTTCCAGTGCTTTGAGATACCTGCTGTAGTCAGTCCAAATCTCAGAAGCGTATAAACGAACAGGGTTTACAATGCCAAGTCTGAGGCCGTAATCTTCAAAATCACTTTTCCTCAGTTAATCAGTGGTTGTGCTGCTGCACTGAAGGAAATGGTGAATTTCATTGTTAATTTCTGGATTTCTTGACCGATGGCTCCTGAGAAATGGTATGTTATTGTCAGAGGACAGTGCTGAGAAAGTTGAAAGGGGACCTTTGTCTTGTGGATCTCCAACCTTTGGATCTCATTATGGCCTATAATCACACCATTCTTTTTTGAATTCAGTAGTTCTCTACTTCTGGTCAATTGTGCATCATCCTTATTTTTGTACCACCATAAACTGCCCTATCTTCATCCATTCATTTTGATTAATCCTCTGAGAAGACTGAGCAATTGTGTATATGTGCACTCATATATTGATGATCTCTGTTGATTATTAATACAATTTTGATTGTTTAACTGCATGACCAACTGCTGACAAGTTCCTACCCTACAAAAATTAAACAATGTTGGAGAGTCTCAGTTATTTGTATAATCCTGAGTGCCTCTGTAAGACCTTTACAAAACTGAACATTTATTAGATTGTAGGTTTAGTTCTTTACTAGCCCAAGACCAGTGGATTCTTGAAGGATATCATTCAGGATTTGCTTTGCTTTTAAATCTTTATTCTAAATACATAATGTTGTTAGTACTCAAAGTTTTATCATAATTGTTTCTATTTTAGCAGAATTCAGCCAAATGTGTTGTATCATCTGACAAAAAAAGTCAGTTCTAACAAATCTAACTAAAATTAATTCCAATATTTGATAGTTAGATGAAACCCAAAGCAACAAACAAAACATTGCTGTGGTGTGTTGTGGAAATGATGCATACATACCTCTATCCAACTTTAAAATACAGTTATAAACATTAAATATGGTGAATTATATTTTTCAAACAAATATTTTAAATTTAAAAATGAAAAAAACTTATTGCAGAAAGCCAAAAAATAAATGGGCAGGGTGTCAATTTCTATCACATCCAATGGAAAATATGCTCTATGGTGCGTTGATTTTCAAAACATTGAGCTGTATTCTTCTGCTTAACCCTTTCGCTGCGACAGCTAAAATTTCACTAATTGGGTTCCATGCTGGGTTCAAAATGGAGCCACTGTGTTGCTCACATATGCTATGTTTGAGACAAAATATCACCAATAAAGACTAAAGCTGGAGTTTTAGAGTAATTGAAAAGGTTGTAGAACATGATCAGGACTCCCAAATAGTGAAATCAGATTTCACCCCAAAATATGCTAAATTATGTAAATGTACCAATTAACATATTGGTGTATACGATAAGTACTTTTTGATAAAAAATATGTGCAGATTCAATAAAAATCCAGGTTTTATAAAGTGAATAATTTGTGAATATAGTTCTTTGAACATATCGTGGGTGATTATATCCCAAATAATTCTTGGAAATTGAAATATCAAATGCACAAAAGCATGAATACTCATGCAATGTCAAACCACAATGTCAGTTTCAAATTCACTCACTGTACCATGGTATAATAAGTCATAACTTTCTAGCATACAGTTTGTTTGTAGCCTATTCATATTCAATTTTATCCACTGTATAGTACCATTTGAAACATTTAGGGAAAAACATTGGACGTTCACAGTCCTCACAGTGGTTCTCGTCTGGTGGCACTGAGCAGAGGCATGATCCGAGCAAACAATACATTCAGGCCTGTACCTTTTATGCTCATATTCTGCACAAAAATGTTGTTCTACTAGCCGCCTTTTCCTTTGCTGATCAACAGTGTCTGCTTTGGTCTTTGCATTGGTATGAATGTTCACTGGAATGAGAGAGTCAATAACTTTCCAGCAGAAACCAATCTGATCAAATGTGCTCATCAGGATGTGAAAGTTTATGTGATAAAACCATTCACAAGTGCAGTTTCCCTCACAAAGTGGAAATTAACAATACCATTTCTGGCATTTGTGTGGATAACAGTAGTAAGCTGATAATTGGTCAAATCTGTCGACGCTGCCTATAAATTTGTTGTAGTCCTGCACTAGGGCTGGCTGCTTCACAGTCTGTTTTTCCATTCGTTCTTTGACCAAATTTCCTTGTCGACAGTCTCATTTCCATATATAGATGAGAGACAACTGGCACGGGCTGTGTCCTGCTATGTGGTAAAAGTAAGGCCATCAGTAGAATTCCAAAACAGAGGTTGATCCTCTTGTTTCAGCTTTATGTCTGCTTTACCAACTTTTTTGGGCAAACCTTTTCGGTTTGATCTTACAGTACCACAAGCACCCAGTCTACTTTTTTTTCAAGCTAAGAAATAGCTCAAGGTTGGAGAAAAAGCTGTCCATATATACCTTATGACCATTGGAATCAATTCCATTCACGAGTTTTCACCACACCAGACCCCAAGGTCATCTTGCGATCATTGTTCTCACTTTTACCGGTGTAAACATTCCATCGTAGATTATATCCATTCACTGAATCACACAAAGCCCAGATTTTTATACCCCATTTACCAGGCTTATTGGTGATATACCAATGGGCGCCGCAACGGTCTGTCTTCGTCTTTTTCCTTCTTTGTGTTTTTAGTTTGGTGTAAAATGTATGCTTTAGTTTATCTTTAGTTTCGTATTTGTGGGGGTGGGTGGGGGAAACTTTTCTTATCTCTTTCCTCGACGGAGATGCGACTTTTTCCATGTTGTATCTCCATTTGCACTGCGGCCTAACATCGTGGAGTTGGCGGCCTCTTGTTTGGGACTTCTAGAGCTACAAAACCGCGGAGCCTGCAGACTTTAACATCTTAGAGCGGGCGATCCCTCAGCCAGGGGTCGGCCTTTGGTGCTCCAACCTGCGGGAGCTGCGGACTTTAACATCGTGAAGCTCGCGGTCCTTGGTTAGGGACCGATTTCAGGTACTCCACACCGCAGGAGTTTCGACCGTCCCGATGTGGGAGCTTAGACTGCCCCAACGTGGGGGTTTGATCGCTGTCTGCGGATGATTCGACTCCCCCGACCGCGGGAGGAAAGGAGGAAAGAAGATAAGACTTTATTGCCTTCCATCACAGTGGGGAATGTGGAAGAGGCTGCGGTGGATGTTTATGTCAAATTTTTATGTAGTTGTGTGTCTGGTTGCTTTTTTGGCGTAACTGTATGGCAAACCAAATTCCTTGTACGTTGCAAAACATACTTGGTGAATAAATTATGATTATGATATATTGCTTGAAACTCAAGCGGCCTTTGAATCCTTTCATTATATCATCTATTCATATTTCATGGTGTGGCTGAGAAATTTAAATATGTATCTTTACAAGATTTATCACCGGATGTATTTTGTACAGTGGGTCACAATTGACATGACCCTTCACCTTTTGATTGGCATCCTCATTGAAATGCAGGAAGGAACGCAGAAGTATGTATCGGTCCCTACTCATCACTTGACTGAAACCCTGGGTTTGTGTCAGCCAAAACCTATCCCAGTAATCATGGAGGTGATTTTTACTACACAGGTCCTTGGTGATTTCAAGGGCCACATACACTTTCATTTCTTCCTCAGAAGTATCATGCCACTTTCTAAATCTTGTTGAGGGTGGTAGCTCATCATCAATAACAGGATTGTCAAAGAATTGTAAGGCATATCTATTTGTTTCATCAGCCATAAGTGCAAATATGGCAGGTGGAAAAAAGGCAGTGAAGAAATCACCTGGTTGGTCATGTCCAGGTTCCATTGGAACCCTTGATCCTAGCTCAGACTGACCAACCACGAAATAAGGTTGAGGGATCGAAGGTAGGATGGTGCTTATCAGCGGGACCTAATTTGAAGGAATTCTGAGTATTAGTCAACACTGCAGGCCCACGATTCTGTGCTACACACCTTGCAGGGGTAGGGGACGCATTGCCACTGTCCACGTCGTCCCCTTGGTCTGATTTTTAGTCACTTTCAGAGGCGTTGTCATCAAAGATTTCCCTTTCAATATCATCGTTCTTACCCAGTTCATTGTCGAAATCATTTGAAAGTTCCTCACCTTCAGAGTCTCTGTCTGCAAAGATCTTGCATAGAATGGACTCACCAGTTTGTCTCCTACGATAATCCGCCATGGTGGTTTTGGAAACAAAAATTTCACATGCAAAATACTCATGAATACTCAACCATTTCTCGAGTGTTATCTCGAGAGCACCAGTCCAATCCTAAACCTGACCCTAATCCTTGGTGGTTTTATAAACAAAAATTCTCGGGATTTTTGAATGAAAAGTTCACACGCACAATTCTCGCGATTTTGGAATGAAAACTCCCATTTCTCGAGTGTTATCACGAGAGCTCCAGTCTGAAACTGAATGCCAGCGACGTCTATTAGCGACTCCTAACACTATGGTTATTGTAAAATACGTCTCAACTTGTTTGAAACAAAGTTGCCAATTGGCATACACCCGCAGAAAGAAGTGACTTCAGTCGCCATTTGGCATACATGCGCATCGATAGGGTTAATATTAATCTTTATATTGCACGCAATTGCACCAATAGTATTGTCCCCATAATCTGCTCTACCTAATGTATTTTTATGCATTTCATTTTGTCATAGTTTGCCTACACTTTTGGCATAAACATATACTAGCCATTGGTTGATGAGCTAAAATCTGGACCAAAGGTTGTTTGTGTCTAGACAGATCATGCTGAGAACAAAATTATATAAGCATTGGCAATGCTTTTACCTTCATATACAATGGGCTCCTGTAGAAAATTGCTCCACTCATTGTTTTAATACATGGTTAGATCCTGTCATATTTTCAGTACTGAATTTCACAATGCCAGTTTTTTAATGTAACTTTTCCATGTTACTGTTACTGATTCTGTGTCAGTGAACTCCTCCTAAGTTGCCTCCATTAACCAAGGCCAAATAATTTCTGTCAATGCCACTATCTCAAAGTAAATGTACAAATGTGACGCAATGTTATTTGTCATCAAATATATAGATATCGATTGTAGCTCTTAAATAAATGCATTGCAACATTATAAAAGAATGCTTAAATATAGGGTTCTCTGTTTAGTGGCCATAGTACTGTTGCCCAGGTTTCTGTTTAATGTTTTTAATTGAAAGTATCAAATAATCATTTAAGCAAGAGTCTAGCATAATATGGCATATTATTCACCATTTGATGGTTTTGTTTAAATATCACCAGTGCTGCTTGTCAGCGTTTGAAATGATCATTGTTAGATCCTCAGTGTTCAACTTCAAACATTTCTATTGTAAAACCTTTGAGGTTATTATTAGGCATGTACATTCCAGACTGGTCTTTTTAAAGTTATATACAAATCATATGTAGCATTTAAGTGAATACATATGTGCAATGATGTGCATCCTGATTGGATTGGATTCATTCTTTAACCTTTATTTCAAATATATATATATATATATATATGTAAGAAATGTAAAACCAGATGCCCCTTTTTTTAAAACTGTAACTTTTTGAATTTAGGAAGGCTCTGAAACTGAGTGGATGTCATTGAACATGTAGCTAATGGATAAGAGACTGTTAGGAAAAGAGTGGTTAATGGTTCATTCTTTTGTTAAACATGGAATGTTAAATGGGAATTGGTTCTTTTAATCTCGACAAACAGATTCAAAGGCTGCCGGCGACACCAATTACATTTGGGTGATTCACCAATGGAAAGAACAAAGATCACAGTTAACATGTTTTGTTAGATTGGCACATGTTCTCATCTGCCATCTCTGGGTGTTGAGGATGGGAGGGAGAGGGAATCATGAGCATTTAAAATTATTTACTAAAGGTCATAAGGAATAGGAGCAGAATTAGGTCATTTGGCCCATCTAGTCTACTCCGCCATTCAATCATGGCTGAATATCTGCCCCTCCTACCTCTATTCTCATGTCTTCTCCCCATAACCCCTGACACCCGTACTAATCAAGAATCTATCTATCTGTTATTTTCCAAGATGATAAATAGTGTCCAAGTAGTAGGTGAGAAAGTTATCTTCCCATTTATAAAAATATGCAACATTAACCACTCAATAATGGAGATGTTTTCAACCTGTCTTCTTTACAACATGTCACAGATACTGACCACAGTAGAATTGTTCTGACATCAGTGTAGTTTTTACAATACGATATGATAGAACTTTACTTGACAGGAGGGAAATTGGACTGCCAACAGTCATAAAACACATGATACATGAAATTAAAGTGACGAATGAAAAGGATTGGGGATGTGCAAAGATTGAGTGGGTGGGGGGGGAGGAGTTGTACCAGTTTGATAGTCACCTATCAAATGAATCTCCTGTGGCGTTCTGTGCTGCATCTTGATGGAACCAGTCTGTTGCTGAAGGTACTCCTCAGGTTGACCAGTGTGTCATGGAGGGGGTGAGCTGTATTGTCCAAGATACTCCGCAGTTTGAGGAACATCCTCCCCTCCAAGACCACCTCCCATGATTCCAACTCCGCCCTGGGACAGCGCCAGCCTTCCTGATGAGTTTGTTAATCCTATTGGCGCCCCCGGCCGCCCTGCTGCCCTAGCACACGACAGCGAAGATGGCACTGGCTACCACCGATTGATAGAACATCTGCAGCATCTTGCTGCAGACGTTGAAGGAGCGGAGCCTTCTCAAAATGTACAGCCGGCTCTGTCCCTTCTTGTACAGGGCCTCAGTGTTCCTGGACCAGTTCAGTTTACCGTCCAGGTAAATTCCAAGGTATTTGCAAGCTGCACATCCATACCATTGATGGAGACAGGGGACCTTACAATTACCTTTTGTAATTGTTAGATTATTTATTTTATATTTGTCAATGTTAAAATAAACGTGCCTTTCATAATCATTGCTGAGAATTGGACCTAAAAGGCTGTAGACCTTTTCAGTCGCCCAAAGTCAAGAAATGATGTGCTTGAAATGTTATTATCTCATCCTTAACTACTTTCTACTTCAATTCGTTGATTATTTTATAGACAATAGACAATAGGTGCAGGAGGAGGCCATTCGGTCCTTCGAGCCAGCACCGCCATTCAATGTGATCATGGCTGATCATTCTCAATCAGTACCCCCTTCCTGCCTTCTCCCCATACCCCCTGACTCCGCTATCCTTAAGAGCTCTATCCAGCTCTCTCTTGAATGCATTCAGAGAATTGGCCTCCACTGCCTTCAGAGAATTCCACAGATTCACAACTCTCTGACTGAAAAAGTTTTTCCTCATCTCAGTTCTAAATGGCCTAACCCTTATTCTTAAACTGTGGCCCCTTGTTCTGGACTCCCCCAACATTGGGAACATGTTTCCTGCCTCTAACGTGTCCAACCCCTTAATAATCTTATACCAACATTTATATTCACCCGCATTGAATGCATGATAGGGTAATGGAAGATTTTCTATTCTAATAATTCATAAATGATGTGAATGTTCCTAAGAAAATACAGTGGAATCATTAAAACCATTCATTATTTGTAAGTGACACCCTGAAGAGTATTGGTTGAATAGAATAAAATTTCACTAATGGGTCATGAACTGACACACATTTACTTAAAATGGAGTTAATGGTGATTTTTGTTTTGTTTTTAGGTAAACTCACTCAGGTGATTTTTGGACACTGGGATGTCGTAACCTGTTTAGCCAGATCTGAGTCGTACATTGGAGGTGACTGTTATGTCCTGTCAGGGTCACGAGATGCAACTCTACTTCTCTGGTACTGGAATGGGAAGAACCACAGTGTTGGAGAATATCCCAACAGTAAGTAAAAGAGCAAAACAATACACATTTTTGTTTCTGTGATATTTCTGTTTCGCTTTCACTAGGCATTTCATCTATTCAAACTTTGGGTTGCAGTAATGCAAAATCAAAGGTTTATTCCAGAATTTTGAGCCAGCAGCTGGCCATTCACGCTTACCACAAGCCTACATGGCAGGCAGAAACTCTTTTTTGTATGTATATAAATGGTATAATTTCCAAAACAAAGCTAATCTGTTCCTCATTTCTTGTTCTGGGAAGTGGGGAGTTGCAATGGGCAGGTGCAGTGGGCAGAGCAAGTCTTGTCCGCAAAACAGTTGAACAAAATTGTAACATTGCTTGGTTAACCAGCTGTCGAATTCAACAAATTATTCAGGATGTTTCTGAATGGTCTGAATTTCTGTTATTCAAAAGTTTGCAAAAAGATGTGAATATTTAACATTGGAAAATAAATCCCCAAAAAAGTGTAAAAACAGGGGAAAAAAGGTGTAAATTACCCTATGTTTTGCTTCTTTCCATTCGTATGTCTGGAGTCCCTATCCGGCACTTGGTCTAACCTGGCAGATTCTTTGTGTAAATGGTGGGGCACCTTTACTACCCTGCTGGATTCTGAGTCTATGTGGGCACGCAGTTGGGATAAAGCTGGCCAGGAAGAGCCAGCTAGTTTAGGACTTGCACATTCCCCATGTCTGTTGTCTGTAGACAGGATTGCTGAACTAGCTGCCACTTGCATACAGAAATCAATTCTCTCTTAACCTCTCTCTCAGCTGACTAGCTGCAAATGCCTTAACTCTAAAATTCTTCTTCAAACTTCTCCACTTTGCTTTCTGTATCCCCTCCTATTAAGAAGCTCCTTAAAACCTGGGTACCTCTGACCAAGCTTTTGATTGTCTGCCCAAATACCTTGTGAAGTAACTTAGAAAATGAATTACCAAGCTCAGACGGTATCCTGAAATCATGCAGCCTGATCAGTCTGGCAGTCTGTTCATTGGAGACTTATAGAAGAAAAAGATATAGGAACCACGCAGTTAAATTCTGTGGGACAACCATGCAATCCATGGTGAACAAGCATCACCCTCTCCCTAAACCACTCATTTGCCATTAAATTTATAATTATTTTTATTAAAACACCATTCCAATATTGTTCCGATAAAGACTATATCCCCTACTCCCAATTTCTCCGTCTACACCGCATCTGAACCCAAGATGAGGTGTTCCATACCAGGACATCTGAAATATCCTCATTCTTTAGGGAACGGGGATTCCCCTCTTCCATCATAGATGAGGCCCTCACTAGGGTCTCCTCGATATCTTGCAGCTCCGCTCTTGCTCCCCTCCCCCCAGTTACGACAGGAACTCACCTTTCACCCCATCAGTCATTGAATAGAGGATATGGGGGGAAGGCAGGAGAATGGGGTTAGGAGGAAGAGATACAGCACATAATCCTCCGACATCTTCGCAACCTCCAACGGGATCCCACCACCAGCCACATCTTCCGATCTCCACGCCTTTTCACTTTCCGCAGAGACCATTCCCTCCGCAACTCCCTGGTTAACTCGTCCCTTCCCACCCAAACCACCCCTTTTCACTGAGCACCTCTGCTTATTCTGCCTAAACCTACCTGATCTCCCGGTTGCTAAACACCAACTCCCCCTCCCATTCCCACACTGACCTTTCTGTCCTGGGCCTCCTCCATTGTCAGAGTGAGGCCCAATGCAAATTGAACAACGCCTCATGTTTTGTTTGGGCAGCTTACACCCCAGCAGTAAGTATATTGACCTCTAACTTCAAGTAATCCTCGCTTTCCCTTTGTCTCCATCCCTTGCCCCTTCCCAGTTCTCCGGCCAGTCTGACTGTCCTCAATTACATTTTACCTCTGTTTGCTTTGTTGTTACCTTCTCCTCGCTATCAATGATCTATTCTATATTTTCCTTGAGCTCCATCCCCTTTGTCTCGTTTACACACCTTGCACTTCCTTATCTCTGTATCTCCCTCTCCCCTGACTCAGTCTGAAGAAGGGTCTCGACCCGAAATGTCACCCATTCCTTCTATCCAGAGATGCTGCCTGTTCCGCTGATTTACTCCAGCATTTTATGTCTATATTCCGATATTGTTCTTTATTAAAAACTGAAACCTTAAAGACATTTTGAAAGAAGAACTGTTAGAGCAGAGTAATTTCATGTTACATGGACTGAGAGATTGATGAGACATTGCCACCACTGGAAATATGGTATCAATGCATGGTGATAAGTTCTCATAGGCAATTTTTATTGCAAAGTAGTATGACAAAATTTTATCCCAGGCTTTGCTGAGCATGGTGCATCACTAGTACTCATACAAAGCTGCACAATTGAACTTGCTGATTGGGAGCATTCACATCCATTTCAATGAGGCCATGAGCAGTGATGAATGTAGATGGTTGAGAATAAGCACCCAGAATCAAAAGGATTAGGGCGGCACGGTAGCGCAGCGGTAGAGTTGCTGCTTTACAGCGAATGCAGCGCCGGAGACTCAGGTTCGATCCTGACTACGGGAGCTGCACTGTAAGGAGTTTGTACGTTCTCCCCGTGACCTGCGTGGGTTTTCTCCGAGATCTTCGGTTTCCTCCCACACTCCAAAGACGTACAGGTATGTAGGTTAATTGGCTGGGTAAATGTAAAAATTGTCCCTAGTGGGTGTAGGATAGTGTTAATGTACGGGGATCGCTGGGCGGCATGGACTTGGTGGGCCGAAAAGGCCTGTTTCCGGCTGTATATATATGATATGATATGATATGATATTTCCTTAGTTTTTCCTTGTGTCGAAAGAGTCAAATTCTTCTGAATGTTCCTGATCCTTTAGAGTCTAAACAGCAGGATATAGCGATAGTTTTTCTGGCAAGAATCTGCAACAAGTTAAAATATTTTGTAGTGCAAGTCCTAAACTTGTTAATATTTATGTGGGTGAAGGCCAGCAGTTGTGCGCAGTTCTGCCTGTGTTCCAATCTTCTAAATCTTTTTTTTGTTAAAATGTTTTGAATTTAGCCAGAAAGCAATTTTGTTTCTGAAAATCACTCTGCCATTTCTAGGTTTTAAACATTATGCCATCCATTTTCCCCCCTCCTTTCAAGCTTTAATGTCTTTCCACTTTGCTCCCATAATACTCACTCATTTTGACCAGCATTGCAGTTATCTTTCCACAGTTAACTGACTCTATTTTTTTCTAATCCTGCTTCTGTGAAACATTGTAAGCAATCCGTGCATAACCAACATTAATGCCCAGTTATTCCAGTTAAAATGTGGTTCAAGTTGCACATATTATTTGGTGCGGGTATGTTTAAATAGATTGAAATTTGGGAGAATCCTTGCCTTTTGACGTGAATACAGTTCAAGTAGTTCTGTAGATTGAGATTCAGATCCTTCGGTACAGGAATACTGTGTAATACAGTGCTGTCATGACAGGTTGCCAGCAATTGTCAGTTTATCAAAGGCTTTGGTAAAGGAATAGACGTTCTGAGGTTCACACACTTACTATTTTCTGTATTTAAAGCATTGGTTTGGGGAACAGCTGCTGAATATTACATTGATTTCAGTAAAAGTGTACAGCTGGTTTGAATTTGTCTGCAAAGGTATGGGGATGAAGTTTTGCCTTGATGTTTTCTGCATTAGAAGTAAAACCATGTATTTAATTGACTTGAAATAAAGTTCTAATGATGATGACCAGTGCACACAGAACAGAAATGGAAGGTTCCATACATCAGAGATCTGGATTATGCCTTTTGTAATTCAGCACCTGTTGTAAGCCTTAATGCTCAATCCATGGGCCTGTGGGATGAATTAAAATACTATGGTTCCCAGATTGTTATCTTTGGAAAGAGTTTTAATAATTAAATAGTTCATGAAGGGCCCCTAGTGTTAAAGACCCAAACTGCGGGATCAAGGTACCAGTCAAACCCTTGAGACAGAAGCATTCATACCACTGGCTAAGGGGAGAAACCTTTTCTCACTTCCCCACAGTCATTAAGGAATGGTATTAAATACTTCATTAGTTTTATTGGTAAGATATCTTGAAATTGTTTGTAGAATGCAGGTCGTGAATTATGAATCCACAAATGATTCCCCCCATTTTGCCATCTATATACTAAAACTATCGTTTGTTTGTTTGTTTGTGCCTGAACTACAGCCAAAACGGTACACGATAGCACAACAATTTTAGGCCCACCTTACTCACCATCGTCCCTTTGGCGCTAATGGAAGAAGTTTCATTGAAATCGGTGTTATATTTACCGGGGGTAGAGGCAGGAGGGGAGAGGGGGTGGTGGGGGGAGAGGGGGATGGAGAGAGGGGGAGGGGAGGGGGAGAGGGATGGAGGGAGGGGTGGAGGAGAGGTGGAGGAAGGAGGGGTGAGGAGAGGGGTGGAGGGATGGGGGGAGTGGGGGGAAGGGGGGAAGGGGAGGGGAGAGGGTGAGGGGGTGGTAGAGGGGGTGGTAGAGGGTTTGGGCCCAACAGGTCCACTTGGTCTAGTCATTATTTAAACCTATGTAAGAATTTTGTAACAAATTTGTCTTTTATTTCTATCTGTACATATGCTTTTCAAAATTAAAATTTTATTTATTTTTAATAAATAAATAATTAAAAAAACAGATTTTTTTTTTTTAAAACCTTGATCATATTGGTTTAATTGATGTCAAATTGCAAGTTTCACATATCTGTAACAATGTTTTTTTGTTAACTTTGTAAGTGTAGTTATTCGTGTCTATTTATAGAATAAACAACAACTTGAGTCATTTGCTTTTATAAGAAAGTAGAAAACTCTCTGCATCTTACTGCCCTTATTGGAAGGTCTTTACTAAATATTCTTGCCTGGGGCATGAGAAGAAGCTACTGTTTATCCTACTTTCTCGTACTGGGTTAGACATGCAAATCGGTGTATATAAGCAGGGCCATTTTCATGTTGTTATCAGAACCAATCTACCTGATTTGTACACATTATGGAAAAATTGATCGATAGGTATTACCGTTTCTTTTCAAATCCTAAAATAGATTGAATTTTATTTTTGCATGCAGAATTAAATTGTTTCACATTGAAGTGGGTGAAAATTCAGATTAGTTTAGATGCTGGCATTTAAAACTGTCAAATTATATAGGATTTCCATTCAGTTTTGTGCTGAATATGCTCCTTTCAGTTTTAAACCATTGTATTTTCAATTAATTATTAAAAGCTACTCTGTAAAACTATAATCATTAAATCATTTGCAAATTGTATTTTTCTCATTGCTGTTTTAAGTTTGACCTGTAGCAGCTAATCATATCAGGATAGCTTTTCTAACATCAGTTTTGAAATTGGTCAGATTACATGATAAATTTTGCATTTCAACTAGCAGAAGAAAATTGGAGACATAGTATATAAGAGACATACTACATTCACTAATAATATTTATATGTCAATCTTCATGTTAACAACTATTATAGAGATATCTGGTGAAGTGCCTAAATATTTTACAAAAACACAACACATCTAAATGAAAAGGGAAAAAAAGGGATATTCCTGAATTCTGATTTAAAATATACTTTACATCATCGTCTATTTATGCAATGCAAATAGAGAACAAAGTGCATTTTAACATTAAAAGATAATGCCCAAAACATGACTGAGAAAAATCAGGAATAAATCATGGATTAAGATGTGTAGGAAGGAACTGCGGATGCTGGTTTAAAACTGAAGATCGGCACCAAAAGTTGGAGTAACTCAGCGGGTCAGACAGCATCTCTGGAGAAAAGGAATAGGTGATGTTTCAGGTCCAGACCCTTCAGGCTCTGAGTTGGAATGGGAAACGAGAGATATGGACGATGATGTAGAGAGAGATAGAATGAATGAAAGATATGCAAAAGATTAAGATATTGTGAGTCATAGAAACATAGAAACATAGAAAATAGGTGCAGGAGGAGGCCATTCGGCCCTTCGAGCCAGCACCGCCATTCATTGTGATCATGGCTGATCGTCCACAATCAATAATCCGTGCCTACCTTCTCCCCATATCCCTTGATTCCACTAGCCCCTAGAGCTCTATCTAACTCTCTTTTAAATCCATCCAGTGATTTGGCCTCCACTGCCCTCTGTGGCAGAGAATTCCACAAATTCACAACTCTCTGGGTGAAAAAGATGCTTCTCACCTCAGTTTTAAATGCCCTCCCCTTTATTCTAAGACTGTGGCCCCTGGTTCTGGACTCACCCAACATTGGGAACATTTTTCCTGCATTTAGCTTGTCCAGTCCTTTTAAAATTTTATGTTTCTATAAGATCCCCTCTCATCCTTCTAAACTCCAGTGAATGCAAGCCTAGTCACTGGAGTTTAGAAGGATGAGAGGGGATCTTATAGAAATGCAAGGGGAGAAGGCAGGAACGGGGTACTGATTGAGAATGATCAGCCATGATCACATTGAATGGCGGTGCTGGCTCGAAGGGCCGAATGGCCTCCTCCTGCACCTATTGTCCAGTCTTTTCAATCTTTCCTCATATGACAGTCCTGCCATCCCAGGGATCAATCTCGTGGACCTACGCTGCACTGCCTCAATTACAAGGATGTCCTTCCTCAAATTAGGAGACCAAAACTGTAAACAATACTCCAGATGTGGTCTTACCAGGGCCCTATACAACTGCAGAAGAACCTCTTTACTCCTATACTGAAATCCTCTTGTTATGAGTCATGTCATTTGAAACCATTTATGTGTTTTGCGACATGTATCGTCTCTGTACGTAAATTATGGGACAAATCTTAAGGTCATAAGATCTTCGACCTTTACGGTTTTAAATACATAACCAACATTAATGCCCAGTTATTCCAGTTAAAATGTGGATCAGGTATTATTTGGTGCAGGTATGATTAAATAGATTGAAATTTGGGAGAATTCACAGACTTGGTTATTAAGTGTTCTTACAGAATTTATACAATGTTGCTTATGAACGTCATAGAGATTTTAATACATTTAATTCAATACAAATGTTATTGCAACAAGATAACAAATTGTTTGTTTACATAATACCTTTGCAGTCAAACACATAATACAATTCTAAGGCATTTAAGGAGCATTATCAAACAAAATTAAGTATTCTGCCACTTGAGCAGATAAAGTAGTTTCAAGGAGAATCCTAAAGTTGCAACTATTACCCTGCTGTACAAGAAGGGAGCAAAGCAGAAGAGTGGAAACTATAGGCCGGTTAGCCTGACTTCGGTGGTTGGTAAGATTTTAGAGTCTATTATAAAAGATGAAGTTACGGAGTACGTAGAAGTTCATGATAAAATAGGCTGAAGTCAGCATGGTTTTGCGAAGGGCAGATCTTGCCTGACGAATGTTTTGGAATTCTTTGAGGAAGTAAATAGGAGGACAGACAAGGGAGAGTCAGTGAATGTTGTTTGCCTAGATTTTCAGAAACCCTTTGTGAGGCTGTTAAAGAAGATATGAGCCCATGGCTGCCAGTAACTAGCAGACTTCTGCGGGGTTCAGTGCTGGGGCCGGTACACTTTACGCTGTATATTAATAATTTGGATGAGTGAATTGGAAGGCATTGTGGCCAGGTTTGCAAATTATATGAAGATAGGTGGAGGGGCAGATAGTATAGAGAAAGTAGGGAGTCTGCAGAAGGGCTTGGACAGGTTGGGAGAGTGGTGGCAGATGCAATACAGCGTAGCAAAGTGTGGAGTCATGCATTTTGGTAATAGGAATAAAGGCATAGAGTTTTGCTTAAATTGACATGAATGTATGTCAGTTAGCATTAAAGTAAGCAGCATGCTGTGATTTAGGGTATGAAGAGAATATCTTGGATGAGGTCACATTTATGAAGTGTAGAAGATAATCCAGAGAGCACTGGAATAGTCCAGTCTAGATGTGAAGGTGAAAGTTGTATGTTAATGGTCTTGATTATACTTCAAGTTGATAAGTTTTGTGTTTGAAATAAACTAGTCTTTTAGTTCATTCTGATTCACCATTCCTGGTGAATTTCACACAATTTATTTACAAGAAATAATATTTCTACCAATAAAACTTCCGTGGAGAAATAGACTGCTATCGTGACAACCTTGATAGAAGATTAATAAATGTGGATAAGCCTGCCTTTACTTTTCAAATAATGTAGCTATTACTCCACCCAACTACTTTGTTGTAGAAGGATACCCCATTGTTTAAAACCATATTTAATGACCTTAATGTTTTTGATAATAGCTGTGAAGTTGTGCTTTTTTTTAAAGGGAGCATCTGTTTTCTGGTGTTTCATTCACTGAGACTTTTTCTAGCTTGGTGCCTTTGTCATTTTCCACAAACACGACCAATGTCTTCTTTTCTGTGGAATGCTAAACAGATAGAAATCTGAGACTGCACTTTCCTATCCTCTTCGGCTACGGCTTCATTCACGTCACTGAGTGCAGATCCTGAGCAGAGTTCTTGTACCTCCCTGATGGGAAATGAAGAAAAAGCCACCTGATTGGTAATTTGTTTAGCTTTATTTGAACTAGCTTTAATTTATTGCCTGAAAGCTGGCATTTGTCCACTTACAAATAGCACCCAATTGCTCCCTTTGCACAGCAAGAAAACGGAAGGAGTTAGATTTCAATACTAGTACAAAAAATATTTCACAGTCAACTAGACAGTGATGAGAACGTCGTAGATAGCTGGAGTAACGTGCACTGAGGGAAATAATGCCAGAGATGCTGGCCATAGATGACTTCTGGACTATTTTAAGAGAAGTATAATATGTTGCTTGCACATGCCAGTTAACAGCATTTGCCTGTTTGAATGGAATTAAATCAAACACAGTAGTTCTGGAGTTACTGACCAATTTGCTATATAAAATCTGTTGGTTTGCTCCACCATTGGATTCCTATTGACGTTCAGTAGAAAAACAACAGCATGCTGGGATCACCATAATTATTTTTCAGGGATCACCAAACCTTTAAAAACCCCTTACAGTTTTAACTTTTACCAAATCTGGAGGCAGGGCATTAGCAGCTGTTGAAGGCTTTCAGGGTGAAGGTTGCTTGTTTTACTGTTGGAGCCTCTGAAGTTCTGAAGGCCACGGTTGCTGGAGCTGGGAACAGCCGCTACACTTGGGTAAGCATATTAGTGGGATGAATACAGACATCATTGTGGATGTGGATGCCAATCAACAAGCTCTGGTCTGTTGTACAAAATAAAGCCATCTCAGATTGAGCAGAATGCAGGGGAATGCCAAATGTACCGGGCTGGCACATATAGAATCATATCGAATTTACAATGCACAAGACCATTTGGTTCATTGTGTTTGTGCCAGTCTATAAAAGATAACCCTCCTTTCTAGCATCTGCTCATAGCCCTGCAGGTCACAGCTCTTCAAGTACAAAGCTATATACTATTTAATTAAGGTGAGGGTTTCTACCTTTCGCACCCTTTGAGATTCCAAGCCTTTACCCTGTATTCAAGAAAAGCATCCTAATCCTTTTGGATAGACACAAAGTGCCAGAGTAACTTCACGGGTCAGGCAGCATCTCTGGAGAAAAACGATGGGTGACATTTCAGGTACACTATCCAGGCTCCACGTTATATACTTCAATTGTCTCTCCTAGGCTCTCTTGATCCAAAGAAAACAACCATAGATTATTCATTCTTTCCATATAGCTATGATTTTCCATCTTGGCATCATCGTCTTAAATCTCCTCTGCATTCTCTGCAGTCACATCTTTTGTGTTATGCACTGACCCAAAGAGTATGCAATCTGTGTTCCATACAGTTTGTGTATAATCTCCCTGCTCTTTCATCCTGTGCTTCAACTAATAAAGAAAAACGTCCTCTGTACCATCTTAACCATCTTCTTGACCATCTTCTAACTTTAATAATCTGCAAACACTTCAATGTCTCCATTCTCTGCACTTCACAATCATTTCATTTGTTGTAAGTTTGCTTGTCCTGTCCCTCTCCAAAGCATCAGCTCAACCATCCGTGGATGTTACTGTTAATCCCACAGTAAATTATTGTATTACCATCTTTACCATACTCTAATATTTACCTAGTAGACAAAAGCAAGTGACTGAGTCCCGTGGAAGCCCACTGACATCAGCCTTCCAATCACAAAAATGCCCATCAGTCATCATTGCTCTTCATGACTGAGCCAATTTTAGATCCAATTTGCCACTCTTCTCTGTATCCTAATGGCTTTTACTATTTCCTCAAGCCTGCCATATGGAACATTATGGCACACTGTCCTCATTGACTATCCTTGTTTCCTCCTCAAAATAATGTTAGTCATCTGCCTCTTAACAAATCCATGCTGTCAGTTTGTGCTTTTCCAGATAGTTTTTTTTAATACTACTGTTTTCAACCAATTAAAGTAGTAAGCTGCCAGTGAAGTTTAACCAGGCTGCAATTATATGGTTACTGAAAGTTCATACTTTCATGTATCCATCAGTGCCCCCAACTGAACTGTTTTATTCACTATGCCCATTGGACAATAAATGCTGGACTTGCTAAAGAATTCCAGATAAAAATACATAAATAAACAAATAAAAATTAGTCCATTAAATACAACTAATATACTTTGTCAATTTTCTAATCTTTGTTTTTCTCGACTTTCAAACTCACTGATTAGTTTAAAACAAAAAATGAAAAAAGCTAGAAATACTCTATATGCCAGGGCATGTCTGTGAGAAGGGAAAAGGAATCAATGTTTCCGGACAGAGACACTTCATGAGAACTGAAAATAAAAAATAGAAGCTTGAAAAGGTTCAGAGAGGGTGAGGGAGGGAAATGTTTCTGATGGGATGAAACTGGGGTGACCTTCGATAAGCTATAAACAGGAGAATCTGGTCAAAGACTTACAAGTTAGAGAAAGCGAACTTCAACAAAAGAGCATAGATGAATAGAAGTGGGAGTTGCAAGATGCAGAGCAAGTGAACATGCCTTGCAGATGTGGCTGGGCATGAAACAAAAAAGAAAGGAAACAAAAAGAAAGGAAACAAAAGTAAGTTGAGCTAATATCTCAAATGGATGACTGATATAGATCAAGTTACCTGAACGTGCGGAATTCAGTAATGAGTCTAGAAGCCTCGTTAGTTTCATAAAGGTTTAATAGCTTACATTTCCAGCTCTGTTTTTCTCTCTTCTGAACCGGATCAGATTTTCATCCTCATGCTAAAATTATTTAAATTTGTAAAAACCATAAGCAAACTGATCCGTGCGGATATCGATCCCAACCCTAGTAAATGCAACCTGCCTGACGTGTACAAATCCCATTCTCTGTAGAACCAGTCCCAATGCCTTCGGAATCCCCCTGCCCCAGCATCTCCCTCGCCACCCATTCAATTGCACTATCCGTCCATGTCTATACTCAATAGCCCATGGCACAAATGATTCTTTATAAACCCACTCTTTCTCCTTGATGGCCAAATTGATTTATTTCAACAGCTAAAGGTTTTATCAGCTAATGTAGGTTCAAGCAATGACAGGTCTACAGTGCAATTATTTCTTTAAAAATACACCGATTCTTTATTTCTGCAGTGAAAGTGGCTATTGAATTGGTAGTCTTGTTATTAGTAAGCGCAAGTTCTTGTCCTGGGGGCAATATTTTACAGGCAGTCATTTTTGTGCAGATTCTTGTAAACTTTAGAAGGTAGCAAGTAGAGATTTTCCAGGATTGGCTGCTTACCTTAAGTGAAATAGAGGGTACCCTAGAAGGACGCAAAATAAGGGACAAGTATGCTCATGGTTAAGAAAAAATTGGCATAATAATCAAGAAATCTGAGGACATTAAAGCCTACTAACTGATAAATATGCTGTATATACTTTGAGTGTACTTCATAGGTGTATTAGAAACAGTAAAGATGGCTACCTGAAAAGCTTTCACTGGAATATGTTTTCACTACTGGCCATTAATTGACATCTGCAGACAAAATCATAGAACAACAGAACAGAGTCTGCTGCCTACTTATGTTGCAAAGCACAAGCTATAAACTGCATAAAATGAGTGAAAACATTTCCTGTTTTTAAAGTTAATATAAGAGTGTAATAAAACCAATGCTGATGGTAGTTTACAGGCTGTAAGGCAAACTATTGTCCCCTTGGGTTAACAGAAGCAATCTTGACTGCCCAGTAATCCTCTCAGCCTTCAGCTATGGGCATATAAATCCACCCTTGCTTACTTCTGTAACTGCAGTCAAGATGTTTCATATTTACACTAAAATATATTGTACTTTCAAAAAAATGCTTATCCTTAGTTCAAACAACCAGTAAACTAACGCACTAAGAGTGGCAGTGTTTCCTATTAAACAAAATTACATTGTACAGATTTTTTTTTAAAGGCTAAAACTATATTCCACTCCAAGAGCTTGTTTAACAGAGGAGATTTTAACTTTTATTCTTTTAAATAAACAAGATCTCCCCAAAATTTTCACAATAAATACAATGCTTATGGTTGGATTGAATTGAGAAATTACTCAATATTCTGAGGCATAAACAGTCTAAAATATCAACATTCCAGGTTGTTTCTCTGAGTTCCAGCTGCAGGGTAACTACATAGCAATTATTGAAAAGTCAAATTGCAACTTTTAATTTTCCATCTGCAAGCTGATCCTGAAAGATGGTGAAAAAACTCATAGCTTGTGAGCAAAAAACATTTGTGGCATATGAAAATAATATCCTAGTGTCCTTGCTATCAGGCCATCTATTTGTGTTGTGATGCGGGGCGAAGTCACTTTATTCCGATGTCACATAGAAAATATAGAAAATAGGTGCAGGTGGCCATTTGGCCCTTTGAGCCAGCACCACCATTCATTGTGATCATGGCTGATCATCCACACTCAGTAACCTGTGCCTGCCTTCTCCCCCTATCCCCTGATTCCACTTGCTGGTGTTATTTCTAATTCCATCATCCAAATCATTAATATATATTGTAAATAGTTGCAGCCCCAGCATCGAGCCTTGCAACACTCCACTCGCCACTGCCTGCCATTCTGAAAAGGACCCATTTATTCCTACTCTTTGCTTCCTGTCTGCCAACCTATTCTTTATCCATGTCAATACCCTACCCCCAATACCATGTACTCTAATTTTGCTCACCAATCTCCTGTGTGGGACCTTATCAAAGGTTTTCTGAAAGTCTAGATACTCTACGTCCACTGGCTCTCCTTCATCCATTTTACTTGTCACATCCTCAAAAAATTCCAGAAGATTAGTCAAGCAGGATTTCCCCTTCATAAATCCATGCTGACTTGGACCAATCATTTTACTGCTATCCAAATGCGCCATTATTACCTCTTTAATAATTGACTCCAGCACCTTCCCCACCACCGATGTCAGGCTAACTGGTCAATAATTCCCCGTTTTCTCTCTCGCTCCTTTCTTGAAAAGTGGGATAACATTAGCTACCCTCCAATCCACAGGAACTGATCCTGAATCTATTGAACATTGGAAAATGATCACCAATGCGTCCGCGATTTCTAGAGCCACCTCCTTGAGTACCCTGGGATGCAGACCATCAGGCCCTGGGGATTTATCAGCCTTCAGTCCCATTAGTCCACCCAATACTATTTCTCGCCTAATGCAATTTTTTTTCAGTTCCTCTGTCTCCCTTGATCCTCTGTCCTCTAGTACACCTTGCCAGTGGAGGTACATGTCCAGCCTTTTTTGTTCTTTCCACTGGATAATAAATAATATAAATGTAGTTTATCCTTCTTTTGAGGACACGAGTAACAAGTAAAATGGACAAGGGAGAGCCAGTGGATGCAGTGTACCTGGACTTTCAGAAAGCCTTTGATAAGGTCCCACACAGGAGATTAGTGGCCAAAATTAGAGCACATGGTAATGGGGGTAGGGTGCTGACATTGATAGAAAATTGGTTGGCAGACAGGAAACAAAGAGTAGGGATTAACGGATCCCTTTCAGAATAGCAGGCAGTGACTAGTGGGGTACCGCAAGGCTCGGTGCTGGGACTGCAGCTTTTTACAATATACATTAATGATTTAGATGAAGGAATTAAAAGTAACAATAGCAAATTTTCAGATGACACAAAGCTGGGTGGCAGCGTGAACTGTGAAGAGGATGCTGTCAGGATGCAGGGTGATTTTGACAGGTTGGGTGAGTGGGCAGATGCAGTATAATGTGGATAAATGTGAGGTTATCCACTTTGGTGGCAAGAACGGGAAGGCAGATTATTATCTGAATGGTGTCAGATTAGGAAAAAGGGAAGTACAACGAGACCTGGGTGTCCTTGTACATCAGTAACTGAAAGTAAGCATGCAGATACAACAGGCAGTGAAGAAAGCTAATGGCATGTTGGCCTTCATAACGAGAGGAGTAAAGGAGCAATGAAGTCCTTCTGCAGTTGTACAGGGCCCTGGTGAGACCACACCTGGAGTATTGGGTGCAGTTTTGGTCTAATTTGAGGAAGGACATTCTTGCTATTGAGGGAGCGCAGCGTAGGTTCACAAGGTTAATTCCCGGGATGGCGGGACTGTCATATGATGAAAGAATGGAGCAAATGGGCTTGTATTCACTGGAATTTAGAAGCATAAGAGAGGATCTTATAGAAACATATACAATTATTAAAGGATTGGACACGCTAGATACAGGAAACATGTTCCCAATGTTGGGGGAGTCCAGAACCAGGGGCCACAGTTTAAGAATAAGGGGTAGGCCATTTAGAACTAAGGTGAGGATTTTTTTTTTTCAGAGTTGTGAATTTGTGGAATTCTTTGCCTCAGAAGGCAGTGGAGGCCGATTCACTGGGTATTCAAAAGAGAGTTAGATAGAGCTCTTTGGGCTAGCGGAATCAAGGGGTATGGGGAGAAGGCAGGAACCGGGTACTGATTGTGCATGATCAGCCATGATCACATTGAATGGCGGTGCTGGCTCGAAGGGCCGAATGGTCTACTCCTGCACCTATTATCAATGTATCTATGTAACTATATATATTTTGCAATTCACAGCAAATTCCCGGGATGGGTGGAATTTAACCTTTTGCCCATCCCGTTACTGGGATACAATTTTTCTCCAATACATAATTCAAAGGTTTATGAGAATGCTGCCAGGACTTGAGGGATTGAGCCATAGGTAGGGGCTAGGCAGGCTAGGGCTTCATTCCTTGGAGCGCAGGAGGCTGAGGGGTGATCTTCTTAAGATGCGTGCATTCTTGAGGGGAATAGATGGGGTGAATACACAGAGTCTTTTACCCTGAGTAGGGGATCAAGAACCAGAGGACATATGTTTAAGATGAGAGGGGAAAGATTTAGTAGAAACCTGAGTGGGCGACCTTTTCATACAGACGGTGGTGGGTATATGGAACGAGCTATCACAGGAGGTAGTTGAGGCAGATAGTATAACATAATTTAAAAGACGTTTGGACAGGGTCATGGATAGGAAAGGTTTAGAGGAATATGGACCAAATGTGGGCAGGTGGGACTGGTGTAGATGGTGCATCTTGGTCGACATGGGCTTGTTAGGCCCAAGGGTTTGTTTCCGTGCAGTATGACTCTGACTGTAATTCATGTGTGATCCTTCCAGGTGGTTGTTGGCAAATCAGTTGGTCACAGAATGTTTAAGCACACCTACATTGCACGGTTATCAGCAATGAGACCCCTGTCGTACTTTCCCCTATTTAATCTATTTTGTTCCCAAAAATTCATAAAATATGGAAGTATGCAAATAGGATATGGCATTATCCACATTCACTAAACCAGACATATCAATCTATTCATTTCAAGTATTTACCTTGTATCACTAAAGTTTTATTTGTAAACATCCCACTAGCACCATTATGACCAATTATAGTTCCAGCCTGGTGTTCCCGTTAAGAACACTTAATTCAGCAAGAAGTGGAAAGTGAAGTACAACACTTCCATATGTGTGGCTTTATTGCTAACAAGACTAACTAAACAAACTATCATAAACTATCAAACTTTGCTATAGTTCTTGGAGATTGAGTTAAATTTCCTGTTTTGAATCAATCCAGAATAAAGAATTTGTCACTTCTCCCATTTGTGGTTATCCAGCTGAATGACAATCAATTACGAATGCGTGTTTATCGCATGCAAGAAAGAGTGCCACCTCATGGTGCTGTTTGTTATGTCACACGATGGAAATTGGCCAAGTTGTGATTGAATTAAGCAATGAAACGCTATGTTTGTAATCAATCTGCATGCATTTATACTTTCCTGAGTTTTCTAATTAATTGTGCATCTGCAATCTGGAATAGGTTTGTTTGCCAAGACCTTTAAAATGTACACAGCTGGGCAAGGTTTCTTTTAAATGAGCACACAAGTCAAAATGTTGTGCGTAGCTTTTCATTTGATTTTATCTTAAAATAATATCCATTCTATCAGTTTTTTTCTATATTGCCACAGACACTGGTTCATGCACCTCAAGATGATTGTATCTCTGCAGTATTGTTGTACCAACATCATGTTTTCACGGTGTCAACAGAATAGAACATTATTCAGGCAGTACCTTGGGGGAAAGAAACATAACATTTATGGAAGGAGCATTTTATGGTTTATAATTCAAGGGAATATAACTAGAATATAAATGAAGGTATTTTAAAAAAATGTATGCTCAAACTAGACTTCAAGAAGTTGCTTCTCTGCAGTTACTGCTTTACATCCCTCTACCAAGTTTGCGAGCAGAAATAATAAAATGGATTGTATTCAGATGTTAACTGTGTACAGCCTTAATATGTACCATGTGCACACTAGTTAAGCAAAAAAACAATTCATCAATTTTATTTATCTTTTTGGTTAATGGGACAATTGACTACACATTTCACCCTTAGGCTACAACACATAAATTTAAAATGCTGTGATTAACGCTAAGAAACTAGGATTCATTGCTGTGACCTGTAGATTCATTTGTGTCTCGTACTGTGTTAAATTGTACGTAAAGTGAGCGTCATGATTTAGATGTGGCATCACAGTATTTCAATGGGTAATTTCTGGAACAATTTTGTCATCTATGGACATTTTAAAATTGCACTTAAATTTAGGAAGAAAAGTAATTAGCTTTTGATATACTGCTTTGTTTCAAATAGACCAAACTTTACACATTCCCCTATTGATTTAACAAACAATCTCTTTTTCCTTTGGATTTCTTGAATTGTATTGGATTACTTAGCATGCTTTTTTGTCAGCTGGGAAACCAAGAGTTATTTTATTTTTGTGCCATCAAAAAGATGGTTGAGTATGATGAAGTATGACTTCATTTGTTCCTTCAGCATGTAAGTGCATACTCTCACATTCTCAGCACACACATACACTTTTCCAGGAGATTCTTTATATCGTCTTAAGAGTGCTGGAAAAGTTGCTCAGATGTAACCAAGCAAGTAAAAATGACAACCTGTGGTGGACGTCTGATTGCTTCGAACTGATCGAGAATCAAGTATTTAATTTCTGTCATTTGTAGATTTCCTTAGTTTGAAAGAGTTTATCAATAAAAGCTTCTGTTTTGTGCAGATGCATCATTACACAAATGAACTTTGCCCCATTGAAATTTTTGCGCCAATGTAAGCATATCGAGATTTGTCATTAGCGAGAGAGGAAGTGAGCCGTTGCAGCTTTTCTGTCATTTCTTTTGAATGGTTTCTGTTACATTGTAGGATAGCTGACACACTGCAGGGAGTTTCCTGTGGGGTGGGGAACTATATATTCAAGACTTTTGTGCAGTGTTATTTTAGTTTTTAATGGGAGCAGAGATTTGAAGATAAAAAATCCCAGCCTTTGCTTGTCGACTTGGATATTGGGCCGGAAAAAATGTTTTGGACTCACACTATTATCCTCACCAAAGTTTTAAGCCATGAATTTTGCTACAATTTCTTGGTGGTTGCCAGCTAGCATACTATCAATTCCTTAAAAATAAGAGCAACAGCTGGATATATCAAAGCAAGGAAAGGTTTCTCTCGTATGCCTTTACATTAAAATTGCAAAACTTGGGAACAGAGCCAAAATTTTCATTTTGGACGTGTCTCAAATGACCTGTGCGGCTGCAGCTCTGAGTTCTCTCATGGATGGGAAAGGTTTAGAGGATAAGAGCCAAATGCAGGCAAATGGGACTTGTTTAAATGGACATCATGCTCAACATGGACGTTGGGTAGAAAAGCCTGCTTCTGTGCTGTCTCATTATGACTCTATGACTTTGGTAATATTGTTAGCTCAATGTCACAGGTACTTTTAAAGTAATTTTACCCACCATTCCAGTGCATAATTTGTTACAAATGCTGTTCACAATAGATTCATTGATAAGTGTAAGATCTTGATTCTGAAAGTAATAATGTCACAGAACGAAATACTGTACTTGGCTTATGTCACACCCTTCGCAACCTCCACATAGTATAAGCACTTTATAGCCAACTATATATCAGAAACATGGCAACCAGTGTACATTGGTTAATGTGCCAAACATTCCAATGAAATGATGATGATCAGATAACCTCTTCCACTAAATGGTTTGAGAGTTAAATTTTAGATGCAGTACATGGGGAAATTACAGTGTGCTCGTCAGAGAGGATAGACAGGACTTAGATCATTTAGCATTCCCCAATGTGGTATTTCTGCCAATGGAAAAACTCACAGCACTGCACTTAAGTGTCAACCTAAATTAGTTGCTCAAGTTTTCGAGTTGGACTTGCCTCTTATGTTGATGATTCTGGCTTGGAGTGTACTTACCACTGAGTCCTGGCTGAAACCTAACTTTGGTCAGTATATTTTGGTTGGTAAACAGAGCGGCTTCATCTCATTTCAAGTATAACAGTTACATGACTAATGTAAAAATATTTTAAATGTATTGGTTCCTACAAGAAAATAAAGTGTGAAAGGCGAGAGGAATGTTTCTCGTGGCTAACTCCTTCAGAGAGCTGGTCAGAAAGGGACCAATGGGTTGCACAATCTCTTTTTGTGTTTTATGTTTGATTCTCTCATTCAAGTTGCTTGTGGTTCATTTCCTGATTATATCACCAATGGTAGCCTATTTACTTTTTCTATTGTCATTAAACAAAGGCCTCAATCCCTATCATTTTGTGACAAACATAAAGGCTCCAAGTAGTACCACGGTTGTTGTCTCAAAGCTGGAGAAGTGTTGGTAAAAGTTTGGACATTTGAGCCACTGCTATTGAACATTAAATAGAATTTATTGTCAGTTGGAAGAGTACTAAAATATGCTGCACTCACGTGCAGATCAGCATATGCATGTTTAAGAATTGAAATGACAAATTGATCCTTTTTTTACACAGTGCTAACCATTTCTGACACTGTTAAATATACACTGTGTAGCGTGTTTTTTCCTTGTAACAAGATAAACTATATTCCATCAGCTTTGAGAAAATACATGCAATTCATACAAAGTTCAAGCTTGTACTAATAAACTTGAGTCTGATCTCTTCCTTCAACGCTCTTTCTTGGTGTGCTTCTTGAAACAGTGTGCCAGTGATTTCAATGAAATAATTTATAGTATACTTTCCTTTTCATTGAATTAGAAAAATATAAAATAGCTTTATATTTGCTTGTGGCCTCGAACCATTTTTTCTCTGACCTTTATATAATCAAATTGCCATGAAACCTAAACAAACATAGATGATTGGAAACTTAAATACCAATCTTTGTGTACATTTGATTGTGATGTGGGTAAATATATAATTTTCAAGGAAGTTGTAAGTCTGCAGATCACTATTTAGAATTATATTGCTGGTCAGAAATAACATTTATATTCAGCAGGTAAGATGCAGGTATTTTATTATCCAATGCAAATAATTCTCAGAACATACTGTAGTTTTACTTGTGGTTTGCTGCTGCTTTTATATCCATTTAATGGCTGCCCCAAAGAAATGTGCAAGATTTTCCAAGGCAGGCAACCAGGAGTACCAGTAAAAATAGAACATCCCAGCATTATTGAATCCAGCAGGATCCAGCAACGTTTGGGTTGTAGCTGGATGCACAGATAGACAATAGACGATAGGTGCACGAGGAGGCCATTCGGCCCTTCGAGCCAGCACCGCCATTCAATGTGATCATGGCTGATCATTCTCAATCAGTACCCCGTTCCTGCCTTCTCCCCATACCCCCTGACTCCGCTATCCTTAAGAGCTCTATCTAGCTCTCTCTTGAATGCATTCAGAGAATTGGCCTCCACTGCCTTCTGAGGCAGAGAATTCCGCAGATTCACAACTCTCTGACTGAAAAGGTTTTTCCTCATCTCAGTTCTAAATGGCCTACCCCTTATTCTTAAACTGTGGCCCCTTGTTCTGGACTCCCCCAACATTGGGAACATGTTTCCTGCCTCTAACGTGTCCAACCCCTTAATAATCTTATACGTTTCGATAAGATCTCCTCTCATCCTTCTAAATTTCAGTGTATACAAGCCTAGTCGCTCCAGTCTTTCAACATATGACAGTGCCGCCATTCCGGGAATTAACCTAGTAAACCTACGCTGCATGCCCTCAATAGTAAGAATATTCTTCCTCAAATTTATAGACCAAAACAGCACACAGTACTCCAGGTGCGGTCTCACTAGGGCCCCGTGATCTTTGAATCAGGGGTAAGTACATCCCACAAACTCCAATATCAACAGCTGGTATTTAATTAGTTATTGACAACATTTCCAATCAAGAACAGCCCATTAATTCTACATTCTTCCATTTCAAGTATTTGTCCCTCACAGTGGCTTTCACTAAAATCTAATACCATTCAACCAATCTTTCGCACCTGCCCTAGCTGAGAGGTTCATTATCATGCTGTAATACGCTTTGAGCATGGAGCTGCCAAGGATGTGCGGTAGCTCAGTGCTGCCAAGTTTTGACAGCAAGGTCTCTGCATGAAAAATCTTAGAACCCTTATGGAAGTATTTTTTCATTTGATATATTTTTGTCCGAGCTTTGATTGGGCTTGTGAATTTAATGGGGAATAACACAGTCTACTTTTGATATTGAAACATGAAGTCATTAGGAATGCAACAATGTGAACCAAATATATTTTGAGCTTGGATGCATGAATGCTTTGATTGAATTGCTTGCTTTCAGCAAGTTACCTTTCCTTTTCTTCTAAAATAAAATGCTCATTATTTGTTTTTGTTTTTAATAAATGGATTAACTAAATATGGGCACCATGAACAAATTGACAGTAGATGGCAAAGAGAGAACTTAGTTTCATGAAGCATTATGATGTATTAATGAACTGAGAGGAACAAGAAATATTAAGTATATTTTACCAACAGAGTACACGTCTTACCTTGTTATTATGATGCCAACAATTTTGCAGGAGTAATTTCCTGGAGCAACTTAAATAATAACAGAAAAATGCTGAATGTGCACTGCATCTGAGTGGTCAGAATTTAAAATGCAATCCATTATGGCTCTACATTCTTGTAAAGGCATATTTTAAAAAAAAGAACAATTGAGAATGCTGCATTTAATGCTAACTTGCGCCAGTCCATAAGCATCAAATCCTACATTATTAAAGTCCGTTATATTAAACTGAACAATTACTAATCTTATTTTTCAGCTGAATACGCTGCTCCTCGGGCTATCCTAACTGGTCACGACTTTGAGATTAGCTGTGCCGCAGTATGTGCAGAGCTCGGTCTAGTTATCAGCGGTTCTAAAGGTAGGTATGGGTGGAGAATGTTGAGTGCTGAACTGTAATGTTTCATTGCAAAGTGCAACTGTTTATCATAAAATGCGCAGAGAACAAAGAATCTTCCTCCTTAAAGTAAAAATACCCTGGTTCATATTTTAATGCAATTTTATCATGCATATCAGGGGATTGGTTATGGAATGGCACATGACGTTTGAAAGGGTAGATGGCAGCCATTGTGGCAATCTAAAAAAGAGGGAAAAATATAGGGGTCTGGAGGAAATCACTGACAAATAACATAATAATTAGATTGGGAGATCTACGTCAAAATGTAAAAACTTTTCCTTATATCATTTTATTACTCATTTATCCAGTTTCAACTGTACCTTTCACATTAACCACTGTTTTTAGTGCATTTCACAATCTAATCATTCCTTGAGTAATTAAGTTTCTCCTGAATTTCCCAAGATGCAAACAAGACTCACCAGATAGGCTAGTGATATACTGATGTGGAATGGATGAATGGCCTTAGGCTCTTTTCTGTAAGGAAGAAAAGAGTGACTTTGAAATGTTTTAAATTTTGAAAGGTTAACTGGGAAGATACTAGGTACTAAGAATGGTGTTTGTGACAATGCCCAATCAGGCTCTTAACTAAATAGAATATGCCCTTTCACCTTTTTACTGTACATTCATTTGGACATGGGACAGAATTAGGCCATTCGGCCCATCACATCTACTCCGTCATTCAATTGTGGCTGATCTATCTTTCCTTCTCAACCTAATTCTCCTGCCTTCTCCGGGTAACCTTTAACACCCTTGCTAATCAAGAGCCTATCAATCTCTACTTTAAAAATATTCAAAGACAGCCTCCACAGCTGTCTGTGGCAATGAATTCCACAGGTTCACCACCCTCTAGCTAAAGAAATTACCCCTCAACTTTCTAAAGGTACAAAAACATTAAAACTCATATTTAGCAAAATTTACATTAATTTGAAATTACATATACATTTATTAATGTAATTAATAATTTTACATTTATTAATGTAATTTAGTACAGTCTGTATTTTAGTACAGTCATCTTTGATATTAACAAACAATTTTGATTTGTAGAGCACAAACTTTTAAATTCTCAAATTCAACCCATTTATGTGAATTATTACAGTAGTGAAGCAAACTTGGGAAATAGCACTTCCAACCTCCCTAGTCTGATTAGTTACCGATAATCCTGGTCTCCATTTTACATCCAGCATGCTATCTATTTTGCTACTTAACAATTTCCTGATAGTCCTTTGCCTACTCTGCGGTATGTTAGCAAAGGCTTTTGAAAATTACATATTTATTGCAATCTTGCACTATTATTATGTATTCTTTCAGTTATATCTTAAAAATATAAAGAAAATCAGTATAAGCATCAGCTGGCATTTTGAAATCTGCAATTTTAATGTGTGCTCAATAACAAATCCATTATTTTTCCTCCACTGATAAGCTAAATAATTTATAGTTCCCTGAACTAGTTATCTCTTTTTTATGATATTGGTATAATAATAGTTTTTTTTCCTGTTTTCTGGTATTATTCTCATTTCTGGTACATAGGTAATATTTCTTCCTCAGCCTTAGGCTTTTAAT
Organism: Rhinoraja longicauda; assembly: GCF_053455715.1. Lineage (NCBI taxonomy): Eukaryota > Metazoa > Chordata > Chondrichthyes > Rajiformes > Arhynchobatidae > Rhinoraja > Rhinoraja longicauda. The sequence goes on from NC_135953.1 coordinate 123,307,940, forward strand.
GTGCACATATCTTTTGTATTCAGAAGGTAGACAAATGCTGGAGTAACTCAGCGGGACAGGCAGCATTTCTGGAGAGAAGGAATGGGTGACGTTTCGGGTCGAGACCCTTCTTCAGAATTCTTTTGTATTCAGCTCTGATGTAGGGTTTTCAACCTGAAATGTTAATTCATTTCTCTACCCACGGATGCAGTATGACCTGCTGAGTAGTTCCAGCATTTTCTTTTTTTTTAGATTCTCTGGACCTGCAATTCTTTAGATGTTCACTAATCTGTCATTTGGTTAGTTTATCATTTATCTCCCATTTCTTTTTCAAATATATGTGTATATATTTTCAAATCTGTTTTCTAATTTGCATCCAACATGTTTGTCTCCTGAGGAAATCCCCGTGTAAAATAACTATTAAATATTACTGTTATTACTTGTGTGTTTATCTTGTGCAACCAAAGGTGGCCCTATTCTTACACACGTTTTCTCTTTGTAATTTATGATTGTAGAATATATTAATACATTTAACTTTACAGTTTAACTAAAGTTAGGTATATTTTCAAGTTTCTTAACACTTGCAATTTTGAAATTAAGTTCCAAAACAAAATTGGTACATAAGGCAAATACAAAACTTAGAAAATTCTTTGAAAAATATAGAACTAATAATTATGAAATGGATGAAGCAAATACCTTTAATATAATCAGAGTGGGTCTTACTGCAAGCATAAGGGAGAAGGGATTAGTTATGTCTGGGAGGTGCAAGTAGAAAACAGGAGAATTGCAGCATAACTTAAAGCATAACAATTTAAAGCATAACTTCTCGCTTGGATCTACTAGGCTGAGCGTTGTAATTTCTGTACACTTGATCCAGATAGTTAGCAAAAATTGGTGGCTGGCAAGTCTAGAAATGTCTTACACGATGGGTCACTAGTAGAATAAGTTGTCCTATGGTATTGCTCAGACAAAAAAGGGACAATATAAATTTTAGAAGATGAATCATGTAAATAATATGTCAAGTGAAATGTCAAAGAAGGTAAAACTTAGAAGTCATTTAATACACAGGGCTCAAATTATGCTGGTCCTGTCTTGTGTCACTGTGCAAAAAAATAAAGAAATAGTTGCTCGGTCTGAATGCCCTGACTTGCACTCCTGGATATACCAAATCCCTGCACTGCTTGTGATTTCCTGTGAAAACAGAAACCTTTTTTTAATGAACTCTACCTACTGCTGATTTGCTCCAGAAATTTTTTATTACCTTTTCCCAGAGGCTTTAAAAAATGTTTTTATAAAAGAATTACCAGATGTCTGACCCAAACAAAGTTCTAATTAATTGTGTAACTTTTTCAAAATCTGACATTGTGTCTAAAAGGATGATCATTAGGTCAGATTGGAGATTCAACCTGTGGCATGCAGACCAGACCAACTCAAGTCGACTCTGGCAACATAGTAACATACATTTGAACTTGTAACTATCTTGTAAATCAAAGTTTGGGCTGTTCATATTAGATTTAAAAATACATGGATTAAGTATATGTTCTTTTTGAAAAGACAATTCAAGAGGGGGCATAATTCATATTGGATTAATAAACAACAATGTGCACATTGGCAGTGGAATCCAAGAGTTAATAGTAAATTAACTGGTTAAAAGGGCAGTACAATTAGTGCTGCTGCTGCCTTGCGACGCCGAGAACATTGGTTTGATCCTAATCTTGGTTGCTGTCTGTGTGGAGTTTGCACATTCTTCCTGGGCTGTGTGGAACTCCCCTAAGTGCTCATTTTTCTTCCACACACCAAAGTTGTGCTGGTTACTTAATGCCATACTGCTAATTGCCTCTGAGAGTAAGTAAGTGGCAAACCATAGAGGAATTGATGAGCATGGGAAGGAGAACAAATTGCAAGGAGACAAGGAAATAAAGAGAGTGGAATGGTGCTGATGGGATTGCGGTGAACTGATATGCACTAATGAGCCTATTGGTTGCCTTGTGTTTTGTAATCAATAAGTAATTTGAACGTGCTTAAAGAAGGAGATATTGGAAATGTTGGATACATTGCTCTGGAAAATGTCTCTAAAATGTTTATTTTCTTCTGAATTGATAGAGGGTCCATGCCTAATCCACACAATGAATGGCGACTTGCTGAAGGCCCTTGAGAGCCCCGAAAACTGCTTGCATCCTCGATTAATCCAGTTGTCCTCTGAAGGCCATTGCATTATTTATTTTGAAAAGGGCCAATTTTGTGTCTTCAGTGCAAATGGAAAGCTGTTGTCCAAGATGGAGACTGAAGATTCGGCAAAGGTAACCAATATTAATTGCTTACGCTAATCCTTTTTGATGCTTTCTTCAAGCAGTATTAAACATGGAAGAATTTTAATTTATCCATGGTTGGCCAAGATGGATGTGGGACCGGGATGGTGGTTATCACTGACGTTGGCTTGGCTTTGTTTAATCTGAAGAGCAATGAAACTTGAAATCATGGAACTTCCCATCAATTTTGATAATTTCCAGGACCGAACCAAACTTTAATTCTTCCTTGTACGCCCTCCCTTCGCCCCTAGCACTTGAGAGTCTCTGATATGTCTATCTTGTAGCTGGAACTAGACATACTCAGATAAAATAGTGAAGGAGTACAGAGTATTGGATTCAACTAAAGGCGAACGTCAACTAGGCCAATGAGACAGTCGTCCAATGAAGGCATTGATCACAATATGTTTATCAGGACAAATTGCAGGATCAACTGTGTCTGGGTCCTGTCTTTATTTGATTGCAAGGCTATCAAACACAAATGATGGCCCCGCATTAGGATTTGAACTTGTGACTTTAAATTGCTAGGTTAGTAACACCAATACAAAAGTACAGCACCCGTTATGCTAGTTATATAACTATAAACTGGGATATAAACTGGAACCAACAGGAGAAAAATCTGCAATGCACTACATTTTACTCTTGCCTTATCCAGTAGTCTGTTGTTCCTGGTGCAGACCATCCTGGAGTCAGGCAATGAGATGACAAATGATGGCAGGAACTTTGATTTAAGAGGGAGGCATATGCAGGCCAGAACAAGCCTCATTCATAAACTTTCCTGAAAGTCTTTGATAGTTCGCTAGATGCTGCCTCTGGCTTTGCTCCCTATCACGGTGTCAAAGTCTTTTATTGTTTCTTTCAGAAACATTTTAACAACATTTGAAAATGGAACCAAACACAAAAAAAAGTAGAAAATTGGATATGTCAAAAGTTGATAGTAGGTTGTTTGCGGGCAAAGGGTGGTCTGGAAAGTGGTATGTTTTTAAAAAGTGTTATAGTGAGAGTTCTGGGTATGCATGTTCCTGTTAGAGTGAAGGGAAAGATAGGTGGGAGGGAGTAAGGAACCTTGGATGATGAGAGATATTCAGGCTCTGGTCAGGAAAAAGGAGACGTGGGTCAGGTATCGGCAGTTAGGATCAGAACTGCTGAAAACATTCCCACTTTGTTACTTAGTCTGGATAACGTATTGCTGACAAATTAAAAAAAGCAAAAATCTTGATCTCATTAAGTTTGATTCCAGTCCTTCTCATATTTGCCAACAAAATGTTGTTAACGGTGTATAATTGAGGAGTAGAGGGGATTGAGGAGAATACTTTAGAAATAAATAAGGAGGGTAAGAAAAGGACATGAGATTGCTCTGGCAGATGATGTTAAGGGGAATCCTAAGAGATTTTATAAGTATATTAAGGACAAACGGGTAACTAGAGAGAGAATAGGGCACCTCAGAAACCAAAGTGATCTTCAATTCGTGGAGCCGCGGGAAATAGGCAAAGTCTTCAATTAATATTTGTCCCCTGTTTTTACCGTGGAGAAAGACATGAAGACCAGCGAACTTAGGAAAGTTAATGGCGATGTCTTGAGGACAGAGTCTGTATTACAGTCAAGGAGGTGCAGGACGTCTTAAGAAATATGAAGGTTGATAAATCTCCCAAGTCTGATTAGTTGTACCCAAAGACACGGTGGGAAGCCAGACAAGAAATTGAAGGAGTCCTGACTGAGATGCATGATTCATCATTAGACACAGATAAGCTGCCGGAACACTGGAGAGTGGCTAACGTTGTACCTCTATTATGAACCAAGTGCAGGCAAGTGGGACTAGTGTAGCTGGGACATTGTTGGCCAGTGTGGGCGAGTTGGGTCGAAGGGCCTGTTTCCACACTGTATCACTCTATGACTCTATAACTCTAAGAACAACTGCAAAGAAAAACCCAGGAACCATAGATGTGTAAACCAAACATCTGTGGTAGGATGATTACTGGAGAGGATTCTGAGGGATATGTATGCCTTTGGAAAGACAGGAGTAGATTTGGGGTAACATTGTGTTGTGTGTGGGATATCATATCTCATGAATTTAATTGTTTTTTGAAGACGTAACCAAGTAGGTTGACGAGGGAAGGGCCATAGACGGATATCAGAAAGCCATTCAACAAGGTTCTGCGCATGATAGGCTGCTCTGGAAGGTTAGATTTCATGAAATCCAAGGAGAGCTAACTAACTGAATACAGAATTGTAAGAAGGAATTGCAGATGCTGGTTTACACTGAAAATAGACACAAAATGCTGGAGTAACTCAGCAGGTCAGGCAGCATCTCTGGAGAAAGGAATAGTTGACGTTTCAGGTCAAAACCCTTCATGAGATGAGGGGTCTCGACCCGAAACATCGCCTATTCCTTTTCTGTGGAGATGCTGCCTGACCCGCTGAGTTACTCCAGCATTTTGTGGCTAACTGGATATGGTATTGGCTTCAAGGTAGGAAGTAGAATGTAGTGGTGAAAGGGTTTTTTCAGAGGCCTGTGCTGGGACAATTGCTGTTTGTGATTTATATCAACGATTTGAATGAGAATGTACAAGGCAGTAGTAATTTTGCAGATAACATTTAAATAGGTGGTATCGTAGACAGTGAAGATGGTGATCAAGAATTACAGTGGGATCTTGATCAGCTGGGCAAGTGGGCCAAGGAATTACTAATGGAGTTTAATTTGGATAAGTGTAAGGTTTTGCATTTTGAGAAGTCAAAGTAAGACAGGACTTTCACAATGACAGTAGGGCCCTGGGGAGTATTTAGATAAGGGAGATCTACATGCAGTTTAAGTTTTGGTCTCCTAATCTGAGGAAAGACATTCTTGCCATAGAGGGAGTGCAGAGAAGGTTCACCAGATTGATTCCTGGGATGGCAGGACTTTCATATGAAGAAAGACTGGATAGACTCGGCTTGTACTCGCTGGAATTTAGAAGATTCAGGGGGATCTTATAGAAACTTACAAAATTCTTAAGGGGTTGGACAGGCTAGATGCAGGAAGATTGTTCCCGATGTTGGGGAAGTCCAGAACAAGGGGTCACAGTTTAAGGATAAGGGGGAAGTCTTTTAGGACCGAGACGAGAAAGTTTTTTTTCACACAGAGAGTGGTGAATCTGTGGAATTCTCTGCCACAGAAGGTAGTTGAGGCCAGTTCATTGGCTATATTTAAGAAGATGTGGCCCTTGTGGCTAAAGGGATCGGGGGTATGGAGAGAAGGCAGGTACGGGATACTGAGTTGGATGATCAGCCATGATCATATTGAATGGCGGTGCAGGCTCGAAGGGCCGAATGGCCTACTCCTGCACCTATTTTCTATGTTTCTATGAAAGTGCTTTGTGGGTAGATAGGTAGTGAAGAAGGCTTTTGGCACGTTGGCCATCAGTCGGAAGTATATGAGTTGGGATGTTATACTGCAGTTGTGCAAGACATTGGTTAAGCCACATCAAGTATTGCATTCAGTTTTGATTAAAATTGCTGTAGAAAAGATTAAGCTGGAAGGAGTACAGAGAATTGCAAGGCTGCTGCCAGGACTTGGGGTTGGGCGAAAGGGAGAGGCTCGACAGCCTAGGACTTTATTCCTTGGATCTCAGGAGGCTGAGTTGTGATCCTGTAGTGGTTCTACAAAATCATGAGGGGAACAGATAGGGTGAATGCATAGTTTCTTTCCTAGGATAGGTGAATCAAGAACTAGAGGTTTAAAGTGAGAGAATGATTTAATAGGAACCTGAAGGGTAGCTTTTTCACACTCAGCATGGTGGATATATGGTATGAGCTGTCAGATGAAATCATTGAGGCAGGTATAATAGCAACATTTTAAACTTGTTTGGACAAGTACATAGTTAGCAAATGTTTGGAGGCATCTTGGTTGGCATGGACAAGATGGCCCGAAGGGTCTGTTTTCATCTTGCATGATCTATGACTATGAAAATTGTTTCTTAGAAATTTAAAGTGAAGACACTCTAAAAATAATTAAAAACATTGCAACACATCCTCCTAGATCCTAGCTGTTCTCTAAATTCACATCTTGCCATCTTCATTCACCTCCAATTGGTTTACTGGATACAAGGGACTGAAAGATCTGACCTTGCACACCAGACAGACCTGTGATGAAGCAGACCAGCCTGGGGCAGCAAGGATGCTTGGGTAGAGTATGCTGACGCCTCTCTCACCATCCAGAATCCACTGACAATGTTGACAGCCTTGCTGGTTGTCAAAAGTGTTTGAACTTTTTAAAATGCAAAAATTATTTAAAATGTTAACAGTTAAGTAAAACAGATTAAAATACTAACATAGTCAAAAACATTAATTAAGTTGAACACTTATCTACATTAATCATGTTCCACAGAGTTGATGATTCAATTTCTCTGACAGCCCTCCTCCCTACATTGAGGGCTGGTTTGTCAGTATATCGCTCTTCTGCTGCTGGACTCGAAGGAGACTCTAGCAGCAGCTTGGTAGTGGGATGCAGCAACTTCTGACCTCCAGCGGTCGTCTCGGACATTTGCATTTCACAGCACTCGTGCAGAAGTCCAAGAGGTACTGAGCCACGCGTGGCTGGCAGCTTGTGGTACCTTTTGGCTGCGATTCAATCCATAGAACACAATAGCAATAATTCATTTTTGAAAGAGAGATCTTATGATTTTCTGTGTTACCCCACACTCCCCATTGAGAAAGAAAAATGGCCTAGCAAGATCTGAAAGCATATTCCCCAGCATTATTGACATTGAATCTGAGTTGTTAGATTCCACAGTATGTTCAGCAGCTGCGGACAGTCAGAAAATTAATGGTGGAGTTCAGTCTGTGACTTCTAAATGCATACAGTAGTCCTAAAATTTACTGGCACTTATAGTAAAAAAATGCCTGCAGTTATTTTTGTGTTAAACCTCAGTCCCATGATCAGGTCGTGTGTTGCAAAATGTTTTGAGTAACCTTTTTTTAAAATGATTTTATCTGGTAACTTTTCTTAATATGCAACTTTACTTCAGTGCTCTATTGAGTCTAGTTAAAGGCATGTACAGTTCCTGGTTGGAGGGACATCATTTTTTGTTTTCTTTTACCTCCTAAGTAGCGGGGTAAACTGTTTTATGAACACGATTTGTGAAATGCAGAGAAATCCTGTATATCAATTTTATAGCATATTTCCTGTGGTTGTGATATCCCAAGGTGTTTTAGAGCTAATTAGGTACTTCCTCCGTATAGTCAAAATTGTTCTTGGGTGGGCAGACTCACAGACCATCTTTCATATGCAGCAAAATAGATAAGTGTCGGCATTTGGCCACTTACATGGTTTCAAAGAAGCCATACTTAAATTCAGTGAACAGCTTCTAATAGGCACATAACAGCTTTCTGGGCTCAGTGTTGATTTTGAATAACAAGCCTTTCCAGATGAAGAGCCTTTGACCTCTGTTTCTCTTCACAGCTTGTCTCTTATTATTTCAGATTTTCAGCATCTGCAGCTTTTTAAAACTTTTGATGGTTGAGGGAGGAATGTTAGTTTAGTTTAGCTTAGAGATACAGCATGGAAACAGACCATTCGGCCCTCTGAGTCCATGCCAACCAACGATCACCCAAATACTAGTGCTATCCTACACACTAGGGACAATTTACAGAAGCCAATTAACCTACAAACCTGCACGTCTTTGGAATGTGAGACGAAACCAGAGCATCCGGAGAAAACTCATGCTGTCACAGGAAGAACATACAAACTCTGTTCACACCACCCCGAGTCAGGATTGAACCCTGGTCGCCGTTGGCAACAACTGTACACCAGTCACCGTGCAGGTACAGCAGGCAGTGAAGAAAGCTAAATGACACGTTGGCCTTCATAACGAGAGGATTTCAGTATAGGAGTAAAGAGGTTCTTCTGCAGTTGTATAGGGCCCTGGTAAGACCACATCTGGAGTATTGTATACAGTTTTGGTCTCCTAATTTGAGGAAGGACATCCTTGTAATTGAGGCAGTGCAGCGTAGGTTCACGAGATTGATCCCTGGGATGGCGGGACTGTCGTATGAGGAAAGATTGAAAAGACTAGGCTTGTATTCACTGGAGTTTAGAAGGATGAGAGGGGATCTTTTAGAAACATATAACATAGACAAGCTAGATGGCGGTGCCGGCTCAAAGGACCGAATGACCTCCTCCTGCACCTATTTTCTATGTTTCTAAGTTTACCATTGCGCCATTGCGCTGTCCCATGCACAACAATTCTCTGCTTTTTTTGGCTGGGAATTGCTTTTGTTCATCTGCATTGACTTATGGGTTTTCAATCAGATTGTTTTTGTTACAAAAGTGACACTGTGGCATGTGTAGCATTAGTCTGAATCAGGATTTGGGGCATGATGTTTGACATTGAGCCAAACTAGTGATTCACCTTGAAGTGGGTACAATGTGGTGCTATTGCTTGGACAAGGAATGTTCAAAATGATATAATCAGAGATTTTGGGGTATATCACAGTGCTGTACATTAAGTGAGTAAGCATTAGAAGTATTCTTAGTTTGATATTCATTGTTAGTTATTGCTCAGGTTCCCTTTCCTTGGTTGAATACTTTTGATTTGCTCGCTGAGGAAATTTGTATTTTGCCCAAGAACCAAGTCTTAGGAAGAGGACGATTTGTAAACAAAATAAAATGCTGGAGGAACAGAGGAAGTAGTTGAAGCAGGTACAATGACAACATATTGGACAGGTCCAATATGCCCATCTGGACAGGTACGTGGATAGAAAAGGTTGAGAGGGATATGGATGAAATGCAGAAATAGGGGAGTAGATTAGATGGGGCATCATGGTTTGGCATAGACAAGTTGGGCCAGAGGGCCTGTTTCCGTGTGACATGATTGTAACTCAACGGGTCTGGCAGCATCTATGGAGAGAAATGGGCAGACAACATTTTGGGTTAGGACCCATCTTCATACGGATGGATGGAGTTAGTGACAAGGGCTAGAGCTGAAAAGTGGACAAAAGAAAATAAGAGGAGTAGAATGTAAAATTAGAGGGAGAGATATAGGTAGCAGGGCACAGGATGGAGGGGAGAAAAGGGGGGATAAAAGGGAAATGGAGAACTCGGAGTAGGGAGGGGTGGGAGATCATTAGGGTTGATGGGAGAAATGTGTGCGCACAGTAGGGGGAGACATAAAAGAGAAGGGGGTTCAGAGAGTAATACTTGAAATCGGAAACAGTGCCAAATATTTTGCTAAACACGTGCTCTGCCCGTTTGAAGGCCTGAAGCACCCAAATGTTTGCCGTTCTAACTCCCCTTCCTATTCCCATACCCACCTTTCTATCCTTGGCCTTCTCCACTACCAGAGTGAGGCCACACACAAACTAAAAGAACAGCACCTCATTTTCCATTTATATAGCCCATCACCCAACGATATGAACTTGCTCCCCAACTCTCGTCTCTTTTTGGCCCACCCTTCTTTCATTACCCCGACACCCTGTTCTTTTTCCCACCTTTTTTCCACTCATCTCCCACCCCTCCCTACTCCTATTTCCTTTTATCCCCCTCTTTACCCTCCCCCTTTCCACCAATGCCTCTCCCTCCCGCTTTATATTTCAGCCCTCCTCTCCCTTTCTTACCTGACATCCTTTTGGCTCTATTTCATCTCTAGCCTTTATCACGTATCCCACCGTTCTGCCTTTACCTGTATTCCCCAATCACTTGCCAGGCTTTGACTCACATCTACTTCTCGTTTCCAAATTTCTCCCGCCAATCCACTCTGTCTGAATAAAGGTCCTGACCCGTAATGACAACTGTCCATTTTCCTCCACAGATGTTAGCTGACCCACTATGTTCCACCAGCACTTTTTTTATTTGCTCAAGATTGCCGAATCTCTTGTGTCTCTGAAGGGGATGATTTGGTCTATTCAAAAATGCATTTGCTGTTGATTAAAATATAATGTGCTGCAAATTTAATTTAACCTCTTTGATTTCTTACAGACTTTAAGTATATTTAAAATGTTGCAAATTCTGCAAATTTTTATTTACATAATTATGTAGGATTCTGCAGTTGTGCCCCGATAAGGGCCCTTTTGGAGTCAGGAGTTGAGCAGCTTCGGGCTTTGGAGGTTTTTCATGCTCTGAAGCTGAAAAAAATGGTGTGATTAAAGAGTATTTGAGATAAACAATGATTGCCAAAAGACTGTGAAAATTACATTTTTGGTGGTATTTGAAGTGAAGAGAACTCGTGGGGCAATGCAGAACCCTTTTGGGTAATGCACTGAGTACAAGAAATTCTTTGAGGTGCCTTTCAGATGTCATTCAAGGAAAACATGCCAGAATGCTGACAACTACATTACTGCCAATCTTCAAGCATAAGACAGGATTCAAATTTACTTTTATCTGACATGGCAAAGAAAGATCACAAGCAAACTTCCTTTCTGCCTGTGAAATATGTACTTTTTCACCAAGGATTTACTGTTGTTTAAATCTAAGATTATGTCCTAAATTCTCAGCCTTACTTGCATTTACATCGACCAAACATTTACACCATTAGTTGGCTTATTGTAAACAAAAGTATCACTGTTGAAATCAATCCTTATGTTATTATTTTTTCTCTTTTCCTACTTCTATTTCCTTTGTGTCTTTCTTTGATTTTTAATTCCCGATTGGCCCTTTCAATGAAACATTCCTGTGTAGCTATAAACTACTTCCTGTGACATTCAAAAGGTAAACAGCCAATAAAATAAGGAAACGTTACAATCATGCTGCTATTTGACCAAATGTTCTGTTTTGCAGCTGTTTTATATTCAGTTTATGATGGCATAACATCGCCCTATCTTGTGCAGTCCATTCATTTCTGTGGGTGCAGTTTTAAGTAATGTTATTTGTATCCAGACATACATTTGAAGAACACTCTTCCCATTCATACTGTTGAATCCAAGGATCTCTGGCTATTGGAAATGAGTGGTTTCTAGTGCACATGTGGAAATTGTTTCTTCTTGGGGCATTCATACTTTATCTGTTGCTCAAGGTTTTTTGCATGATGGGTAAAGCTCACTATTTCCATCAAAAGAAAAATGAGTTATTTGATTATACTGATTTTAATTCTGCTTCTTCATTCATTCCATGCAAAGAGGAATACTATATCCTTTTTGCTTTCATGTAGTATTAATAATGTAAATTGTCGCTTTCATGGAAATGTTCTTTATGTGAAATATTATATTTATAAAGGCATTTATCTGACATGGGTGGAGAGCTAGTTTTGCGCTCAGAAACATTTAAAAATATTTTTTATAACTAACGCAATTCATCATGGCAATATGCGATTTGTGATTCAAATTCCTGGTTTCTCCAATTTTTGTCAAATTGTGCCCAAAACAAAACCGCTACTGTCTTGCCAAAACTTCCACAGAGTGAATCTCAAAGGAGACTGAGAGTGTCAGTGGAAGAAATAAATAGCATCTGTTCTGATCTTTTGCATTTATTCCTATTGTGTAATATTTTGGATTCAGTAACCTTGCCAAAATTCAGTGCTCTGATCTAAACATATATCTGAGCAATTGTCAATATTTTGAAATACTTGGCTCACAAATAGCTTTCAGTAGTTTGTACAATGGAACTATGTCAACTGGAATATGATTTGAGAATAACAAATGGAACTCATATTTGACACAAGACTTTCACGTAAAGGTGAATTTCTTCCTGTGAAATTGAGATTGAACATTTGCCATGGTGGGCAGTTTGTATTTCATCCATTGATCTATGCCGTTACAAGTAAATGTTTTAATTTTCTCAACATTACGGGGACATTGTCACACCAGTGTTAAATTTCTAGTAACAGTAGCTATGGTGTGGCTTCAATGAACAGACCCCCCCCTTTTAAAAGAGATTTTTGGAGATTTTTATATGAATAATCATTTTCTTCATGACCTGCCAATATCCAGTTTTATATCATAACTGTACACAGGAAAGGCAGATGTTTAGAATTACAACACCCAACTATTCAAGATGAAATCTGATAATTAGTCTGAAATGAGATACAGACCAATTATTAAATAAACATGTTAGCTCCATATATGGGCGGATTTTTTTTTAACAAGGTATATGATGCTTAGTGAATAAATTTATTCATAATTCGGTAGAGTTGTGAAAACCTCCAGACTCAATACTTTCAGCAATTCTGGAAAATCAACAGAAGCATTTAATCTGTAAAGCTGTGGTTAGTCTCCAAGTGGCGATTAAATTCATTGCACTTTCGACATTTGCTAAACAATATTAAAATGTCATTCTGTTAACAAATGTGACATTAGCCGATTGTGTTGTAATATCATGAAAATAACTCGGACAGGAATTGACCAAAGAATGTTTTCATCTCAGCTATTTGTAATGTATATGCCTTTGATTTGTTGGCCAGTAGAAACCAGGATGACACATTTTCTTAAAATAAGTGTAAGTTGTAAGATGAGGATAGTATGCTTAATGATTTACAGTTGTGACAAACTGACATACTAGGAAAAATAAAACTGTCAGGTTTCTGTTAGAAGTGAGAACATTATGTCCTTGGAGAAAGCCCTGGGTGATACTGTTAATATACAAGCTTGTTTAAAAATACCAGCTGTTGAGATGCAGCCAAAGACAGCAGATGACTAAGTGGATATGTGCTGAGAGCTATTTTGTAATGTGTGCCATTCTTCTCCAGGCTATGCTACTGAGTCGTGATGGCCAATACCTCATCACTGGAGGAGATAGTGGAATAGTGGCAGTGTGGCAGGTCTGGGATTTCAAACAGCTGATGACCTACCCAGGGTGTGATGCTGGTATTAGGTCCATGGCCATGTCCCATGATCAAAGGTAAGACATTTTAAAAAAGCTACTTGAATAAGCACCCCCTGCTTCTATACAGGCTGGGCTAAAAATTGTCAATCAAAAGTTAAATATGCTGTCACATATGTGCTTTTGAAGTGAGAAACAGACAAAATAATAACTTTTGGAATGTAGACAGAGGCACCCTCTCTCCTAATGATAAAATGATTCCGATTTAACTTTAGAAAGAACATGCATAATTCAGTCAGAATCTGGAGTATTGTGTATTGTTTCATAAAAGTTACAGTACAAATAAATGTGATTATACATTTGACAATGTCATTTGATACATAGTAGACTGAATACAATAAAGGATAAACTGTTGGCGTTCAGAAACGAATTCTGAGTAGATTAAAATCATTTTCAACCCATCATGCACAGCACACTAGGTATCGTGAGGAATTGAATCAAATTTTATTTTAATATGTTAGTGAAATTCATCGTTGCAAAGATTTCAGCAAGTTATTAAATTTGCACATTTTCATTGACATTTAATGGGCTTTTGCACTGAAACTTCACTGATAAGAAATCCTAAACAACAGAGTATTTTCAAGAGAAGAGCTGAAACCTTCCACTACAAAGCAATCAGTGAGTTTAACTAATCAGGTTAAAGGATTATAGAACATAGAATGGTGCAGCACAGGAACAGGGCCTTGGGCCACAATGATTGTGTTGAACATGATGCCGTTAAACTGATCTCATCTGACCCTACATGGTCCATATCCCTCTCTCTATGCCTTGCACTTCAATGTGCCTGTCTTAAAGCCTCTTAAACACTACTTTCGTATCTGCTTCCACCATCGCCCCAGGCAATATGTTCCAGGCCCCCACCACTCTCTGCATAAATTAAAACTTGCCCCGCCTGGTAAGAATAGGAAGGCAGAGTATTATCTGAATGGTGTCAAGTTAGGAACAGGGGATGTACAGCGAGATCTGGGTGTCCTAGTGCATCAGTCACTGAAAGGAAGCATGCAGGTACAGCAGGCAGTGAAGAAAGCCAATGGAATGTTGGCCTTCATAACAAGAGGAGTTGAGTATAGGAGCAAAGAGGTCCTTCTGCAGTTGTACAGGGCGCTAGTGAGACCGTACCTGGAGTACTGTGTGCAGTTTTGGTCTCCACATTTGAGGAAGGATATTCTTGCTATGGAGGGCGTGCAGCGTAGGTTTACTAGGTTAATTCCCGGAATGGCGTGCCTATCATATGTTGAAAGACTGGAGCGACTAGGCTTGTATACACTGGAATTTAGAAGGATGAGAGGAGATCTTATCGAAACGTATAAGATTATTAAGGGGTTTGACACGTTAGAGACGGGAAACATGTTCCCAATGTTGGGGGAGTCCAGAACAAGGGGCCACAGTTTAAGAATAAGGGGTAGGCCATTTAGAACTGAGACGAGGAAAAACTTTTTCAGTCAGAGAGTTGTGAATCTGTGGAATTCTCTGCCTCAGAATGCAGTGGAGGCCAATTCTCTGAATGCATTCAAGAGAGAACTGGATAGAGCTCTTCAGGATAGCGGAGTCAGGGGGTATGGGGAGAAGGCAGGAACGGGGTACTGATTGAGAATGATCAGCCATGATCACATTGAATGGCGGTGCTGGCTCAAAGGGCCGAATGGCCTCCTCCTGCACCTATTGTCTATTGTCTATTAAACTTTCCCCTCTCACCTTATAGCTATGCCCTCTAGTGTTGGACATTCCTATGCTGGAAAAAGGTTCTGACTGTCTACCCTATCTATGCTCCTCAAAATTTTATATACTTCCATCAAGTCTCCCTTCAACCTCTGATATTCTAGAGAAAACAATCTAAATCTATCCAACCTCTCCCTGCCGCTGAAACCCTCTAATGCAGGCAGCTTTTGGGTAAATCTCTTCTGCACCCTCTCTAAAGCCTCCTCATCTTTCCTCTAATGGGGTGAACCAGAACTGCATGCAATACTCCAAATGCAGCTTAACTTAAGTCCTATAGAGCAACATCATGACTTCCTGACTCTTATACAATGAAGAGGCAAACATAGCATACATCTTCTTTACCACCCTATCTATGTGCTGCTACCCTTAATGAACTGTGAACTTGAACTCCAAGGTTCTTCGGCACATCAATGTTGTTAAGGATCTTAACACAGTTATGACATTAATGCAAAATCTGGTGCATTATGTTTTAAGGTTGTATGATATGGAACTGGAATGTGTCAAGCATATACTTCTATTAAAATTGTCATTAGAGAAAGTCTGGAGTCAAACCCCAGTACCAAGCTTATAATATTAACTGTGTAGGAAGGAATTGCAGATGCTAGTTTAAATCGAAGATAGACACAAAAAGTTGGAGTAACAGTCTGAAGAAGGGTCTTGACCCAAATGTCACCCATTCCTTCTCCCCAGCGATGCTGCCTGTCCCCGCTGAGTTACTCCAGCTTATAATATTAACTTTCCAGATAGTTATAAGCTATGGTGACAGGATTAATTTGATTTTTGCATTATCTTCATTTTAGAATTTCCATCATAGTATTGTCCATTTCCAATTTCCAGAAGTGAATATACTTGAGTTGTTGAGCGCTGAAGATAAAACTCCAATATCGTTACCATCTCTCACTACGCTCAAGGCTCACACAATTTGTATTAGCATATTGCAGTAAAATCCACAATTTTCAATGTCATTAACTTGAGATGCCATTGAGGAAGTTATTATCTATATATACTTTGCATGCTATGTTATCATACTTGTAGACAAAATAAGCACTAATAAATAAATGATATTATTCATCAAATGCATAGCACTTTTAAAGCAGCAAATGTACATTTTTGAAGAAGAAAACATTATCTCAAATATATTTATTCCTGCGGACAGATTTAAAAAAAATGTTTGATATGGATTATATTCAGTGTAATTAACTTTCTGTCTTTAAATCTAGGGTTATTATCACTGGTATGGCATCTGGAAGCATAGTACTATTTTACATAGATTTTAATCGATGGCATCATGAGTATCAAACTAGGTACTAATGGTGCATTCAAGGCACTGGAAATCACGATCAACATGCTGAAATCATGAGACTTTCATCCAAAAGTGCAAACAGTTTTTAATCAATGGAATTATACAATTCTGCCACTGTATATAATGGCATCTATTAATAAATTTGAATGTAACTTAAAAGTCCCTAGGAAAGCAGAGTATTTTGAAATGCTTACTGCTATTTTTGTAGAATATAAGGAAATTGACATATTGTTAGTAGAACACCAGAGCATATAAGTCTGATGCAGAAATACAAAATGTCTATTTTTAGGAGGAAAAAATCTTTACATGATTCTTTATAAATGTCATTCATAAGAAATACAAGACTATTTCTTTACCTTCATCTCTGTAAGAATAAGTGGCTGATTTAAAAAGAATGTTAAACGAAATTTTTAATCAGATGTTCATAATTATGTTAGAATTAAGCAATATATTTACACCTGTGATTTAATTATTCCATATACAGAGATCAAATTTTTAAACAAATTGCTTTTGGGGAAATGGTTTGCACGTGGGGTGTACAAATCCTTTCTAAGGCATGGTTCTTTTCTGTATTTCTTCCATTAATGTTATGGTAGTTTAGCACTGATATTACTGGGAACAAAAAGCAATATTTAAATTATGATCTAGGATTTTTTATCTTTATAACAATGTGTTGGAAACTATATTCTTGTCATTGGCATGCTGCTGGGCTGGAAAAGGGATCTTTCCTCAGAGTTTAGGTGAACAGTAAATCAATGCAGTATATTAAGTTTTGTCTGTTCCCCATTAGTGTGTGCATTTCAGAGAATTGTATCCATTAATTTCATTTCTTATAGCCTTTGTTCAACGTTTATAATCTCAACATTGTTATGCTAAATTTCTGATGACTCTGTAATTGTGAAATTATGTTTGAGTTCCCGTCCTGCTTGTTGTGTGTGTGAAATCCTACAATTGGGATGTTGTGGACAACCTTCAAACCTTCGTAAACTAGATTGCTGAAAGCATTCCACCTTCCTGAGTGAACATTTGTCCATTTGCCTTGTCGCACATTAGTAACCTGTCGGAGGGACCAAGTTACTGTATTTCAAGACCTCGCTCAGAAAAGCATTTTTTGGTGATTATTTTGAAAAGTTTATTTCAGTTTGTGTACTGAGATCAAAAATAAAGTTCACATGTATCTTGAGACTGAGGAGTGTTTTTTTTATGACTGACAGTACTAAAACAATCCACCCTTAAGATCAGCTGCTGTTTATTTAAATAATGTTATATCAAGCAAATCTCTAAGCACCTCATGTAAACCGTGACTTTGCATGACTTATGGATCATGTTTTCCTTTTCTGCAACAGAACTCCAAGTCACCTGAGGCTATGCAACTGCAAATCTGTGCCTCTTTAAAGACAGCTAGGTCTCAGCTAGAGAAATAATACCAGCCTTTGTAAGACGTTAATTATAGAACAAAGACTCAGCTTAAAAGTTAGATTCCATGTGTTTAACTATTTCAGATAAGCAATGATATTTTTCTGCATTTTGATATCACCAACTCTGTAAAGGGAAGTCTTTCTGGCCCCACTGATTTATAACTGACAGCTTCATTTCACATGGAGATTATTACTTGGGTTTTCAAGAATAAGTTTAAATACCTATGATATGTGGCATGTTTAAACTCTTATCATTGAACTCAACACCCTGAGAGCCAACAATCAGATGGATAGTTTGATTGAGACCAGAACATTGTCCAAGACACTGAATTATTAGATAATCTATTTGTAGTCCAAATGTTTTAAATTTAACTGACTAAAATATACACTTATTTTGAGAGGTAATTATTCTTCCAGATTAAATATGCTAGAATCTGGTTAAAGAGTGCAATTCATATCTGTGGAGAACAAACTTCAACATTCAATTCAATGATCTGAAAGACAATTGGAAAATGGGATTTTGTTGTTTTAGTCATTGAAAATGTTGCATGGCTACTGACTTGAAATACTAATTTCTACTTTGGTTTTACATTACAGCTCATAGCTATTCAAATTTATTTTCATATAATGTAGTTCCAGACTTTTAACGTTTTCCTTCCATTTTCATAGAGCAGGTTGATAAGTGTTGACCTTGGGATAAAATACACTCCTGGAACTGCTTCAAAACGCAATAAATGCTTTTCCTCTTCTCACCTAAGACCTTAAAACTCTCCCTGACCCGTTTCCTTCTGTGAAACGTGCCTTAGGCTACTCAGAAGTCAAGACAAGAGACATCAGAGATCACAATTTGTCCAACAGTGTAAAACTCAGTTGACACAAAATGCTGGAGTAACTCAGTGGGACAGGCAGCATGTGTAGGAAAGAACTGCAGATCCTGGTTTAAATCAAAGGCAGACACAAAATGCTGGAGTAAGGCAGCATCTCTGGAGAGAAGTAATGGATCGAGACCCTTCTTCAGACTGATGTCAGGGGAGTGGGCGGGCAGAGATAGAATGTAGTCAGACAGTAAGACTGGTGGGAGAACTGGGAAGGGGGAGGGGATGGAGGGAGAGGGAAAACAAAGGCTATTTGGTTTGAGAAGCCAATGTTCAAACCGCTGGGGGTAAGCTACCTAAGCAAAATATGAGGTGCTGTTCCTCCAATTTGCGCTGGGCCTACTCTGACAATGGAGGAGGCCAGGACAAAGGTCAGATTGGGAATGGGAGGGGGAGTTAAAGTGCCGAGCAACCGGGAGATCAGGTAGGTTAAGGCGGACTGAGCAGAGGTGTTCAGAGAAAACAATCGCCGAGCCTGCGCCTGGTCTTGCCAATGTACAGGAGTTGATACCTGGAAGAGCAGATACAGTAGATGAGGTTGGAGGAAGTGCAAATGAACCTCTGCCTCACCTGGAAAGACTGTCAGGGTCCTTGGATGGTCGAGGGGGGGGGGGGGGGGGGGAGTCAAGGGACAGATGTTGCATCTCCTGCGGTTGTAGGGGAAAGTACCTGTGGAGGGGGTGGTGAGGGTGGGAAGGGACGAGTTGACCAGGGAGTTGCGGAGGGAACGGTCTGCGGAAAGCAGAAAGGGGTGAAAATGGGAAGATGTGGCCAGTGGTGGGATCCAGTTGGAGGTGGCGAAAATGGATTATATGCTGTATGCGACAGCTGATGGGGTGGAGGTGAGGATAAGGGGTCTCTGACCTTGTTATGAATGGGGGGAGGGGGAGCAAAAGCAGAGTTGCGGGATATCGAGGAGACCCTAGTGAGAGCCTCATCTATAATGAAAGAGGGGAGCCCCCATTTCCTAAAGAATGAGGACATCTCCGATGACCTGGTATGGAAAACCTCATCCTGGACGTAGATGCGGCATAGACGGAGGAATTGGGAGTAGGGGATAGAGTCTTTACTGAAAGCAGGGTGGGAAGAAGTGTAGTCAAGGTAGCTATGGGATTCCGTGAGATTGTAAAGCTCAGTTGACTGGTTCAGAGTGTCCTGGGTCCATGGGATGGGATGTTTGTGACCAAGCCACTATCATAGGAAAAATGGTTGGGAGAGGATTGAGATCTTTGTGATGAGGCTTGCAAAGAGGACCAAGTATTGGGAAAATTACAGGGTGAAGATGATTGGTGAGATTATTGAAAGTGTGTGGGTGGGGGAAAGTGTGGAAAGGGAGGGAAGCAACAATATGGAAAGTTAGAGGATGATCTCTGACTCTGGCAATGGTCTGAAAATAATCTTCTGGAAGAATTCAACAGTTGTAGCAGCATCTGTGGAAGCAAAGGGATGGTTGATGTCTCGAGTAAAGACCCTGCTTCAGGACAGAAGGTGGAGGGAAGATAGAAGTCAGAGGGTGAGGTAAAGGTTGGTAATAGACTAGTTAGACTTGGATTCTTTAACTAATGACAAAGCATGCCTTTGTCTTCTGTTTAAGGTGGGCTTCAGTATGTTGAGATATGCAACATTCAGTAGGCTCAAACAAGCAATCATATTTTGAGCAAATGATGTCAGACAGTAAATGAGCGCCACATGCCAAGTGACTTATGTGTATGTGCGAGTGCGTCACATGCACAAAATATCGAACAATAAACTGGATATTGTAGCATTGCAGTTGTTAATGGTCCAGAGTTATGGATAATTAATCTAGAGACATCAGTTTGAAATTTACCAGGGCAAATGAGGAATCTAAATCCAAGTCATTAGGTAAATATTATTTTTTTTTAAAAGCTAATATGTACCAGTAATGATGAAATAATAGAAACAGCATGGTTCATTAACATTCTTCAGGGAAGGAAATTACTGGTCTTCCCCAGAAGTGATTCTAGATCCACAAAGTACCTCTCGATTCAGGGACAATTAGGGGTGGTTAATAATTCAACATCCACATCCTTTAGAAAAAAATAATAATTTAAAAGAAAATTGTTCCAAACAGAAAATAGCCCTCCAAACCTGGATTTGTGAACCGCTGCTTTGATCGGAATAGAACTATTTTGTGCCGTGAATGGAAGTTAGATGTGAAGAATTTAGCATCATTTGAATAGAAGCATCTACACACAGGTCATATTTATAAGAGAATGTTCCAGTTAATCAAAAGCAAACACGTTATATATCTTTACATATGAAAAGTATTGAAACATCTTGCATGAAACGGTGGTATCAATACTTTTTTTAAGGATAAAAAAACAAGATACTGCAGCTGCTGAAAATAAACTGACACTGCTGGGAATACTCAAGTCAAGACAGCTTTTATGGAAAGAGAAGCAGAGTTAATGTTTCAGATTGATGACCTTTCATCAGAACTGGAAAGATTTGAGGCAAAATAAAATTTATGATGCAATGAAAAAAAGAGTCAACAGGAATGTGATAGAATGGAAGGCAGGAGGGTGAAAGAATGGCCATGCAAGACAATGTGGGGGTAGTAATGAAGGCAAAGAGGTATAAATGCAAATAGCAGAAATATTATCTGAAATTGTTGAGCTAAGTTAATCCAGAAGACTGTAGTGAGCATCACTGAATAATGATGGGTTGCTCCTCAAATTTCTGTTGAGTTTTATTGGAACAGTGTAAAAGACCAAGAGCATAGGGGTCGGAGATGGATGAAGAATTAAAGTGGCAGACGACTTGAATTTCATGGCCATGAGTCAACATAGGCGCAGGGGAAATAAATCATCTTTCAAGTAGGTCTGTCCAACATTGTTCTGGAATTTGTAGTCAGCAGTAAAGCTGTGATGCTAGCCACTGACCTCAAAGGAAACTCCTATAAAAACATAATGGTTCCCTTGAAGAACCTCTCTTTTCCAACATCTATTGCTGTTGGGTTCATGAGATCTCTGATGTTGAGCAATTGTGATGATGTCAAGCTGGCTGGGCAATTTCTCAAATAAAATGGAACAGAAAGGAGCTTCAAAAATGTTTAAGATTTGTTGAAAAATTCTGTGGTTGACACAAAATGATATGCAGAAAATAGTGCTTTTTTCAATGGCCAAGACCATTATTAAACACGGCTAAGTGGTCCTGAATGGCATAAGATGTAAGGTTAGAAGACTATAAATCTGATCTGAGTTATTAATGATATCTTAAAAAGCAGAGAAATTTAGAAGGCAATTCCAGAGCTTGGGCCATTGGCAGTCTGGCAAATGATTGCCGGTATTGGAGCAATTGAAAGAGCGAGATATTTCAGAGGGCAGTAGTACCAGAGAAGGTCACTGAGATTGGGAGGGACAAATTCATGGATCCATTGGGAAAACAAGGGCATGAGTGAAACGTCTGCTTAATCCTGAGGCAATATAGGTCAGCACACCGAGAGGAAATGGTGGAATTAAATTTAATCAAAGGTAAAGCTAGTTTTAGATGACAGTAAGATTACAAAGTAAAAAAAAGGCAGCAGGACTATAATTATGAACAATGATTGGATTGATTTGGTCTACTTTTGAGGTGACAATGGCTTTGTTGAGGGTTTTGGTGGTAATGAGTTCAGTAGGTTCAGAACTGAGCAATGTTACAGTGACGGAACAGAGTAGTTTTAGTGTTGGAACATAATAGAGGCCCAAAATAAATCTCATGGATAAATGCGATGACAAGATTTCGTACACTTTGGTTCCATTACAGACTCTTGCCAGGGACAGGATAACGAACTTACATCCCGTAGTTGGTGAACTAAATTTGTGCTGTGAACCAAAGAATATTATCAGGGGTTTAAACATTTTAATTGGAGAAAATTTCAGTCCATCCAATTGTGGATGTTGGGCAAAGAATTAACAATATAAAGGTCAATGGAAGATTCAAGAGAAGTGGTGCTGAATAAAACTGGGTGGCATCACATATTGGACTGCAGCAGGTCAAGAAGGCAGTTCACCACCACCTTCTGAAGAGCAATTAGGGATGGACAATTAAATACTGGCTCAGGCTGTGAAGCGTGCATCCCTTGAGTTTAGAGTTTGGAGATAGTGTGGAAACAGGCCCTCCATGTGAGATCTGTATCACCCAACTATTGGGGAAATATGATATAATAGCCCTGACAAAGCCCACAGCTTGGTTGCGATCAAGATAGATTATTTTTGCCACAATCAGATGGGATGTAATTTGTGACTTTATTCAAGGCAGTTTGATACAGTGGCCGGGGGTTTGGGGGAGGGGGAGAACCTCATTGGAGGGATTTAAATGACTAATTTTGGGAAATGTAACTATGTTTTTGTTCTTCAGTATATGTTATAATGGAAAAAAATCTTAAATAAAGTCCTCGTCATTTCAAGTAATTTCCTTTGTGCTGGAGAATACATGGGAGTCCAAGGAAAGCTGAATCACACAGTAACTTCAGGATTTCTGCATTGAACTGTGCATGGAAATGCCAAAACTACTGTCATTTTTAACGACCAATCATGGTGAACATAAGCTCCAGATAAAATATCCAACCAGACACATTACAGCCTTCCAAACTCAGTGTTCCCAGATATTGAATCTGCTATAACAGTTTGCTCCAATAATCTTCAAGGTACGTCTTATTTCTTTCCTTCGTGCCATTATCTCTTCTCTCATTTAATTGATCCTGCCTTCCACCTCATCATAGACCATACTGTTTGTTCCTTCTTCCTCTCCCATTTCCGCTGCACCTTCAAACTTGTTTTGTTTCTTTTTCCAGTCCTGATGAAAGATCAGTGATCTGATACGGTAACTTATTTTCTCCATGGATGCTTACAGCCTTTCCTGATTGAACTTTAGAAAAGAATGTTGCCTTTTGAGTAACCATTTGGAAAACCATTTTGCTTAAAGAGAGCGAATGAACATTTTGCTTCGGTACTGATGAATTTGATGCGATCTGCATCACATGATGCATTTACTTACAAGTGTCTTGGAGGTTTAACCAAAACCTTCTTCATAAAGACAATGGCCTTAGTTGTAGTCACTGCTTTATTCCCTAGAACATGATTTCATTTATTTTTCTCTTTATTTAAAAAAACACCTTCCTGATACTGGAAGGGAACAGGACCACCATTGTTTGCTTGAAATATATAAATATATATAATATATATATATATATATATTGGCGAGACCAAACCTCTCTACATCGGCGAGACCAAACTCTGCTGTTCCAGATGTCAACTTCTCTACATCGGCGAGACCAAACGCAGGCTCGGCGATCGTTTCGCTCGTCACCTTCGCTCAGTCCGCCTTAACCAACCTGATCTCCCGGTGGCTCAGCACTTCAACTCCCCCTCCCACTCCCAGTCTGACCTTTCTGTCATGGGCCTCCTCCATTGTCATGGTGAGGCCCACTGTAAATTGGAGGAACAGCATCTCATATTTCGCGTGGGCAGCTTACACCCCAGCGGTATGAACATGAACATGATGTTTCGGGTCGAGACCCTTCTTCAGACTGATGTCAGGGGAGGGGGCGGGACAAAGAAAGGATGTAGTTGGAGACAGGAAGAGAGTAGGAAAACTGGGAAGGGGAGGGGAAAGTGAGGGACAGAGGAGCTATCTGAAGTAAATTAAGATAGCTCATCTGTCCCTCTCTTACCCCTCCCCCTTCCCAGTTTTCCTACTCTCTTCCTGTCTCCAACTACATCCTTTCTTTGTCCCGCCCCCTCCCCTGACATCAGTCTGAAGAAGGGTCTCGACCCGAAACATCATCCATTCCTTCTCTCCTGAGATGCTGCCTGACCCGCATTTTGCATTTTGTGATACCTTCATTATATATATATATATATATATATATTTAAACAATTTGTTGTGCTGCTGCAAGTAAGAATTTCATTGTTTTGTTTTGAGACATATGACAATTAAACGCTCTTGACTCTTGACAATGTTCCACATTTTAAGACAAAATCAAACACTATATTCACAAAAGATTAATTTAATTTTGTTTTATAAAAGGTCCTGTGAAGGCTAAAGTTTGTATTTTAAACTTTGATCCAATGATTTTGCACAAGGTCAATTGGTTTCCCACTGAAAGAGCAGGGCATACATCTATGTTTCAAATGCATGATTCAGGAGACTGGGGCTTGTCCCAGCTTTGAATGATGAATGTCTGCACATTGAATTTGGTCGGATAATTCATGGCTGAGTAGGGAAATTTGCCATAAAAATCAAAGCTGGTTGTGTTACACTATATTGATAACATTTGTTGATTTTTATTTGGGGAAGAAAATAATTAAAGTAATATGTTTCCCAGGACAATCAGCTGAAACTGTTTTGTGATGACATTCCTGTGCAAATATGATTTATATTGTAACTAGGATTTCTGCATGTTGGTATGATAAATCTCAGTGTTGCATGTATGAGAACCAGATTGGTCCTGGTTTGTAACATTTTATTCCAGAACAGTGGTTTATAAAAAATATTTTTTAAATCTCTCCATTTTCTCTTGGGTCACCTTTGGTCATTCATACATCCTGAGATCAGGCAGGTGATGCTTTTCTGAACTGCATGTTGAACAATTTACAGGAACTGCCTAACAATCATTTCCCTCCCTTACTCAGATTCTCATAACTTATGTTTATTATTTTAGCTTTGACATTCTTGAAATACATTTCTATTTCAAGTTGTGTTTTGAAATAGACATTTATCGCTTTTTAAGTTGTTTAAATATACAAATTCTGAGTATACAACAATCTTAATTATATCACGTGACTTTTAAAATACTGCACAAGGGCATATTTTTGGATGTATAAAAAGCATTTGTCCAAAGTTTCTGCTGCGAATCCTCAAGTCAGTGCAGGTCCAAGAATGGTTAGTTGTTTTGTTGATGACTACAGTATTTGTCCTACATATTTTGTCATTATATGCCTGATTCATCAGGCTATGCATGAGAGCAATAATAAACAGAGAAGGGTTGAAGTACTATTCGAATGAACAGGTGTACTTCATTAAGCTAATTTAAAAAAGACTTCAAAATAAATATGTCTCCACTCAAACTGCTCTTTTCTATTTGACTGATGGTTTAAACCAGGTGCGTTTTTTTATTTTTCTAAAATTTTAGTTTGAAATCTTGGTCAGTTACTGGTAACAAATTTATTGATTGAAGTCGATTCTCCTACTTTGTTCTCCATCCTAGCTTCTGTTCCCCATTTTTCACTGCCCTAGAAGTGTAGAAGTTTAAATTTCCAGTTAATGTGTCACGATCATTCTAATTAAATATTTTGGTCATCAGGTTGTGCAGAAGAATGTACAAAAATGTGAAAATGAGTAAACCGCAGTTGTAGGTAATACTGAACTCCCACTTTTACAGCAAACGGCCCAGTTCTAGTTAAATAGTGAGACCATTTTGTGGCCAACACTTGGAAGATTGTTAAGGACAACTGTTCCATCTATCAGTCTGAAGCAACAAGCTAAAGGGGAAAAGTTGTACAAAATACTACAAGTTATAGTGATTAGTGCTCACATTTCAGTTACATAATTTATCTTAAACCCTCTATTTGCAAATTAAAAATGTACTGAAGGAGAGTTCACAATTCCTCAAATACATTTATTGCACATACAGCAGCCCGTCTATACTGTAATCATTCAGAAGTTCCCCACTTAGCTGATCAAAGTCATACTGCAACATTTCCATCAAAGCAACATTAACCAACTGTTTTTAATTTAGCCAAAAAAGACTCAGATTTTGTTTTTTAATGTTTAAGATGTTTATATTTCTCCATGTGTTTAATGTTAAGGACCTGCACAAGTTCTCAAACATATTTTCTCTGATCTCCTTCATTATATTAACCATTCACAGATTAGGAGTGGTAGCCTTGCTCCAATCATCTGCACAGGGGGGCATTACATAAGTCCCCTGAATTCAGCAGCGGTTAGTTAAGTTTTTGTTTTGAGAATTTGAATTAGGATGACTTTGGTGCCCCAGGATATGGACTCCTGAAGGTAGTATTCTTGGGATGTCACTTCGCAAAATCAATTGTCATCTTTTCCACAACTTGGACAGCATAAATGCTTTGAAAGACATTCTTCCCTTTCATATCTGCCCCCCTGGGTTTCTATTCACCCAAGGCTAAAGCATTGGGAGGCCCTTCTCGGATTTGCAAGAATCCTGTTTATAAAGTTTGGCAATTCTCATCCACTCTCTAACGTGGCAATCTGGCTCAGAAGTGGGAGCTGTGAGTTGTTCCTAATGAAAGTGAAAAATTCACGATAATGCTTTGAAGTGAGCTCCACTGAGCTTCCAAATACAAAACTTGCATTTGCTGGAAATCTGAAATATAAATGGAAAATATCAGAAAAACCTTGCAGGTCAGGTAGCATCTGTGAGAAGAGAAACAGAATTAATGTTTCAAGTCAATTATTTTGCACTAGATCCAGAAAAGAAATTAGAAATCAAACATGCAAAAAGTTGCAGAGTATGGGGAGGTGTAGAAAAAATAAAGGAAATTATTGTAATAGGGTGGAGACCAAAAAAAATTGGATGACATGTTAGCAGAGGTGAGGCAGACGTTCGCTTGCACCTCTGCGAACCTCATCTGCTGTATCCCTGCTCTCTGTGTGGACTCATCTATTGGCAAGACGAAGCGCAGACTGGGCGATCGTTTCGCTGACACCTCCACTCAGTCCATCTTGGCCTATGCAATCTCTGTTGTACTTCGTGGTCCGGTACTTGTTGTACCTTTGTTGTGACTCTGGACGGACCACGAGTACACATGTTTAAGAGGTTATCATGGTGGAGCTTAACTCCAAGCTGTTTATTCCGTGGCCACCTGCATCCAGAGTGACCGCCTAATCACACCCATCACTTATATACACAGCCATACAAAGTAGTTCTTGGATACACAAAGTAGTCCCAGCAATATCACAACATCCCCCTTGTCTTATATATTACAACATCCCCCTTGTCTTATATAAAATTGTTTTCTTTACCATTCGAGGGCTTCATTATTTTTAACAAACAAAACCAAAACACCATTGCTTTTTGCAAACAAAACCAATAGCACAACTAAACACAATTGCTTTTTTCCGCCATCATGGTGGTCACTCCTCTGCGGAATTTCACTCATCGCCGGGTGGTCACTCATCTCCGGGTGGTCACTCACTCCGTGTGGTCACTCACTCCGGGTGGTCACTCATCTCCGGGCGGTCACTCCACAGATATATACATTTATACAAAAACATCAAATATAATACATTAAGCTTTCAGTACACAGATCACTACACAGGTCATTAAACACAAAATATTCATTTTGTTCCATATCTTCCCCTCAAGAAGACGTGCTGTGTAGATCAAACGTAGTGTAGGCTCTAGATGCTCCACCACCATGATTTGCCTGCCACTGCTGGCCTCACACTGCTGGGCTGGCACTACTGGGCTCCCACTGCTGGGCTCCCACTGCTGGGCTGGCACTGCTGGACTCCCACTGCTGGGCTCCCACTGCTGGGTTGGCACTGCTGGGCTCCCACTGCTGGGCTGGCACTGCTGTAATCGCGGTGCGCTGGCCCCGCCCACAAGTGCTCCCCGGCAGCTGCCGTTCAACTTTTCGAACGCGCTGCCGCTGGCCCCGCCCACAGGTGCTCCCCGGCCCCGCCCACAGGTGCTCCCCGGCCCCACCCACAGGTGCTCCCGGCAGCTGCGGCTCAAATTCGAACGCGCTGCCGCTGCCTCGGGCCCAGGGCCTCCCGACTCTCCGGTCGACGCGCCTGGGTAAGTACGCAGTGCCTCGGCCTTACCGGCCGCTGCACCTCCGCGGGTGGTCGGTCCCTCCGGTCGCCGGCCCCCTCCGGTCGCCGCACACCTCCGTAGGTGTCAGCCTCCCCCGGGGCTCTCCCGGTCGCCGCACACCTCCGTGGGTGTCAGCCTCCCCCGGTCACCGCACACCTCCGTGGCTGTCGGGTCTCCCGGTCTCCTCCGGTTGCCGCACACCTCCATGGGTGTCGGTCTTCCCCGGTCACCGCACACCTCCGTGGGTGTCGGGTCTCCCGGTCTCCTACAGTTGCCGCACACCTCCATGGGTGTCGGTCTTCCCCGGTCACCGCACATCTCCGTGTGTGTCGGCTCTCGCCGGTCTCTCCCCCACGAAGCAGTCGCAGGCTTCTAATCTCGGGCCTACACAGGTGCTGGGGCGCGACGTGGGCCTACACGCACCTCCCTCAGCAGTTTGCAGCGTCACGTCGGCAACTCGGCGCCGACTACTGAGCAGGTAACTATACCAACTCACACTGGCCCTGTCGGGATGCACTCCAAACGTCCCGTACCGAGCTGGAAAGTTTATTTTGTTTTGTTTCCCTTCAGGGCTTTTTTTTTCTTATTTTTTTTCTTATTTTTAACCTTTTCTGCTCGGGCATGCTTCATTCCCTCCCTAGGCGAAACACCAAGCCGCTGCCACCATGTTGTTCTTCGTGGTCCGGTACCTGTTGTACCTTTCTTGTGACTCTGGACGGACCACGAGTGCACATGTTTAAGATGTTATCATGGTGCAGCTTGTACTCCAGGCTGTTTATCCCAAGGCCGCCTGGATCCAGAGTGACCGCCTAATCACACCCATCACTTATATACACAGCCATACAAAGTAGTTCTTGGATACACAAAGTAGTCCCAGCAATATCACAACATCCCCCTTGTCTTATATATTACAACAATCTCCTAGTTGTTAAAGATTCCAACTCCCCTTTCCCTTCCTATACTGATCTTTCTGTCCTGGCCCTCCTCCACTGGCAGAGTGAGGCTAAACGCAAATTGGAGGAACAGCACCTCATATTTTGCTTGGGCCGCTTACAACCCAGTGGTACGAATATTGATTTCTCTAATTTCAAGTAACCCTTGCATTCCCTCCCCCGCCCAAGTCGTCTTGTTAGTTTCACTGTTTGTTTCCTTTCATTATCATCTTTTCAACAGCCAAAAATGGGCCATTGCGGGCTCCACCTTTCTTGAGACATCTTGAGCTCTGATTTGTTCTGTACCTTTTCATCTCCTTCCCTCCTTACTCAGTCTGGAGAAGAGTCTCAATCCGATACATCACCTATTATTTTGTTCCAGAGATGCTGTCTGTCCTGCTGAGTTACTCCAGCATTTTGTGTCTATCTTTGGTGTAAACTAGCATCTGCTGTTCCTTGTGTAGGAAAGAACTGCAGATGCTGGTTTAAATCGAAGGTCGAAACAAAATGTTGGAGTAACTCTGCGGGACAGGCAGCATCCCAGATTCCTTCCCGGACAAAGTTAGCAACAGCGTGCAAAGGGTCTTGAAGGTTCTTGGTTGCAAATGATCTGTCGATTGGAGATATAAATAGGAAGAAATAAATATATAAAGAAATAAATAAGGGTGGAAGGAGAGATAAAGAGAAATCAATACTGAAATTCGGCGGGCAACAACAATTATTAACCTGGCCGAGTTTTTTGAGAAGGTGATGAAGATGATCGATGTGGTGGATGTTGTCTACATGGATTTTAGTGAGGCATTTGATAAAGTCCCTCATGGTAGGCTGATCCAGAAGATTAAAATGCACATGATTAACAGTGACTTGGCAGTACGGATTCAGAATACAGAGTGTTGTGGCAGAAGGTATACAGGCTGGAGGGCTGTGACCAGTTCTGCAAGAATCTGTGCTGGGACCTCTGCTGTTCATGATATGTATAAATAATCTGGACATAAACATAGATGGGCGGGTTGGTTCGTACGTTTGCAGAGGGCACCAAGGTAGTTGGGCTTGCAGACTGTGAGGAAGCCAGTCAAATTATGCAGCAGAATCGACTACAGAAATGGGCAGAGAAATGGCAGACGGAGTTTAATCCCAGCAGGTGTGAAAATATACAATTAATAGCATGACCCTTAACAACCTCTTGGGGTCCAAGTCCATAACTCCGTTAAAGCTGTAGTTTAGTTTAGAGACACAGCGCAGAAACAGGCCCTTCGGTCCACCAAGTCCGCACCGACCAGCGATTCCCACACAATAACACTATCCGACATTAGGGATAATTTTTTAAGCATTTATATTAAGACAATTAACCTACAAACCTGTACATCTTTGGAGTGTGGGAGGAAATCCATGCAGGTCATGGGGAGGACATACAAACTCTAAGCAGCCAAGTACCTGTAGCCAGGATCGAACCCTGGTCTCTGTGAGTGCCGTAAGGCAGCAACTCTACAGTTGTGCCACCGTGCCATTGAGATTTCTTGGTGGAAATAGTGATGAAAAAATATTGGAGTTTAACCATGCAAAATACGTAAAACATTTCCTGCACAGTGTCTCAATAAAGAGCCACAACCCAACAATCATATAATGGAAGATTTTTTCTGGCTAACTTTTGATTATTTTTGAGGAAATTAACTCAGGGAAGCTAGGAACCCCTTAATGTACCATGCTTTTATTTGCAGGAAGTGTTTCAATGTTTCAGATGAGCAGCTACTGAGAAAGATGGGAACGAATGAGAATTTAGAGTAAAACATCGGAAACAAGTAAAAAGTTAGCTGAAGATGAAAAAATTAAAGCGGATTTGGATTTTGAGTTCAGGAAGCAATGATCAGAAAAAGACTGTGGTCTGAAAATGGGTCTCGACCCGAAAAGTTACCTATTCCTTTTCTCCAGAGATGCTGCCTGTCCCACTGAGTTACTCCAGCATTTTGTGTCTATCATCAGAGAAAGACTAGACTGTTGCTTATGTTTAAATTGAGTTAATATGTATAAGGTCCTAAAGTAATGTTCTCAATGAAAACCTAGTAACAGAAACTTGTCAGTCTAAGTACCGTGAGCCCGTGCACTCTTGAGATGCAACTGAGCTTTGTTTTCCCCAACATTCATTTCTAAAATTAATGGATGAAGAATATCTCAATTGTTTTCACATTGTGGATACAAGGTACAAATTTTCACCTGGCCTGTTGGAATATAGGGTCAGATATTTATATAATAAAACATGGACAATCCACCATTTGCTTTCTTTTGGAAATCCTGATGGTGTGGCATCTGGCTCACTCAAACGCCTGTCCCACTTAGGCGATTGTTTTGGCGACTGCCGGCGATTGTCAAAGTCGTAGCAGATCGCCAACATTTTCTTTTACCCTACATCAATGACCACGACAATGCAGAGTCAGGTCGAGATTACACCGTCTTCGGAAACATCGCAAAATTCCCACACTGTCAATGCTTCTCCAGCGTCCTAATTTTCGCTGAAATCACTGACAAGTCGGTAATTACTTGAGAGTTTTGAAATATAACATCTTGCCCGGGTTACTTGAAAACCAAGCTTCATGGTAACAAGGCATAAACAGTTTACTAATAGCAGTATTAAGAAATTTAATTTTAAAAGTGGTTAAATGGATTTTTGTGCGGAGTGTGGGCATTCTTTGAAAATGTACGGGAGATGCATATCTGGTTTCTGGGTTGCATATCTGGGTTGGGAGCCTACTTTAAATGTAATTGCTGATGGCCATAAACATTGCGAAAATTCCCACGCTTACCTGACCGTCAAACTGTCGCGTCCAATCTACCTGTCAAATGTCCTGACAGTAAATAAATTGGTTAAACACAAGTATTTCATGGTATTTTGAAATAACTTTACTTAATTTAATATTACGTGCTTCTAAATGCATCTAAGAGAAAACCTAGCAAACCTGGGGACAGCATGCGACAGCGCCCGCAATAAGCAACGATACCTGGCGACAAGCCAGCTGTCGCCAAGAAATTTCATACCGGTTGATTTCTCAGCGATGCACCGAGATCCACTATGATTCTTTGAAGACTCCTCACGATCATGCCCGCGACACCCCGGCGAACTGTCGGCGACAGCCTAGTCGCCGGCAATTGCCTTAAAATCGCCTAAGTGGGACAGGCCCTTTATTAGTCTGGAACGTGAGCCACGGGGTTCAGAGGGCAAAGTGAGCAGCAAAGGCCAGGGGTCGGGACTGTGCGCTGGGTGTAGCTGAGGCTTCAGTGTTCAGGTTCACTGGAAAATATATGTTACTTGGGAGTAACGTATATAAATGTCTTTGGGTGTTAATAGAAGTAATATCCTATAGTCTGGAAACTCTGCTTGTCCCAAGACAAATATTGAAGACAATTTTTTTGCAACATTTTATATTTCAACCAAAATTAGTGAACCAGATTATTCCTTTTGAGGAGCAACTTAGTTGCTCTAGGTCATTCCATTACTTAACCATTCTCACACGTTATAACTATTCATTGCAAGGTGTTCCGGTTCTGAAAAAGGAAATATAAATGAACACTATCTTCAGTGCCATCGTTGATGTTTGTATTGCACATTGACGGCTTCCTTAACCTTCCATTGGCTGTAAAATCATTTCCAATCTTCATGTGTTCTTATGTGCTTCCACCAGCATGCAACAAGCCAAGTGGAGGGAATAATTAAATGCCATGAACCTGCAAGGCTCTAGCCATTTGTTTACTGAGGGCAGTCACAGTGTTTGTCAATAGGACAGAGTCAGAATGAGATCCAAATGGATGAGTGATACAAACAACCAGGTAATGATCCATGACTTGTTGGAAAGCCTTAGAAT
Organism: Rhinoraja longicauda; assembly: GCF_053455715.1. Lineage (NCBI taxonomy): Eukaryota > Metazoa > Chordata > Chondrichthyes > Rajiformes > Arhynchobatidae > Rhinoraja > Rhinoraja longicauda. Next base: position 123,340,914 of record NC_135953.1, read on the forward strand.
TGGAAATGACATTTAGAAACGTCAGGTAATTTGAGAAGCTCTTTTAGAGAAGTTGAAGGTCGTATTTTCAAAGAGGAAGTTAATCGTATCTGAAAAAAAAGTGAAGCCTTTATAATAATGCCATGTTAGCGAACGTAATTGGTCAGTAGAGAGTACAACAAATGTCATCAAGGAAGTCAGGTATGTGTCTTGCCGAAGCAATGAGATTGAACCAAACACAGGGAAATGGGAGGTGCAGTGAAATGGCCTGCGGTGTGAAGTCTGGTGCATGGGGAACCTGGATCCCCATGTGATACTGTGCAGGAGAGAGAGAGAGAGAGTGGAGAGATGGTGACAAAACACCAGCAGGTGTGCTTTCTGCCCTTAGAAACTGGAAATCCATGAATGTTTTTATGTTAAAAATGACTGTAGAGAGAGCAGGAGGATCTGGTTTGAGGGAACAAATCTTATGCTGAAAGAGTTTCTCGTGCTCTCCAAATAATCATGGTCCGAGGAAAGAGAGATGCAATAATACTCAAGATGGCCAAATTAGTGCTGACGATCCATTACAACATCAGTCATGTACTCAATATGCCTGAGCTCACTGGAAGTGAAGATGGGGATTAAGCTGTGGTGACCACAGATATGGAAACAGAAGCCGTTTTGATAAAAATGAGGGCAATGAAGTGGAAGAGCATTTGAATGGACCAAATATAATGAGTTGGTTTGTTGGATAGAGGGATGAGAGGGATATTACGAGTGTGGATTTGTGAGGGTGATATGAGAGATTAATTTTCTAAGGATGGAATGTGCAATGTGAGATGTGAGTGACCATTAACCACAGAACAGTGTAACAGCAGAACATTTACAGCATTAACAGCAGAACAGTGTGCAGGCCAGTGAGCCACAACACACTGGGCACATTCGAGATCTTTTTCCATGTTATGATATATTTACCACTTTTAGACAAAAGTGAATTTAGGAATCCTCATCTTTCCTTTTCCAATTTAAAGAAATTTCCTTCTCTTTCTTCCTACATATTCTCTTGATATTCCTCTCTCCTTTGCCATGCGTTGATATTAACAGGGGTACTTTACCATGGAAACCTGCAGCTTTAGATGTAGTGCTCAAAACGACCAATTTCTCCTGTAATTTGGATTTGTTTTTCTCTCTCCATTGGTGCAGCCTGTGCCACAGGTTTGTTATTAATAACGCATGATTCAGACAAAGAAGGATAATGCCATTCCAAATGGCACGTTAACACATTTGGTGTCATCCTATTAGAGATGTTTTCTCTCTTTCCCAGTTATAAGGAAGGATTATGATCTGAAATATTAACTGTTTCTCTCTGCAGATGCTCCTTGATCTATAGAATGTTTTCAACACCTTCTGTTTCCAGGTCAGATATCCAGCATATTGGATATTGGGTGGAACACTGGGTTGGGTGCATAATTGTGTTTGTGTGTACGTGTGATAGTAATGTGTGTTTATATGTGTGCTTGTGTATGTTTGTATCTGTGTTCACACATGTATGTGCATGTTTGTGTATGTGTGTTTGTCTATGTGTTTGTATGCTTGTATGTGTGTGGTGTGTCATGTCTTTAATGTGTGTATCTGTGTGTGTGTATTTATGTGTGTCTATGTGTGCGTTCAAGTTAATGTGTATGTGTGTATTAATTTATGCCTGTGTGTGTGTCTGTGTGTGTGTGTGTGTGCGCACACACATACATGTGCATGCCAAGCCTTTGCTGCAGAGCCTGGTCTCTCTCCTTGGACCTTATTGCAATTGGACCAAGACATTGCTGTCAAGATATTCAGATATTGATGTGCAATGGCCAATGAACATTTGGTTGGTTGGTAACACTTCAAGAACTGTATTGTGTGATCAATTGCTCTCTGTGCAATATTTCAGTGTAGTCGCTGCTGGAATCTGCCTGGTTCTGTGGAGAAAGTCATTGTAGGAGATGCTGTTTTGTACAACGTAAGTTCTCTTCCAAACAATGTGTGTTTGTCAGTTTAAATGACAAAATAAATTCCTTTCTTTAGTATATTTATAAGAGATGGAGTATATAATATCTCAAACCTTTGCTTTTTAACCTCAGAACATGGGTTTTAAGTTTTTCAGAGCATGAATATAGTTTTCTAAGGCCTATTTATTCTTAAACTCTGATGTTTGGGTCCACTTAACTGCATTAACTGTCCTTCGCTATTTCAATTTGTCATTGGTACATTCGTTAGTGTGGCTGTCCACAGTTGCTCAATTTTTCAGCCTGTTACAGACATCTATTATCAATACCTCCTTCTTCAGTTTATGCATTGCAAGCAGCACAGGCATTGTAGAGGCATCATCAAGATAAATATTCACTCAGAGTGATATATCTAAAACATTGTTCTCCGTCCTTCCTACACGCAACATACGTTTCAATTAGAGGACTGCCAGGTGCTGAATTAATAAAAACAGTCCTAAGAGCTTCCTCCAATGGCTGAGCGCTTGAATCCATTCTCCATTGTAGTGCTGATACATACATCACAGGAGGTCCTCAGCAAAATCACAAGTGTCTGCCAGATGCTGCAATGAGCGGAATATATTGGGATAAAAAAGGCAAACTAAGGAAGGGCTTCCATTCCTGGTCCTTTTCTTATTAATGTACATAGATAAATGCTGAATAAATGTAATAACAATACCCCACTGTGGTACTTAAACATAGAACATAGACAAGGTCAGCTTGGCAATAGGCTTTTTGACCCACAACATTAAACTAATCTTATTTGCCTGCACATAGAGTCATAGAGTCATACAGAAACAGATCCTTCAGCCCAACTTATCCATACCGACTAAGATGCCCCATTTAGGCTAGTCCCATTTGCACACATTTGGGCCATATCCTTCTAAACCTTTCCTATGCATGTACTTGTTCAAGTGTCTTTTAAATGTTGCTGTAGTTCCTGCTTCAACTAACTCCTCTGGTAGCTCCTTCCATACACCCACCATCCACTGAGTGAAGAGGTTACCCTTCAGCTTCTAACTAAATCATTCCCCTCTCTCCTTAAATCGATGTTCTGTGTTTCTTGATTCCCCTACCCTGGGTAAAAAACTTTGTGCATTTGCCCCATTAATTCCTTTTATGATTTTATACACCTAGATAAGATCACCACATAGTCTCCTACGCTGCAAGGAATAAAATCATAGCTTTCCCAATCTCTCCCTACAACTCAGGCCCTTGAGTCCTTGCGACATCCTCGTAAATCTTCTCTGCATATCTTTACTACAACAGGGTGACCAAAACAGAACACAATACTCTAAATGTAGCTTCATCAATGCCTTGTACAACTGTAACTTAACATCCTATCTTCTATACTCAATACCCAGACTGATGAGGGCAAAGTGCCAAAAGTATTTTTTACCACCCTTTCGGTCTGTGACGCCACTTTCAGGGAATTGTGTACCTGTACTCCTAGATCCCTCTGCTCTACCACACTCCCCAGGGTCCTGCCATTCACTGTGAAGGTCCTGGCCCAGTTTGACTTCCCAAAATGCAACACCTCACACGTATCTGCATTAGACTCCATTTGCCATTCTTCAGCCCATTTGGCCAGCTGATCAAGATTCCGCTGTAATTCTTGATAACCATCTTCAATGTCTATGATACCTGCTATTTTAGAGTCATCTGTAAACTTACTAATCATGCCTTGCGCATTCTCATCTAAATCATTGATGTAAACCATAAACAGCAATGGACCAAGCACCAATCCCTGAGGCACACAACTAAGTTATAGGCCTCCAGTCTGAAAAACACCCTTCCACTGCCACCCTTTGTTTCCTTCCACAAAGCTAATTCTGTATCCAGTAAGCTAGCTCTCCCTGGATGCCAAGCGATCTAACCTTCCAGACGAGCCTACCATCTGGAACCTTATCAAAGGCCTTACTGAAGTCCATATAGATAACATCTATGGCCATGACCCTCATCAACTTTCTTGGTTATCTTCAAAAAACTGAATCAAATTTGTAAGACATGATCTCCCAAATGCAAAACCTTGTTGACAATCACTAATCAGCCTCTGCCTATCCAAATACATACGTATGTTACTCCTCTGAAATCACTTCATTATCTTACCGCTACCTTAGGCTCACTGCCCTTCAGTTCCCAGACCTTTCCTTGCAGCATTTCTGAAACAGAGGCACAACATTAGCCACCCTCCAGTTATCTGGCACCTCACCAATATTTAACATATATTTCAGTCAGGACAGTCAGGGCTCCTGCAATTTCTTTTCTAGCTTCCCACAGTGTCCTCGGATATATCTGATCAGGCCCCAGAGATTTATCTACCTGATCTACAAGATTCATATCCCTCCACATCCATATGCCTAGCTAAAAGCATCTTAAATGTCACTATTGTATCTGCCTCAACACCACGCCAGGCACCTTGCTTCCCTGACCTTTTGTGAACATTGTTACATGTCCAACAGCATGTCACAGGGACTGGGGTTATTACTTGGTCGAAAAGCTAGCTTATAAATTATCCCACCAAGGAAGAAAGAGAACTTGTGGCAGCAATCCAAAGGGACCATTACTGCCACAATGCATGGATCCACTCCTCCAATTCCATCAACATATTCCTCTTCTCACCTAACCATGGTTCTTGATCTCAGTTGTTCACTATTTGCACTAATGACCTGGAGGGGAAAGGAAATGTGAAATTTCCAAGTTTGCTTATGATACGAAACTAGGTTTGTACTGCACTGAGGACATTGCATTTCCACCACAGTATCGATAGATTGAGTGATTAGGTAAAAACTTGGCAAATGGCGTTCAATTTGGGGAGGTGTAAAGTCGTGCACTTGAGTAAGAGGAACCTGAAGGTGATTATCTACATGAAGAAATGCTGCAAATGAGTAGTTTGGAGGGATCTGGGTGTTCTAGTACAGGAAACACAAGAAGTTAGCAGGAGTTAGTATAAGAAGGCAAATGGCTTTTATTGCAAAGGGGTTAGAGTAAAGAATAGGGGGTTTTGTTACACTTGTACAGGGTGTTGGTAAGGCCATACCTGGATTACTGCACACAATTTTGATCGTCTTACCTAAAAAAGGATACAGCAGCATCATAGTCAGTTCAAAGGAGATTCATCAGCTTATTCCAGAGATGAGTGGATTGTCCAGGCAAGAGAGGCTACACAGTTTGGGCCTGTTTATCAGATATGCATGGGGTCGGTAGTTTAATGAAAGAAACCAGTATACTGTAATTGATGAAGGAGATTTTTTTATTGTGTGAATTTCTATTACAAAATTAGCATCATGACTGAAGAATAAGGATGGGAACAAATGACTGAAAAAACAAAGGAAATACAAGCTTATTTCAGTCAATGTTTAAGGAACCAGTTCTTCTGATATTTTTTTACACTGCAGCTGACAAGCTACTACAATTAGCTAAAATTTAACAAGCATTCCAACATCTGCAGTCTCTTGTGTCTCAAATGAATTGCCAAGGATGGCCAGATTGAGATTTCATTCTCCACTGAAAGAATGCTTTTGTAAATATCTCAATTCATTTATTAGCATGCCATTCATTTACAATAGACTCAACCCCTTGTGACCCCAACAAGGGCCAGCAACTCTCTTGCATCAGTAACTTCAGAGCATGAGATGTCAGTCAGCATTCTCAGTAGTGAATGAGTTAAGCAGTAGACTTGCCAATGTTTGAGTAACGTGCAGGATAGTTTATTCAAAACTGTAGAAGAACTAGGTTATAACTGCTCATTTAAAAGTTTGTAATGTAACATGGGATAACTGCTGAAAATCGGACATATAGCCAAAAAGAATTAAACATTTTAGAACACTAGTGCACTTTCTTTTCAGGCTTGACTGCTATAAATACCTTTTATAAATTACCCCAATAAATAAAACTCCAACTCTTATATTCACATTCAGTGAGGCCGAACATGGTTCCCAAAGAATACTGATCACATTTCCCTGACATGCGCATGATAAACATGTTCTAAAAGGCCTTTATTAGGAAGATGTTTGTACTGATTTGAGTCCATCCAGAAACAGTGTTGGAATATTTCTGGAATCCCTCGAGTGTTTTGTCCAGTGCTGCACATAACAAATCCATTCCACTTCACCACCACAGAGAGCTTTTGTTTCAAAATGTAAACAGACAAATAAAACACACTTTGATTTACAATGAATAATAAACACTGTTAATTATGATTGGCGTTTTGGTGAAGTTCACAGACTATTCATTGTTGTAAATGAGAATTTATCAACTGTTCTTGGCTGGGTAAGGGCCAATCTTTATACATCCGTCAGCCAAAGGGATTCTGATCCCCACTGCATGGCATAACTCTTTTACTTGTGCCAATGAATGGCTCACTTAATGTATGTAAAATTGTTAGAACAGTGTGCTCAGACCTATGCATGTATAGCAAGACATTGTGCAAGGAGTGTACTTAAACAGCAAAACCGCCCTGCAATGACTTCAATATACCAACTGTTTATCTTCCTGCCAATGTTTCTATCTTTTGATCATCCAGCACGTATATAGTGTATATAGTTTTCACTTCATTGTAATTTAACAACCCATTTAAACATTGACTTATAACATCTGATTTGCATCTTTAAAGCACCATAATTTTCCTTGTGGCGTTCTAATAACCCATCGCAGGGATATCATAGTAAGTTGGTTGCACTTAATTTAACTACTTCCTCTCTATTTTTAATCAGGCCATAAAAGGTAATGGTGAGCAAGTTCAAACCTAGGTCCATATTTTAGAGATCAGCAGCATTTTCCAGAACTCTATGCTGGAGTTTCCATTTAGCATATTTCCCCCAATACAAAATACAGCAAATCACACTCAAAAATGGCCTTCAGTCCCACTCAAGGTTTTGAGATCTTTTGATCTACTTTTTAAAAACATTGTACTAGAAGTAGGCACCTCTCACAAATCGCTCTTTGCCCCAGGGTAAATAAATCACGGTTGGGAGTTTCTACTAATTGCATTCATTTGCAAGTCTCTGAAAAAGATCTAAAAATTCAGCTCAAATTTTTTTTGAGTGAAGAAACTAATAGGTTGGTTTTAAATGACATTATTAAAAATAATGACTCCATGACAGATTTTGAATTTGAGCAGACACTCAGGGGGGAAAGGGACATTAAATTGGGCATAATTTGACACATAAATTGCCCTGGAACTGACAAGCGGTCCCGACATTCAAACCCTACCTTCTTGTGTTTCCTTACAAATGCTACAACTGGAAATAATAACAAGACTGGATCTAGCAGCTGATTGACATTGAGCAAAAGAGAGAAATCAAGATAATATTGTGCAGCACAGTAGATGGTGGTAGCCTTGATAATAAGTGTCATCTACAACATTTTCTGTATGATGTTGAAAATTTGATGATCTCATCAGAGCAGCTAAGCTACTGGCAGCCAATGATACTGTTTAAATGTATAAAAAGCAAGGTTCAGGCTAGAGGGCATTTTTCTTTCAATATTGGTGTCCAATTTTTACAAATTGTCAAAAAATGCACTAGGTATCATCAGATTCTTCATGTATAATTATTTTTTCACCTGCAAGTGAGCTGGCTACCCAATGAGTGTTTAATCTTCAAGCATGAGGAAAATTGAAGAGCAAGTCTAGGGCCTATTGAATAATTAGGTTGTCAGAGTGAAATCTAAACCTATCCTCAACTGTTGACCAACAATGTGAAGGAATTTTATTTGAAAACAGACTTGGAAAGGACGGAACTTGTTAGCTCTGGTATTCACTAGTATACACTTTGGTATAACAATTTGTCTGAATATTTAAGTTGATATTAAGCTAGCAAATAGGATATTCAGAAATGGTTTACAGGTCAGTTGATCAGGTCTGTACTAACAATGTCTAATCACCTGATCTATCTACAGACAATGTAGTTCATTGTTATCCTTGCATATTTTACTTGATCTTTTCTTTTTCTATCCCAAATGGACTCAGCATGAAATAGCGAAGGAGGTAGGCAGCATTCTCTCAGATGTCTCACAATGTCATCTTATCACTTAATGTCATCTTATCAATGTCCCTTGACCCCAATGATTCTATCCTTCAACTTTATCCCTGGTCTTCGCACATGCCTCTCCCCATTTTAAACTTTTCTCCTGACGTCCATCCCAAATGGTTGAATGTCACATGGGCAAATAGTCGAACTCACATTCCACTACTTGAAAATGTTGAGTATGTGGAAAATCGCAATGTCCACAAAAAAGCACCTCAAAACGATGCTGTGCTGGATGCCCATATCAGCTTGTCCAAAGCCTTCAGTTACAATAGCTTCCTGTGCTTTAAGCCAAGTGCCTTTCATGGGATTGTCTGAGGACTTTCAAGGAGATTGCAGAGGAAATGTGCTTTGGAAAGGAATCTGAGGATGAACACATGAGGTGATCAGGGAGTACATGGGAGTTGGGTGCATTTCTGGGGAGGCGATTAGGTGAGGAAGATGTCACGCAATGGTAAGAATGAACAAGTGGGCTGGGAAAGGATACTGATTAGGCATCGGGATGGCCTCAGGAAAACAATAGGGAGGTTATGGGAGACAACAGTGCATATAATTTGTAACTATGAAAACTTAAAGAAGAAGCCAACTTGAGGATGACTAACACCATGGACTCCCCAGCAGGGGACCAAGAAAAAACATCCCCGACCGTTTATGTGAGGCCCACACTATTCAAGGACCACATATGCAAGTGATTCACAATGTGCACTGCACATTTTTGACGTTAATGTATGTATTCAGCAATCTCTCTGCACAAGCTGCCATTTGAAGAGAATCCAGACTGAAAGCCATATGCTGCCAGCAGTCTGTGACTTTTGAAAAAATCCACCTTAAAAACGTTATGCAACACAATCCCTACTTTATACATTTTAACTTCAACTATGGACAATACAGCCCAGGTTTGTGGCATATTAATCCCAAAACATTTGCAAGGGAGCTCTCCCATTCCACTGACGTAATTCCCGTTTCACTGAATAAAAAGTTTCCTTTTAAGTTACACAGCAGTGAAAGGCCTTGGAAAATTCTTACAAAAAAAACTTAATTGAATCTTCTATCTCCAAGCACAGCAGTCAGTAATCTGGGCATTGGGAAAATATTCAGCTGTTCTACACATGGCATTGGATCAGGTTAAGATATGAAGCTGAAGCATCTTCATGTATCTCACTCACCCACATGTTGATTCTTCATGTGTGAGCACAAAGTGTGAGAGTCAAAATGCTATTGAATGGTATGTCAGCTCCTTGTGTATTCCCCTAGTCTATACATCCTTCACCTAGCAAACTTGCAACTGAGATGACTGTTGAGTCACCAGAACCAAGAACTCCAGCGGATTTTCCTCCTCTCCTGTTTATGATGTCACAAGGAATATAAAGGGGACACCACTATGGTCCTCACAGAGAGATTTATTTTGCCTGGACCAGTCAGGGTTCTACAGTGGTCTCTGCACAGGTTCTCCTGCAATGATATCAACCCTGCATGACATAGTGCATGACTCTCGCCTGAAGTACCGCAGCAGAAGAGAGAGGATGACAAGGTAATAAGGAACACGAGTAGCAGATCAGATGAATGGCAAGATGTACAGGAATGGCGTGAAACTCTCTGGAAGTGGAGCTAATCGCCTGCCTGTTCAGCTAAATGCCCCCTTACATAGAAGCAGCCTCTGATCCCAGAGAGGGGGAGACCTTGCAACAACTGGTACTCTGAGGATCGTGCCCAAACAAGTGCCTAACAATAACTAGTTCAACAGTTCATGTAACTATTTCCCTGGATGCTAGGCCATTTCCACATTGGCCACTCACCCATCATCAAATGCTAGGGATCACATGGATTGATAAAGCTCTCCTGAACCAAACAATTAATTAATGTTCCTTGTGAAGATTAGCAAGTTTGCAGATGATACAAAAGTGGGTGGTATTGTAGATAGTGAAAATGTTTGTCAAATATTGCAGCAGGATCTTGATCAGTTGGTTAGGTGGGCTGTGGAATGGTTGATGGAATTTAACAGAAGAATGTGAGGTGTTGCATTTTGGAAAGTCAAACGTGGGCAGGACCTACACAGTGAATGATAGGGCTCTGGGAAGTGTTGTAGAGCAGAGGGATCGAGGAGTGCAGATATATAGTTCCTTGAAGGTGGTGTCACAGGGGTAGTCAAAAAGGCTTTTGGCACATTGGTCCTTCATCAGTCAGTGTATTGACAATAGAAGTTGGGAGGTTATGTTGCAGCTATATAAGACATTGGTGAGGCCGCATTTACAATATTGTGTTCAGATCTGGGAACCATGTTATCGGAAAGATGTTGTTAAATTGGAAAGGGTGCAGCGAAGATTTACAAGGATGTTGCCAGGACTTGAGGGTCTGAGCTATAGGGAGAGGTTGTGTAGGCTGGGACTTTATTCCCTGGAGTGCAGGAGGATGAGGGATGGTCTTATAGAGGTGTATACAATCATGAGAGGAATAGATCGGGTGGACGCACAGAGTCTCTTGCCCAGGGTGGAGGAATCGAGAACCCGAGGGCATTTCATAGGAATCTGAGGGGTAACCTTTTCACGCAAAGGGTGGTGGGTGTAAGGAACCAGCTGCCAGAGGAGGTGGTTGAGGCTGGGACTATTGCAATGTTTAAGAAGCAATTATCACTAGTTTGAGACTCACAATGAAGTGGACACATCTACAAAGTAAGGGGACAGTTATTCCAGATGGCTAGATCAGTCAAAGCATTTAAGGTTACGGTAGAAATTTTTGAAAGATTATGGGATAAAAGGACCCCTCACTTGAGTTGAGGCCAATATCGATCACTCATGATCATGTTGAATGATGAGGCAGGCTTGAGGGGTCTGGTGGCCTACTCCTGTTCCTATTTTCTTGTGTTCTTGTGTAATTTGGTCTAATTTCTGCAGGGTGCAGATGCTACTGATCATCTTAATCTCCATTTGAGCACAATTACAAAGCAACCAAATGAACACATAACTGTTGCGTGTATGAAAATGTCAAAAATCATGAAATCATTGATGACTCAATCCTGAGCATTCCTTTAGTTTGTGCCATAAGTTCATTAGACATAGGAGCTGAATTAGGCATTCGCCCCATCGAGTCTGCTCCACCATTCAATCTTAGCTGATGTATTTTTCCCTCTCAACCCCATTCTCTTGCCTTATCCCCATAAGCTTTGACGTCCTTATTAATGAATCTCCGCTTTAATAATAGCCAATGACATGGCCTCCACAGCCATCTGTGACAATAAATTCCACAGAATCACCACCCTCTGGCTGAAGAAATTCCTCCTCATCTCCATTCTAAAGATACGTCCTTTTATTCAGTGGCTGTGCCTTCTGGTCCTAGACTCTTCCACTACTGCGTCCCCCGCATGCACTTCCTCTGACGTTACTTTTATGCAGCTCACCCAAGTGGCTGCAGTAAGGCTATTAGATATCATATCATATCATATCATATATATACAGCCGGAAACAGGCCTTTTCGGCCCTCCAAGTCCGTGCCGCCCAGTGATCCCCGTACATTAACACTATCCTACACCCACTAGGGACAATTTTTACATTTACCCAGCCAATTAACCTACATACCTGATACATGATAGTTAATATGTAATGGAAGGGATGAAGGTGGTCTTGAAGGTCATTGCAGGCAGCTCTGGGTCTAGATGGAGCAATTTTTAGCTGTACTGTCTTATCATGAGTGGGGACAGTTCTGGCCCACAGCAAAAGAACACAAGGTATTGGAAAGGAATTAGGCCATTCGGCCCATTGAGTCTACTCTGCCATTCAATCATGGCTGATCTACTTTTCCCTCTCAACCCTGAAAGGCAAGGGCACTGCTGGTGGTGTCGTGGTGGGAACGTGAATGCTCTCATTCTGAGAAAGCCCTCAGGGTTTCTGCCACTACCGAGGATTGAGGCAACAGCAAATCTAGTTATCTACAGGATGTCCGATCACTGGAGTGTCATCGCCGGCTCGAAACTCTCGGTAAATGGATGGCATGGTAGTACAGCAGATGATTCTGCCACCTCACAGCCCCAGTGACCCTGAGCTCTTGGTGCTGAAGCCTGCACATTCTCCCTCTAACTATATTAGTTTTCACTGGATGCTCTGGTTTCTTCCCACATCCCAAAGATGTTGGTTGGAAGGTACATTAGCCCCTAGGATAGGTGGGTGGTAGGACACATAAGGGGCAATAGGTGCAGGGATAAAACGGGGGGGGGGATGGAAGTAATGATTAATGAAGTTGCTCTGAGAGCCGGCATAGACCTATGGGTCGAATGGTCTCCTTGTATGTTATTACATATATGAAGCAGTGGAATCGGGTGCTATGACGGCAGAAGTCAGAGTTTGCAAGGTAGCGACCTGAGCTTGGATGCAGATGCCAGAACATCCGGAATACAGATCCAGTGAACAAATCAACGGCAGCAAGGTGCGTATGAGATGTATGGGATTGTTTGAGCTGTGGAAAACATGGATACTGTTGATAGATGGCTACTTCAGGTGTGAATCCTGGTGCTTGTGTGGGTATCGCACATTTACTGGCACATGGACCTCATTGATTGTTTGCCAAACTAATCACATTTGGGAGGTTTGTAAATGATTATTTTTTGCTCTGGGGACTCTGCCTTTCATTCGCTACAACCTTCCCTCATTCATACCTGAGACTCTTGCTTGGATACTTGCGATGAACTGCACTGGAATATACTGAAGCAGATTCCTCAAGCACTAGGAATTTAATATACTCAGTAGAAATGATGGCACATTCCACAAAGAAGTAATGGCACACCTGCAGAGAAAAGCTATGTTTGACGTTCTCTTACTGGGGATCTATAAAGAATCTGACAGTGGCCAAATTTCTTCTCCTGGTGATGGATGATGATTGAGTCCAGTGAGTTGAACAGACCTGTTTCAATGGGCTGAATGTAGTTCTCAATGAGCCAAGGTATAATCATATCACAAAGGTGCATATTGAGAACACTAGGGGTCTAACACTGCCAAGCACTCAAATTTACATATGATAATTTTCTCTGCTGTTTATGTCCTTCCTAAGCATTTCAAAGTTTTGTAATTGGTCTGCAATTCAGTGTGATGGCGCCTGCTCTGCATTTTCTAACACATTATTGAAACTGTTACAATGAAAGACAATTTGGCTATTTAAGATTGCTGTTTCCAAATTAGAAGCCGTCGTCTAAAATGACCAGATTATGTTCTAGTTTGGAACTAGGATTTCCTCATCAGTGTGAGATCAGCTGCCCCATATATGAAGGAATGCTAATTTATCAGGTACTGCCCCCAATGAAGAATGGTATTTTAAAACAGCCATGTGCTGATTTGCCTCTTTTAAAACTGGCTCTCTAATGAGTGATTCTGAAACTTGCTGGGAATATCTCCTAGCAGGAAACCAGTAGGGACCCTAGGGGAAATGGCACCACTACTGAGAAATGCTGTGTTTGCCTTTCTCTTGCTGAGGATCTGCAAAGAATCTGATGGTGTTATGGCAGGAGAACCGGGTAGTCACTATAGGAATAAAACCACTCTGCTGAACCCAATAAGGAGATGAGAACTATTTCCAGCCATAGGGTTCTCTCCTTTATCCCATAAGAAGATACAATTCATTTATTGAACAGCACAGTGTTTAAGCTTAATTGAATAAGAGGTTTACTTGATGAGGGTTTGAAAAGTGGAAGTATCTTTGGAAAAACAGTATGGTAACACAGCATCTAAACCTGTGTCAAACCTCACTCACAGCTTCTCGTAGCAGAACTCAATCTCACTCCCACATTCGTCGCTGAGAAGTCATAGAAACATAGAACCATAGAAAATAGGTGCAGGAGGAGGCCATTTGGCCCTTCGAGCCAACACCGCCATTCATTGTGATCATGGCTGATCGTTCCCAATCAATAACCCGTGCCTGCCTTCTCCCTACATCCCTTGATTCCACTAGCCACTAGAGCTCTATCTAACTCTCTCTTAAAACCATCCAGTGATTTGGCTTCCACTGCCCTCTGTGGTAGAGAATTCCACAAATTCACAACTCTCTGGGTGAAAATCTTTTTTCTCACCTCAGTTTTAAATGGCCTCCCCTTTATTCTAAGACTGTGGCCCCTGGTTCTGGATTACCCAACATTGGGAACATTTTTCCTGCATCTAGCTTGTCCAGTCCTTTTATAATTTTATATGTTTCTATAAGATCCCCTCTCATCCTTGTAAACTCCAGTGAGTTTAGAAGTCCTGATTCCCTAATACAATTCGCAGGTTACAGGAGGGTGGCGGATAGCATTTTGACACAAAACCAATAATTTACAAGCAAGTTTGTTTAAAACTAACTTAATGTGGTTCTCTTTAAATTTTAGTTGCTTTAAAGAGGTTTTAAAAAAAAAATGTTTAAAAAAATTACCATGCTTGTAGAAAGCACAATACATTAATTTCCTTGAGGGTAACTCAGGCCTGTAGAGCATGCTCAGACAGGAGGTGCAGGGGCCAGCACTGACACAGATGAATGAGTGAGATAGGTCATGGACCCGGACGCGGAGGGATCTTCGTCCGGACAGGGTTGAGATATTTGCTCCATACCAACTCCTTCAATATCTCGCTGGGGCTTACCACTGAATATCTGACTTTCTTTATCGAGAGCTGTGTACTGGAAAATAAAAAGGGAAGACAGAATGAGCAGTTTTGTAAAAATATACAAAGGATTGATGTTCTTAAAAATTTGAATCGCTGGATCACATTAACACAAAATAAAGAAAAGAAGAGTATCAAAGATTCATCTTCTTTGTGAGCTTCTTAACGTTTCTCCAAACTGTGAACAGTGTGCATTTGAAGGGCGACATGTCAAATTCAATTTGGTTTGTTGAAAATTATGTACCTAGTTGAATGCATCTTAGATGATGTACATGTGAATCACTAACAGGTTGTTTGATTAATGGAGCAGCAATTCAAAATGGTCTAACTCAGAGGTGTACATTATTTTAGCCATACTTCAACATCACTGAGATTTCTGGGCAAGCTTACACTGCAGTACTGTCATTCCATGGGTGCACAGAGCATTAATGTTGCTTTGTGTGTGGAAAGCATATGGTAAACTAATGGTAATGCATAATAGAAGACTGGCTATAATACACACATCACCACTGAAATGTAAGGAAATAAAAGCAAAAGGAAGAAAAATAGATTACTCACCAATTTGCACCAATCACGAATAAATTCCGCCTATCTACTCTTGAGGTATTGGAGGAGAATTGCAGGAACACAAATCCATTTACAATTTACATTTCTATCAAGTCTTTAAAATGGTAGACAATATCTCAGCACAGTTAACAAGGTGTGAAAATAGCCATGAATGGAAATGATACTTCTGGGAGCAATCACATGATGTCCTGCCCTGCATTGTCAGCACCACAGGAATCCTCGAGAGCCATTACTTTCAATTCTCATCAGTCACTAGAGATATCAGAGTGAGGCTATATCTGCTACTGGGATGACATTCTTAATAATGATAACACAGCCTGAATTTCAATTGTTTTCCTTGTATACTTAAACATGATAGAGATCTGAATGAAAAAGTTTGTTGATGATTAAGGCAAAGTTTTTCAGGAAACTTTTATGAGCATGTAGTGAGATGCCAGAGGGAGTGACCTCAGATAGAATGGAGCTACAGTGGATCACCGTACTTTTATAGAAACAGTGGTGTGCTGCAGAACAATGAGCAACATTGCAAGAGTGTTTTTGCATGCAATTATACAACTAGAAAATAAACAATGAAATTTGGATGGGATGATGTTATGGAATGATTAGGTAATGATATTTGAATATGGCATGTTGGGGCATGGAACACTATGGAAGTTTTGGAAGATCAGGGGTGTGGAAATGCAAGACTTTATATGAATGTGAAAATGTGACGAATCATTCTAAATTAATTGCAATTCATGGAATGGGCATGAAGGGCTTGTGCTGAAAGAATGGCAGCTCAAATACTGTGCTATTACATACATTGGTGCAAACCTTGACTGTAGTAAGAGAGGCAGGGAAAAATACATAATATAACAGTCTGGCAAAACTAGTGTTGCAAATGAATGCAGCTTTTTGTAATTCTCTCCATAAAGTATTTACAAATATATAGGAAAACCATGTTTGCACTCAATTATCTACCAACTTATTACATCACTAGACAGACGAATGGGATTATAAATACACAGCACTTCATAAGATTGGGATGTGTCAAATTAAGTACTTTTGAAACGTTTGTATCTTTGGAAATGCAAATATGCATGCACCAAGTTTTTACAATCAGCAATGTAATATTGGTAATATTGGCTAAAAGATAAAAGAAACACGATCTCCATTCACTTGACAGAGTTGATGTCCCTTGGATTGGCATGTTAGTTGAATGATACCATTTAATACTCATCTGCCAGGAGATAAGATATTTGGGACCTATGGAATGCAGAGCAAATTATTTTTAGTGACTTTTATATTGTAATTTTCTGGAATTATACGTCCATTAATAGAAAGTTTAGTAACACCCTCCTGAAACACTGATGAAATGCCAGGGCATCCCAACATTATCACAGTGGCTTATACTAAGGTGCCTATCATTTATTTGAATTCTCAGAGGGATTAAGACATTGTACAAGACATTGGTGAGGCCACATTTGAAGTATTGCGTTCAGGTTTAGTCATCCTGTTATAAAAAAGATGTTATTAAGATGGAATGGTTGCAGAGAAAATTTACAAGGATGCTGCCAGGACTCGAGAGACTGAGCTATAGGAAGACGTTGAGCAGACTTTATTCCTTGAACAGCAGGAGGATGACGGGTGATTGTACAGAGGTGTATAAGATCATGAGAGGAATAGATAGCAAAATGCTTTTACCCAGAGTAGGGGAATCAAGAACCAGAGGATAAAGGTTTGTGAGGGGAGAAAGATTTAATGGGAACTTGAGAGGCAACATTTTTACACATAGAGTGGTGGGTATGAGTCAAGGGCCAGAAGAAGTTGAGGCAGGTACTATCACAAAGTTTAAAAATACATTTGGACATATATAGGGATAGGAGGATATGGTTTAGAAGGATATGGGCCAAATGCAGGCAATATGGGACTGGTGTAGATGGTGCATGTTGGTCGGTGTGTGCAAGTTGGGCTGAAGGGCCTGTTTCCACGCGGTATGACTCTATGACAGATGCAATACAATCTGTTCAACAATGATGGAACCAAGGCAAATGCTGTGAGGTTTCATACCACTGTTTCTTTTTGCCTGCGTCTCATGCTCACAATGTGTAAAGAACCAATTTAATCCCGGTGAGGTCACTGTAGCAATAATTTCCAATTTAAATTATGCACTTCAGAAAATTGGACGTGGGATGTTCTTGCACAATTCTCCTGAACATATCTGACATTTTTCCTGGAGCCAATTGCGCATCTATTGTTTTTACGACAAAACTGGTGTTTATGGACGCAATGTATCACTTTTACTGAATTCCCATACTCAAATTAGGAACACTTTGTGTTGTCTTTGCAAATGAGACTTCAGTGAAGGGGTATCCATTCAGACGCTGATGATAAGCATACAGCATCTGACAGTCTCAATTTTCAATGCCTAGGATATTTGAAGCTCTATCAGTGATCAGTTTTAAAAAAATATACTATGTACATCAGGGACACATACTGTGATCTCTGTCTTCTGATTAGCCCAAAACTTGCAGTAGTATGGGACACACAGAGTACAGGACTCAATCATGGTAGATGGTAACATGGAGGGGAGGGGGTGGCAGTGATGGCTGGGGTTGTCGGTACTGACACACACAGGCAAATGCTGTTTCCACCTCCCCCACTTCATGCTCATGTTTGCTTGAACGTTATAGCAGCCTCTAATGTAGCTATGCTGCAGCTTCCATGGAGAAAGTTCCTGTAGGGTTTGACTGATGCCTTTTTTGGTGATCAGCAGGAAAATATGTGGGGGTTAGCTCATATGGGAAATGGCAGAGGATTCTGCATCACAGCAATGTTTTTAATGTGTTTTTGACTAATTTAATGATTTTGCTTTTGCAGTGTATTAATATTTGATGCAGTGCACATGGCACACCAATTTCCAATTTGTGAAATCCAATTTCTTGGCATTCCTGAAAAACATTTAAAACATTTTTCCAATTATGAATAATACCAATTGATTCAATCTAAAACTCTGCCAAAGAGAACCATTATTTCACCTCTGCTTACATGACTTGATCAGATTGCTTGTAATGCATAAATGAAGGATAGATTCAGTAACACTAATTCCAGTGCTCTGCAAATGCCAATGTCTTCCTCAAGCCTCAAAATCTAATCTAAAATCCTATGACTAGAACGGCCAAAATAAAGTTATTATTTTTCCACAAAGTCATTCTGTGAATTGCTGCATGTGGAATTATTGTTGCCTAGGGTATCAAAAGACGAATTACTAGTGCATGATCATGTGTTGAAAGTACAGCTAGAAATCATTCTATCTTTGTAACCTTACTATAACAATTTGACATTCATTACAACTGCATGTTAGATTACAGTTTTTCATTTCAGTTGGGGTAATATTGTGCCACAAGGTATATTTTTCATCTTGAACACGCTTTCCTATTTTATTTCGAGGATAATGAATTTTAGAACAATGCATCACTTTCTTCACAGTATCAGATAGAACATAATTTTGCAGTATGTCTAAAAAAGGATTGTCGAATATTCCTTGAATGTGCACATTTAAAGACCTTATCTATTATTTAGAGCTGGTAGAAACAATCTTTTATGTCCCAGGAACTAATTGAACCCTGGAGAGCTAAAGGGTTAAATGCAGACTGATGAGCATCTTAATATGGTTTGCCACACAACACTCCCTATCTCTCAGTTCTGGCACTCAGACTGGTTGGATTCCTAAATAATGCACACCTCCTTGCACAATGTTGTTCTGTAGAATATCTCCAAAAGCAGAAATATGGAACAGAGTTCATCCACTTTGTCAAAACATTCACCAGCTACGCGTTAAATGGTTGGCTGGATTACGAATCAAGCAGACAAGTAGGAGTAATTCAAAACATTTTTTTTCTCCTCTGCCCCAATTTTGAAATTGTTTTTTTAAGAGGAAGAAGCAGTGTGAGTGCAGCAGGAATGTGAGCAGTGCTGATGCGGTTAGTACATGCCATTGCGTGGGACCAGTCAGAGAGGAACAATACAGGTGTGGGTCAGAGATACGGGGGAAGAAGCACACAGATAGCAACTAGTCACATTTCGTACACATCCATATTTATATAGCTAAAGGAAAACACACTACAAATGTGGCTGCAAAAGCATTTTAAAATCAGTTTGCTGATCCCACTATGAATGTTTTAAAATTTTACCACCTGCTGGGTAGAGATTCCAATTTGTACACTTTACTCAAAATACAAAACTTAATGCTGTTCCTTTGTAGATCGTATCTTGTGTTGGGTGTTTGTCCAAGTGCTGACAAATCCTATACTTTTTTCATTCTAATGTGCCAATTGCATAGATGTTTTACGGGTTTATTTACATTTGCAGGCTATTGTACATAGTTTAAAACATTTAAAGTGAAATGAGATGAAGAAGCCCTTCTCCAAATGTTGCATGGCTGTATAACAGAACAATCCTTGCAGCTCATACCTTATTGTAACATGCAAAATACTTGGCTCCCGAGAAAATGCTTTAATTAAAAGGTTGATGAAATACAATTGTTTTACCAGATAATACAGTATCTCTGCAAATTTTTAAAAAAACACACGGACCACATTAGCTTATCCTGGAGAACCAAGCATTCACATGAACATATTACATAATGCAAAGCACTGTAATAATCAGGCTAAATTAACCATTTCTGAAAAAAAGGAATCAGTTTAGTGGAAAGCAAAGAACTTCGAGCAAAGCTTTTGACGTAGCAACTCTTCCAATTCAGCCTTGCTAACACCAGATGGCACTCAAAGACCACTCTGCCTACTTAAAATAGTTTCAGGTCGTCTTCCTTTTTTGGAAGTTCTTGGTTTCTTCGATTATTAATGCCAGTGTTTATTTTAAAACCAACTCTTGTCCACGTGCAGTTGTTAATATAGTTTGGCCTTTCAAATCAAGACTCCATGTGAGGATTATTAAGTGGTAGATTTTTTCTGGAGTTTCTGTCAAATATTCTGCAGTCCAGAATTTTTTGAGCCTCGAGTGAGTCTGAGGTGAACTTAATCCAGCATGAGCAACAGAACAGAAAAGTATGTGCTCTCCCAAGTACGATACCATCAGCCTGAATCCACACCATGAAAGTTTCTGCCTTGTGAGCTGAGAAAGGTTTAGAAAAGAGCTGTGAGGCACAAGGCGACAGGCCATGCAAATGTGGACCGGCTGAGATTTAGTGAATAGTCCCCCTGTTAGGGCATGGCGTTGTATACCATGATGCTGTTCCAGGTTTATCCAGTGTCTCAGTGTGAGGATTGGAACTCACCCTCTCCCTCTTATACTTCAAACTGTCAAAAATATAAAACATACAAAAACAAAAGATATCAGGGCCATTTTCATAAATAAGTAAATGTTTGTTAAAAAGCCAAACAAATCTAAGTCTAAACAATCTCCAACTACTTACATGGAGAGTAGGATCATACTCTAGCACTGTATGAAAACCTAAGGCATCCTTTCTCTATCCCGTCTGCTGTATCATCTTTATGCAGCAGAGCTGTGCTTAGATCTTATTAACACGAACACCTGCCATGAGCTCTGAAATGATGCATTAACCACCAAATGGTGACAGTTCAAGAAGTCACTCTTGCCTATGTTTTAGTTGGGTCATTTTGCTGATTATAGGTTCATCGCTGGCTGCTAAGCTCATCCTGTTGCAAAGTAGAATATCCTATTTCTAAGAAGGAAAAACGGACATTGTATGTAATTCTTTATCCTTTCTTCTGTGGCAGAAAATGGTACAGAAAATTATGTTTTTGATTATCCATGCATCAAACATAATTTGGAACTAATTTGCACATGAGGGGAATTGAATGGACAAATCTAAAGTCAGCGTTGTTTTTGCAGATGTGCTTTCTCCACTCCTATGTTGTGATGCATCTGAGATAGTGGCAAATCTAAAGTCTTGGTTGTTTTTATAGATGTGCTTTCTCCACTCTAATGTTGTGATGCATTCTGAGATAGTGGCAAATCTAAAGTATTTCATTGTTTTTGTAGATGTGCTTTCTCCACTCTTATGTTGTGATGCATTCTGAGATAGTGGCAAATCTAAAGTACTTCATTGTTTTTGTAGATGTGTTTTCTCCACTCTTATGTTGTGATGCATTCTGAGATAGTGGCAATGGCCTGGCACTCATTGCATCGTTGATGCTTATTCGCCTCAGGAGCTATCCTAAGGGACCAATTTATTACAGCACTCCGCCCACCACACTTCATCACAAAGTACCACACCCCTGCATCCACATGTCGTCTACCCAACAATCCACCTCTTGGTCCCGCCTTGCTCAGGTGTGCACAAGTTCTGCCCAGAATGACATCCAGATTTGTCGACAAATGGTGACCTTTGCGAGAGGTTGCGTGAACAATTCCATTTGAGGCCTTCTAAGGCGTGCAAAGACTTTAGACCACCTCACTGTGCTTTTCACAAGGCAAATTCAAATAAATCATGATCACCTGGAACCTCTCTAATTCCCAAAGGTCATGTTTCATTTGAATTGTTGGCTGAAATCAGGAAAAGTATTGGTAGAAATCATTTTTCTGGTGCTTTCAGCTGAAGGGATACAAAGTTCCCGGCTTTAGGCTCATAATCAAGAAGGAAACAGTGCGGAAAGAATTTCTTGTAAACATTTGCCTGCAGACCTGACCTCAGTCACCTGGTCAGAGTCAGAATGTATTCCTGGATGGCTCAAGCAAACCCCTGGAGCCATCCAACAATGTTGTTGGAGGTCTTGGTTAAGGCTGTGGTCCTCAGAAGGTATTGCATGGAAGGATGGCCTCCATTATGATGTTGCCCTCCATTACTACAGTCAATGATCTAACCATAACAACCTCGGCTCACTGTCACTCTCCACGATGCAACATTTGGGGGAAGCCACATTGAAAGTGAAGGAAATGCATATTTTAGGCAGGAAAAGCCCTGCTCTCTCCTCCCAGTATTTAGATATACTGGGGATGGAGTACCCGGGTCAGATCTGGCTTGGGTGGCAGATGGAAAATGGAAGCAATGGGGGAGATACGGTACCAATACGGTTTGCAGTTCCTGGTAATATCAAAGTGCATTTGGAATGAATAATGGGGAATTGGCATGGCATGCATACACTTCATTACATATCAAGTATGAACTGGAGGGGAAACCAAAAGAAAAAATGTTTGATACTAATCCTGCGTTGAAACAAATTAGGAAGTCTGTTATATGTTGCACCAATTATATAGTTTCATAGGCAGATGGAAATCTGAAGGTTCGGCAATTGAAGAATACACTGATTTTGTGTGGAACAGTTGTTATCTGTAATACCATTCGATAAGTTTACTCAGTTTAAGACTTCATTGCACAACAAGGATTCTTAAAAATAGCTCCCCTCTCGCTTTTCCATTTGTGTTGCTGAACTGTCCAGATCAAAATATCCTAAGGTGAACCACAGCATGTGGAGCTAACCAGTGCCGTATCAGCCACCCCTACACATGGCTTTAATGCTGACGAGTGGAAATTCATCTCTGGCATCTGCTCCTGATCGCTATCCAGTGAAAGCTGTATGAAGTGCTTACCTGTGGAGACTAAACAAGGACAATATTAGCCTTGGATGTGATGGGATCTGCTATTGAACATTCTATTGGCACACACAATGCAGAAGCTGACCTACTGTGTAAGTGAAAGATTACTACCAGCAATGCACTAAGAGAGGGGTAAAATAAAATCTATTGTTTCTTTGTGTCTTCTTCTCCAATGATAATCCGTCTGTCCTTCACCAGTTTTATTTTTCAACTAGACCAAGTGGACCGTTGGGCCCAAACCTCTCCTGCATTGGTGCAGCACCCTCTCCTACCCTCCCCCCTCCCCCTCCCCCCTCCTCCCTCCCCCCTCCCCCCTCCCCCTCCCCCCTCCCTACCCCGTCTCTCCCCTCCCTCCTTTCCCCCTCCCCTCCCCACCCCCTCCCCCCCAACTCCATCCCCCTCAACTCCCCTTACCCTCCATCCTCCCCCCTCCCTCCCTCCCCCTCCCTCCGCTAGGAGATATATTTAAACTTTAAAATGTGAATAACTTAAAGAATATAACCGGTTTCAATTAAACTTCTTCCATTAGGACCAAAGGGATGACGGTGAGTAAGGTGAGCCTAAAATTGTTGCACTATCGTGTACTGTTTGGGCTGTAGTTCAGGAACAAACAAACAAACAAACAAGAGTTTTGGTATATAGATAAACAGACAGGGGCCTGTTGAATGATTTATGGTAACCTCTTTATAACAAACAAGAGTTGGAGCGGTGGTGTTGTGGGGTACATTTGAGTGAAATACTGAATTCTTACATCCATCGAGGACTTGGAAACAAATCCCTGATTCAATGAGAAGTGAAAGTCACTAAGACAGAATACATTGGTTGCAATTTGAATAAATGTTATTGCAAAAATACAATGCATCAGCAGGAAAAAAGATCTTAGTGTCGAGTCAATTGATTTGTTCAAATATTTCAGATACTGTCTAGCTTTTATATCGACCTGATCTAGATCTGGTGGAAAATTATATATAGTTCTGCTCCATACAGTGGGGGTATTTTAAAATTGGAGAGTTTTCTAACAGTCTGCACCTGGTATTTTTTATTAAAAGCAATTATGAACAAGAGTGACCGCTGATAGAATAGCAAGCACATTGAAGTGGTGACCTGAGCTATGAAAATGACCTTACTCATGTTCAAAGAGCTAACGGTATAGACATATTGAACCCTGATGATGTACCATAATCTCAAACACAGGACTACATATAATTACTAGACACAAAGGACGTCTGTATACATCGGTGAAACAGTGGGATTAACAGAAGAAACCAGATATTTATTAATGAAAGTTATTAATGAATATGATAGTAATACAAAGTATGCAGTCTCATGGATGACAGTTGTCCCTCCTACTGCTTCACATTCTTTTGATTTTAAGCACATTGTGAACTTTTATTATCTTCTTCTCAATGCATCCCTGAGATTTTCTGATGAGGATTGTATTTTAGCATCTCTAAACCTTTGACCTCAGTTGAAGGTCATTTGTGCAATACAGGTCTCTAATGAAACTGGGCTGTTAAAAGTACCTTTAATTTTGGAGTTCCTTGGTGAGGATCCAATATTACATCATTGAAACTGATGGGATGTGTGAAGTTGTTATTTTTGTTTTAATGCTTGGCTGAAACCTGACCTAAGATGACTCAATGCAGTGTTATTCCAATAGAAAAATTAATAAACAATATATCTGTGTATATTTTTGCCTTAATTTATCTTTCTCATTAATCCCACATCTTCGCATCACCATCCTTTCTAACTTCGCAGTTCACATTTCAGGCATGATTTGCAATTTTCTTGGGTCCTGCTGCATCTCAAAAATAAAAAATGGATTTGATGTTGTTTCTTCTTTTCTACAATGTGGTGCATGACATTCATGCAAAAGGGACAATTTCAGAGATTGCTTGTAATAAGTGGCAATTCTTTCTACCCGTAAATTAAAAGGCGCGATTCCATTTTGTTTTAACTGAGTTGATAAGTACAGTAAAGCATGGCCGGAAGATATCATTGTTCCTGGATTTTACTGCCTTAAATTTCCACAACAGTTCACTCGGTCTTATGTCGTACCTTTAGAAGCATCACAGAAGAACATCTGTTTATGCCATTTCTTGGGGGATTATGTCAATTTTCCTCTGACTTTATGAGGTAAGGCAGATCAGGGGAATTTTGAGGACATTTTATCCCAGTACCTTTGACCACAGAACAAGATGTGCAATTTGTAAGTGACACTACACATAATGGAAACACTATTTTTCTTCCCCCCTCATTTAGACATTTTGATAAATTGGAAACTAATTCAGAGAGAAATCAGTGCTTGGAGCTGGAAGTGAATGCACCCGCTCAATTCTGCTGAACTTAGGTTATTTGTTTTCTCGGCTTCCTTGAAATTTCATCTACCAGTCTCCTTAAAATGAAACATCAGAAAGCATTCCTGTGATCCATTAGATTAATCAAGAGCGTATAAAATGTACTTTACATTACCACATCTCTCATATTCATTCGTAACTTTCACAAATATTCCGTTACTAAATGTTTCTTTTACCAAAATATCTCCTGACACCTCTAAAATCCTTCATCCTTAAGGTCATTCTGGTAGGTCTGTTCTGCACTCTCTCGAAACCTACAAAACTTTCCTGAAATGAAATGCCTTAGACAGGGTGCAGAACAGATTGAATAGAAATTTGGGAAGTAATTTTTTGACAACATCCATAATTAGTCAGGATCTAGATGAAATGAATAAAGAAAATAACCTTATTGTAGGAAAGGTTGTGAACCAAAGCGCCCAGATTAAAACTAAGTGGCAAAGGAAGCAAAGGTAATACGATGAAAAACACTCCCATGCAACTAGTCATAATTTGAAATTCACTGCCTGAAATGGTGATAACAAATTAGGTTTGGCTTTCAAAAAGGAATTAGCTCAAGAAAAGGGAAACTGCATAATTTTGGGTTGGAGCCAGGGAATGAGATTAACTGCCTTGTATGTATAAGCTTATTTGGCCAAAAATTCAGCTTATTCTATGATCTAGCAATTCTATTATTTTATGATTCTACGATCAAGGCACCACCTCTGAGCCTAACATTTAACGCCTTTTCATATTGGTTTTGAGAAAATGGCACTAAAATATCTAATTAAAATGCTGAAGGTCTGATGATGAATGAGTAGTGATATATTTCCATGTTAAGATGGTGAGTGGCAAGGGGAGTTCCATGGGTCTGTTGGAGGGTAAATAGTATGAGAATGTTCCTGGCACTCTCGACCAGTAAGCTCAAGGGTGCCCATGAATATTCTTATACTTTGTCTTCATGGAGAAGCAACAGAGCTCTCAGAATTACACCTCTAAAAAGGCATGACAGAGATTGCGTGCACAATGAGGAATCTTAAGAATCTGCATCTGACAACCCGGCTAAAACTACTCTAGAATTGCTTTATGTTTGTGTGTTGCACTGTGCCAAAGAGCTAAAAGTAGAAACAATCCAAATAGGCAGGCACTACTTGTATGCTTACAAGCAGGAAGGACAAAATGCTATCCAGTGTGACAGACCACTGTGCAGGTGGCTCCCCTATTCTTTATTAGAAATTACATCATTAACAATTCCGAGACAATATTCAGAATTTGCTGCAGAAAGGTGTAGCTGTTTGATACCAATGTCCCCACAATTCCACTGAAAATATAGTTCCGAATAACATTCCTATACTGGCTTAGAAAGGTACTAGAACCAGTTGAAATTATCTGTGACACGTAATGGGAGGGAAATGATTGGCATACTAGGCTTGTATTTCAATAGGGAGCGGTCTTAGGACTGTTCTAAATTTGTCCACTGGATCCAGTGCAATAAATTGCAGGCACTCGAGCAGTTCTATAGTTACAAATAGGAAGGGGCAGCTGAACAGGGTAAGCATATAGGTGGTTTGTAGGCTGCAATATTAATACAGGTCCGGAAAGCAGATCTGTTTCTCCAGGCTCCACATTAAGGCAAATTTATCTGCTGGTTTCTAGGGTGTTTGACAGCGGCCACATTAGAAAAAACTCTGCTTAGGTTACCTAATTGGAGGAGAAAAACTAAACAGTGCAGCAGAATGCAAGCTCTTACTAGAATTAGTAAATCTCCTATAAATATTTACATGCTTGTGTTTACCTCAGGCAAGTCCCACTGCTATCTTAAAAATGGATCTGATGAATTTGTGGTATCTTGTCCTTAGGTGTGAGGAAGTCATGGAACACATCTTGAAATTCTCCAGATTTGATCTGGAGTCTAGTTTAGTTTAGAGATACAGCGAGGAAACAGGCCCTTCGGCCCACCGGGCCCGCGGCAACCAGTGATCTCTGCACACTAACACTATCCTACACACATGAGGGACAATTTTTATGTTTACCAAGCCAATTTACCTACATCTTTGGAGTGTGGGAGGAAACCAAACATCTCGGAGAAGACCCATGTGGTCACGGGGAGAACGTACAAACTCCATACAGACAGCACCCGTAGTCGGGATTGAGCCCAGGTCTACAGTGCTGCAAGCGCTGTACGGCAGCGTGGCCACCCTCTCGCAGTTTATGAAAATTTACTGAGCGCTGGAAACTCAGTAGCCACCGCACCACAGACCCAAAATCCTGTTTCACAGAGTTGAATATCTTAACTGACATCACAGCTGTTTGTATGCCTTGTTTACATCTGCTGCTTAAAAGACCTTGAGGTAGAGTCAGCTGAAGTTGTAAGTTATTCTGCTGGGTCTACAAGTAACAATGTACACGGGGAACTTTGGCCCGGACTGATACAGAGAACGTTCAGGCTCCAAACTGTCACATAAGGTGTCGTGATGTTGGGGGCACACAGCAACGTTCGAAGAGTGGGACCTCTGCCACCCTACCAATAACTCTGAAGTCTTTAGTTAAATTATAACCTTTATAAATTACCAGAAACTCCAGCCTAATATTTGCTTTATACATTTAATGGCATTAAAATGGAACTGTGTGTCACCGTAAAATTGTTTTAAAGTTCAATAAGCAGGTGATCTTAAATTGTGATGCCCTGTTTTTACATTTTATGTGCTTGTTCTCGTGCTACTCTGTCACTCCACTGTAAGCTCATGGACCTTCCAGCATTTCGCCTTGCAGCTGCGATCTCAGCTGCTCTCCCTTAAATAAGGAAACAGGAAGCACTCCTCCAGCCACTGGTGATTGGTACTGTGTGAAGAATAAACACTCCAATAATGACGGGGGCTGATGAAGTGGTGGCACTTTCAATAGGAACTTAGATAGGCTTGTGAAGAACAATACCAAGAAGATGCATGTTCGTTGTGCAAGGATGCTATGGAGAGGTTTAGTTAGAAGCTACAGGGAGGTCAATTGAATAATTGTCCATGTGTTCAGTCTATCGGGAAGTCTGCAATTCTATCAAATCCTCATGTGCACCAAACTGTTTCTCTGGGCCAAAGGTGAAGTAGGTGAACTCTTCCTTCCTTGGACATAGAGTTTGCATAGCCTTCTTAAAGCTGCAGGAAGCAGAACAATGTATGATGTTCTACTCTACTCTGGGTGAATTTCCAACATTTATTTGTTGAGAAATGTGGAATGTCATTTCCAGATATCTGAAGCAAATCTGGGGTATTCCTTGAAAACCCTTCCTTCACCGTTCACCCTGTGTAAATGCAGGGAGACTAAGGCAGGGCAAATTCTGTCCATATTGCATGGGCGTGTGCAGTTCTCCAAGAAAGTGCCAGGGTTTTGTGAAGTAACAGTGATGAAGAAGTACTGTAGATTACTCATTTCATAAGAGACAATTGGTCAAACTGGGCGAACACACTACAGATTTAAAAGCTAATCTTTCTCTTTCTCTGGCACAGCAGTGGGTATGTTATTACAGCCCAGTTATCTTTTATCCCCTTCACAGAGGGAGTCTCCTTCAATGCTGGAAATCCCGTTGAACTTTCATCAAGTCAAATTATGTAGGAAAATAACTGCAGATGCTGGTACAAATCGAAGGTATCACAAAATGCTGGAGTAACTCCTGTCTCCACCTATTTCCTTTCTTTGTCCCGTCCCCCCCGACATCAGTCTGAAGAAGGGTCTTGACCCGAAACGTCACCCATTCCTTCTCTCCAAGATGCTGCCTGTCCTGCTGAGTTACTCCAACATTTTGTGATACCTTCATCAAGTCAAGAGTGTTTTATTGTCATATGTCCCAGATTGTCATATGTTCCGTCTTTCATCTTAATAAGGCTTGGATAGGAAATTGTGTCAGGCAGTGGGAGAGAATTAGGGAAATCCTGTCCTGTCCTGTGCTTCTACAACTTACACTGATGAATGGATGGATCAGCTGTGAATGGTTTTTACTAAAAAATAATGCAACTGGTTCTAATTGTTGGATAAAGCTCAGGTCACATTACACTGAATAGATTTAGACCGGAATCAGACCAAGGGAACTCTGTTCTTTCTCCAGCTGGGGGAGAGGGAGTTCAAGCACAACTGCAGGGCACAGAGGAGATATGGGTGAGAGCTCTATCCACAACAGGAGGAAAACAATGCTTTCTGAAGAAACGGGCTATCTCAGATGAAAAGCTTCACCGTGGGAGCAAATGTGACAGAGATGGAGAAATTGAGAGTAAGGTATGGTGGCATCCTTGCTCGAGACAGGGTTGGAGGAGGTTTGGTCCAGTTAACTGTAGGACAGATAATCTGATGTGTTTGTAGTAGACATCAGCCAATAATCTGTCTCCTGTGATGGAGCTAGGGAGACTGAGAAAGGGGAAAGAGGTGTCACAGGTAGTCCAAGTGAACTTGAGGACAGGGTGAAAGTTAGTAGTAAAGTCGGTGAATTCAACGAGTTCTGAATGGGTGCAGGAAGCAGCCCCATTGCCATTGTCGATGTGGCGAAGAGTTGGGATTGATGCCAGGGGTACAAGAGTATTCAATGTAACCAACAAAAATACTGGCGCCATGGCTACACCATTGAACTTGAAGAAAGTGAGAGGATTCACAAGGGAACTTGTTATGGGTGAGGACAAGGGTTAGTTATGAGGAACTTATTGGGTCTCTATTTAAGGAAGAACTGGAGGGACCTG
The DNA here is from genome assembly GCF_053455715.1 of Rhinoraja longicauda. Taxonomy (NCBI): domain Eukaryota; kingdom Metazoa; phylum Chordata; class Chondrichthyes; order Rajiformes; family Arhynchobatidae; genus Rhinoraja; species Rhinoraja longicauda. The sequence goes on from NC_135953.1 coordinate 123,370,714, forward strand.
AGGATAATGGAGGTGTAGAGGGACTGGACAGCCATGGTAAAGATGATGCACTGGGGCCTAGGAATGGAAGGTTATTGAATTGCTGATGCATGTGTGCGGTGTCTCGGATGATACGTGGAAACGATCATTTTATGATGGGTGAGGGTTTACACTCTGAATCCACTTCTCTCTTCACATAATAATCAATCTCCATTTGTCCAACATTTTATGTTTGAATGAATGAATATGAATATTGACCGCTAACTTCAAGTAACCCTTGCTTTCCCTCTCCCTCCAGCCCTCCCCATCCTAGTTCTCTGACCAGTCTGACTGTCCTCCTGATTAAATGTTATCTTTGTATGCCTCGTTGTCACCTTCACCTTACATGTAGCTATTTTACATTTTCCTTGAACTTCGTCCCCTTTGTTCTCTCATTTTATCCTTCCATGTTTCTGTGTCTCCCTCTCGCCTGATTCTAAGTCTGAAGAAGGGTCTCATCCTGAAAAGTCACCCATTCCTTCTATCCAGAGATGCATGGAGTTTCTCCAGCATCTTGTGTCTATCTTCGGTATAAACCAGCATCTGCAGTTTTAAGTTTTATTTTTGGATTAACAATAAGCTGTGTGTACAAATTCTCCTGTTAATATAACCTTCTCAGCTCTAGTTCAGGCAGAGCTCTATGTCACCTAAACATGAGAGGAACTGGGCTTTGTTGTTTATTTTTATGATGCAAGGCTGTGGAATTCTATCCCACTGACAACAGGATCAGACACAAATAAATTTGTCTCTGTAAAGTTATGTTGGGCGGCAGGGATTGGTGTTGTTGGTGTGTGGGTAGGCTGCATTGAGCAGTCAGTAGGAATTCCAAATGTGCTTCCCCCCTAGTCTATGGAACTAACTGCCCTTATTCTTTGTTTCACACTGACGTCAGACAACTTGGCCTTGAACCAAGGGATTTCCTGTTTTCTGCCGTATTGTTTCACCCGGTAGATGTTTCACAGCATGGTCTGAGAGTGGCGGACTTTGTGGCGTGTTTTATATTTGTGATGCACAAGGATAATTCCAGCTACGCCACAAAAGGTTGATCCCTTTGGTTTTACAACAAATGTAATTTGGAGTATCAGCCAAGAGTCAGCTGCGATTCAAGCCATGATCCTCAGTTGTGACACCAGTTTTTTTTTAGTTATTCATTTTGCGATATGAGCATCAGTCAAAGCCATCCTTTATTTCTCTTCCTTAACCCTCCGTGAGAGAACAGTGGATGTGGAAAGGATGCCTCCACTGGTGGGAGAGTCTAGAACCAGAGGTCATCTCCTCAGAATTGAAGAGCACCTTTTAGAAAGGAGGTGATGAACAACTTCTTTAGTCAGAGGGTAGTTAATCTGTGGAACTCATTGCCACAAAGGGCTGTGGAGGCCAAGTCAGTGGATATTTTTAAGGCAGAGATAGACAAATTCTTGATTAGAAAGGATGTCAAGGTTATGGGGAGAAGGCAGGTGTGGGATTAAGAGGCAGAGATCAGGCATGATTGAATGGCCGAGTAGACTCGATGGGTCGAATGGCCTAATTCTACTACTACAACATGTGAGCTTGTGTTGGGACATCTTCTTTAAACCCTGCAGCACTGGGTTTTGGCACTTATAAGAGCTGCCCTCACAGTGGAATGATGTTGAGGTATGTTAGCCTTGCCTGTAAGAGCAGCTGGGTAATTTCCATTTTAGCACAACCAACAGATAAACTCACGAGCCTGAGAATGCTGCCAGGTTTAGCTCTCACTTTCAGATACATGTTGCCAATGGGTGAGCCTCACTATGGCGCAAAAAAACGAAGAAAAATGTCCCTTTATTTATTTGTATACTTCTTAAATGTGAGCTTAAATCGCACTTTGGTGCAGCATCGGTACGAAAATAAACTCTTTCCATAGTTCTAAATCGCGGCCTTTCCTTAAAATCCACTGAAATGCATTAAAATTCCTCAAATTGGATTATAATCTACACTCCCTTAGTAGCCCACCTCCCACTCTCTGTAGCACTTGCTGCTCCATACAGAACATTGAGAGGAACTAGTCCAACCTATCAACAGGAAAAATCTTGGGATCAGAATTGCACAACTCATGTATAGGAAGAAACTGCAGATGCTGGTTTAAACTGAAGATAGACACAAAATGCTGGAGTAACTCAGCGGGACAGGCAGCATCTCTGGAGAGAATGAATGGTGACGTTACGGTTCGAGACCCTTCTTCAGACTGATATCAGGGGAGATGGAGATACATAGATAAGGAAGTGAAAGGTATGAAACCAGGATAAAGGGGATGGAGATCAAGGAAAATGTAGAATAGCACTGTTAGCTGGGAGAAGGTAAAAAAAAAGCAAACAGAGATAAAATGTAGTCGGAGACAGTCAGACTGGTCAGAGAACTGGGAAAGGGGAGGGGTGGAGAGAGGGGGAAAGCAAGGGTTACTTGAAGTTAAAGAAGTCAATGTTCATACCGCTGGGGTGTAAGCTGCCCAAGCGAAATATGAGGTGCTGTTGATGTGTGTTCACTGATAACTGGTGAAGGTACATAAGCTTGAAAGCGCACACACCAGACTCAAGAACAGCTTCTTCCACTCTGCTTCCAGGCTTCTGAATGGTCCTTTCATAAGCTAGGATACTGTTTGATTCACCTCTACCCCAATGTGGATAGTGGTCTTTGTCCAAGGAACTGATATGCTACAACGCTAAGAACTATATTCTGCACTCTATCTTCTCTTTTACTCTATCTATTGTATTTGAGTTTGACTTGATTGTATTCATGTATGATATTTCTAATCTGTTTGGATACCATGCAAAGCAAAACATTTCACTGTATCTCGGTACATTTGACACCAATAAACCTACCCCTAAAGATAAAGCCAACAACTCTGAGTGAACTGGGATTGTTGGAGGAAGGGTCTCGACCCGAAACGTCACCCATTCCTCCTCTCCCGAGATGCTGCCTGACCTGCTAAGTTACTCCAGCATTTTGTGAATAACTCTGACATATTGTAGGCTGGTGTATCCTGCACACCTTGATCATCCCCTGCAGGACATGTCATCCCATTGCACCTTTATGCTTCACTAAAAAATATGTGTTTTTTTACTAATTAATTAATATTATTTTTTCCCCAAACTATTGGAGTTTCCAGGGGCAGTCTCAGATGAAAATATTGCTTTGCAGGAAATGTTAGCAACACTGTCAAATTTCTAGTTGGAGATTTTCCTTAACTGAGGCATTTAGTTTAACTCACCATAATTACACTGACACCTGCAGTGGTATTATTCTGCTTTGCTGCTGGATTAAAGTGCTTTCTCAATTTGCCAGTTACTGCCATCTGCATGTCTTGCTCTTGTGCCATATCATCCTGCAGGGAAGAAGTATTGAACAGGTAAAATCACCCATCAGTTTCTATTCACACAACTGACTCTAGACCGCTGCGGCAAATTTCTGTGTCCTGGACAGGACAGGACAGCACAGTAAAGGCTAAATGTAATCCTTAGTTTGCTGACACAAAGCATCAACATTACAATATTTAGTGAATATAATTCTAATAAACAACATTTTAAACAAGGCCTGCACTTCAATCCTGCATCACTTTATCATACAAATCTTCACAATAAATAGTCGTATTGAAAAATAATTATAAAGTAAATAAAGTAGTTAATTGATTTTGTTGGAAATTAGAATTATTATCTCCTGCAATTTTCATAATTATTGAAATGAATGAAAAATAATTCCTAGATTAATTTCCAGATCTACTTTTGCTAGTTTGAGCCATGTTATCTAGTTCGATATTCTTGGGTATATTTTTCAATATCCTTCACCATCTTCTGTAACTCTTAGCTGATTACTTTCTGGGTGGAAAAACTCACTCTTGCACTCCCTCTCTCTCTGTCCCTCCCCCACTTTGTTTGCCCTACTAGTTTCACTGCTGTCCTGCTTAGTTCCACTGTTCGTACCCCCTCGTTATAACCTCTTCCACAGCCAACTATGGATCATTGCGGGCTCCACCTTTCCTTGAACATCCCTGCTGGTCTTAATTTGTTCTTTTCATACCTTTCATTCTTTTGTTCGTTGTACCTTTTCATACCTCTAGTTTCCCTCTCCCCTGACTCTCAGTCTGAAGAAGGGTCTCGACTGGAAATCTCACCTATTCCTTTTCTCCAGAGATGCTGCCTGACCCGCTGAATTACTCCAGCATTTTGTGTCTATCTTCAGGTTTATCACTGCCTCCATTCACTTTCCCAGACTGCTTCCAATTTCATTCAGAAAACTGAAGTCACTCATCCTTGGGGTCTACAAACATATTTCCCATACTGCAGCATTGTCTCATATGCAGATTTGAAATCATATTCCCACTTGCTAGATCAGGACTTGTATAATGTAAGTGAAGTCAGGTCATGGACTTGTATAAAGCAAGAACATAGAACATAGGGATCACACTGCGTGTTTCTCCATCCGGAGAAACATCTGTTCAGCAATACTCTCGGCCTTCCATCTCTTGAGCAATTATATTAACAGGTCCAACCATCCCTTTAAACCCGGACTTACCTCAATAATCAAGTGCATTTTTTTGTGAGTGTATAAGTAAGATGCATGAGTCTGGAGTTTCCTGTGTCTGTCTTCATCATCGTTACTGAATTTAGCATTACATTTTCCAATCTTTTTGTAGCTCTCCACTGTTCACTGGATATAATGAATGGTTGCTCCTCATGGATTTCCTCCCTGCTCTATCTCAACACTTTGTATAAGTGGTATCTTTCTCCAGAGACTTACTGACTTTGAGCCATTTAGCCTTTCCAGTATTTTAGTATTTTCATCTTATTTATAATAGACAATTCATGTTATTGGAAATATCATAGCCTAAAATTAGTTTAGTTTGGAGATACAGCGCGGAAACAGGCCCTTCGGCCCACCGAGTCCGCACCGACCAGCAATCCCCGCACATTAACACTATCCTACACACACTAGGGACAATTTACAAATATACCAAGTATACAAACCCAAGCCAATTAACCTACGTCTTTGGAGTGTGGGAGGAAACCGAAGTTCTCGGAGAAAACCCACGCAGGTCACGGGGAGAACGTACATACTCCGTACAGGCAGCGCCCGTAGTCGGGATTGAACCCGGGTCTCCGGCGCTGCATTCGCTGTAAGGCAGCAACTCTACTGCTGTGCCACCGTGCCGCCCTTGAGTGTGCCGCTCAAGGTTTGTCTCTGCCTATTTGGAGCAGGAAGTCATTGAGAACAGTTATAATGATCTACCCTGCTCGGTGTTCACCAGCCTGTTCACTGTCATATCTGTCTCACTGTCATGTTTTAAACAGGTAGGATTCGGCCGGGTAGAAAAGGCAATTTTTAATACAATCCTCAATGGTCCACTTGCTGCCACCATTCATTTGGCTAGTCTTTCCTGTGGTGAAGTCAGTACATTTTGCAGTTCTCTATTATATCAATACTCACAGCCACCCACGGATGAGTCAGAACTTTGTCAGCTGTGTAGCGTGACTCAATATTCACCTGCAGCATTCGGCTAATCAATTCCTGCAACAGAATGAGAGCACTAAGGCCAGAGGCATTTACAGTTACAGACTCAAGATAGCCCACTGCCACAGTGCACTCCATTTAACATGTTATACAGAACTGCAACGTCTGTAATATTTTGATAGTGTATGGTGCGCTACAGAAACCATTTATCAAACACATTATATTAGTGTCTACCACTGAACTCCGATTTATTAGACTGAATAGGGAAGATCTGCATAGGGCAAGGTTTTCTTGCTCTCTTACGTATGGAAAGAAAGCTGATGATCACAATACTTCTGGCTTTATTGTTCGTTTTTTTGTGGGAGAAAAGAGGCACCTTGCAGTGTAGCCATTGCTCAAAATTAACCAAGCTCTAAAAAGGTGCAGCAAATGTATTTTAAATTTCCTTTTTAAACACCATGTGTATTTTCTTTTACAACCTTTGGGTCAATGCCTTTTAAGCTCTTATAACCTTTGTGCGGGGTGCTTTTTTGCATAGTCAGCTGAATTATAAGCCTAGACGGCATATTTTGCTACGTTCACCTTATGTTAGAGCCATTCTGGGCAGCATTTCCTCTCTCTAATATTCGCACTATATTAAGTAGGTGAGTTTGTTTCATTGTCCCGCTAGAAAAATAACAATGTGGTTTTTAAACCCACAGCCTTCACCTACAAATAAATTTCAATTTTTTGACAAGACGTGAGTTGTAGCGGCCAGTTTCTCGTCTATCTCAATTAGCTCCCAAGCTGCCACTTGCATAGACCGGGTCAGCGATAAGCGTAATAACTCGAACAACTAATAACAGAGATCCTCCAAATACCACCACAATAATATACAATTTACACCATCATGCCTTTTGTTACTTAAACTTGTCTGCCTGCAACCTTTCCCAGGTTGTGGATGCCACAGATAAGGCCAGGGTTTATTGTTCATCTCCAACTGCCAGTGAGGAGATTTTTAGCCACCCCCATGAACCATTGCAGTGTGTTTCTTAGTAGGTGGTGGTATTCCCACATGTCTGCTCATCTTGTAGCCTGGTGGTAGTGGCTGCATTTGGTAGGTGTTGGCTGAACAGCCCAGGTAATATGTTATTGACGGCACACACTGAAGCTAAGGTGCGGCGGGAGTGAAGGGAATACACGTTTAGGGTGGTGGATGGGGTGCCACCCAGATGTCACTTAGTGTGGCACAGTGCTGCAGTGGTAGACCTGTTTCCTCGCAGCGCCAGAGACCCGGGTTTGGTCCTGACCTTGGATGCTGTCTGTTTGGATTTTGCACGTTCGTCCAGTTTAAGAAATGACTTAAAGAAGGAAAGAAAAATGCAAAGAGATATGAATACCACAATTTAGAACCCTGCCAATGGTGGGAATTGTGCGGAGCCAGAATTAGAGTTAGACACATCTTGAAGGTTGTACCGCTGTAGGAGATAACAGAGATGAAGATTTGGGTGTGGAAGGATGGGAACTACAGGGAATACGTTTAAATTCAAAGAACGTGGAACCAATATAGGTTTTCTGAGCAAAGTATTGATGGTAAACAAGGCTTAATACATATGATGATGCATGCGGCAGTGTAAAGTGAAAACCAAAAATGCTGAAATACTTGGAGAGAAATAAAAAGAGTTGACAATTTTGGTTGATTACCTTTCATCAGGTTCGAACAAATATTAACACTAATGTGGCATGCCAGGTTGATTACCAAGGGTTCTGAGATACCTCATCACCCTTGAGTTCACCATACCAACACTTTCCCAAACCAACACACATCGTCCTCCATGCCAGTGCACACCCCTTGAACAACATTACGGATTATCCCCTCACTGACATTCCTTAAATCCCACACTGCAACTCATTGCCCTCACATCACCACACATCTCCCATATTGCCATTCACAATCTCTCACACCACCATCTCCCTATGATTACTCTATCTTGTACACTGCTGCACAGCAACTCAACATTCACAGACATCTTGTCTCCATCCCCCAAATTAAAACTTTCCTTCCCCCCCACACCACCCACCAGCCCCACCGCTATCATCTATCAGAATGCCATTTCCCATCTATACGCCACACATCATCTCATGGAGATCCACACATAATCTGACACGGTAATATTTTTGATCCCCACAAACTGCTCAGGAATTCCCTTTACATACTTTAGCAGAGCCCGTGATATTGTCCCAGTAAGGAGATGGAAATTCTAGGCGGCCAACAAGAATCTGGTCAAACAGATCCTCCTGCACGTTGTTTTCACTGTTGAAACACAAAAATACCGTTAATATCATACGAGGCAAAATCAATCCAGTTTGATTTCTATTTCTGCATTCTTAAATTCTCAATAATGCTGGAAAATAATTATCATCAATTTATTGTGTAAGAAGGAACTGCAGATGCTGGTTTAAACCGAAGATAGGCACAAAAAGTTGAAGTAACTCAGCGGGACGGGCGGCATCTCTGGAGAGAAGGAATGTGTGATGTGCACGTCACCCGTTCCTTCTCTCCACAGATGCTGTCTGCCCACTGAGTTACTCCAGCTTTTTGTGTCTACCTTTGCACAACTCATCCTGCTTTATGCCAAATCTATTGAATCTAGTGAAGAAGGATAAGGAGGAGAGGGGCAAAAGAGCCTTCCTCTTCCCCACTCATTATTTTGCATTAAAGGATGGAGAGGGAGAAGCACCACCAATATATACAGCCAATGAATGGTTGCGCCTCATGGATTTCGAGACACGAAATGTCACCCATTCCTTCTCTCCGGAGATGCTGTCTGTCCAGCTTTTTGTGTCTATCATCAATTTATTGATAGGTTGAAGGTGAGGGTGGGAAAGACTTTGAACCTGAAGGGTTACTTTTCCACACAAAGGGTGGTGGGTGTATGGAACGAGCTGCCTGAGGAGGTAGTTATTATCACAACATTTAAGAAACACTTGGATAGGACAGGTTTAAAGGGATATGGGCTAAACACAGGCAGGTGGGACTAGTGTAGATGGGACATGTTGGTCGGTGAGGGTAAATTGGGCCAAAGGCCCTGTTTCCACACTCTATGACACTATGACTATCAAGGAAATCGTTTTTTGTGTTCCTGGAAAACCAATGACCAACAGAACACAGGAGAGTGACTTTAAGGAAACACGCCATAAAGATTACACTGACATTCTGGTAGATAGACGTTTGTAATTATTGCTGATGTTTGATACAGCCTAACTTGAAAGATGTAGGAAAGGGACTCAGAAGAAGTGGCATATTGTTGGAGAAAGTGGTTTTAAATGGGCGATACAGTGATAATACTCTGTCCACCTGGTCATGGAAGATTGTACTGGCAGAGCCATGGAAGAATTGTGGAGGTGCTGGGAATCAGGAAATACTTGATAAGGATGGGATAAGGAAATTGAAATATCCATACAGTTAAATTAATATCGTAACCTGGAACTAACACAAGATTGTGACTGAAAATCTGAGGTACAGGATGAGTTACAGAATAGTTTTTACAATGCCACCATTGCCAGACAGTATATATATATATATATATATATATATATATATACTGTCTGGCAATGGTGGCATTGTAAAAACTATTCTGTAACTCATCCTGTACCTCAGATTATATATATATATACACACATATATATATATATATATACAAGACATAAGAGTGATAAGAGCGAAGCTAAATCAGAACATGGAGCAGTACAGCACAAGAACATGCCCTTTGGTCCACAGTGTCTGTACCGAATATGATGCCAAGATAAACTCTTATCTGCCTGCACATAATCCATATCTCTCAATTCCCTGCATATCCACGTACCTTTCCAAACATCTCTTAAATGCCACTATCATATCTGCTTCCACCATCAAAACTGACAGCACGTTCCAGGCAATCAACACCGTCTGTGTAAAATACGTACCCCATACATCTCCTTTAAACTTTGCCCCCATCAACGTAAAGCTATGGCCTCCCCCCCCCCCTTATATTTGATATTTTCATCCTGAGAAAAGGTTTCCGACTGTCTACCTTATTTATCCCTCTCATAATTTTATATATTTCTATCAGTTCTCCCATCAACTTCCAGTGTTCCAGAGAATTACAGACAGAAATGCTCAGACCAATTTCCTGGCAGAAGATTTCACTGGAATCAATCACCAGCACAATCTACTCACTCAGCCCCTTTCCGTTCTCTCCCCCTCCCCAGCTTAATTAATTTTCTGCTCCAACACTCAGTGATCCTCAGCTGGGATCAGAGGGACAAAGAACAGAGCCTTCTGTAACCTTCACTTGATTCTTTTTCTGTGCCTTCTGCTTTTGTTTCTAGAACCTGTTTGAAATATTAGAATCTCAGCAGCTTCTGAAGCCAAACATCACCTGTGATTAGTTATTTTCATGCCTCCAACTTCAGATGCATCATGCTCCTGTTACCAGCTGGGGTTGGAAAGAGATTTTGCCTTAACTGTGAGGTCTGCAACAAATTACCTGCGGAATGGAGGGAAGCCACACAGAAGGATGTACGTAATGACGCCTGCTGCCCAAATGTCAACCTTCAAGCCATATCTGAAAGAACATTAACAGAAGAAGTAAGTTAAACAAAAGAAAGTACATTCTTTTGTTATTTAGGTTTGAACAAAATAATAACTTGTAATGGTACCAAACAGTTCAATTGTAAGTAATGATCATCATGGACAGCTTTTTTTCACATGGCTGGAATGGGCCCATGTAAAAATATTTATCATTGCAGAGATGTCATTTTCAAAACAATGTATTGTAATTAAATTAAGTTGAAATAGATGCACTAACTTACTCGCTTTTCTATGGCACTGGATTCAAAACCATTTGAGATCGGAAGCAACATACATCCAACTAATTTGCAAATATGTCACATTCCCCAGGACTTACTGTCCTAGTTCTCAACAGAGTTTATCATTGCCTAAGACATTTCATTCATAGAGATAGGCAGACTCAATAGAAATATTATTCAGAAATTTACTGAATATAAAAAATCTGGGAATGAATAAACAATAAAGATGCTGTTACAACACAGGTAGATGTCTAATCGAGCAGCTATTTGTGGATGGGTGCCAACAGATCGTTTGAAAATATGCCTTATAGATCATTGTGACATAAAATGACTTCTGTTACTACGTATTCAGAGTAAAATATTTTGTGGGAGACAACATTGTTGGGTGAGCTGTCTCTTGTCCATAATTCTGTTTATTGAGCTGTCTGGTGCATGTTGCTTATGTCTCTGTGGTACAGTCCTTTATCACACAATTCCTTATGTATTATTGAGTATACTGGGAGGAATGACATGATGAGATAATCTTGTATCAGATTTCAGTTTATTTGCATAAAGATCTTTCCAACATGCCTCCTTTAGATTCATTTATTTACACAAAGCAAACTTAAAGGGGAGATACATTTATATCTTGCATTTCCAGATTTCAGGATTTCCCAAAGTGTTTTGTAGTCAAACATTTATTGAAATATAATTGACACGGTAATACATAGAACACAGCTCTCCACTGAGCAATGTGCAAGTGACTGACTTAGTTTTAACTAAGTTTGTTGAGAAATAAATATTGTCTAGGGATTGCATGGATCTTTCTCCTTTAAAAGATCTATGCTGTCTCCAGAGCATCTAGCATAAAACAGAATCTATGACTGTCATCTGAGTCACTTGGTACTGCACTGGAAAACCAACCTAGATTTCTGTGCTCAGTGCTGTGCTAGTGTTAGTGTTAGTGTGCGGGGATCGCTGGTTGCAGCGGACTTGGTGGGCCGAAGGACGTATTTCCGTGCTGTATCTCTAAACTAAACTAAAATAGAACTAAGTTTAAATACTGGAACTTGAATCACAAATTTTGACTGGAGAATGAGAGTTGCTGGAACCCATAAAGCACAAAAGATTCAACCAGGAAATAATTATCTTTGCCTTCCAGAAAATTATAAGCAGATCGAATGTGCCGAAAAATTAATGCTGCATTGATAATGTAAATCGTCATTAATGGGTTAATCAGTCAACAACATTCAGCTTAAATACCCAGTGAACCACTAGAAGCTGCTGCCCAATTTGCAGCTACTTTCCTTTAAGAACAAAAAACCCCAGACTAACCTTAACCTCCTGATCACTACTTACCCACTCTCTGCAATGATCTCAGGAGCAACATATGTTGGTGTTCCACAAACTGTATACAGGGGCCCATCTACCAGAGTTGCTAGGCCAAAGTCACCCAGTTTCAAGGATTTGGTTCCATCTACATATTCACACACCTGCAGGGATAGAAAAAAACGATGATTATTGAAGTACCTGTTTCGGTAAATAAAAAAATTGTACGAGTGGATACAAAATTCGATTGAATTCACAAGATATTTCGAATGTAGAATGACAATCCAAAGGATAGCTTCGGAAGTTATAAAATAAATCTGTGGAACAACAAATTTGATAATTTTCAGGATTTCTAGAACAAACAATTCATTTGTGAGTTGTTCGGAGGCTAGACCAAACATATTTTTTTCAGAAACAGAAGCTTTCACCGTGCCAGAAAGAACAAACAATGCTAAGATATTAAGAATTGTGCAGTCTTCCATTTACTCATAGGAAAATGTAACCAATATCTCATTTACCCACCACAGAATTGCTTTCGTCACTACTGTTTCAAGCCCTCTCCCTGACCACTCTCTGTCACTGCCACTTACTCTATTCTCGCTGACACTGAGCTGATCTCCATACTTCATTGGCCTCCAGCATAAAGACTGCCTGATTCTACACCTGAAACAATTTATTTCCTGCTTGCCTCAGTTTACCCACCACCAAATTCCTACATTCAACCCATAACTTTTATAATTACTTTCCAAGAAAACTCTCCATACCTACATCCAATACATAGTTTTGTTTAACCAAAACTCTGCTAGCTGCATGCGAATCCTTGCCAAGTATTATCATCCTGAGCAACTGAATTTCCTAGGTAACTAATGCCTTGATATCAAAATCCCCAATCTTCAGTTTTCAATGCTCCAAGATAATTCTCTGACCTCTGCAAGCTCTACAATCACTCACAGGTGTGTCACGGAGTAGTGAGGCAGTGTTTCCATTAGCTAGGCCACTTTGCTGCCCTTGTATTACTTAGAACAACCATCGTAGGGTTCTATTTGCTCTGCTCCCTTATCACACCTTCAGTATATGTAACCTCACCGACAGGAACAGAGATTCGGAAACTCCCGCCCGAAAGTTCTCAAGCTATGCCATGAGTTGAATTTTAAGCCATCTACTCTAGTATTTCTTAGCTTTCTGTCAATTTTGATGTGAATACACATTAGTGAAGCACCTTGGAGGTGATTTCCCAGATGAATGATATATTTGTCATTTTGGCTAGGCATCTTAACTCTGAAATGCTTGATTCTTCGGCACTGGAGATGTTCAATGTATTTCAAGTAGAGCAAGATCGGACAATAAACAGAGTGTGATGAGCAGGATAACCTATCGTGGTGGCACCGTAGTATATTTAATATAACTGCTACCTCAAAACTACAGTGACTGGGTTCGATCATAATCTCTGGTGCTATTGGTATGGAATTTACATGTTGTCCCAGTGATTGTGGGTTACCTCCAAGTGATCTGGTGTTATACTGTATGCCACAGATGTGTGTGAGTTGGTAGGTTATTTGCAAAATATAAATTGGCCTGCTGTATTGGGAATTGTAAAATCTGTGGTGGGGGGGATTTCAAGGGAATATGGGGTGTGTACACTTGGTTTAGTTTAAGTTTAGTATGACTTCAGATCTATAAAGCTCTGTAATGGTAATATATCAACTAAGATCAATTGTAGACCTCACATTATTGCAGGTGCTCACTTCATGATGATTGTCCAAAGTAATACAAGGGCAGCAAAGTGGCCTAGCTAATGAAGACACTGCCTCGCTTCTCCGACATACGTTTGATCCTGACCTCCAATGGTGCCTGTGTGGAGTTTGCATGCTCTCCCTATGCCTGCGTGGGTTTTCTTCAAGTGCTCTAATTTCCTCCCACAACCAAAGGACGTACGTGTTGGTAGGTTTATTGGCCACTGTAAATTGATCCCAGTGTGCAGGTGAGTGGCAGAATCTGAGAGGTATTGATGGGAACGTGGAGATAAATGGGATTAGCATTGCATTAGTGTAAATGAATGCTTGATTGTTGGTGTGGATTTGGCAGGCCAAAGAGCTATGTGACTCTATGACCATCCCAACAAAGTGCTCATTTGAGTCGTCTGCAGTGAAAGTCATGGATGACCTTGTTCTCTGAGTATTTGGGTCATCCTTTCTTCCTGCCTGAGTTACAGGTTATTAGGTGCAGACTTATATGCAGTATCTATTTTTTATTCTTCTGTGAACATCACTCTCCAGGCAAATATTTATTTCCCATCACTCGCTGCCATCTAGAACTTCTGGTCTTGTAGGTTGGTTAGATAAGATATTTCAGAGATTCGACAAAGCAATAATGAAGATACAGCTACAAGTCTTATGGTGAGTAACTCGAAAAAACACCAACTCGCAGATGGTGGTATTCAGATCTGGTTGCAGAGCGTGTTATTCCAGCAATAGGGGTCACTTATTTGGCTGGTGCTGTTAAAGTAGTCTTGGCGATTTGCTGCAGTGCATTATGTAGATCGCACACACTTCAGCCAGGGTTTGGTATTGGTGGATTTAGTGAATTTACGTGGTAAATCAGATGCCATTCAAATGGGTTACTTTGTCCTGGATGATGTTGAGCTTCTTATTTATTGAAGTAGCTCATCCAGGCAAAAGGCGAATTCCCACTATGGTACTGACTTGCCATCTTGATCATGGTGTAAATCCTTGTGGAATCACATGATAATTTACATGGTGCTGAACATTCAGGCCAATATTTTTTGATAGCCACAGTATATCTGATGCGAGATATATCTTTAAAAAAAAAATGTTTACATTTTTTTAAAGCATATATACAAATAATAATAAACGACAAACTGGTGATAGAATTCTTACATAGCTTCAATTTTTAAATTTTTAAAGAAAAAATAAAGATGAAAAGAGACTGAAAAAAAAGACTATAAATTAATAGAGAGAAAGCAAAGAAAAAAGAGAATTACAAATATAAAGATTATGGGAATAGATCCAGGAGTTAATGAGTATAGTTGTATATCCAACCCTAAACTCAAGTTTTAACTTTAAGATGCGAGATATATCTGATGCGAGTTTTTATCTTCATTGCCTTCTTGGTCTTCTGCCACTGTCAGGTGAGGTTTCAGATTTTAGTTATCTGCAGGGGTTAAATGTTGATATGAAAAAATGATTGGAGGGGGCAGAAGTGGTGGGATTTGTGAAATTGAGAGGTACATGCAAACACTATCTGCAATTTGCAAATCAGTTGAGAAATGATGGAAAAAAGGAATGCAAGAAAGTGGATTAGGTACGAGGATACCATTATTTTCAAAGGTTTCAGCCTTGCTGCTGGCTATGGATTCAACAATAGGCATTCCAAGTCAGAACATGATTTCCTTCACTGGGGTAAATCAGTGGAACCCCACAGGCCCTACTTTACATTTGTGGTTGTGTCTTGAGGTTATATATCACTTTTCCTGCAATAGAGCAGAAATGGGTCAATGAGTAGCCTGCATTTATTTTGTTTGCTGTAGCTCACACGGTTGAAAACCTGGCAAAACCAAAAGCAGATCTGAGGTTAGCAACAGTGCCAAATGAGTGAGGGTTTGATGAAGTATAGCAATGTTCAATATGAGTCCTACTTGGAAGAGATTACTGGTAAGTTACTGAACAGTATCTAAAGTTTTAAGTATATTGTTGCTTGTGGGAGATGGGTTTTGAAGATGCATTTGTTGATTCCGATCACAATTGTTAGGCCATTTGATTGCACTGCATTTAAATGCCATGGGCTCAACACGAGACTATCAGAGTTATCTCCATCCAAGTGGAAACAGGATATCACCCCTTTGAATTTCTTTCACCAGTGCAAGGCTGTCTCACGTGTAATGCTATCATTGAGTATCTTCCAGGGTAGAATATGCTCTGGAATGCCCTTTAGCCAGAATACATTTCCATGTTAAGAAATGCTGACTGTGAGTAGTGCAAGCTAAATTTAGTGCTTCTGGCCTCCAGCTGTGGTGGAAGCAATGAGGCAAAGGTTAACCGTGCATTGCAATCTCATGCTAATTTTCTCGATCTGTCCACTTTTAACTCCTTTGCCATTTTCTTTTACATTTCTAGGAATTTTCATTATGTTCATATATTGAAAACTTAAAGTTATGCTGACCATGCTGACAATTCAGTTAACTGTCTGATGAGATGTTTACAGTGTTTCTCATAATTTAGTTATTGTTTTCCAGAGGGATTAGCTTTGTTCTTAATTAACAGTTTGTCTTGCCTTTTTCAGGTGTGCTTTCAGCATGGCCTGGGGAATATGGCCAATTCTCCAGCAGGGGATGATAGAGTGGTTTTCAGTGCTACACCCTCACGCTGAACCGTTATTTTAGTCCATGGAGGAAGTCACACTATGAAAATCTACAAACTAGAGGAATAAATGTCTATTTTTCTCATATCAAAGCTTTTTTGCTTTATTGATGAAGACATTTTAGAATGATTAAAAATCAAAACTTCTGAAAGACACAAATTCTTACTTGGAATGCTCCATAAAAGGATACACACCCATATCCTGCATGTTTCAAATTTTTCACTTGAGCTCCACATTCTTTTTTCCAGTGATGACATGTGGCAGGACGTGGCTGTTGCATGCTGAGCATTTCATGCTGAGTGTGATTTTTTTTGTTTTGCAAAAGGATTTTGTACAGAGGTGTTAACTTCCTACCAAAGAAAACCGTGGGAGTAAGACTGCATCAGAAGGACTCACAGCATTTCAAGAAAGCAGCTCACTTTCCCTTCTTTTGGGTAATTACAAAACGGGAATAAATGTTGGTCTTGCCAAAGATGCCCAGATTCCCCCCCCATCGCCACACAAAAAAATCCATTAAAAAAAGGAACAGTATGACTCTAACTGTACCCTGCATGGACATGCCTCTCAATGTTTCCTTTTATTTAAACTGTGTAAGCACAGTAGTTTTTAAAAGTTGTACTTGGGGAATTTAAATAGCAGAACGGCACATTAAATGATAAATTAAGATTTCCAATCAAACTGCACGGGATCTTTAAGCTCTGTGAGTGTTGAGAAGAAGGGGACCTGCTGACAAGTTCTCTCAGATGCAGTACTGAGGGGCATCTCCCATAATTCTTCCTAAATCTGGTACATTATGCAGGATAAATGTTCCCGATGTTGGGGTAGTCCAGAACCAGGGGTCACAGTTTAAGAATAAGGGGTAGGCCATTTAGGACTGAGACAAGGAAAAACTTCTTCACCCAGAGAGTTGTGGTGGATTTCTCTGCCACAGAAGGCAGCGGAGGCCAATTCACTGGCTGTTTTCAAGAGAGTTAGATTTAGTTCTTAGGGCTAAAGGAATCAAGGGATTTAGGGAAAAAGCAGGAATGGGGTACTGATTTTAGATGATCAGCCATGATCATATTGAATGGCGGTGCTGGCTCAAAGGGTCAAATAGCCTATCCCATGCACCTATTTTTCTATGTTTCTATTATCTGTGTTCTCAAAATGTTTATTAATACAACTAAATAATCAGAATTTCAATTTAATTTCAGCAATATACACCAGTTATTCTTAACAATGAGAAAAATAAAACTGGAAGATCAACAATTTAATTTTTATTTTAACATATCTTTTCCCCAATAGTTTTGGGGAAAAATAATATCAATTAATTAGTAAAAACCACATATTTTTACCGTGAAGCTTAACAGGTGCAATGGAAAGACGTGTCCTGCTGGGGATGATCAAGGTGTGCAGGATACACAAGCCAACAATATGTCAGAGTTGTTGGCTTTATCTTTAGGGGTAGGTTTACTGGTGTCACATGTACCGAGATACAGTGAAATGTTTTGCTTTGCATGGTATCCAAGCAGATTAGAAATATCATACATGAATACAATCAAGTCAAACTCAAGTACAATAGAGAGAGTAAAAGAGAAAATAGAGTGCAGAATATAGTTCTTAGCATTGTAGCGTATCAGTTCCTTGGACAAAGACCACTTTCCACATTGGGGTAGAGGTGAATCAAACAGTATCCTAGCTTATGGAAGGACCATTCGGAAGCCTGAAAGCAGAGTGGAAGAAACTGTTCTTGAGTTTGGTGATGTGCGCTTTCAAGCTTCTGTACATTCACCAGTTATCAGTGAACACACAGCAAAAGCAACTCATATTGAGGTCAGCTTACTCACCAGCGGTATGAACATTGACTTCTCTAAGTTCAAGTAACCCTCTCTCCATCCCTCCCCTTTCCCAGTTCTCCGACCAGTCTGAATGTCTCCGAGTACATTTTATCTCTGTTTGCTTTTTTGTTACCTTCTCCCAGCTAACAATGATCTATTCTACATTTTCCTTGATCCCCATCCCCTTTGTCCTGGTTTCATACCTTACACTTCCTTATCTATGTATCTCCATCTCCCCTGATATCAGTCTGAAGAAGGGTCTCGAACCATAACGTCACCCATTCATTCTCTCCAGAGATGCTGCCTGTCCCACTGAGTTACTCCAGAATTTTGTGTATCTTTGGTTTAAACCAGCATCTGCAGTTCCTTTCCTACCGAGCGTAGTTCTCAGTAAACAATATAATACAAAATCCCATTCTGGGCCAACCAAGAGTTTGAAATTGTTCCTAAATGTGCTGACAATACTGACAAAGACAGGAAAATATAATTAGACAGCAAGCACTCAAGCGCAACAAAGTCCTGATAAAGATATTGATGTGTCCCCTTCTCAAACAAATAAAAAATAATCAGAATAGAACTCAGTCTCAGGTTCAAGAAAATAAGTAGTTTTATCATGTATTAGAAGCAGTGTGCCCAAAACAAAGGTTTTGGCATCTGGAGAACGATGTTTTTAAAATACTTGACAATTTCATGTATTCTTGCCAAATTGTAATACTGGCCAGAAATGATATAAAAACAAAAACAGAAATCGAACTGGGAAAATGTATATCTGGCCAATCTCAGGATACATGGTTAAATAACAACATCCTTCAAATAATTTTCTTACCAAATGCCTGTTGAACTCATTTGATAATTATTGCTATTATCAGCCTCAAATGCTTCCATAAATAATGCACTAAAACATTATCCATCCTCTATTTGAAGTAGTTGGGCCAGAAATTATAATCTACATAAAATTGCATGTTAAAGTGGCATCTCGTGGGTGGGGGGAGGGGACACCACAGTTCTGTCTGCGTTATCCTCGTTTGAATATTTTATTGTGGATGATGTCCGGGGGTTTCACGGTTACCAGCGAAAACCAACACATTGTTCCACCAGTGAAGAAAATGGAGACTACCGTGGACATGCTCTGGAGACCAGACTGAGTTGTAAAAAGGTGGAGATGGTGGTGGTGGAGGGGGTTATGGTGAGCCAGGGAGTGAAGATTGTAAAGATGGGATGTAATAGAATAAGGCTGAGAAAATGTAGACAAATCAGGGGAGGTGGGGGTCTCAGGAAGATGTTTGGGCAGTGGGTTGGGGAGATGATTGTATTTGCCTGAGGGCAAAAGGGCTGTTGAGGGGTTCTGTAAAAATGAAGACTCAAAGAAAAGCTTATCTGAACGATGATGAATGTCGCAGACTAGCCAGCAGGGCCCTGGGACGGGTCAGGCACTTAAGCTGCAAAGCAGGCTTCAACGCTCCCCATCCCAGCCAACATCTGCTTTGCTACTCAGGGCGTCTGCTTTTGCATAGAACAATTTCACAGATGTGATGTTAAACTGAATATTGCACGTTAACCCCGTGCTTGGGTGTGTCATTCACACAGAGGTCTTGCTTCAAAGATCTGGAAGTGTACTGCCTGTGCACCAAGCACCTCATTAAGCTTAGCAATTTTGATAAAATTTCAAGATGTAGTGCATTAAAACAATGCTGCACTGCACAGCAGAACTTACAGATTGTCACATCTAGAGAAATATGTTCACTTTTCTGAGATTTATTTCATTCTGCCTGTTGTCACAGTTCATTTCCAGATTGAGGTAAAAGGTTTCTCACGTTTAACATTTTTGACAAATATCCATTCTTGGATATTTCAGTAAAATCCTTTCCAATCTCTTTTAAAATAACCAAGTGCAGTTTCTGCAGCTTCCCCTTGTAATTCAGGTACTTAATGTTTGCTTGAACCTTTTGGTAACCAATTATTGCACCTTGTTAAGTCATACTACAGGGGTCTCCAAACTATGGCCCACGGGCCACATCTGGCCCGCCATGAGATTTTATCTAGACCGCAGCAAGCTCTTAACACGTTCTGTGCGGCGGGCTATAAGCGAGCTCGGTATTCCGACTGAGCATGCGCAGGTCATAGGTCGCATAGAATTGTCGCCAGCTGATCTGCTAGGTGTAAACAAACCTTCGTTTCATCCGTTTTTTCCAGTTTTTCTCCGTATAGGTAAGAAAATACTGTTTTCAAAACTGTTAATTTGGTGTATATATGGTTACTTAGTAGCGAGTTCCCCTTAACTCTCCTCAACTCTAACTTGTCCCGGAGCCGTGGAACCGCGGCGGCGGGGACTGGAGGTAGAAGTTGCCGGCGTAGGCTCACCGGAGAGTGGATCACCACCGACCCAGAGCCGGGACAAGGCGAGAGATCGCAGCGCCCCCTTGCAAACAACAAACCCAAGGAAACTTCCCTCCTCGCCGCCGCTGCCACTGCTCACCCCTTTCTGAACAACAACTACAACGCTTGTGTTTGTTTTTATTTTGCTGCGTTAGAGGGAGACGGGGCCAGGGAAGAGAATGGAGGAGCGGCGCAGATTTCGCTGGCACTGGAGAGAGAGAGAGAGAGAGAGAGAGAGAGAGAGAGAGAGAGAGAGAGAGAGAGAGAGAGAGAGAGAGAGAGAGAGAGAGAGAGAGAGAGAGAGAGAGAGAGAGAGAGAGAGAGAGAGAGAGAGCGAGAGCGAGAGCGAGAGCGAGAGCGAGAGCGAGAGAGAGAGAGGGAGGGAGCTGCCCCCGCAAGTGACTTAGAACAAAAGCTGCTGTGTCAGCAGCGTCTTGTAAATGCATTTTTAGGAGAGTGCTTTAGTGTTCACTGCATCAAAAATATGGTTAATGCATGAACCGACACTGCAAATTGGAGGAACAGCACCTCACGTCTCCTCTGACAACCTCCCCCTCCCCGCACTCCCGCTCTCACCCGCTACCCCCTCTACCCTGACTCTCTCCCCACCCCCTCTCTCTCTCTCCCCCCTCTTTACCCCCATCTCTCTCCCCCAGTGGTGATCACTGTATTTGTTCTGTTTTATAAATAATTATATACCTACGGTATACATATATTCCAATATTTCAAGCTCTTTTTAAAAATTGAATATTATTTATTTGTTCATATCATATCATATCATATCATATATATACAGCCGGAAACAGGCCTTTTCGGCCCACCAAGTCCGTGCCGCCCAGCGATCCCCGCACATTAACACTATCCTACACCCACTAGGGACAATTTTTACATTTACCCAGCCATATAAACCTAATGTAAACTAACCTAATCTAACCTAACCTAGTTTAACCTTTCCTAATCTAATCTAACCTAACCTTGATGTGAATTTCTTCCATTTGTTTTACTTAAGTTCTTTTTTGAGTTCATTAAATTTATAAAACTGACATTTCTTTATTTTTTCCTACGGCCTGCAGAATTGTGCCAAATATATAATGTATATATTCAGCCCTCATGCTGAAAAGATTGGAGGCCCCTGTCATAATACAATCAGCACAACTTCACTCACTCCTTCGGAAGGAACCAACCAATGTGTGGCATGGGCTCCACTATATGCTGTAATTTGTGTTCATTTCCATGTGCTATACATTTGAAAAATGTATTACATTATTTGCTGCTGCACAACATTCCAATTGTTTCAAAGAACTGCCCACCTACATATCAGTTACAAAAATTGGGTCTGTTGATAATTTATGTATTTGGAGCCAGTGGCCTTGATCATCAGTAGTTCTCTGTTACTTCTCAACACTGAGTTAAAAGATGGTACAATGGAGTAAAATGTCAATAATGAGATCCCTGGTGTTTAACAGCTATCACACTCACTGGAAGGCGGTACAGTTACCCATCACAGTTAGCCCAGCACTGTGATTACTTTTCTTTCCGAGGCAGACCTTGTAATTTCAATGAAGACTTCAAAGAGTTCAAAGGTCTTCTATTGTCACTTGTACCAATTAAGGTACAGTGATATTCGAATTACGAATGAAGACTTCACATCAATGGTGAAGATACAGCAAGAAGTAAACTATAATGTATTGGAGTCATGATTTGAATGCATTTCCCTCAGTTCCTATATTTATCCTAAAGGAGAACTAAATATATATAACTCAATGCCATACAAAGTACTGGGAATGTGTCGGAAGGAACAGCAGATGCTCGTTTAAAACGAAGATAGACACAAAATGCTGGAGTAACTCAGCGGGACAGGCAGCATCTCTGGAGAGAAGGAATGGGTGACGTTTCGGTTCGAGACCATTCTTCAGACTGAAATCAGGGGAGACGTACACAGAAACGTCACCCATTCCTTCTCTCCAGTGTTGTTGCCTGTCCCGCTGAGTTACTCCAGCATTTTGTGTCAAAGTACTGAGTATATAGACTCGAGCAGGGCAAGCATTTTATAGTTGATTAAAGTAAATGGATGCTGAGTGTTGAATATAATGGAGAAATGATGGAATAGCTAATACCTTTAGTATAAAGGAAAGACTGAGTTGGACACATCACAGGGTTTTCACAGGAAACAATTAGGACACTGCCAATATCAAGCCATCAGAAAGCTTGGCAGCTGCCAAAGGAGATGTGAATATTTTCTAGAGTGATTTTTTGTATTCCTGCCGCTGCCCCACATAAAATTACTGCACAATGGTTGAGCTCAATTGCAATTGCAATCAGTGGGGACCTTAGTTTATTGTGAGGCTGGAGTTGCTTCGGATTCTGGGAGGGGTGCTGATGTTTTCTCAGAAATACAAATCAGCCTACTTCTGGGAATCAACAATGTGTCTTTCAAAGGTCTTTTATTGTCACGTGTACCAATTATGGCACACGGATATTCGTATTACCATACAGCCATACTAAAAAAAGCAACAAGACACACAACTACATAAAAGTTAACATAAACATCCACCACAGCGGATTCCCCACATTCCTCACTGTGATTGCATTGAAAAGGAAGGTTCTCAATCAAGTACAAATCAAGTGCAGACTATACGGCATGCAGTAACAATAGTCTTAATACTGACTGGTTTCAAGACTTTGCTCTGAATAGCCAACATTTTTGACAATTTAGTTTAGTTTACTGTCACATGTACCGAGGTACAGTGAAAAGCTTTTGTTGCAGGCTAACCAGTCAGCAGAAAGATAATACATGATTATAATCGATCCATTTACAGTGGACAGTTACATGATAAGGGAATAACGTTTAGTGCAAGGTAAAGCCAGCAAAGTCTGATCAAGGTTAGTCTGAAGGTCACCAAAGAGGTAGATAGTAGATCAGCACTGCTCTCTGGTTAGTGGTAGGATGATTCAGTTGCCTGATAACAGCTGGGAAGAAACTATCCCTGAATCTGGTGGTGTGCGTTTTCTTTTTGCCTGATGGGAGAGGGGATAAGAGGGAGTGGCCAGGGCGCGGCTCATCCTTAATTATGCTGCTGGCCTTGCTGAGGCAGCGTGAGGTATGAATGGAGTCAATGGAAGTGAGGTTAGTTTGTGTGGTGGTTTGGGCTGCGCCCACAATTAGTTGCAATTTGTGGTCTTGGATGGAGCTGTTCCCAAACCAAGCTGAGATGCATCCTGACAAAGTGCTTTCTATGGTGCATCTGTAGAAATTAATGAGAGTTGTTGGGGACATGCCAAACTTCCTAAGCCTTCTAAAGAAGTAGAGGCATTACATCAAGGCTTTGAAATAGTACTAGCTTCCAAAAGTAGACATAGCATTAATTCAAGTGTGCCTATCATGAGGAGCGCACATCAAGTGTAACTACTCTTGTTTCTTCAGTTCATGGAAACATCCTCCCTGAGCATGGTTTAATCCCTTTGGAAATAGGAGAAGAGCCTTCAATAATATTAATTGTGAACTACATTTTAAAACAGAAGATGACTTGGAAATGGGATGTTCTTAAGAGCGAGATAATCCCTTGCCATTCGACTGAAAAATGCAGCTAAATTCCACTGCCATGCTGAAATTAGAAAGGTATTTACAGCATCCTTTGCAGCATCAAACGGACAGCAGTATGTCAAGACTTTGATATGGCACTGACTTCCAAACGAGACACACTTTTGCAACAATCTAATATACAGAAATATGTTCAAAGGAACAAAGAGAAAGTTGATTGTGACTCCCTACAAAAAGTGCAATTAAAGGGAGATCCAAAAATCACATAATTCTGGTCATAGCAATGCGGGAAACGTTACCCATGGCACAGAAGGATATTGGCAAAGCGTTGCATTGAAACTGGAAGGGTTGAATCTCCAAAAAGTTTAGGGTGGGATATGCCCTGGAATCTTCAAAGAAGAGAACAGGAAATTAATGATGTCTTTGTTGTTATTCCTATATCATGGAAGACGACAAATTATTGTGCTAATATTCAAAAAGAGGGAAGAATTAAGTTGATAGTTACAAGCCAGATAGCATTAAATGCATGTGGAGAAAAAGTATGGTTACAAATGATATCATGACTGAATATTTAAAGAACACAAATCTAGCAGAGCATTTTTAAAATAGCAATGTTTTAAAATAGAAGATATATTTTAAAAGGAAGCTGGACTGTTCTGGGATTATATATAAACTAATGAGCAAAGCCAATCCAGGGAATTGTGGTACTTGTTTTACAGAGGCATTTGATCAACTTTCTTTAAGGAAGGGAGCTCAATGCTGGTATATGGCCTTAAAAAAGTGGCAGATTGTGGCATAAATTGGAACACTCCCTGCCCGAGGAGAAATAACCCGTTATGTTCCACGGTGGTTTGATGTGAAACTATTACTGCTTGTAATCATTATGAATAATAGAGAACAAAACATCTGCAATATTACCACCAACAAGGCAACCACTGGGCAAGTATTGAGCACGACTGTGACTGGTCCAAAACTGCTTGAAGATAGTCAATTATGTAGATGGATAGTGATGAGGCAGATGGATTTTAAAATTAACGCTTGTTAAATGATACACAAAGGAATGGTTAAGGAAAAAAAAAGAATTTACATAATTTATTTCAGATCCTCAGGAAGTTCCCATTACTTCACTGTCATACGAAAGACATGCTGTGATCAATTTAGTACAACCAGACAAACTCAGAACTTGTCAGTTTGTAGAAAGGTTGGGCCTTATGGTGAGAGATGATGAGACACGATGAGAGCCCATGGTGTCAAAGGGCAGATACCAGCATGGATATCAGGTTGGCTGGGTGGCAGAAAGAATGGCAATAAAGCGGGCTTTTTCTGGTTGGCTGCCAGTGACTAGCGGAGATCCGCAGGGGTCGGTGCTGGGGCCGCTGCTGGGGATTGAAGGCTTTGTGGCTAAGTTTGCAGATGATACGAAAATAGGTGGAGGGGCAGGTAATGTAGAGAAAGCAGGGACTCTGCAGAAGGACTTGGACAGGTTGGGAGAGTGGCAGAGAAGTGGCAGATGGAATATAATGTAGCAAAGTGTGGGGTCATGCATTTTGGTAGTAGGAATAAAGGCATAGATTATTTTCTAAATGGGGAGAGAATCCAGAAATCAGAGGTGCAAAGGGACTTAGGAGTGCTGGTGCAGGATTCCCAAAAAGTTAATCTGCAAGTCGAATCGGTAGTAAAGAAAGCAAACACAATGCTAGCATTTATTTTGAGAGGGCTTGTATACAAAAACAGGGATGAAATGCTGAGGCTGTATAAGGTGTGGGTCAGGCCGCATTTGGAATATTGTGAGCAATTTTGGGCACTATATCTGAGGAAGGATGTGCTGGCTCTGGAGAGGGTCCAGACAAGGTTTACAAGAATGATTCCAGGAATAAATGGGTTAACCTATGATGATCCTTTTATGGCACTGGGCCTGTACGCGCTGGAGTTTAGAAGGATGAGGGGGGAACCTCATTGAAATGAACAGAATAGTGAAAGACTAGGATAGAGTGGATGTGGAGAGGATGTTTCCACTAGTGGGAGAGTCTGGGACTAGAGGTCATAGCCTCAGAATTAAACAAAGTTCTTTTAGGAAGGAGATGAGGCCGAATTTATTTAGTCAGAGTGTGGTGAATCTGTGGAATTCTTTGCCACAGAAGGCTGTGGAGGCCATCAGTGGATATATTTAAGGCAGAGATAGATAGATTCTTGATTAGGACGGGTGTCAGAGGTTATGGGGAGAAGACAGGAGAATGGAATTAGGAGGGAGAGATAGATCAGCCACGATTGAATCATGGAGTAGACTTGATGGGCCGAATGGCCTAATTCTGCTCCTACCAATTATGATCTTATGTTCTTATGTTCTTATAAATGTAGCTGCCTGATATTATGGGGGAAATCAGGGCACCTTTGAGTTTCAGGCAAGATGTAGCTTGTAATATACAAATTAGGACCCTATGAAATCTACAGGACCAAGAACCTAAGCTTACGTACAAATGGGCATGACACAATCTCTACTTACTTGCACAAGTAGCCTCACCAGTTGGCCTTGGAGACCAATTTGATAGTGCTGTTCAAAAAAAAAGATCTTTAACATTCTCTCTTAAATTCCCATAAAGGGATTATAAAATGTAAACCAGATATTATTGCTCAGTGTATATTTATCACATCTAAGCCCACCCAATGATAAATTATTACAGCTGACGTCAGATTCATTCCACACAGGGTTGATTACAAGGCATATTTCATGTGATATCTTAATTGTAGATAAAATTAGTGCTGACATGTTGTACTCACAAATTGCACATACATTGGAAGAGTAAAATCATCTGACATGTGTTCAGTCAGGAAACATACCAACAGGTTCTCTGGCTTGATGTCTCTGTGCACAATGTTAAGGCTGTGGAGATATTTGAGTGCAGAAGCCAGGTTGTACATCATTGCACTGGCATCTCGCTCTGTGTACTTGGTCGATGACGTTATGGCATCAAACAGATCTCCACCCTGCCGAGAAAGTAAAAATGATATCAACATTACGATGAGAGCCATGTGGCGCTACATGAAATGCCGTAAAACACCTTTTAGGGGATGAAATCCAAAGTCCTTGTGATTTAGTTCTGCAAGAATCACAGATTGGTGTTTGGCTATTTTGTCCATCAAGTCCATTGTGGCTCTGTGCAAAAGTATTCCAATTCATCCCTCTACCCAGCATCTCCCCATAGCCCAGCAAATATTATGCACATACTCCCGCTGATATCTGTCTTTGCACCTCTTAGAATGTGCCCTCTATATTTTCTTTTCTTATCAAAATGTATAAACTTTGCTTTTCTCAGCATTAAATTTCATTTGCCACCTATCCACCCATTACACCGGCCTGTCTACTACTGCGTCCATTATCTCTGAAAATGATGTCTTGAAAGCCTGTCAATTATATATATTAAGAAAAGCCACTGTTCAGGCATCTACCTCTCCAGCACTCCACTGTATGCATCCCTCTTCTGCAATAATCAACGCTTTTCTATTATTCTTCCTGTTATTTGGATATTTTTTTATTCATGCTCTGCAACTTATTTTTGTCTTTGCCTTCAGTCTTGATGACGAGTTTATTAGAAGGCACTTTAATAAATATCCATTAGAAATCCATGAATACCATATTACCCTTGTTGACTATATGTACAATTTCTTGGCAAACACTATTAGGTTAGTTAGATTTCATTTGCCTTTATCTATGCTGACTCTTCCTAATCAATCCGCATGTGGTTACTAACTTTGTCCCTGATTATTGTTTCTAATCCCTCAAATGAGTTAGAATGACTGGCCTATAGTTTCCAGGTTATCCTTAAACCTTTTTTGAACAGGAGTCTAACATTTGCAATGTTCCAGTCCATAGTATACATATACACTTGATAGATTATGCCAGGACCTCTGCAATTTTCTCTCTTACAATTGAAGATGGTTCACATTGGGACAGGGAAGAGTGCTCAGAAAGTATTAAAGAATAGACCTGGACTTTACACTGGAATTATCATTTGCTTTGTAAAGGGTTTAGCTTCTAAAAATCCCCACCAAAATTGGCAGTACAACAGGTGAGATTAGAGAATAGGAATTCCAGAAGCAGCAATACCTTGTACTTTAGGTTGGGAGAAAGTAGTTAGGTGATTAGCAAATTTAGAGAAGGAGACATATTGGCTTTGGAATCAACGGCCGTGGGATCAAATGTGTATTTTCAATAAAGTATTATTTTGGCCGCTAGCATCAGCAATGTGAGGATGTACATCTCTCCTCAGAGTAAGAATTACTTCAGCCAAGATTCCCAACTCAATGGATTAGTTGGATGCCCTGGACCTTGCACTAAAGGAAAATGATGCAGAATCCACACAGAAAATATAAAATGAGAGGTGAGGGAATTGGATTTGTACAAGTCGAGACATCTTGAGTGAAGTTAATTGAAAAAAACGCCAGTCAGTATTCATAACAGTGAGTGATGCATTCTATTCCATACCCAGGCTCATCCTCCAAGCTTTACTGCAGACTCTCGGTGAACCTAGATGTGGCCAGCACCAGATGAATTAATGTATCATGGCACTTCTACCAGAAGGTTGTTCTGGCTGATTTTCACTCTCTTTCAATATAACAATGAACTCATCAAATATGTTGAATACTGTGCACGGTGGCGCAGCGGTAGAGTTACTGCCTTACAGCGCTGGAGACCCGGGGTCGATCCCGACTATGGGTACTCCCTGTATGGAGTTTGTACGTTCTCCCCATGACCGCGTGGATTTTCTTTGACGTACAGTTTTGTAGGTTAATTAGCTTGATATAAATGTATCATATGTGTAAATGCAAATTGTCCCTAGTGTGTATAGGGTAGTATTAATGTGTGGGGATCATTGGGCGGTGGAGACTCGATGGGCCGAAGAGCCTGTTTCTGCACTGTATTTCTCAACTAAATTTTTGAAATATTCTGTACCTCACCTAACATTGAATATTTCTGTAAATAACAGTGATAAAAATACAGGAATCACAATTTTAAGTTTCGGAACCTTTTAAGCTGTGTTTTTTTTACAATGTAAGTAACAATCGGGATCTAGTTTAGATCACAGGTAATTCTTACTCAGAATTTAAAAAAAGGGAGATAACAGTAATGGCGATGGTAAAATAAATTTAAATCAGGAATTTGACTGCTACTCTTTGTCTGAAACAAAAAGTCTCTGAATTTTGTTTCAGCCAATATTGCCCACTATGATCACTTATTTCTGCAATCTAGAGGAGCAACTGGACTGGTGTTTATGCAATACGTCTCAAGAGTTGACTGCGTGCTATTTTTCTGATGCACAAATTCACTAAAATGATGTTTCAAATGTTATTTTCTGCTTAATGGTCAATGAATTACACAAGACATGTTTTTGTTCCTCAGTTATAAAGAGACTTGAAAACAAATATTTTGCTCAACGGGAGGGATGTTGATTTTCATTACAATGCCACACCAGAATCACATCTCCACATTTTGCCTTGGGCATTTTGTAATAAAAATTGAGTTTAGCAGTAAAAATTTGAGCATATAATTGAACATAAGTATTGGACCCTGAGGGCAATGGACTTAAAATACCTGGGTGCATACCACTGTCATATTTATAATTCTTCTTAATAGACATCTTTAATGAGATAGATGCAATTTTTATCAGTTAAGAGTGATGTGGTCACTAGGTGACATTCCCTCAGGTGCTATTTGATTATTTGATATATTTACATTGTTACCGATGGCTTTTGATTGATGGAGACAATTACATTTTACAGCAACTTCCCAAGAACCAGCCTGGAAGTACATAACAATTTTCAGTAGGGGTGGTGACATTTAAAAATAAACCTTTTCATAGTTTAACATGTAGACTTTGCCGCTTCAAATTTGAAAGCAAGATTTGTATTTAATTCTTGGAAAATAATCCCTCAGTGATTTTCTTTTGTAATATAGTAAAGAACATGAGAATGGATTAATAAAAGAAGAAAATATATTGGATTCTTTCAACGTTGAGGAAAACATCTTGAAAACAGTTCCACACCTGGTTATCTCCACTGTGTTTGAACACCTAAACTGTGGGTCAGAACCAGACTCCCACAATTATCGATGACAGTGAGTAGAGAATTCTGGATATTATAATTCTCGTACAATATATGTGATGATTTCACCTAATCTGCAAATCCCATATAAATTCAGAGCAGTTACCTAAAAGCAAGACCTCTGAATTCTCTCAGCAGGAATGTGCTACACTCAGTTGGCCTGATAAAATGGAAAGGAGCAGTTAAAGCTGTGCTGCAGGATATTTTAATGCTGCAACCTAAATTCCAAAAACAAGGGTTGGATTGAATTTTCTATCTCCTTTAAGATTTTGTAGGTTGAAAGGATGGATATAAGGCTGGAGCTCCTGCTCCATAGAAAGAGTGACAGAACCAGCCTTCCCAAAGCAGAGAGGCGGACACATCAAGGTACATCCAAATGCCAGTGTGCTAACTGATCAGGGTGGTGTACTGCCAACTGGAATCAGATCTGCACACAGCGATAACAATGGGGAGAGGCAATAGCACCTAACTTTTATGCCTCTAGTTCCTTCCAAGTGAATTAGGGTTAAGCACATCATCAATCAACCTACCGTGCACAAGCTTATCAAGCCAGGCCCTGATGCATTCACAGGGGAAAACACTTTCCTTAATCCCTCATGGAAAATGGACTTGAATTCTTCAGTAAAGCAAGACTTGGGCTGGGATTGATAACAGTCAAATATATAACCTGGTGCTATAAATAATGTGGAAGCTTTTTAAGATAATAAGCAGATCAGTTACATCTGTGCCCAAGTAGTCAGTAACCAGACCATGCAGGTCCATCACCTCTTCCCAGGTTCTTGTCATGAATTTAAAGTAATCTTCTTTGTTTTTTTTCTAAGATTTCAAAGGTGGAGGGTGGATGGATTATAGGGAGTGGGGAGATGGCTATTGAGGAGCAGAATGTAGGGGTGGGGGCAGGGTCGGCAATTTAGTTTTACATTGACGTACCCAAAAGATATTAAAGCTGTGTCGAACTAAAGAATCTTTTGAGCATTAGTCAAATAAGCAGTTCCTTGAAGCAGGCTTTACATTCCTTGCATAGTCTAATGTCTGTTTCACAGGTTTGATGCCTGCTTCAAAACCCACACTGAAATACAGAAACATTGTGGATAATGTATAGGATAAGGTCTCCTCACATTTTAGGTTATTCTATAACTTAAGCATTGAACACTACTGACAAAAGTATATGTTATATAATTTCAAATGGTGCCAATTAAAGTAATAGTGGTAAAATTGTGAGCTGCTGGCAGGAATGAGATCCTCATCCCAGAATTTCTGCAGAGCCACTGATGATGGTACACACCTGATCAAACTGAAATTAAATATCTGGTATTTCAGTTTGAAAAGAATCAAGGTGGTAAATATCTGGCCTCAGGTTCTAGTTTTTATATGAATGCATCACCAATTTAATGCGCAGGAACGAGATGATACCAAGTTTTGCCCCGTTTTTTAATTCCCCATCTGTTGTTTGCATTTCTAATTCTGCCGAGCTGGTCAGGTATGACCATCGCAGATGTTACTATCTTTTCAGGGAGGGATATGAAGCACACCGCTATCAGAGACTGCATGCACGGAGAGGAAATCTTGCTTTTGCATGACCTGCCATCAAAGAGTTCAACTGAATTATATTAATTCCTCAGCACATTCACTTACAGCCTCACTGATCATCATATCATATCATATCATATATATACAGCCGGAAACAGGCCTTTTCGGCCCTCCAAGTCCGTGCCGCCCAGTGATCCCCGTAAATTAACACTATCCTACACCCACTAGGGACAATTTTTTTACATTTACCCAGCCAATTAACCTACATACCTGTACGTCTTTGGAGTGTGGGAGGAAACCGAAGATCTCGGAGAAAACCCACGCAGGTCACGGGGAGAACGTACAAACTCCTTACAGTGCAGCACCCGTAGTCAGGATCGAACCTGAGTCTCCGACGCTGTATTCATCCTTCCTACCTTGACGAGTTCCATTACCAAGTAGAGTTCTGTTGGTGTATCCATCTCTTCAATTAACATGATGATATTAGGATGCTTAACCTTCCGTAGGACTGCCACCTCATTTTCAATTAAATGCTCCTAAAATCAGAATACAAATTAAATCTCACCAGCAATAAAGTAATAACATTGACCAGGCTTCTTTCTGGTGAAAGCAGCAAGTATCCAAATTTGAGACACTTCAAATATTTTTTCTGTTATATCTCTCCATCTGCTTTTCTCCTTACATCTAATCTCTCTCACAATCCAAGATTTTTTGATCCATTGCCCTTGTCTCATGAAGGAAAATGTCATCTAATTTGTTTCCAATCTCCATTCCTGTCTTGGGTGCACATAGCCTAATCTCAGCTCTTTCCCTTTCTTCTATCTCTGTCACCATTGTCCATTGAACATCGATTACAATAAGCTAACTGGTAGGTTGATTATATTTTCTCCCATCCCATTTTCTGTCTCAGTTCTTCAGTCTCAATTGCATTTGTTCTGATGATATCCATTCTTACATCAGTGCTTCTGATAAACATCCTAAATGAACATTCCTCTTCACTATGGATGACATAATTTTCTGTCACATTTCCCATGTTTTCTTCTCATTTCTTCCTCTCATTCCTGGAACTTTATTAGACTCCCTTGCCCACACCTTCGAAGCCACCAGCCTCCATATATGATGAATCAAAATGCTCCCTCTGGCTCACCACCAGATGGTGTTATCATCAAACCCATTTTTTCCCGTTTTAACTATCCATAGGATTGTTCCTCCATGACATTCTGGTCCTCTCCAACTTTTCAAAAAGCCTTAACATGTCTCCCTCCTACACTGCTCCTACCGGTGATTTTGCAAGTGCAAAATATGTCACATCCACCTTTTTATTTCCTCCCTCCCCATCCTTCAGGGCCTCCAAAGTATGCAGTCAGAAGAAAAAGCATTTACTTTTATTCTTCCAAATTACAATACTGCATTGCATTGCTCTTAATGCATTTTGCTTCGTAAACTGTAAAATGAAAAGCAGATTGGATGCTACTTTGCAAAAATGCATTTGTTCAGCCTGCAAGTATAACCATAAGTTTTCAGATGCTTGTCAATTTATTCTCTGGTCCTTTCCACCTTGAACCTGTATCACTTTAACTCATTTATTGCTCCTGAAACGTAAAAGTTTGAGGAACAGCATTTCTTTGATCAGCCACTTTATCACCTTTTGAACTCAAAATTCAGTACAGCAATTTCAGATGACAAACACAGGTCCCAATTTTTAAAAATTAGCAAACACCAGGATTCCTCTACCTCTTATAACTTATCTTGTGTTTCTTGCTCCTTTAACATACATTTTTGACTTTCACTCCTGCTTTCCACCAGATCGTGGGCCAGTTATTATTTTCTCCCCTCCTAACTCTCTCTACATTTATATGTTTAAACGCCATTCAATCCCTCATTTTTTCAGTTCAGCTAGAAAGAAATCAAGTTAAAATGTTGACATTCTTTCCCCCTTCACAGATGCTGTCCAACCAATTATTATGATTTTGTAAAGCAGCATGGACTGCTTGAGATATAAAATCAACTGAAACTCCATTTTGGTAGAGTTTAGATGTGGCACAATTTTGTGGACCGCATATATAGTAAATTACAAATACACATTCCCAGCAGGCAAAACATCAGGGAAGTGGATGACATCATTAATATGTACCTATATTTTATGACGTAGGTTTGCCACATAATAGAAAGTTATGACATAGAAAACGGTTATGACATGGAAGCAGGTTAAAATCTTAGGCTAATCCCACTTCCCCACTCAGCATACTGCCCAGTAAGGTTTGGGATGTCACTTGCCATTTGGACTTTTAAATGTGACTAGACAGGCGTGGACGGCGAGGGGGGGCAGGGAAGGGGAGAGGGAGCCACTCACCTCGGCCCCGTGCGTTCAGCACTGCTGCCAGAGTGAGCCGTGGACCTGAAACCTCTCCTGCAGCTTGGCAGCGAATGGCGGCGACAGCCATCTTGTTGCTGTGCTGCACCTCTGCTGCCGTGCTGCACCACTGGAGGAAGGTCAGATGCAGGGCATGCTGGGACGGGCGCCAGTCCTCCCACTTGTCCTCCCAGGAGGAAGGGGGGCACATTTATTAAAGTTTATTAAGTGAATTGTTTTTTAAAAGTAACAAAACTTGATCTATTGAGACCATGGGGGAATGGTGAGTAGGGTGGGCCTAAAATTGTTGCGCTATCTTGTATCGTTTGGCTGTCTTTCGGGAACCTATTAAATCTATGTATATATATATATATATATATATATATATATATATATATATACACACACACAATATGAGAGTTTTAGTAATGTGTATATATAGATAGATAAGGTTTCCTGCTACCACTCTCCTTTCAAGCAGTGAGTTCGACACAACCACCATTCTTTGCGGAAAGTTGTTTTGCCCAAATTCTTTCTCATCTTTTATTAATCACATTCGTATATTCCCTAGTTAATGAGCTGCCAAATATCAGAAATGGTTCCTTTCTGCCGACATGTTCTATGCCTCTCATAGATTTATGCAGCTCTGTTAAAACTCCCATCAAGCCTTCTTTATCCATTGAAAACCTTGGTTAGATTGAGCCAATCTCTCATTATATCTAACATTTCTTGCCCTGGCAACATCCTATTAATGTCCTTGACTTTTTCTCTAACTGCAATCCAGACAGGAGAATGGAATTCTTTGTGTCCAATTCATCTGTGGAGATTTACCACATCTGATTCATTGCAGGATTGGAACTCAAGTCAAGGACAGCAAATTGGAAGAGATACTAGTTATTGTTACACCTTGTTTACCAGCGGTGGTCTCAATTGGACAACTACAACACCCTGGTCAAGAACCTCTTCACTGACCCTAAGAAACCAGGGCCTGCAGTAGGCCTTCCACGCAATGCATGGACAACTCTGAAACAGATACGAACTATGTGGTCAACTTTTATATGCGCTTCCTTAACCAACCTCATTATCTCTCCTGTTGCTTTCAGGGATCTCTGGCTCTGTAATCCCTCGTTCTTCAGCCTATTTTGAGGTAGGAGTAGATAGAGCATTCAAGTTTCAGATGAATGCAAATTTTCAGTGCCTCAATACAACAATTCAAAACAAGGCTTATATTCTAGAAATTCACCCATTTCCAAAAAATTCCATGTTCCCGAAATAAAAGCTGAAGAACTTTAAAAATGGATTTTGAAACAGACATTTTCTAAATACCAAAAAATCTTCCACACTGTACCGAACCTTGCTTCTCAACAGATCAATATTTTCATTTAAAGTGTACTTATCTCAGCTAGAACATTCTTGTGCCTTGTGTAGGAAAGAACTGCAGATGCTGGTTGTGTCTACCATTCTTATGCCTTGGTTGGGTAGCATAGTGACTGAGCAGGTATATCTCACAGCTCGAGCCACCTAGGTTCAATCCTGACCTCTGGTGATGTTGGTGGTGCTCATTCTGCCTGTGATGGT
Organism: Rhinoraja longicauda; assembly: GCF_053455715.1. NCBI lineage: Eukaryota > Metazoa > Chordata > Chondrichthyes > Rajiformes > Arhynchobatidae > Rhinoraja > Rhinoraja longicauda. The sequence continues at coordinate 123,406,007 of NC_135953.1, forward strand.
GCGGTTCCCATCTGGGTGATTTGATGTGCTAGTTAGTAGGTTAATTGGCTACTGTAAATTATCTGTAGTATCGGTTGTGAAAGGAGAATCAGTGGAGTATTCTTGGACATTTGAGAGAAAATAGGTTACAGGAAAATAAGTGAGGGAAGAGGATTGCTCCAGAAACTGGCACAAACTTGATGGGTCAAATGGTTTCCTTCTATGTCATTATGAAATAGGTGAATCAAAATATGTAATACTAATATTATACTCCTCAGTGGGACAGTGGAAGAGCTGCTGCCTCATAAAACCAGAGACCCGGGTTTCATCCTAACCTCGGGTGCTGTCTGTGTGGAGTTTGCACGTTCTCCTTGTGACCACATGGATTTCCTCTGAATGTTCCAGTTTCCTCCCACACCCCAAAGACTTGAGTGTTTGGAAATTAATTGGCCTCTGTAAATTGTCCTGAGTGTGTCGGGAGTGGATACAAAACAGGAATAACATAGAACGAGTGTATCACTAAACTAAATTAAACATTATTTGGCATTCTGGTGGAGATCATTTAAATTCATAATTCACTATTTTCATTGTGAGTTACTCCTCAATTCAATCTGTGTTATTTACAAGATTATAAACTTTAAACTTTATATCCAATTTATTTTGTTAATTAATTAAATTGACATCATCACCTTTGCAAAATATGATGGGTATATCATTGGACAAAGCACTGCTTCAATTTCCTGATGCCCAGGATTTTAACAGGAATGGGTCACAATAATGTCTTCAAAACTGGTTTGACATGCTTCTGTGTGGGACTTGCATTTTGAAAATAATCATCGTTTCTGAATATGTGAATATAAAGATTCATTTTGCAGCACAGAAGACAATTTAACACACTGATTTGACACTGCGCTTTAAGGAAATGGTTTTAGTTCTAATAAAAAAAAAACCCAGTTCTCTCAATTAATGATCTTGATTATACTTTACTGATATTGAATCAATTGCAAATTAATTGTTCTTTAATAAATTCATTTCCACAGGGCTGAATACTTGGACCAATGCTTTATCTAACTATTGAGTCACAATGTTGGACAACTCAAAATGGGCCCTTCGGCCTAACGTAACCATGCCGATTGTGAAGCCTAAATACACTAATTACATTTGCCTGTTTTAGGTCCATATCCCTCTATTCCTTTCCTATCCAAGTACCTGTCCAAATGTCTTTTAAATATTGTAATTATCTGCCTTAACCATTTCCTCTGACAACTCATTCCATATAATCACCATCCTCTGTGTGAAAATATCTTTAAATTTCTTCCCTCTCACCTCAAACCTATGTCCACTAGTTTATATACCCCCACCAGGCAAAAAGACGTTGACAGTCAAATTTATCTATGCCCCTTATAATTTTATAAACCTCTGGAAAATCACAACAGCGTTCAATATAGTTTCTTGGGGAAAATGGAGCTTAGTTCAGACAAGCATGAAAGGAGACATAACAAAACAAAGGAATGTACAATTACTGAGTGGTGTGGAGAGACAAAGCAACCTTTCTAGTGTACATCCACAATCCCTTAAGGATAGCAGAACGTGTTAATAAAGTGACTAAAAAGATAAAAGGAATTATTTTCTTTACTGGCCAAAGCACAGAATGCAAGAACAGGGTTATGTGAAAACTGTATACCATAGCTTTACTAGATACAGTTCAGGTCACCACATAACAGGAAAACATGCGATTGTACAGGACATTTATGAGCATGTTGATGGGACTGGAAAGCTGCAGCAAAGAGAAAAGACTGGATATGATAGTTTTGTTTTGTTTTGAGACAGAGTAGGCTGAAGTAAGAGTTAATAGCATATGAAATTATGAGAGGCCTAGAAAGGGTAAATAGCAAGAACCTATTTGCCTTAGCAGTAATTAATGAAAGAATTGGAGAGAAGAAGAAAACATTTTTCACCCAGAGGGGTAGAAATCTGGAACTCATTGCTTTTAGGATGGTAGAGGCTGAAACGCTCACCAATTTAAAAAAAATATTTAGATGAATGTTTAGATGATAGTTGAAGATCTTTAGTCAGAGTGTGGTGAATTTGTGGAATTCATTGCTGCAGCTGGCTGTGGAGGCCAAGTCAATAGATATTTCTCCAAGGCAAAGATTGGCAGATTCTTGATTAATGTCAGGGGATATAGGGAGAGGGCAGGAGAATGGGGTTGAGAGTGAAAGATAGATCAGCCATGATTGAATGGCACAGTAGACTTGATGGGCCAAATGGCTTATTTCTGCCGCTATAACTTATGAAGATCCATAATGTTAAGGATAATGGATGAATGATGGAAGGTGGGGTAAGGCTTTGTAGCTCTTTTTTGACTGGCAGTGACATAAAAGATTTCCCGTATGTTGTACATTTTCAGGTTCTATGATTTCAAATATATTTTTGTTTTTAAAAAAAGCTCAATTATATAATTATTTAATAAATTCCAGCTACTTTTAAACAGAGGCCTCGTTACCATCTACATCTTCATCTGTTCACTGGATGGAGATGAAACCAAAGCATTACAGTTGTGGCAAAGTATTAGTGCAGCCGTAGGGCAATCAAATCCACTGATGGCCTGCTCTCAATAAGCAATCAGCAGGAACTGGGAAGTGTTGGATGTAATTAAACGGTCACTGGTTTCCTTTGGATACCATTTGCTTGCATTATTGTCCAATGAGAACCAAATAAGCATGCAAATATATACTGTAAGTGGCTGGCTAGAAAAGTGCAACTCTTCTGTGGAGCAGTCTCACAGGGACCATGTGCAATTGAACCCTACGACACCCATTGCCTCCCTACATATTGGAAGCCACAGAATTTTAGGGATGAGAGATACTAAAAATACAGAATAAAACTCTTGGGTAAGTTAGTACGGGACCGATGGGATATTTCTCACTGACCCCTGAAGTTAAGTAAGCAAATTCTAGAATATATGCGGCATCATGCCCATTTCTTTCCTTATTGCGTTATACACAATAGTCCTAACTCCATGCTTTTTGTCACATGAAAGTGTATGAAGAATACCAATTGCACATTCCAAAATTTAGTGTGGAACAATGAAGCAATAGCCAAGAGGATATCTTCTTACCTTACCACTGCACTTGGCCTTGTCAATTATTTTCAGTGCAAACTCTTTCCCACTGGATCTGAGTAAGATACAGGTACATTAGTATCTTCTTTGTGGTACAAAAATAATTTTCAGTCTCAAAGAATAGCTTGAGGTATTTTTCTTCTCTCAACGTAAAATTTTCTCCATGTCCATAGACACTCCCTATTCTATCAGTCAGCTTTACTGTTATTAAAATTAGCAGATTTTAACTCATAGAGTCATAGAATGATACAGTGTGGAAACAGGCCTACTAGTCCCACCTGCCCGTGTTTGGTCCATATCCCTCCTATCCATGTATCTGTCTAACTGTTTCTTAAACGTTGGGATAGTCCCAGCCTCAACTACCTCCTCTGGCAGCCTGTTCCGTACACCCACAACCCTTATGTGAGTCGGCTCTATGAGTTTGGATCTGGATCTATTGTAAACCATTAACTATTGATAACGCTCACTAATCGATAGGGGACTGCACAATTTTCCAGGAGGATTTTCTCAAAAGCTCCTCTTTAAAAGAGGTACACTTCTTGGCTGCGACAATTTGGCTCATCACATTTTCAGACATTAACAAATTTTATGTGAGCTCAGCACAAGCTCTGAGTGAAGCTTGAATCTATACTAATTGATAAAACATACATTTATCAGATTCAGACAGCTAAACTGTGCTATTATAATGAGATAATACGTGGTGAGTTGTGAAGTTATGAAGTAGGTGAATTTTTTAATCTTTTGGTGAAACCATCCTTGCAAGATATAAATCTGTTTCGTGTTTCCCTTGAATACAAATTCCACTGAAAATCTGAATGCAGCAGTATGTGTGGGAATACACATTTGCTGGCTTTAGGAGAGCCTGGCTGCATTAATTTAACCACACTCCACAAGGAGCAGCTAAGGAATAATTATATTGATATTTTCAGATTCAACCCTTCCTTGAAATAAGAAAGACTATGTCTCTGGGACTCATTCATGCACAGGCAAACATTTATGATAAAATGTAAGGATTTTTGAATTACATTCTAGGTACACATTGGACAATTCTCAAGGAGTGTTCAAAGCATTGTCCAAGGAAAACATCTGATCCAGTATGCATCATCAATTGTGTGATATTCCAGTTACGTTGCGAGGAACATTATTTGCTACCTTTTCAATATATGATGTTTACAACATGATGATATCATCGGCCCTGGAAATCTAAGTACCAACAATTCCATTGGGAGTGTCGGGATGGCAGAGAGGGGCGAGAATCCTACTTTGGAATTGCATCTAATACCATGCTAATCCCAACATGACATATTCAGTGTGTGGATTACATATTTGTGATAAATAGAAAAACAGTGAAAACCTTGATAAAGTTTCCTGCAAATTTGCTTAAGGGTTGAATCATATCAGAGGTCGCAAAATTACAAGTATTAGGTACTAATACTTACCTCTCCACACATTCTTTAACGACTGCAAAATTCCCATCTCCAATCACCTTCCCGACTTTATACTTATCAAGAATTGTCGAAACTGGAAAGGATCTATTCCCATTCAGACCTGTATAAAAAGCAAATAGATTCCTGGTATTTGTCGACAATCCTCCAAGTTCACTGGAAAGATAAGCAAACCAACTTTCAGCCAACAAACCCAGTAACGAAGCCCTTAGTCACTTCGTAGGGCAGGACAGATAACTCGCATGCCCAACACTGGACTCCTGACTATTTTGATAAATTGGTTGAGAGCCACTGCGATGACATTTAAAACCAACATGCAGCATCAGCAGTTTAACATCAGTCAAACATAAACTGGTTAAACTAAGGGTGATTGCACAGTGCCTGATAATTTTCCCTGCTTTGAGTGCTAACCAAACTAGAACATAACAAAACACTGAGAAGGCCAACAATTATGACTGAGGCCAGTACCAGCCAATTTACTTCTGCAATGGAATAGTCTATCAATAATTGAAATCATTGCAGTATTAGTAACACCTGAGGCTTGTGTAGTGTGACAGTACCACATTGTTATACACTAACACAAGTAATCAGGTTTACAAAATAACCCAGTCATACTCTGGTGTCCTCGTTGAGTCAATGTTTGTTGATCCAAAAATTGTTTTGGGGTTTCTTTGGTATTGAAATAAAAATTTAACTCAAGACTTTAAACTTGTCATTTCAGTTATATTGTCAGACTCCAACAAAATGTAAAATAATTTGCATCCCATTGTTTAAAATGCATTCCATACTTCTTGAACTGACTTTTTTAATTTATTTAGCACAGGTAATTTCTTAAAAGAAATATAAATATGAAAAATATCTGGAAAGAAAATTGTGACCGTAAAAGATTAAGCGTCACCAGCGTTGTAAAAGTAGAGGTGCAACTTTTTCAATGCAGAGGGAGGTGGACATGTGGAATTAGCTGCCAGGAGGAAGCACGAGACGCAGATACAAGTAAAATGTATAAATGTTTAAAACATCCTGATCAATTTCCAACCTAAAACTCAAGTATGTGTCCAATTCATTAATGCCAGATGTCTTTTGTTGAAACGTGATTGAATGCTTTCTGGAGATCATGTAGATAATGTTCAATGACATTCTATAATCTATCAACAAAAATTAGGCATCCATAATGATCTCCTTGATCAACTCATGCTCATCAAAACTTACCATGAATGTTAACACTTTATCTGGCTTTTACAACAGGGTTTCTCCAAAGTAGTCCAGGGATCAGAAGTGTTGATCCAACAAATCAATGGTCCGTTCCATCAGATTTGCAGTCATCATCAGTATGGTCACTGGCTACTGCCTGTCACCTAATAACCAACATGCATTTGTTGTGGTATGTCAAATGCTGCTGGCAGAGAGGAATGAGCCAGAATAAAGACACCGTGAGAGCGATGAGACATGAACTGCATGATTTGATGCCTGTTATCTCTCATCAATTGGACATTATGGACAGAACAGTTTTTGATTGAGTACATCGGAAGCATAACATGTGGTCTGCAAAGTGATGTGCATGCCACACTTTACTATGGAAAAGACTGCAATATTCACGATCCAAATATTGTACCTTGACAACCACTGGCAATACAGTATTTTTCTAACCTTAAGTTGTAGCTGTGGTTGAAACAAGAGACAGATTTCAGTGAGGATGTCTGGACTGAAAGTGTGGACATTTTAGACGATTCATTGCCAAGGATCATTGTAGCTGTTCAAATGAGAGCTCTGTTTTCCTTCTTTCTCCCTCATCCAATAGCTTGTTTACTCCACATGGCTTCTGCTCACTCTCATGGCCATGCTACATTTCAATACTGCTATCAGTAAACTGGAAGTCAATCCAGTTTATGCCTTGTTACCATGAAGCTTGGTTTTCAAGTAACCTGGGCAATTGTTATATTTCAAATCTCTCAAGTAATTACAGACTTGTCAGAGACATTCTGGACGCTGGAATCAGGGAGATTAACAGGCCATCCTGGAGTCCCGTTTATGGACACAGAATTTTCTGTCTGTTCCCCTAACCAACGAGTCATTACTTGCTAAAAAAAAGTTTCTCCACACTACGAAGTGAGGTGTTTTGTCTATTTTGTTCCATTTACTGGATAACTCTATGAAGTGTCTAGGAAAGTCTGCAAAGCTTCAAGAAAGAAGATTAATGTGTGGAAAGAGAGTAAGGAAGCTGGCAATTTAACTCTCCAGCTGCTCCATTAGATCATAGAAACAGAAAATAGTTGCAGGAGTAGGCCATTCGGCCCTTCGAGCCAGCACCACCATTCAATATGATCATGGCTAATCATCCAAAATCAGTACCCCGTTCCTGCTTTCTCCCCATATCCCTTGATTCCATTAGCCCTAACTCTCTCTTGAAAACATCATTTTTTAAAAAGCATCGGTTTTAAAGCAAGAACCATACTGTAAAGATTATGCTTCATCAAACCAGTCAACATCCAGTATATTCTAATTCTTGTCTACCTACCATCAGGACTTATGCCATTGGCTTGCTGTGGTATTCCATTTGCATTTGTGGATAGTCCTATCTGGTGACTTATCTGTAAAATATTAATTGATAACATTAAATAGTACGGAGGTTCCAACAATGCAGATTTCAACACGGTATTGTGCAAATGTTTTGAGAAATGAAAGGTTAATTGGTCAAACTATTTGTCTTCTTTTAATTCTTGCATTACTGTAATGTTGAGGGACAAACTATTTAAATGCCAATTGAAATATTATTGGAAGAAGGGGCCTGACCTGAAATGTCACCTATCCATTCACTCCAGGGATGCTGCCTGAACCCCCATTACCACAGCATTTTGTGTTCTTCCAAATGCCAATTTAATTTGAGCATGGTTACAATTTGTCAGAAACAATGGCAATAGATGGAAACACATTAACAAAATGTTATTATTTACTATCATGATTGTTTGATCACATGATGTAAAACAGAAATGGTCAGTAACTATACCCTAATGTTCTGTTCTCATGGTTAAAATATGTGCGAGTCTACCTTGGCAATAAATAGGTCACTGCATGTCGATGTACCATAACATTTAGTGCTTACTGTATGAATAGATGTTCCAAAAGGAGATTCTTTGCTTTACATTTTTAAGCATATCATGGAAAACATAAGTGCACAAGTCCACCTAAACCATCCCTCCCCAGGTACTTTCCCCTGCAACCACAGAAGATGTAATACCTGTCCCTATACCTCCTAACACCTCTATCCAGGGACCTCAGCAATCCTCCCTGATGAGACAGAGGTTCACATGCACTTATTCTAACCTCACCTACTTCATTCAGAGCTCCGGATGTGGCTTTCTTTACATCGGTGTGACCGTGTAGACTAGCCAAACACGTGTGTTCGGTCCGCCAAGGCCTGCTTCAACTCCTGGTTGATAACCATTTTAACTACCCTTCCCATTCCCATACTCACCTCTCTGTCCTGGGCCTTCTCTCTTGCCAGAGTGCATCCCTAAACTAAACTAAAGTGTTTATGTTCATTTGATATGCATTCAAGATGGTTTTGGCTCCTATGTGTCTGTGTGTGCTTGGAACGCATGTGTAACCCATCACTTGAAACGGAATGAATAATTCCCAGCATCAACCGTGTGCGTTGAGGGGAAGAGCATTTAACAAGATTATTTATTTTCCACATTATCTTATTAGTAGAAATGTGAGACTATTTCTCATACCAGTGGGCTGTAAGAGATGTAACAGATGTTGCTATCAAGTAGTATCATGTTGCTATATACAGTAACAGCGCAGCAACTTCCTTAAGGTGTCACCAAAGTCAGAAAGACTCGGGGTCAAATACAAGCTATAGAGTTAATGGCAAGATCCTTAACATGTCCTGCCCGGAAGAAACTATGATGGAGTTAAATTACCTTTGCCAGCTGCCAAAACTGTTAAACATTCTGCATTTTTCTGTCATTGAAAAACATTCAAGAATGATTAAAAGCTATGAGAATATATAATAACAAAAAATACATCCTAAATAACTAACACATTTTAAGAATTTTAAAAATGGTATTAAGTAATACCTTGTAAGTTCCCTACATTTGCTCCTTCCATTGAAATTAAGATGGAAGCATTGATTGCTTCAGGTCCAGCCTGTATTGATAGATTCCTCACCAATAACTATGGGGAACCCCTGTAACCTCCGGCTCCTCTGCTGGAAATTTCAAAATTGCCGACATGGAGTAATGTCTGTAGTTGCACAAATAAATCCTCAAATTTCTTCACAAAACTTTTGCCATTTACCTAATACTTCTCTCAACACTTCCCTCTGTCCAGTTCAACTATTCTACATTCGTTAATATCCTGAAATAATATATTTCTGAGTTAGTTGTTATTGATCAATACCATTAGAACATCTTAATTTTGATCATATATGATTCCTTATAAACTGTGAATGTCATTCTGATTTGCACCAAATACAAAGATTTAGATTTATTCTCTACACACTTCTGATAGGAGTCTGTAATTTGAGAGACATACAAGGAACTGCAGATGCTGGAATCTGAAGCAAAATACAAACTGCCAGAAGAACCTAGCGTGTCAGGCAGCATCGGTCAGGAAGCATTTGTACAGACAGAAGGATGGTCATCATTTCAGTTCTAGACCCTGCATCAAGGACCGTATCACTTTTGCCCAGTAAACTTTTGTGCTGGACTGCATTCCATTAAAAAAATAACAGCAACACCTTCTATGTAATAAAACACCATAATCAACCTCAAAATCACATAAAATATAATGACCCTCTTAAGACAATATTAAGTCACCCCACACACAGCCACGTTTTAAGAAACTACTTGGAGCCAGATAGAATAGAGAGGTGAAGAGATTTAAGGACAATATTTTAGAGCTGAGGGGCTAGACATGGCCACGATAGTGCAGCGATAAAAATTGAAGAAGATGCTAAAATTAAAGGAGCCCAGACCCTGGTGTTCCTGTGGGACTGAATGATATTAGAGGGAGAAAGAAAAAGAAAGCAATGGAGGGACTTGAAGATAAGAACAATAATTTCAAAATCTGGGTTCTGCTCGACTGGCAGCCAGTGTGATCAAAAACCAAGGGTTGATCGGAGAATAGGCTTTCGTGGGAGTTAGAATATTGACAACTGAGTGTTGGATGAGCTCATGGAAAGCGCTGGGATAATCAAATCCAAAAGTAACAAAGGCATGGAAGAAAGCTTCAAGAGAAGGTTAGCTGAGGTAAAGGCCAAGAAGAGTAATATTACCAAAGTGGAAGAAGGTAGTCTTGTTGATGGACAGGGAACCTGTATAAAAATAACACAAACAAGGACACAGTATGAGTGTGAACGTTATGTACTTCAAATGCATACTTAACTCTATCTTACTAAGTGGCACTTGTTTTGTACTATGTTTACCAATTCTGGCTCTGTAATTGCCATTTGAACATTCCATCTTACATTATGTTAAATCATTCATTTGTACCTTCCCATCAATGGAGTCTTTTCTGAATATTTTTTAACAAATTGAATTTAATTCCATCTTCTGGGGTAAACCATTCTGCTGTAATCGTAATCAAGTTTTCCTTTCACTGCATATATTTGCACCTCCACATTTGAACCATTAAGAACCAGGTAGATGTGACAGATCTGCCCTGGCTTAATTCATCTTTGATTTGCAAAGTGTATTTGTCACTGTTCCTTGAACGGACTCAAATGCACAAATATAAAGATACCATGTAGCAATATCAGTAGTTACATATTCAGTTTTTGGGAGTCAGAAAACACACACTAATGCGGCCACACATTAACCTTGGCTGAACATTGGTATTGGAATTGATTTATTATTGTCATGACCGGGATACCTTTAAAACGTTAGTTCTGTGTGCTACCAGGCAAATCATACCACACCACACATATTCTCTATGTATACCTGTTGTACATGTACATGACTTGATTGTACTCATCAACGGTATGATTTGACTGGATAGCATACAGGTAAAGCTTTTCACATTATCTCAATACACATGGCAATAATAAATCAACATCAATCAAGTAGTGCAAAAGAGCAAATAAACAGAGCGTGAATATAATGTTACAACTAAAGAGAAAGTGCAGATAAAAAATGTAACAAGGTAGATTGGAAGATCTGGATTGCTTTCATGATTCTGTACAAATTTGCTGGGTCTAAATGTGGCATTAATAAAGAAGATTATGGACATGTAGTCCCCACATTTGTCCTGAGATTTCTTCTTTATATGAGTATGTTTTCCCAACTAAGGGGAGGGAAGGGCATTGCATTCAAAAACCAATTATTTGCGAGAATGATCTAGTTTAATGGAAATAATTTTATCAATGTAAATTGCTTTCTTCAATATTTACCAGAGATGAATGGCGGTGACTCCTGGGAAAAAAAAGAACCATGCAGGAACTTGAGGCAAACTAACCAGGTTGAAGATGTTCCACGTTTAGTCTTGCCTGAATCAATTTTTCTCAGGCAAGATTCAGATTGCCATCAATAATAATCAGTGCATTTTGACCAGGGAATGTTTTCACAAAATCAACCAGAATTCTATTATATTCGATCTTGGGGGAGGAGACCTTATCGGCAGTCTGTGTTTATGTTTGTGTTATACCAGGAACAGATAATAAACTATGTTAGGTTGAACAACTTGTTCTTGTTTAAACTCTGAAAAAATGACAATAACAGAGAATAACTTTGCTGGAGTACAAAGAATCAAGGGAAGGGACACTGAAGAACAGCTTCCTGATGGATTTTGGACACAAATGCAATATCATTCAACATTAGAAATTCTGGTGGAAACATGGTTGCTTGCTTTCTTGCAAACAGAAAGAAACAATGAAGAGTGCAAATTCACTTAAAAAGCTTAAACATTTCACATTTTGTGAGGATTTGGGAGGCCTTATATTTGGTTCAATTCCCCAGGCTCTCCTTAAACATATTTTATGGAGCGGGTCATTTTCTGAGTCTGCGGTACCAGCTTGGAACATTTATATCAGGTGTAAGTATTGGATACCATGGGCAGGCTCCCTGACAGCAATACAAATCGAGAAAATATGACATTTCAAATTTTATATTTTATTGAACAATAATGGATCTGCCATGATGCTGCTTAGGGTGAGGCAGAGCATACGGTTTCTATGAAATATAATGCTCAGCAGAGGACGAGACCTACTACCATAACCTATTTTTAATATAGGCTAGCATAGAAGAGTTAGTGAAGTACAGTAATGCAATGGTTAAGTTGCTGGAGTAGTGGTAAGAGCTCCAGACCATTGACCAGGCACGAGTTCAAATCCCCAGTTGACAGGTAGAGAAATTAAATTCAACAAATCTAGATATTTTTTTAACGAAAGCTTGTCTCAGCAATAGTATCCATGAAGCTACATTATTCTCATTAATAAATAACTGATGTAATGAACTACATTAAGGAAGGCAATCTGTAATCTATCATATACACAAACAATGATATTGGCTATATGTGACCCTAGACCCACCAGTATGGTTGACTCTGAACTGTGTCTTGCTATCAGGAGTCATAAGGCATGGACAAGAAAAGCTGACAGTCAGTAATGTTCATATCCCATGAATTAATAAATGAAAAACATTTCATGATTGAAGACACATTTACATTTTAATATGAAATCAATACCCTTGAATACTTTCAAATATTTGTTTAATTAGGAAATTTATATTACATTTGAATCTTTAAAAAAGGCCAAAAATGCGTAAGAGGATTGATCACAGGCCAACTATTCCAAACAGATAGGTAATATATATTGTGAGTAACAATGTGCATTAGCAATTTTAATTCTTGGGTTTGAGCGGTCAGGGTACTGCAGCGTGGCATCGATTTACTCTGTTGTTTTCCCTTAATAAACCATAAAAACTGGTAAAAGGGTAGGAATCTTAAACATAATCTCTGCAAAACTGAGATTGAAGTGTCCTCATCATCAATAATACCAGTGCTTGAGAGGAAGTTAACATGATAGCAAGCTATATTCATGAGAATTGTTTATCAGCCAACATAAAGCATGACATTTGTGCTAGCAATGCTATAAAGTGCAAAAAACCCTTACGTTTTTACAGCACATTCCACTCAAGAAAGTCCATCCAGGATTCCCATATTCCTATAAGGCATTAGAGTGAATTAACATTCTTCTAACTTGGAACCTTCTTGTTTGGCAGGAGGTGTACAGAAGACAGGAGTAAACAGGCAGCCCTCACCATACTGATGAGCATTTCCAATCATATTTCAAGAGTTAAGACTGTTTAATTGTCATATGTACCAAAACAGATCAATATAATTCTAATTTGCAGCAACATAACAGGTCTGTAAACACAGTACACAATAGATAACACAATAAAACAAAGAAAAAAAGGCAAATAAAAAAACCCACAATATTAGTGCAAAACAAACCAAAAGCCTGAAGTTTCTAGTGCAACCAAGACAATCTGTAGATAATATTCATTATACAGCTGATACTAAGACATTTTTCAAGTTTGAAGCTACCATGTATTAATTAAGACCTTCCAGAATTTCCAGGCTAATGCTTCTTTAACGTAAGACAGCACACAACCTTTCATCATTTCAACATTTAAGTCTAACCCCCCAAAAAATATTAACTGGATATCTTTATGTCAAAGGCACTCTTTTGTGGTTCTAGACACTGACAAGTGAGCAAATACTTGAGAAGTAAATTAAACAACTTCACAATTCCCATCCTGACACTGATGGAGACATGTATTCAGACTGTATTTTAAAATTACAGTTCACTCAGAGTTTAAATTGTAGCACTAAAAATATATTGCAGCACTTAGTTCATAATATAACCAGAACCACCAAACTGGCCAAGACTAAACTATGCCAAGACTTTATGTTTTACACTTTATAATGTTTTTATATAAAGCTAGGATCACAGCTAAATAAAACTTTAGTGATATGTGAATGTGATATGTGAATCCTGAAGTAGAGGACAAGAGACAAATGCTTCAAAACTGGGCCACCTCATTTATCCTGCTGGATTCTGACTGCATTCCTCTGGTAAAATCAACAGGATTACATTTTAATCCAAGGACACTATTAATACCAGCCACAGCATCAAAGGAATGGCATTTAACCTATCGTGCCTATGCCAAGTAAAGCAATCCAAACGTAATCCCACTAGCCTGTTCTCTTCCTTTAGCTCTGTATCATCCACTGCCTCAAATATTTATGTAATTTTCCTTAAAAGCATACAAAGGTCTCATCCTTCAGGCTTATAACAAAACATGCCATACTCCACTAATCCTCTGTGTAAAGAAATTTCTCTGAACTTCTTTCCTCAGTGACAAGTTTTAAATTAATGACCTCTTGTCATTGACTTCCATCCAAAGGGAATACTCCAACGTTACACTCTATCAAAACCCTTCATCACTTTAAACGCCTCTGCTAAATCTCCTCAGTGGAAACTGCCACTTTCGGCTTGAATTTCTTCAGGAATAGTCCCAATTGTTTGAGTAACTTTACGGAAAAAAAAAGAAAGAAACCTAGAGAAACCATGAAAATGACTGCCTACCCAGTTTACACTGTTTCTTATGAATTCCATGATGTATCAATAATCTGTAAGCCAGACAGATTAGTATTCACAATCAGTATCCAGTGTCTTTCCATCACAACGTTAGTTTTTCACCCGAGGCATCATTTTGGTGCATCTTAATAAAGGAAAGAACTTGCGGTTTCTGGGGCTCTTTATTACCTTATAACATTCCAGCTTGTTGCCATTGTGATGTAGGACTTTTTCAACCTGTGTCCCCACAGTTAAATCACAGGGTGAAGGTCCTTTATTACGCTTCAATATAATTTTACTTCTAAGACGTAGTAATGTCCTAACTCAACAAGAATTGACTTAAGATAGTTGTTAGTTCCAAGGACCTCTGCAAATAATCTTAGCTGGCACTAGTCTAATAATGAGGGAATGTGACTGCATTCTTCTAATCTCTTAACTCGCGTAGAAAGATTTCAGTAACTGGGGCTGAATACTCTGTCAAGAAGGTCAAATGGTTACTTTTTAATTGGAACATACCAGGTGAATAGAATGGGTCCATTTCCACGAAATTTGGGAAGAAAGTCTATAAAATACAGCCAGGAATTTTAGGAGTACCGTGAAGAAACGTTTATACATGTAACGGATAGCAGAAACTTGGAGCTCTATTTTGTACAGTTATTGGCATTCAATCAATTATTAATTATAATTGAGATTGATTAACTTTCATTAACGAACGCTCTTAAGAGATCTGTATAAAAAGTGAGTGCTCATTTAGGTAACAGATCGAATTGAATGGTATTTTTAGTTGGCTCAGGCAACTAGAAATAAAACCCTTCTTCCTAATGTTCCAAGGCACTCTTCAACAAAGCCCATGACATTCTGTCAATGTCCTCTAGTTGTATGTATGTCCTCTCGTTGTATGTACTACCATGCTTTGTAAGAACAAGACACTGCAACTTTTACCATGATAATAGTTAGGATGCTAAGAAAATTCATTGTTTGTAATGTTTCTGAATGGTGATGTGAACCAGATTTTTCATTTAAAAATGATAGAATCTCAGAAAAAAATGGAACATTTAAAAATGTGTTCTGATTATTTTTTGTTGTCTTCACAGGTTAAACAAATACAACACCTGCCTCTCAGCCTAAAAAAAATGACATTCTAATGCACATAACATTTAAAAATCTGAGATACCATGGCACAGCATGTTGGATAGAATTAAAGATTCTTTTACACTGACAATAACTTAGTTTGAGGTAGGACTCTGGCATCCTTGACATTTTGCATCTCCTTTGGTAACACTAATTCCTTTAACCTGGCGTCAGAAAGGTCCTATCATGGATTTAAGTTGACACAATATTACATTTGACGATTTTTCCATGGCAAAATAGTGGGATGGAAGTTCTATTGCATGGAGTAAGGATCACCTATGTATAGAACAGACATGCCATCACATTGGGCATGTTACAGATTAAGATTAGATTCTCTCTGTTAAGGAGCCACTCCCCCCATCTTTAAGAAAATGTTTTCCTCTCTCAGATTTCTCTCCTCAATCACTAACATTTTACATTCAGTCCTATCCTTTCATTGAGCATGGTCCCCTAGTGTATAAAGGGAAAAGGAGATTGACTAAATGATGATTAAACCCTGATAAAACTTAAAACCTTGAAGGATAAATTTAACTGCATCAATTGTAAATAAGGATGTGTCTGACCTATGTCCTTCTACTTTTAATCTTTCACTAACTGTGTCCTGAATTGCAGCATTCTTTTATCAATATGCTATAGCACAATACTAAGTAACAAAAGGGTTTGAAAGGACATACTGATGTCACTAAACAGACATTCATCTGAACAGAGCCAAATTTGGAGCCTTTGTGAACAGTTCTAAAATAGACTTCAGTTTGAATCCTTTGAGCCACATTCAGATACACCTACTGCATTTTAAAAATAATTTCAAAATAGAAGACAAAGGTATTTATTAAATGTATATTTTTCCTTCACTTTAATTTCAAAACTAGACACTGTAATAATTTTTCACTCTTGAAAGACAATACAGGAGGTGTTTAATTAGAGGTGTTAAGGCAGTTTGATTCAGTATGAGTCTGGGTGATTCTTTTTCTCATATTTAATTGAAAATGTCAGTTTTCCTGTTATCTTAAATTAGATGTGATAATTAATCCCAGTTGTGCAATGACACTTTACTGATGGTGCTACCACATTCATTTTACACTCTACATCCGGATAGGAATAACAGGACAAATAGTTAAATCTGAATAATTTAATACACGATTTACTTTATCATGTGGCTGCCAATTGCAGTCCACAATGGCAACAATAATAAAAGCAACTTGCATGTGTTAAACACCTTTAATATGGTTAAAAAATATATCTCAAGTGCTTCACAAAGGCATAATCAGTAAACATAATAGACCAAGTTACATGAACATTTATTAGGCAACTAAAGTCTTCGGGAAAGAGGTATGTTTACAATTGCAACTCAACAGTAAAAGAGAGGTGTGGAGATATTTAGGGAGAGAGTTCTGGGGCTACGAAGAAAGTAATTGGAGGCACAGAGGTGAATAGTGGACTGGAGAATAACTGGGTTGTACAACAGACCAGATTTGGAAGAGTGGAGATATTTTGGAGATGGGTAGGAGTGGAAGATGTTTTGAAGAAAAGCCTGGAGCACAAGAACGAGAATTTAAAATATAATTTCTTGGACTGGGAACAAATGTAGATTTTGAGCAAGAAGAAAATTGCTTAATGGAACTTGGTACAAAGTAGAATGCAGACAGAATAACTTAAAGCAAGCTGAACAGAAACTGGCTATTTGAAAAATTGGACAGGTTCCATATAATGGAATAATATTCCTTTATTAAAATACTACCAGGAATTTTAGCAAAGGCTAATTTTTTTGAGTATGCTTTAGGGGTTTAAAGTTTTTTATAAGTAGGAGATCGAAAGGCACAGAATAAAATGGCATGCATCTTCGGCATGTGCATCTTCAATTCCTGTTGCTATGTAAAATGCGGATACACGGCGAGCAGATTTTCAGTCCCTGTGCAACTGATTTAGCAGATTTATCTGGTGAGTATATTCTCATGTTGTGTAATTGGAATAAAATATGCCAGTGTCCAAGAACTCTCCTGAAAAGTGGCTTAACCTTTTGTTAATTGGAAAGTATAAACAGCGCAAGTAAAGCAGGTCTATTAGCTAGAAACCAACAAAATCAAACTAGAGTCAAATCATCTTCAATAATTCTTGTACATGGTCAAAAAGGTGCTGGAGTAACTCAGTGGCACAGGTAGCATCTCTAAAGGAAATGGATAAGTGACATTTCGGGTCAGGACCCTTCTTCAGAATGACTGCAGTAAGGGGGAAAGCTTGATGAAAGGTGGGGATGGAACGAAGCCTGGCAAGTGACAGGTGGCTACAGGTAAAGGGAGTCTGATTGGCAGATTAGTGGACAAATACAAGAGATGAAAAGACAAAAAGCTGTGAGATAAAGAGACAATAATAATAATAATAATAATATTCATTTATTGTCGTTGCAACGAGTACAACGAAATTAAAAAATAGCAATCCTGACGGTGCGTAAAAACATATATGCAATAAATGCAAAACAAATAAATACAAATATATTAAATACAAAAGTTTTAACAGTGTGACCTAGTGCAGAAAGTAGTGTTCAGTTCTCGTATGGCCCTGGGGTAAAAACTGTTCTTAAGTCTGTTTGTTCGGGATTTGATCGACCTGAAACGTCGACCAGAGGGCAGAAGAACAAACAGACGGTGGCCGGGGTGGGATGGATCTTTTATTATTTTGCCTGCTCTACTGAGGCAGCGTAGGCTGAACAGGTGCTCCAGGGAGGGCAGTGAGCAGCCGATGATCTTCTGGGCCGTCGTGATGACCCTCTGAAGGGCCTTCCTGTCCTTTTCTGAGCAGCTGGCATACCATATGGTTATACAGTATGCCAGCACACTCTCGATGGAGCAGCGATCGAAGGACATCATGAGCTTCTCCTGCAGGTTGGTCTTCCTGAGGATCCTCAGGAAGTGGAGTCTCTGCTGTGCCTTCTTCACTGTGGTGATGGTGTTGGCAGACCAGGAGAGCAGAGGTGTGAATTATAGTCAATGTTTATAGCAAAGGCCTCTTTCACATCTAATGTTATTATTCAGTTCAGTTTAGTTTATTATCCCATGTACTGAGGTACAGTGAAAATCTTTTTGTTGCGTGCTAACCAGTCAGCGGAAAGACAATACATGATTACAATCTATCTATTTACAGTGTATAGATACATAATAAGGGAATAACGTTCAGTGCAAGGTAAAGCCAACAAAGTCCGATCAAGGATTGTCCGAGAGTCATCAAAGAGGTAAATAGTGCTTCAGCACTGGTCTCTAGTTGTGGTAGGATGATTCAGTTGCCTGTTAACAGCTGGGAAGAAACTGTCTCCGAATCTGGTGGTGTGTGTCCATTTTATTTTGTAATTTCTTGCGGTCTTGGATGGAGCTGTTCCCAAACAAAGCTGTGATGCATCCTGATAAAAAAAAATCTATGGTGCATCTGTAGAAGTTGGTGAAAATTGTAGGGGACATGCCGAACTTCCTTAGCCTTCTCAGGAAGTAGAGGCGTTGGTGTGCTTTCTTGGTCGTTGATTCGATATGGGTGATCAAGGAGAATTTATTGGTGATATTGACCAAGGAATTTGAAGTTTTCGACCATCTCTACTTCGGCATCATCATTGCAAACCAGGGTATGTGTACTGCTTCACTTCCTGAAGTCGATCACTATCTCCTTTGTCTTGCTGACATTGAAAGGTTGTTGTCTCGACACCAGGACACAGTCTCCTTCCTGTACTCTGTCTCATCATTATTTGATATAGTAATGTCGTCTGCGAATTTGAAAATTGAATTAGATTTGTACATGGCTGCACAATCGTGGGTGTACAAGGAGTAAAGGAAGGGCAGAGAAAGCATCCTTGCTGAGCCCCCGTGTTGAGGATTAGCGTAGAGGATGATTTGTCCCCTATCCACACTGTTGATCATGGATCCAGTTGCAGAGATGAGTGCTGACACTGAGTCCCGTGAGCTTAGAGAATAGTTTGGATGGTATATAATGGTATTAAAGGCAGCGCTGTAGACAATAGAATAGACAATAGACAATAGGTGCAGGAGGAGGCCATTCGGCCCTTTGAGCCAGCACCGCCATTCAATGTGATCATGGCTGATCATTCTCAATCAGTACCCCGTTCCTGCCTTCTCCCCATACCCCCTGACTCCGCTATCCTTAAGAGCTCTATCTAGCTCTCTCTTGAATGCATTCAGAGAATTGGCTTCCACTGCCTTCTGAGGCAGAGAATTCCACAGATTTACAACACTTTGACTGAAAAAGTTTTTCCTCATCTCAGTTCTAAATGGCCTACCCCTTATTCTTAAACTGTGGCCCCTTGTTCTGGACTCCCCCAACACTGGGAACATGTTTCCTGCCTCTAACATGTCCAACCCCTTAATAATCTTATACGTTTCGATAAGATCTCCTCTCATCCTTCTAAATTCCAGTGTATACAAGCCTAGTCGTATACAAGCTGTAGTCTATGAGTCTGACGCATATCTTTCTTATCCAGGTGTTCTAAAATTGAGTTTAGGGCTAGGGCGATGGCATTGTCCTTGGACCTGTTATGGTGGTAGGCGAGCTGCACTGGGTCAGCTGGGTAGACTGGATTTAATGTGTTCCATAACTAGCCTCTCAAAACAGTTCATGATGGTGGATGTCAAGACCACTGGAGGGTAGTCGTTTAGGCATGAGGTCTTGCTTTTCTACGGCACTTGGATGATTGGGGTGTTCTTGAGGCAGGTGGGTACCTCAAAACGGAGTAGGGAGGGATTAAAGATGTCCGCGAATACTCCCGCTAGCTGGTCCGTACAGCTACTAAGGACACGGCTAGGACCTCCATCTGAGCCAGTTGCTTTTTGTGGGTTTAGCCTCAAGAAAGCCGATCTAACCTCTGCAACAGTCACCCTGCGAAGAGGCAGAATTGAGTCTGAAGGGCCAGGTATCACCACCCTGTTCGCCTTCTGCTTGAAGCGAGCATAGAAAGCATTCATTTCATCGGGTAGGGTCGCAATATCACCAATGACGTTGTCTGACCTTGCTTTGCAGCCAGTTATCTTATTCAGACTTTGCCACATTCTCTGTGTGGCCGAGGGATTATACTGGGACTCGAGTTTGTCCTGGTGTTGTCTCTTGGCATTCTTGATAGCTTTGCAGAGATCATAGATCTATTGTACTGCTCGGGGTCATTTGACTTGCATATTGAATATTGGAGATCAAATACCAGTTTAACATCATTAGTGTATGGAAAACATTGTGGGTCTTCCATGAACAGGAAGAGGATGCAGGATTAACAGAGACCACGTAAATTGACTTCTTACTTTCTTTGTTTGGCCTGAGGCAGCTGAAGTGCTTCTCTGAACCCGAAAGGAAAGGTTTCACCAAACAAAATGAAAGTTTGTGGACAGAAAAACAGAATGAAAAGATCAGGGAGGATTTCATGATATTCTGTTCATCCCAGTCACAAATAACTTAATGGAACTAGCAGGGGTCCATTTTGGCTGCATTATCAGCAATGTAATGAGCAATGTAATGATGTTCAATGGATAAATGTTCTCACTTGGTTATACAGTTACACAATGACCAAAAAATGGCATTGTGTCTTAGTCATGTAGCATGCAAAGAGATCTTTTAGCTCACGTGTGTGTTGATCATCAAGTATCCATTTATGTTAATCCTATTTTATTCTCACTGCATTCTCTCCACTGGTCTTATAAACAAGCTAAACAAGGCTATCAGGTCAATGAGAGAACGAGGCAGAGAAACGAACATGGACCTACAGAAGTTGTGAAATGTACTGAAGAATGACATGGCCCAGCAGGTCAGGCTGGACACTGGCAGCGAAGTAAAACCAGACAAATTGAGGTAATATCACAGATGGCAACTGATACAGAGTGGGATATTACATTCCCATAAATTGTAGCATTCAATATTTTTTATGTTAAGAGAGTTATTGTAAAGTTTAAAAAATGTGTATCTTGTTTAAATACCCACCAATAATCTAGATTTTGGGACACTTTCTTACCGAGAAATGGTTAATAGTCATAAAGGCAGATTACACACTGTGTCCTATCCCTTAAAACCCAACACAAGAATCTAATATTTTAAAGTTCATATGTCATAATAGAGACTTATCAAAACATAGAAATACAGACTAAACAAATAAAAATCACAGCAGCCATTTAAACCAAGCACTGGAGAACACAAATAAGGGATCAAACTGAAATGATAGCGCATGCAAAAGGACTAAGATATTCTTTGCTCAAAGAGAGTAGTGGGCTTCGAAATAAACCCCTGTGTGCACAATTAATATGAATTTGATTGTCTCTTACAAAAAGAAATTAATGTCTATTGCTAATTCCTCAAGTCATTTTTTCATGAATTTCAATAATTTCAATTAACCAACATACTTCAGAAGGCAATGTCAAAATAGCAAAACAAATGAATTATTTTTTAAGTCAATTAATTGACTTTAAAATTAAGAGATAATCAAAGACCATCTTCAGAGCAATTGTCATATATGACCTGGGCAGACTGAAAGGATACATTAATATTCTGAATTTTGTCTATTTATAATTCAGCATTTGTCTATTCAGGACTTCAAATATGTTCATTATGGGGTGAACAATATGTGGTTAAAAAAACTCTTCAGATAGACAAAAATCTCATTATTTCAGATAGTCATGTTAAATTATTCTGCTTTATTTAATTCATCAAGGCTAATCATTTCACTTGAGCTCTAACTGGATTGTAAGATTATCCCACATTGTCTTCTTATGCTACAAAGTTGATTTGACATTTACATCACAATTCCTTCTATTCTTTTGACACTAACAACTTGTTCTACCATAACTGTTATTTGAGGAAATAAAATAATTAAAATAAGACATTCTGCTCCCATGACTTAAAGAATGTGCAAATGAACAACACATTGTTGAACGTCAATGCTAATAAATGCTCTTACCAATAATAACATGTTTCCCATTGCCCAGGCTTTCATTTTCAAGGTTTTATTTCAAATTATATTCTTATCAACCAGATGGGTGTTATTTTTGGAAGGAAAACCAAACACTATAATAAGCAGTTATAAAGCTGTATAATTCAATACATTCTGAAAAACAGATGATTCTAATTTCTTTGCTGTGATTTTTAACAGAAGAACACTCTAAACAATGGATTATTTGCAATTTACATTCAGCACCAGTAAGAACAGTAGCCTAGGTTTTGTCATGCCACTATAATCTAAAAGAGTTACTTTACTGCCCCTGGAAATGGTGTTGCTAGATTTCTGGAAGCAGCAAAAGAAGGTGACAAATCTAAATGCTGAAGTCATTCATCAGGATTTATAATGTAGGATTTCCTGATAAGTGATTCCATTGCTGAGTGAAATAGGAGACCAGAACTACCGGGTTACATAGGAGTAAAATAAACATTAAAATTGTTTTACTCATTGGTCAGAGATGGTCCCGGATTTTCTATTATGAGCTTGCCAGCCCTTGATTTTCTATTTATTCAGGTGAAATGGGTGAAACGTACAAGCTTGTAATGCAGAGAAGGAAAATTCTGCACAGATTTCTCTATACGCAAGGCATCTACAGAACTGTAAATTAAATGTATATTTCTGACCTACCCTCTTTTTAATGTTACATAATAACATTTCTATAATTATTGAAGAGTATTATATATATTAAGAGTATTTACATGTAAATCATATGAATCACAGACTGATTTCCTTGGTACATGATATTTCTGAATGTTGTTATGAGCTCTCCACAGCACAGTTTTAACAGGTATTGAGCAAACAATATTATTTTAATGGAGAAAACTGGAGCTGATTAGAGGGGGCATAGAGATGAGGGGGCATAGAGCTGTGTCTGTGCAATTCTAATTCCTCACATAATAAGTTTCCAATTTCCACTGATTTGTCAGGGAAAGAACACAAAAGCATCTCCTTGCAGATCCTGTTTCACATCTATGATTCTTTCCCATTTGGAACTGATTGCTACTGATCTGATTCATTGCAGAATAATTCACTTGAGAAGGGGGAAATGTATTGTGGATTATTTCAAAGATGACATTAATTTCATCAGGTGTATTTCTCCTATTCTATTAATTTTGTGCAGGAATAGACAATCTCTCAATTTGACGCCGAAAGCACTTTCGACTAGAAATTATTTTGGGTAGCAAAATAATCTTTCTGTACCATTGAAAGGAATTTAATCATGTACTTCTTATTCTGTTCTCATGGGAGGTCAAATTGACATGCTTATTCTTTTATATGCCAGAACACATGCAGTGGTATTAATCTCATCAGGAATCGTAATGTTTGTGAGGGCTGTTGCAACGTAACATAAGAAGGGAGCTTGGATATGTGGATGGTTACTATGCTGCTTGAAGCTTTGCAGGTAAGCTTCCTTTATAATTTTAATAGCATTTGCCTGTATTTGACACTCCCTCCTTTACTCCAGGTCTCCACTGGAACTTCTAGCAAAAGACCCGAGCACTATCATAACCCCCAATACCTCAGATGATTGTAACTCCACCCCCCAATGCCTAACGTAATCCTTAAGATCTCCCTGGGGTGTAACTCTTACTCCCTCTCAAGCCAGCCCTGTTAGCCCCCACTACTGTGAGCTCAATCCACAGCTTATCTGGGTTGGTCCACTTGTGGAGGAATGATCTTCTGTATGCGCTATTTCAAATCTCACCTTCAGCCTCGTGCAAAGTTTCAACATAATATGGGGATGGGAACCCGCACAAAAAGCATGCACTAATACATTGTGCATCATTGGCTTAATACATCTTTTTGGGTAAAAAATTAAAATATATCTTTTTGTATGTTTATGGTTAGGCGATGGCTCAAATAACAAACATAAAAATGAAAATGTTAATTTGATAGAGCTTTTAAAGACATCTAGATATCTCAAACTAAATCAAGTTTTTTTTCTTCTTGTAATCACGACAGGCAGCAGCCAGCTTTCACACAGTGAGCTCCTAATACGTTTATACCAGATATTGTAGTTTAGTGCTACTGATTGAGGCATAAATAATGCCCCGGACAGGAGGAATAGCTTCCCTATGAGTCTTTAAATAAAGCACCCGAGGGAAGCGAGAGGGGAAACCTTGTCACTCTAGTAAGAGTGTTACCAAATGAGCAATGATTGACACAATAAGCATTTAAACATTATTTGCTTTGCATTTTTTTTGACATCCTGTTGTCCAAGTGGTCTTAGTCTTCACTGCTAAAGGCATAAGTGAGAGGGTGTAAAGAGAAACCGTTGTGGAGAACTGCACGTTGTTAACAGAGAGAGTCTCTGGAAATTTCATTGTTCATTTTCATGGGTGGTAAATCAATGGGCTGTGTACCCTGCATTAGATTTTCCTTCCTTTATTTTCACGAGGCATTAAAATTTGAAATCTCTCTGAGAAGAACTTCTTCGGTAATCGGATTGGCATGTCTTCTCTTTCTACCCCTTTCAAGGCACGAGCAGCCTTCTTTTCCCCTTTGTGACTGCTTTTCTTTACCACACTAATTATTTTGCTTTTGCACTGAACAATTTCAACTTGAATAGTTTGTTAAATGTGAAATAATTTATTTTCAAGATCAAAATGGGTTAAAACCAATAAAATAAAGAAGCAATGTGGCAAATATTAAAATGGCCTCAGTAGTCAAAGATTTGATGCATGGAGATGAAGGATACACAGACAATGGGAATCTAAAGAACACCCTGATGTTGAAAGAGTTAAATCTCCAGGTGTATATTGATGAAGTGCCTCACTCTGCGTTAGAAATGAAATATTATCAACTCTCATCTTGGGAAGGTCTCTTGCTTAAATAAATCGGTTTCTTCTAAATTGCTTCTTCATGCTAAATCAGAATTTTGATCAGCATCACACGATGACTCCAACGGCTAAACGCCTTTCTTTTGTTCATTTTCCAAAACGGTTTCATGAAATGTAATCATCGCATGCTTGACGATACTTAATGACCCAAAACAGAACAGAATTAGATGATGATGGAAGAGACCAGTGTCACTGGGGAGAAGGACAAGGGAAGAGGCTGCTAATGACAACTTCTAACACCAGTGAATGATGAGGCATTTCTTGCTGGATACAAAGCTACTTTTGAAAGACAGGGTAGCAGTTTTGTAGGTGGGAGAATATAAGTTCACAATCATTATTCCTTATAATTTCTGGTCTCAAAAATGCCAATAAGCGGGTGCTATAAACCAGAAGTACAATTTGAAGGAAAGTCACTGAAAGTCATGTTCAGTCACCTTCATAGCCAGCAGTGAAAGACAATTCTTAGAGGACCCGGAGTGTAAAAATAAATAAACGCACAAGGCAAACCTGACAGCCCCTTAAGAACAGTGGAACACATTGAATTCATGTTCACAACTACAGAATTGCACTCAATTCAGGTGACCCCTTTTAGAAACCACACATGCTGCATCTACTGATCTTATTTTTGTTTTTATATATTAAGGCACTACAGAGAATTTCAGCAAGTGTCAATCCTTTTATTAGCAGATTGATAGATTTCCTTTTACCTTGTGAGCTCTCAAGCTGCCAGGGCTGGTCGGTGAAGAGCTGGATGATTTAGTGGATTTGGGTGTTGACAGCTGGCTGCTTGGGGTTCCATTCACTGTGTATTTAAAAATAAAATGTAAATAATATGAAAATTTGAACACCATAAGGCACCAGAACATAATATGCATGATGAAAAGCCAATATATTTTTGAAATGTGGCAGATTTCATATAACTAAACAATGCAGCAAAGCAAGATCTATTTCTTTACTCAAGGAAGTAGAATATATTTACATTTGTCTTAACATTTTATACCGAGTAACAACAAAGATTTATTTGAAATTTTGCATTCTATATTTAATGCTGTTTGCTTTGATCAAATAAAGGGTGAAATTGATCTTCGAAATGGCATAAATAGGTTGTTTGGTACTGAAAGCCTATTTTACTTTGTACCCAATTATCTTTTACACTCAGCATATAGAAAAATCAGGCCTGTTATAATGAAGCTATTGATTTGGACGAGAGGCCCATTGTGCACTACTGGGAACGACTACTGACCTCCTGGAACAAATTATTTGTGAATCATTTAATTTACATTAGACAATGGCCTCTATCTGTCCATATGCTTGAAGTTGTCATTATTGTCACATTTACCTTTCCCATTCCCCTACTGTAACTTCTCTAATTAGTGCAGTCTATATGTTATAGGCACTAACTGTGGTAGTGCACCGGGGAAGCAAGATCAAGGCACATATTTTGCCTTGCCTTGCTTGCCTGATTCATAATCTCTGGTTGCTGCCAACCAAGCATAATTTCGCACACCTACAATTCCAGTGAAACCTTTTGCTTGCTGAAACTGCTCATCAACAATTGAGACGTTCTCACCAGAGTGATCCATTGAAACTAATGGACGGAAACATGTAGGGGATAGGTGCCCAAATTCTCATTATGCAATCCTGGGATGCTCAACATTCTGTTTAGGCTGTGGATTTTATAAGATTATTTGGTTGTCAGTACTGTGCCTGCCAAATTAATTGTGGGCTTTCTGCCTGTGCGCTCCATGACATACACGCACCCAGAGGCCTTAATGTACACTGAGCAATATACACCAGATATTTACTATTTCAACCAGTGCAAATGCACCGTTGCAACATCAGAACCGGATCCTACACGTTCCTGTGAAATGAATTTATGCCACTTTACTTCAGTAACATGTTTCAGTAATGCCTCTCATTTATGTGCTTTAAAACGCAAAAAGATGAGATAATATTTAGAAGATAGCAGTTTATACTTCAAGATGAGACTACAATGGATTTGATAGTTATAGTTTAAAATTGAACATCAAATAAAAAAACAAACAAAAAGTTGGTAATAAGCATAGACGATATAAATATATATTTTCCTTATGAAATACAAAATAGAAAATTGTGGCCGTTTATTTTAAAAAACCCATATCAGAGATTGCTACCACAGAGACTCTTACACTCTCTTCATGTTTAATGGATGGCTTACTACATCCATAGTACTACATCCATCCTACGCTAATAAAGGTAGATAGAAATACACCATAAATGGTAGGGTTTTAGGGGAGACTGAGGAACAGTACACCATAGATCCCAATAGGCGGTGACACAGGTAGATAAAGTGGTGAAGAAGACATAAGGGATGCTGGCCTTCCTCAGTCAGGATTATGAAGGGCATGTACAAATTTATAAAATATCTTGAGAATTGCATACAGTTCTGGTCACCACACTGTAAGGCAGATGCAAATGCATTTGAGGAGGTGGGGGGGGGGGGGGGGGGGGGGGCAGAGGAGATTTAATGGGATCTTGAGCAAAACACAATGTGCTGGAGGATCCCAGCAGGTCAGGTAGTATTTGTACAGGAAACGGACAGGCAATGTTCCGGGTCAGGACCCTTATTCAAACCCATCGGTCTGAAGAAGAGTCCCCAAATATGAGTTCTTCCAGCACTTTGTGTTTTGCTGAAGATTCCAGCATCTGCAGTTTCTTGTGTCTTCATTTACCAGGATGTTGACTGGGATGGAATGTTTTGGGTCGGAGATGCAACTGTACAAGGCTGGATTTATTTTCCCTTGAGCAAAAGAATCTGAGAGGTGACCAGACAGAAGTGTAAACAATTATGAGCAGCATGACTAGGGTGGGAAGTGAGGTTTCAGAGGGTTAGAGGGGATCCGAAGAAAAATAACTATTCACCCAGATGGTAGTTGCAATCTGAATGCCGTTCCTGAGAAGATGGTGGGGATAGATACTTTCACAACATTTGGAAAGTATCTGAATAATTGCTTGATTCACCATGGCACAGAAAGCTATGTATCAAGTGCATGTAAATGGGAACAGTACAGATGGGTATTTGATGGTTGGTATGAACATGTTGGTGTTAAGGACCTGCTGCTCTATGACTCTCTAATTCAACGTGTGCCTCATTATACAGACGGATGAAGTATCAGATAATCTAATTCTGTAGGGCACATACAGAAACCAGATAGTTAACATGAATGGACAGAAGAATTAACACCATAGGGCTGTGATACAAATTATGTCATCAACATTTCTATAAAATAAAATCAGATTATATTTTTGGAGCCCAAGGAGTCAGTAGCTTGACACTAATTCATAGAGAAAAGTAGGAGATTCAGGGCAGGCTTTGCAAATCCTGACTGCTTCAGTCAGTAAAGTACTAACAGTTGCCAACATTGGAACCACTAGCTCAAATCTATTATCATGCCCCAGCACCATCTGAGCTGCAGGGCTTTGATGGCATCTTTCGTACCCCCTCAAAAGCACCCACAGCACGAGATTGGTTGGGCCTAAAGTGGTCCAAAAGGACGATTCAAAGGCACAGTTTTGGTGTCAAAGGTTTTGCCTTGGGCCTCAGTCTCAGCTTCTGGTGCTGAGCCATGAACTGAGGTGGTGACTGGTGTCTCACTACAGTTCCCCCACATTTGGTGCACCCTCAGAATGTGTTGGAATTTCTTGACATTCTTCTTTTCCTTTTCCATTTTCAATCAGGTCCCTTCTACCAAGAATCTGTGCCATCCAGCATGAGGACTGGCATTGGGCAGGCTGATGACAAGAGGGAAAGGCAGGAATTAAAAGCATGGAATATAAATAATACTTATTTAATTCAGCAAAAAACAAATTGAAGATTGGGGCTATACCTACGATGAAATGGCAAACTTAATTATCAAGACACAAAAAAGGGTAAGTCATAGAAGGTCACAGACTCAGTGCAGCCGCAGGGATTAGCATAGATGAGCAAAATGGTTGGGATGGATATGGCACACTGAAGGGCCCATTTCTATTGCTGTACAGCTCTCTGACTATGACTGAATTTAATGTTTTATGATCATTTTTTATAAAGATCTGAAAACCTTAAATTTTCTTTGAGGGATTCAGATTCCAATCTAATAAAACAACTTTTCCAACGGCCGGAAAGGTTGTGCTGTGGTAATTTAGTCTTAGAATGTTGTAATATTCTGTGACTCCTGATTTAACAGGGCATCTTTCATTGATCTGTTCACTGGACACATTCTTGACAAATCAGCACTTTTTTCTCTGGCTCATATGCAAAGACATTGACAAGACACTTCTCTCCCAGTAACTTTCAGACATCCACATTTATCTGCGAAAGCTAGCTCGACCCACTACAATTTGCCTATCACTACAATGAATCAACAGGAGATATTCTGTCTCCTTATTTGCTTCATCACCCATCAGCCATCATTTTCTAACCCCACCCCTTCCCCTGATGGTGGAAGGTTGTTTTTCTGATTGGACACCTGTGACCAGTGGTATCCTAAAGGGTTCAACACTGGGCACCTTACTCTTTGTTATATCTATTAACACGAGATATGCAAGTAGGAGTAACGATTATTAAGTTTATAAATGGCGTAGAAATTAGTGATATTCCTGATTGTGAAGAGGGTATTTTTGGGCTACGGAATAATATTTGTTAGCTATTAAATTAGACAGGACAATGGGAGATGGAATTTAATCAAAGCATGAGGTGATGGATTTTGAAGGTGATTTTGAAGGTGTAGGATATAAGGATATAAGGATTTCAGGAGAGGAATATTCTCCACCTTCCTGGATGAGTGCAGCTTCAACAACACTCAAGACGCCAATATTATACAGGGCACAGCAGCCCACATCAGCTCACATCAGCTCATCCACATGCAATCACTCAGTCCAACTCTGACACATAGGAACGGCAGTTTGTACCATTTGAATGAATGTAGTGTAGCAATTCAACAAGACTCCTTAGAGAACACTTTTCAAACGCACAACCTCTTCTGGTTAGATAGACCAGGGCAACAAGAACATGGGAATGCCATTAGCTGGTTGCCCTCAATATTGCTGTTCCCTCACCATTGCTGAGTCAAATGCTTGGTATTCTGTCCTTTGCAGTGTTGTGGGTACACCCACATGTCAAGGACTATAGCAGTTCAAGAAGGCAGCACACCACCATCATCTCAATGGCATCAAAGTCAATTTAGAATGGGAAGTTAGGGATGGGCAATTAAATGCCTGCTCTGCCTGCAAAGCCCACATCGCTTGAATGAATTTAGAAACCCTGAATGGAAGAGCTCTAGGGAAGACTGAGGAACAAAGGCATCATGGGTCAAAAATACAAAGATTCCTTGAGATGGCAGCATAGTCAGTTTTGGTGGTAAAGATGACAAACGGGATTTTGCCTTAATTACCGAGGGCATAGTGTATCAGTGTTGGGATGTCTTGGTACAAATATATAAAGCATTGCTGATGCCAATACTCATAACTCTTTTTCTGTCTCTGCTACTGCTGGATCCTTTGTTGAGTGTTTCTAGCATTTCTTCTTCACTTCAAATTTCAGCATCTGAAGATTTTTTTTGCAGTATCTAATTGTTAAACCTGTAACCCTGAAATGACATTTATATTTTTGATATGTCAGCACCTAAGGATATGATTAATGATTTAAATTTTCATACCACGCATTTGACAGCTCTGACCATTGGCCAATGTTAACCAGTGCAAATTAGCAAAAGCTCAAATCTTTTTTTTAAGGAAGTGAATCTTATGATATGTTATCAAAGGCTTTTATAAATGTGACAGCTCTTGGCAATAATCTCTACTGTGCTTCCAAAACAGATTTTACATCAATGAGTCATCACTGTCTTCAAGTATGTGTGATGTCAATCAATTAAAACCTACTCCACTTGAGCCAATTGGTTGTCACTACTTCAAATCTGTTCCCACACTTCCTCTTCTATGGTATCAATTTATTGATTCCATTACTTTTTTCATTACTCAGTTAGTCCATTGGGTCTATTTTGTTGACTATTATACAGTCATCCTTTTCTCTCTTAGACCATTCTGTAGTTGTCAATAGTTTAAATAAGAATGTGATTTGGTGCAGCCACAAATTAGTGATGGATGACTGAAAAAGCCTGTGAGACATGCACAGGTCTGGTGCTTCTGGACTTGAGAAGACGAAGAAAGCAACACCATGGGATTGTCCTTGATTGTTCTCTATGCCTTACTGCATTGGAAGGATGGTCTGACGTATTTAGCAATAGCTGATTAATTTCCTTCTGCTGCAAGCCTTTAGGAAGCCAGTTAATTATTATTTTGCCCTACCCGTAACAAGCATTTAAACTTAGCTTTAATCACTGGATGAGTTCTCCTTCTTTTCTCATAGACGATTACATGATGTACCTGCTGGCACCAAAGAGAAGGGGAAGGTCCAGCTGAAACTAAAGTAAATCGTCATGTGGACCTCCAGCTGCCTAATTACACGTGCAACACTGTAGCAGCCACAAACATTCCTAACTGTAGTGCCTCATTTTCCCATTAAAAGATGAATCAAGTAAAAATGTAATTATATGCAAAGAATTAAAATAGACATGTATGAAATGGTGTTGATTGAGCTATATTTGCAGCTGGTCAGCAATATTCATTGGATAATAGTGGCTTACTACAACTCTCAATATATAATGCATTATAAACAAAAGGTTTGTTTACATTTAAAAAAATCAACTAATCCACCCAATTTCTCTGTATCTGACTTGGAGAATTTATCAATGCAGGCACACAAAGTTCAAAATTCAAATTGGAATGATATGATGGAAATTTTACATCATTATTGCAGATTACAAAGCATGGTAGCACAAGGTGTCTCTAAAAATATAGCCAATTGCTGGTCTATTAGGATAATATATAACTCACTGAGCTGGTGAGGAAACAGCAATAATGCTACACCAAGAACCTGCTGCACATGAAAAATATAGTTTATGCGCTTGTCTGCACCCTTTTGAGAGCCAGTCAAACTGTGTTAATAGGGATACAATGCTCAACATACATCAAAGTCAGAGCAGAGAAATCGAGTTGATGCAAATCACAGTATGCCAACTTTCTGTTGAGCAAGTTCATCCATTTTATATTCTAATCGAAATTATTTTTCATACTTCATTATAAATGTATGTCCTCCCTTAATTAGGTCTTCCCTTTGAATATTGTTGATTGTGCATTTTCCTTCAGGATATAACAACTTGGGCTATGCACACCCTCATCAAATTTGTCAGTAGCAATAAACATTAGCTAATAAAATGTGTGTTCTTTCCAACATTGCAGCATTGATTCCCTTATTTCCCACAGAATTGAAACTTAAGGGCTGATTCAGTCATTCAGTGATTCAACAGTTATGCTGGTCAAAATGGCAAATTGGATACAGAATTGGTTTGTTAACAGAAGGATGATGGTGATAGTGGAAGGTTGTTTTTGTGATTAGAAGCCTGTGACCAGTGGCATCCTACAGGGTTCAGTTCTGGGCCCCTTCCTCTTTGTTAAATCGATTATCAAATTTGGATATGAAAATAGGATTTAGGATTATTAAATTTGCAGATGGCTTAGTAATTTGTGATGTTCTTGATGGTGAAGTGGGTATTCTTAGGCTACAGAATAATATTGGGTCAGCTGGTAAATTAGACAGGTCAATGTGAGATGGAATTTAATCCAAGAACGAGATGATGCATATTGAGGGTGTCTAATAATGAAACGATATAAGGATTTCATTACCCGGTGGGGGCTTCAAAAGTCGGGAGCCTCGATCGCCTCGTGGCACCACGGGAGAGGAATGAGGAGGAGATAAGACTTTTCTTTGCCTTCCATCACAGTGAGGGTGTGCCTGGAGCAATCACTGTGATGGCTGTTTGTGTTAAAAATTGTAATTGTGTGTCTTGTGTTCTTTATTGTCTACTGCCGGACCCTGACGTGAGAGGACGCTGGCGCTATTTGTTCGCCGCTTCTCCGTCAGGATAGTTTGTCTGTTTGTTTTTATGTCTTGACTGTTTTTGTAAAGCGTCTTTGAGCATTTGGAAAAGCGCTATAAAAAATAAATGTTTATTATTATTATTATTATTATTTCAGGAGTGTGATGGAATACTCTGCACCTTCCTGGATGAGTGCAGCTTCAACAACACTCAAGAAGCTGAATACCACACAGGGCATAGCAGCCCGCTTGATAGACAGCTATACCACATCCAATCACTCAGTCCAGCTCTGCCACATGGGAATGGCAGTTTGTACATCTAAATGAATGCAGTGTAGCAATTCAACAAGACTCCTTAGAGAGCACCATCCAAACCCATAACAATAGACAATAAACAATAGACAATAGGTGCAGGAATAGGCCATTCGGCCCTTCGAGCCAGCACCGCCATTCAATGTGATCATGGCTGATCATTCTCAATCAGTACCCCGTTCCTGCCTTCGCCCCATACCCCCTGACTCAGCTCTCCTTAAGAGCTCTATCTAGCTCTCTCTTGAATGCATTCAGAGAATTGGCCTTCACTGGCTTCTGAGGCAGAGAATTCCACAGATTCACAACTCTCTGACTGAAAACGTTTTTCCTCATCTCTGTTCTAAATGGCCTACCCCTTATTCTTAAACGGTGGCCCCTTGTTCTGGACTCCCCCAACATTGGGAACATGTTTCCTGCCTCTAACGTGTCCAACCCCTTAATAATCTTATACGTTTTGATAAGATCCCCTCTCATCCTTTTAAATTCCAGTGTATACAAGCCTAGTCGCTCCAGTCATTCAACATATGACAGTCCCGCCATTCCGGGAATTAACCTAGTAAACCTACGCTGCACGCCCTCAATAGCAAGAATATCCTTCCTCAAATTTGGAGACCAAAACTGCACATGGTCTCACTAGGGCCCTGTACAACTGGCTCGAAGGGCCGAATGGCCTATTCCTGCACCTATTGTCTCTCCTATACTCAACTCCTCTTGTTATGAAGGCCAACATTCCATTGGCTTTCATAGACCTCTACCAGTTAGAAGGACGGGGGCAACAAAAACATGGGAATGCCACCAGCTGCAAGTTGCCCGCATTATTGCTGTTCCTCCAGGATCACTGGG
Organism: Rhinoraja longicauda; assembly: GCF_053455715.1. NCBI lineage: Eukaryota > Metazoa > Chordata > Chondrichthyes > Rajiformes > Arhynchobatidae > Rhinoraja > Rhinoraja longicauda. Next base: position 123,440,182 of record NC_135953.1, read on the forward strand.
TCAAAAGCCTAGTATTCCCTCATTCGTAGTACACTCACACGTCAAAGACTGTAGCAGTTCAAGAAGGCAGCTCACCACCATCATCTCAATGGCATCGAGGACAATTAGGGATTTGTAATTAGAGATGTGCATGTAGGTGCTGGGTAATTTGCTGAGTGTATCTAACACTTTTTGTTTATTTCAGATTTCAGAATCTGAAGTTTGTATTTCGCAGTATCTAATTGTTAAGTCTGCAACTCAAATATGACATTTATGCGTATTGACAGGTATAAATCAGCACCTAAGTATATGATTCATGATTAAAATTTTGACACCACACATTTGACAGCTCTGACCTTTGGCCAATTTTTACCTGTGAAAATTAGCAAAAGCTCAAATCTTTTTTTGATAAGTAAGTCAATCTTATGACATGTTAACAAAGGCTTTTAAAAATGTGATATTTTGGCAAAATGCTCTACTGTGCTCCCAAAACAGATTTTGCATGAATGGATCATCACTGTCTTAAAGTATGTGTGATGTTGATCAATCAAAACCTACGCTACTTAACCCACTTGTCACTGCTTCAGATATGTTCTCAACTTCCTCTCCTATGGTATCAATTTATTGATTCCATTAGTTTTCCCATTACTCAGAGTTAGTCCATTGGGTCTATTTTGTTGCCTATTATTCAGTTATCCTTTTCCTTCTTTGACCAATCTATAGTTGCCAATAGTTTAAATAACAATGTGATTTGGTGAAGCTGCAAGTTAGTAATGGCTGGAGTAGTGAGATATGCACAGGTCTGCTCCCTTCAAACTTGGCTTCAATCACTGGATTGCTTCTTTTAGTTTAGTTTAGTTTAGTTTAGTTTAGTTTAGGGATACAGTGCGGCAACAGGCCCTTCTGCACACTGAGTCCGCACCGACCAGCGATCCCCGCACATTAACATTATTCCACACACTAGGGACAATTTACATTCATACCAAGTCAATTAACCTACAAACCTGTACATTTTTGGAGTGTGCGAGGAAACTGAAGATCTCAGAGAAAACCCATGCAGGGTACGGGGAGAAGGTACAAACTCCATACAGACAGCACCTGTAGTCAGGATCGAACCTAGGTCTCTGGCGCTGTAAGGCAGCAACTCTACCACTGTGCCACCATGCTGCCCCTTAGACTATTTGTCACAGACTATTTAATGATGTACCTGCTGGCACCAGAGAGAGGAGAAAAGTCTTGCAGAAATTAAAGCAAATTATCATGTGGACCTCCAGCTGACTAATTGCACGTGAGGCACCATAGCAGTCACACACCCATCCCTATTTGAGTTGCCTCGTTTTTCTATTAAAAAATTATAAACAAAGGATTAAAATAGTAGATGTGTATTCACTGATAAGGTCTCTGCTGCAGAAAAAAGTCCCACAAATTGAAAACCATAGGCTTAATGCTTAGAGTCAGAGTTAAACATCACAAAAACTGGCTCTTTGGCCCAACTCATCCATGCTGATCAAGATATTCATCGACGCAAGTCCCATTTGCCTGCATTTGACCCATATCCCTCTAAATCTTTCCTATCTATGTATCTGTCAAATTGTCTAAAATATTGTTATTTTACTAGAATTTTTTTTGCCCCAGTTTCCCTTTAAATCTTTCTGCTCCCACCTTAAATCTATACCAATCCTGGGAAAAAGGTGTAGGAAGGAAGATGCTGGTTTAAAGTCACCCGTTCCTTCTCTCCAGAGATGCTGCCTGTCCCGTTGAGTTACTCCAGCATTTTCTGTCTATCCTGGGAAAAAGACTGTAGTATGTCCCCTATCTATGTCACTCTATCTTTGTCCTTTGTGATTTTATATATTTCTCAAAGATTACCTCTCAGTCCCCTATGCTCCAGGGAATAAAGTCCTAGCCTCCCCAACGTCCTATAACCAAAGTCCCTCAAGTCCTGGCAAAATCCTTGGTAATCTTTTCTGCACTCTTTCCAGCTTAATGGCATCTTTCCCAGAGCAGGGTGACCAAAATGGACCACAATACTCCAGATGCGTCCTCGCCAATGACAAGTACAACTGCAACATATCATCCCAAATTCTATATTCCATGTTCTTCTGATGATGGCCATTCAGCCAAAAGCCTTCTCCAGCACCCTGCCCACTTCTGATGCCACTTTCAGGGAATTGTGTATTTGTATGTCTGCAACACTCTCCAGGGTCTTGCAGTTCCTGTGAAAGTCCTACTCTGTTTATTCACAAAATGCTGGAGTAACTCAGCAGGTCAGGCAGCATCTCAGGAGAGAAGGAATGGGTGATGTTTCGGATCTGGTTTGATTTCATAAAATGCAAAACCTTGCACTTATCTGAATTACACTCTGTTTGCCAATCCTTGGCCCACTTATCAATATCACATTGCAATTCTTGATAGTTTTCTTCACTATCAATTTTAGCGTCATCTGCAAACTTACTAAACATGCCTTGTACATTCATATCTAAGTTGTTGATATAGATGACACACAACACTGGGCCCATCATCACCCTCCTGAACCACACAACTAGTCACGGCCCCCCAGTCCAAAAAACTATTTTCCACCATTACCTTCTGCTTGCTTACCAAGAAACACTTCTTGTAAGAGCAGCTTCCTGCTGGAAGTAGCACAACACAGAACCAAACCTCTGAAGAAGTGTGACCAAAAATTAACTTTCTGCTGTTCAGTTTTTTTCTGCTTCTGCTTCTTTCATGGTATCCCGACAGGTCATAATTCTGTCATTACATGCCTGGACACCTGGAAGTGTTGAAGATATTTACACAGAGATTTCTCAAAAGATATTGGCCGAAAAACTGAATTGCTCTGAAACCATGACCTTAAAATAGCTAAGAGCAAAGGGTTCTAATCAGCTGTTTCCAAACTTGTGCAGTAAGCAGGTTGAAGATCCAACCTGATGAGTAAGGTAGCCTGTCCTCTGGCAAGGACAAGAATGGAGATGCTGCCTGGCCTGCTGAGTTACTCCAGCATTTTGTGAAAAAAAAGACCCTTTACAAAGCTCGTTTTGCTGCCATTGGTTTTATGATAGCACCCCTCAGCTGTAGCAGATGAAAAACATATTTGGCGTGAGAAGTCACATAAGGAACATACATTGTGTCTTATTTATTTACTTCAATGGAATTTAAAACACCTGTAGGCTTGTTATGGTCTTTTTACACAATTGCTGAAATATAACTTAAGTCCAAAAATATTTCAAATATTAAAAGAGTTTACACACAAAGAACAGATCTAGTAACATTTCTGTTTTTTGTTAATTATACCAATATAAGGATAAAACCAGTAAAATCCAGGTGGTTGCACCACTGACCCCAATACTGTGTGAGAGAGACACATGCCAACATAAAAGCTTTGATTTAGCTGGTAGGAAAGTGAAGTTCAAGCCATTGTGGAAATTATTTCTGTTCAGATAAAGGTACCTGGTGGATCAAATTAACCGTGAAATGGGATTGTATGAAAAGTGGGGCTCACCTGGGGATTTGACCGGAGAATATGCAGTGTAGTAACCTCCTCTTTTAACTGTACTCATTCAATTAACACACAAGCAGAAGGAGAAAACATTAAGGAGAGATGTTACCACACATCATAAATAGAACCAGCATCAAATCCAAAACTCAAAGGTTTAATGAAAGAAAAGAACAGATACAATAATGTACAACATTTATTGAGTAACAGAGACCAATTTAAGAAGATGGAGACATAGATCACAAATATACAGATAATGCATTGTCTACTCATTTGTAGACTTTGGGAATATAAATATTTTCTCATAGTCAAGGAGAAATATATGAAGAACACTGAATAACTAAAAATTGAAAAGGAAGCTTGGTATGCTACTGAAAAATCTGAGGGGATTAACATAAAACTACAATTGCTCTATAACATGAATAAATTCAAACATGTGCTCTTTCTGTAAATCGGTATTAAGGAATATGTTTGTAGTTGTTTTCTAAATAAAAATGTTGGCTGGGTAATATTGACTTTGGCGATCAGAAATATTAAATCGGCTGCCTACATCACAGCTGACATTATTTTGAACCAAAATAATAAATTCTTGAGATATACAAGCCTCAAATTGAATAACTGCCATTTTATAGCATAACCCAAAACCAAAATGACCCCAAACTCTGAATAGGATCTTATTTTCTGGGAAAAGAAACTGGCTGTGCATTTAAGAAACATGAGAGTCTAAAGTAACGCAAGAATTGTAAACCTTTAATCTTTTACAAGTCATAATAAATATTAAAAATGACAAATTCTGTAGTGTTTGGATCACTGTTGAGTCAGTAGGTGTATGCGATATATTACAATATCCTGAAGCCTTTCATGGGAAGAGGAGGTAACGCGTGAGGGGATAAGGGTCAGATGAACGTCACGCAGAATGAAGCTTAAACACATTGGCAACAACAGCCCTTTTTTTGTGCACATTCCGGCATATTATTTGACCACCAACGTCATCACATACACAGCTTCCACAAAGGTTTGGTAAAAATAGTCCTTTGCCTTTTATGATGCTAGTATTTTACTGTTATTTAAAAAAGGCTGTACCTGATGCTGGAGACCTGCTTCTACGAGACAACCCAGGGCTTTTGGATCCAGAATGGCGTGAGGTACTACCAGAACGGGAGTAGGATGATTTCATCACACGACACTCTGAGAGACAAGGAATTCAGTTATTCCATCTTTATTAATACCAACAATAAATATTTTCTACATTAAAATGCTGTTGCATATTTGTCATGTCTTTGTGAGTGTGGTGTCATTAATGTGAACAAGTAATCTGAATCCAGCAGCAAAGGATTCTGCAATAACTGTACATGAGAAAGAATAATTACAGTTAGCATGAAAATAACTCTTTGTAACTTGTTATCTTAGCTTTCAATCATAGCGAAATTTACAAATTAGATTTAGGTTTATTACTGTCAAGTATACAGAAATACGGTGAAAAGGTTTGTTTTGCATACCATCCACCTGTACTAATTCTCCTCAAAAAGCTTCGTTTTTTGTTCTTGTTCCAAGGCAAAGAAAACACGTGCTGTTGCAAACATGTTGTCCACAAACTCATTATTTTTTTGAGGAGAATTAGCACAAGTGCTACTTGGAACAATGTTTTAGCACACTAAATATAACATGCAAAGTATTTCTCTGCAACTAGGTTTTCAATAAAGGCATTTCTGTGCAAGTGTAGCATTATCTACTCTGAATGGATAGCATGCAAAACAAACCTTATCACTGTACCTTGGTACACGTGACAATAATAAACCTAAACCTAATTTGTAAATTTGCTATGATTAAAAGCTAAGATAACAAGTTACAGAGAGTTATTTTTATGGTAATAGTAATTAGTCCATCTCATGTACAGCCACAACAGAAACCTTGGCTACTATTCAACACAGCTAATGACAATGCTACACTACAATCAGTGAAGGTCTTTAGCCCTTAAAAGTACAGTCCCCATTTTGGCCAGACTACACCGACACCTATTCATGGTTACCACGGTAGAGAGAGAGATCAACCTCAATGAGAGGTTGATGGACTGGGGGCCAGGAGATCCTTAATGACCACCAACAGAAGAGCTCGGCTAGATTGCGAATTCCTGCACAATGGAGCAACATTACAAGAAGTTTAAATCTCACAAGGACTATACAATTGTACAGTGCTCTCTTATATGGACACTTTTCCAGACAGATACACTCAGAGACAGATACATAAACTACTACACACCCCTCGCCTTCCATTCTCCCACCTTACCCTGACCCTAATCCACCATTTGACATATTACCAACAACCCCCTTACCCCATATGTACACGTCCATTCAAGAAGTATTTGCAGAATATGAGAGGACACCTTCTTTCCCCCTCTGCTCTACAGCAGGACATTGAGCAGGAGGAGCAAGAGAAGCTCTGGGACATGCAGGAGATGGAGAAATGGGAGGTAAGAGTGGACGAAGAGGTGAAGGAAGATACTGAGACTAATGACGATGATGCACAGCATAGTTCAATCTTTATCTAGAAACTGAATCTAAAATTAGAACGCACTAACACTGGTACGTAAAGGATCATTAAAAATGGCATGATGGAATTCCAAAAGCTTTGCATGGACATGGCTCGTGAATCTATGGGACTCTTTGCCACAGAAGGCTGGAGAGGCCATCAATTGATATTTTTAAGGCTGAGATAGATTCTTGATTAGTAGGGGTGTCAGGGGTAATTGGGGAAAAGGCAGGAGGATGGGGTTAGGAGGGAGAGATAGATCAGCCATGATTGAATGGTGGAGTAGACTTGATGGGCTGAATGGCCTAATTCTCCTTCTATCACATGACCTTATAGCACCCTTAAAATATCATTTTTTCGAAGCATCTTATAACAAGATCACACTCGGTAAATCATAAGAAGCTATTTACATTGAAGTATTTCAGAACGGTTTAACAATTCCTACGCAGCTTGCTTTTTAATGTGTATTTTGAACAGGATTTCCAGCATTCGCATTTTTTTCATTTATCTTTGATCTGCACTTCTTTTTGCATTGTATGAAACACTATACAGCTTATATGCACAAATGATTTTCCTTACAAATAGCACTACGATAATGACTAGAAATATTAGTTGAGAATGTAAATTTTCAGGACTGCAGGAAGAACATAAAACATTTGTCTTGCCTTCACTATAATGCCAGAAGACCTGTTATGTTAACCTGAAATAACTTCACCTCTTTGCTGAGCAGCAAATATCACCTTTTCTCCTTGTGCCGCACTGTCCCAGAGTTCAAACCCAAATTTTGTGCCCAGGTCTCCAGAGGAAGGATTTAAACCACAAATTTCTACTTAAAGCAGGAATGCTACCAATTTAGAAACAGGCTGACAAGTTGGTATAATCAACATTAAAAAAATCAACAAGATTTAATAAACACGTAGAAAAAAACTGATACACATCATTTGATCAACAAAAGGTGACACTTGTTATAACGTAATAAATTTCATTATTTTGCATGTCATCAGAATGAATACTGTATGTCGTTGCATTATAAAATTTGCTATTAACAAGCTCTTCAAGCTATCTGAGTGGAATGATTCAGAGAATTTGATTATTTTCCTCTCAGAAGACTAGTGCACACATTTATGCAACAAATGGAAATATAATTATCTTTTTCTTTGACATGAAAAGCTGAAATCTGAACCCGATCTTATAATATTCCATTGTCTTTGTATGTGCCATTCAATGTATCAAAAATATTCATATACAAATGAAATAGTAACAAACAGCTTGCTAACATACACATCCTCTTGCAGCGACCTTATAAAAGGTGTTACAGTGAAATAGATTTAAAGAGTCTCAGCCTCCCTGAATAGATTACAAAAGTAAACACTAAAGTCCAAATGTCAAACATTGACCATCACACAATTTTACAGATTTCCAGACAAGTTCTGTCATTTTGGCTCCATCACTTCTGACTTTAAAAAACCCCAGCTGGTGCAGGTGTCCCATTGATATTAAAATAGCAGATCCCAATGAGGGTATTCAGAATTCTGATGCACATTTAACTGACAATTTATCAGCAGTGGAAACTAGAGACGGAACCACCAGCGAAAGGCAATTATGGTTAAAAAGAGGCCCAGGTAATTTAAATGTTTTTTTACTGGGGCCCATAAGGAAACCATGGGACTCTTGACTGAGGGAGTTCCCTCCTCATTTGATTATGTTCACCTCCAGACTTCAACTGGCCTAACACACAGATCACCAGCAGTGGTCTCCCATTGCCACAAATGCCGCTCTTCTTACCAATCCCAATGGATTCAGGCAGGAGTCCATGTTAGAACATGACAATATGGCACCGGAGTAAAATGTCTGTATTGTGATCATATACAATGAGGCTCAGGAGTAAAATGTCTGTATTTGTAAATGCAACAGCTGGTTATGACTGCTTTTACAATGAAAAGACTCTTTTACCCTGATCAAGTTTCTCATCTGCTTTTTTAGCCTCATCAGAAGAAGTCAACTTCCTGTTTCATCTTCCAATCTCTTTCTGCTTCCTCCCTCAGTGGTCATTATCCATCTGAATCATGGCAATATTACAAAAAAGACATCCTGTTTCTGAACGTCCACGTCATACTTAGCCCAAATGGCAAAATAAAGACAATAGACAATAGACAATAGACAATAGGTGCAGGAGTAGGCCATTCAGCCCTTCGAGCCAGCACCGCCATTCAATGCGATCATGGCTGATCACTCTCAATCAGTACCCCGTTCCTGCCTTCTCCCCATACCCCCTCACTCCGCTATCCTTAAGAGCTCTATCCAGCTCTCTCTTGAAAGCATCCAACGAACTGGCCTCCACTGCCTTCTGAGGCAGAGAATTCCACACCTTCACAACTCTCTGACTGAAAAAGTTCTTCCTCATCTCCATTCTAAATGGCCTACCCCTTATTCTTAAACTGTGGCCCCTTGTTCTGGACTCCCCCAACATTGGGAACATGTTTCCTGCCTCTAATGTGTCCAATCCCCTAATTATCTTATATGTTTCAATATAAATACCTACAGATAAAGATCAAGGGGAGGGGGGGGGGGGGGGTGTGGTGACTTCTGGTCACATTATCACTTTCTATCAAATAACAGACAGCATCCTGCTAACAATTTAGCAGTAAGAAATGCTGCACAAACCAGGGAATTATTTCAGGGGAAAAAAAGCCACGTGCTCTGCATTTTCAAACCAAATAAACAATTAACAATTGAGCCAAACTAGGGAGATGCAACGAAGTTCATTTGAATGCACTTTAACTGAAAAATATGATATTATATTACAAAGGGAATCTACTCAGAAATCAAATAGTTTTTAAAGAATAATTAATCTCAGCATATTTTCTAATAAAATAATCAACACCACAATTGATAAAAAAAGATAATTAATGACTCACTCAAAATGGAGCAATGGAAAATCTCCTTGTCTTTTAGCTTTTCTTTGGAGCAAAAGGTCATTTTGAATCTCAAACATATGATGGCACTGGGCCTGTACTCGCTGGAGTTTAGAAGGGTGAGAGGGGACCTCATTGAAACGTACAGAATAGTGAAAGGCCTGGATAGAGTGGGTGTTGCCACGAATGGGAGAGTTTAGGACTAGAGCTCATAACCTTAGAATTAAAGGATATTCCTTGAGGAAGGAGATGAGGAGGAATTTATTTAGTCAGAGAGTGGTGAATCTGTGGTATTCTTTGCCACAGAAGACTGTGGAGGGCAAGTGAATGGATATTTTTAAGGCAGAGACAGACAGATAGTACAGGTGTTAGGGGTTATGGGGAGAAGGCAAGAGAATGGGGTTAGAGGGAGAGATAGATCATCCATGATTGAATGGCGGAGTAGACTTGATGGGCCGAATGGCCTAAATCTGCTCCTATCACTTATGACCTTATGACCAAGCAGAACGAGCCACAGAATCTTACCGCTACTGTCCAGCAAAAAGTCATCCTGGGCATATCGGTACTTCTCCGGACCACATGCGACAAAGACATCATCATCCCCAAAGAAATCCTGCAGGGAAACAATCTGAAAAAGCAAGTATTGGATAGTTGGAAAAATGCATTTGCAAAGTAAAAGTCCTGCAATATACAGGTACTCTATCATTAACAATAGGAGTTCTTTAGGATACATAACAATAGCAATTAATTGTAAGATGCATGGTTGCTCAATACTTGCATCATTGCACGGGGTTAGTTCATGGACAGGATGGCAAGAGCCATCCAAGGATTAAAGGCTCTGCCCACCTCAACCTTTAATCAATCAGCAGGAAAAGAGGTCAAGATGGCAAAAGACTCACATATGAAGCTTATTTGTTATTGTTAGAATCAAGTAGAGTTGTTCCTTTGAATTACGGGGCTTTATGGTAAAAGTGCTACCTCTAAAGGGCAATTTTGGCGACCTAACTAATAAAGAAATGTCAGAGAAATTAGCAAATTGTACGTTTAAAACAGTTGAGTTTGAAAAAAATAATTTGAGGGTCAAGTGAAACACAATAAGATGGACAAGGATTCCAGGCTGCAGTCATATTGGTGGAGAGCTTTGACACCAATGATTTTCCCTCCTGAATGTGAAAAACAAAATGGCACCAGCTAGATTTCACAATGCTTTGATTTGGAGGCATATGTTTTTATGCAACCCCGAAATATCCAGGGAATCAAAAATACAACAGATTACACAGTTAAAATCACGTTATGAAATAATTTGAACTCGGGTAGTCTATGAAGTACAATTATTAATTTATGTATAGATAACAGTGAACAAACTGTAGCAATATTAACTGCCTGACCATAAAAGGTTTTCATTTGACTCCAAGAATATTTGGTTTAGAAGTAAATAATTATGATGGCATTTGGTACTCATGATGTGATCTCTGCTACATTGGGAAAATCACATGCGACTCTATTCAATCTGCAAGTGTGACCCTAAGTTTCCAGTTGCCTGTCACTTTAATTCTCCCATTCCCATTCTCACTCCCATTCCGACTTCATTGTCTTTGGTTTCTTACACTGTTCCAATGAAACTTAAACTAGGCACTTTATTTTCCAACAAGCCATCTGGACTCAACAATAAATTCAGCAATTTCAGGTGATCAGTTATGCCAAAGTTTTAACGCCTTTCCAGCTTCCAGTTTTTTTGTTCCTCTCTGGACAGGTTGTGTGAGTGGGCGGATACATGGCAGATGCAGTTTAATGTAGATAAGTGTGAGGTTATTCACTTTGGAAGTAAGAATAGAAAGGCAGATTATTATCTGAATGGTGTCAAGTTAGGAGGAGGGGGAGTTCAACGAGATCTGGGTGTCCTAGTGCATCAGTCAATGAAAGGAAGCATGCAGGTTCAGCAGGCAGTGAAGAAAGCCAATGGAATGTTGGCCTTCGTAACAAGAGGAGTTGAGTATAGGAGCAAAGAGGTCCTTCTACAGTTGTACCGGGCCCTGGTGAGACCGCACCTGGAGTACTGTGTGCAGTTTTGGTCTCCAAATTTGAGGAAGGATGTTCTTGCTATGGAGGGCGTGCAGCGTAGGTTCACTAGGTTAATTCCCGGAATGGCGGGACTGTCGTATGTTGAAAGGCTGGAGCGATTGGGCTTGTATACACTGGAATTTAGAAGGATGAGGGGGGATCTTATTGAAACATATAAGATAATTAGGGGATTGGACACATTAGAGGCAGATAACATGTTCCCAATGTTGGGGGAGTCCAGAACAAGGGGCCACAGTTTGAGAATAAGGGGTAGGCCATTTAGAACGGAGATGAGGAAGAACTTTTTCAGTCAGAGGGTGGTGAAGGTGTGGAATTCTCTGCCTCAGAAGGCAGTGGAGGCCAGTTCGTTGGATGCTTTCAAGAGAGAGCTGGATAGAGCTCTTAAGGATAGCGGAGTGAGGGGGTATGGGGAGAAGGCAGGAACGGGGTACTGATTGAGAGTGATCAGCCATGATCGCATTGAATGGCGGTGCTGGCTCGAAGGGCTGAATGGCCTACTCCTGCACCTATTGTCTATTGTCTATTGTCTCTCCACATCGGGTAACTTCAGATTTAATGGCTTCCTCGAACTTACACCACCTCCAGACATACTTTTCGTATTCATGAGACTTTAATATCCTCTTTCAGTTGGCAATCTCAACATTTATTCTTTCTTTCCCTTCCCTCCTTCACTGAAATTTGTTTTATTTCTAATTGTTCCCATTTCTTATGAGAGGACATGGTATGGACCTGAAATATTAATTACTTCTTTTTCCAAGGATGCTGCCTGTCCTGGTCCTCCTCCATTGTCAGTGAAGCTAGATTCAAATTGGATGTACAGAATCTCATATTTCGCTTGGGCAGCTTACAACCCAGTGGTATGAGTATTGATTTCTCTATCTACAAGTAACCCCTGCATTCCCTCTCTCTCTCCGTCCCTCCCCTGTCCAAGTCGCACCAGCTTCTCGTTCTCACCTAGCAAACAGCTAGCAATGGCCTGTTTCCTTTATCATTGTTACATTTTTTCCTATCTTTCATTCATTTTGTTCCATATCTTTCGACATCACTGTCTTTATCTCTCGTTTCCCTTTCCCCAGACTAGTCTGAGGAGGTCTCGACCTGAAATGTCACCCATTCCTTCTCTCCAGAGATGCTGCCTGTCCCGCTAAGTTACTCCAGCATTTTGTGTCCATCTCTAGGAATTTATCAAATTTGCTATTAATTTAAAGCCGAAATTTCCTAATTGTTTATGGCTCTTTGAAGATCATTGGTCAAAAATTAATAATGCAGCATGAAAATAAAGATTTTTTGAAAAAAGAAGGAATGAAATGAGAATTAGGCTGCAACTGGAAAAAATAATTCAGCAAAATTGGTCAAATGGAAGAGGAAAAGAGGAAAAGTTAATTGTGTCCATTAGAATGAATATTTAAATATAGTTAAAAAGTAAAGCAAAGATAATCAATGTATTTCATTGCTTTTAGCTGAACTCTATGACCTTTTGTAATATTTACTGATGAAAGATGAGAAACTTGGTGTGAGCATAAGAGGTGAATGAATTTTATAAAGGAGAAATAACAAAAATATGTAAGCGGTTTCCAGAATTTAAAAAAATAAACGGGAAGAAGTAAGAATACTACATATTCAAGTATCATAACTTGAAAATATATATTTTGAATATTATAACAATGAAATAGAAATGAAGCAATAGATTAAGGATTTTCGACTATAACCTGTAATCACCAGCCCTATCAATTTTATGAAATTAAATGACTTGGCTGGAGAGAGTTTAGAGGAATGAAGCTTCAGGTTCACATACAAAACATAGGGGCTGCAGTAGCTCCCCAGTTTCCTATGCAGATGGGTTTATTCTAAATTCACAACAATCCACACATCGGTATTAGTAAAATAATCCCTGGAGAAGCCAGAATAATGGATTTCAGCAGTTTCCAAATTATAGATTATCTGAAGAAGGGTCTCGACCCGAAACGTCACCCATTCCTTCTCTCCCGAGATGCTGCCTGACCTGCTGAGTTACTCCAGCATTTTGTGAATAAATCCAAATTATAGATGTTAGGCTAAATGGCCTATGGCTACCTGATTTCTGCCTACTCCCTTTCCTGGAAAGTTTTGTTACATTTGCAATGTTATTTAAGGACCTACACACAGAGATTATTATTTATTTTTTTTAAATTATTTTTTTTTAATATTTTATTTTTGAAAAGCATATGTACAAATCGAAATAAGAAAAAACACATTTGTTACAAAGTTCTTACATAGCTTCAATTTTTAAATTTTTGAAGAGAGAAAGTAAAAATAAAAATATAAAACTATAAACTTGGGGAGAGAGAGTAAGAGGGTTAAAAAAAAAAAAAGGATCTAACAATAAAAATTAACGGGAGTAGATCCGGGAGACAAAAACCACAGCTGTACATCCAACCCCCAACTCAAGTTTCAACTTTTTATTTAAATTTTTTTTAATTTTAGTCCTGTGCCAAACCCATTTACTTTTCTAAAAATTCAATAAATGGAGACCATATTTTTAAAAATAACTCAGGTTTGTCGATTAAGGCAAACCTTATTTTTTCCAAATGCAGGGTCTCTGTCATTTCCATAGTCCACATTTTAATTGTGGGGGTTATTGGTTTTTTCCAAAATTTAAGTATTAGTTTTTTCGCAGTTATTAGACTGTAATCAAGAAAATGTACCTGACTTACTGTAAAATTTGTAGTATGTTCTGATAATCCTAATATAATTAATTTTGGGTCCATATCTAATTTTTATTAATAACTTTAGAAACTATTTTAAAAATCTCCAACCAGAAGTTTTGCATTTTTATACAAGTTACGAAAATATGAGTTAAATTAGCTTCTTGAAATTGACATTTATCACACATAGGAGAGATACTAGGAAAAATCCTATTTAATTTCGTCTTCGAATAATGTAATCTATGTATTATTTTAAATTGTATTAAGGAATGTCTAGTATTCAATGAACATTGATGTATATGTTGTAAACTTTCATCCCATATATCTTGCATTATAAATTGATTCAATTCGTCCTCCCATGCTCGTCTATAAGATTCTGATGACGGAATGTCAATGTCAAGGAGAGTATTGTAAATAAAAGATATTAATTTATTTGAGTTATAATGTCGATTCAGGCATACATCAAGTGTTTCTGGACCTCTAAACTTATATTCTTGCATGTGTGATTTTACATAATCTCTAAGTTGTAAATATCTAAAATAATTATTAACATGTAATCCGTACTTCTGCTGTAACTCCTGAAACGAAAGAAAAGTTCCCTTATGATAAAGATCTCCCACCCTTTTGATTCCATAACTTTTCCATTGAGCAAAGCCTCTATCTAAGACAGACGGTTTAAAAGAAGGATTATTCGCAATAGGAAGGAAAACAGATAATTTACTCAATTTTAACGTAAGCTTTAATTGTTTCCAGGTACGGATAACACTATGTATAATGGGATTACCTCCATATGTTTTTTTATTTAAATTTATTGGAGCTAAGAGGATCGCACCAATATCGAATGGTAAACAATCCTCTTTCTCCATCTTTAACCAATCCGGTTGTTGATCAGAATCATCCAACCAGCAGGTTATATTTTTAATATTAACCGCCCAATAATAAAATAAAAAGTTAGGTAAAGCAATTCCTCCATTAATTTTAGACTTACATAAATGTCTTTTATTTATTCTATGAGTCTTGTAGTCCCAAATAAAATTAGTAACAATTGAATCAATTTAAAAAAAAAACTTTTTAAAATTTGAAATAAGTATAGTAGCTGTGGTAAGTAATACTTGAAATAAGTATAGTAGCTGTGGAAGATCATCTTTATAGCATTACTACGACCAACTAATGATATAGGAAGTGTTTTCCAAAATTGGATATTTCTGTGTAATTTAGTAAGTAAAGGAGGAAAATTTGATTTAAATAAAGAAGTATATTTCCTAGTCACGTAAATTCCAAGATATTTAAACTTTTCATAGGCAATTTTAAAAGGAAATTGTTGAAGTATGGCCGGATTATGCTCCATTATTGGCATAATTTCACTTTTATACCAATTAATTCTATAACCTGAAAATGAACCAAATTGAGTTATGAGATTTAATAAATTCGGAATGCTAATTTCTGGCTTTGTAATATATATTAATACATCATCCGCATATAAAGAAATTTTATTGGTTGTATGTTTAGTGTTGTAGCCATGAATATCTGAATTTGATCTAATACTCTCAGCAAGTGGTTCTATAATAAGGGCAAATAAAAGTGGTGATAGTGGACATCCTTGTCTACAACCCCTAGCTAAATGAAATTTAGATGACAGCATTTGATTAGTTAATATTCTAGCTGTTGGGGCTGTATATAAAAGTTTCACCCATGCACAAAAATTTTCACCTAGTTGAAATTTTTCCATCACTGAGAAAAGATAGGGCCATTCTACTTGATCAAATGCTTTTTCAGCATCTAGCGAGATGATTGCTAAATCTTCATTTAATAGTCTATTTGAATAAATTATATTAAACAAGCGTCTCAAGTTGAAAAATGAATATCGTTTGGCTATAAAGCCTGATTGATCGGGGTGTATCAATTTGTCTATAACTAGACTTAATCTCTGAGCTAAGATTTTCGCTAATATCTTCTGATCAGTATTTAAAAGAGCTATCGCCCTATACGAACCAGGGTCTTCAGAATCCTTATCTTTTTTAGGAATGAGGATTATTGTTGATTCAGTCAGAGTTTGTGGCAATCTCTGTTGTTTAAAGGCGTGACTATATACAGTTTGCAAACGTGGAGAGATCAAACCACTGAATTTTCTATTAAATTCATTATTTAAGCCATCAGGGCCCGGAGTCTTCCCATTTTTCATGGATTTAATAGTCTCTTCAACGTCTTTCATAGTTATTTCTGCGCCCAGTAAATTTCTATCACTCACATTCAAACCAGGAAGGTTACATTCCTGCAAAAACTTTTGCATCTGCGCAGAAGTATCTGTTATTTTTGATGAATATAATGACTGATAAAATTGCAAAAATCTCTGATTAATATCCTTAGGTAGTTTAAGCAAATCTCCATTTTCTGATCTAATTTTATGAATTGTAGAATCACCTTCTAATTTACGGAGTTGACGTGCTAGCAATTTCTGTGGTTTATCTCCAAATTCAAAATGTTTTTGTTTAGTATATTGAAAAAACCTTAAAATATGAGCTGAAAGGATATAATTTAACTTATATTTGAGAACTGCAATTTTATTATGCATTTCAATAGAGGGAGCGATGGCATTTGTTATGTCTAACTGTCTTATCTGACTTTCCAGGTCATTCTGTTCAGCTCGGTTCTTCTTGTTTTGAGACGCTTGAAAAGCAATAATACATCCTCTCACAAACGCTTTAAATGTTTCCCAAAGCAGGGACGCAGGTGTTTCAGGAAGGTCATTTGCGTTAAAAAAAATCTCAAATTGCGATTTAATATAGTCATAACATGCTTTTTCATTTAAGATTTGCGGATTAAATCTCCAATTAGTGTTTCCCCGTTACTCCTTGGAGTTTTACCCTAAATGTTAAAGGGGCATGATCGGATATAATAATATTATGATATTTTGAATTATACGTATAAGGAATAAGTTTGGAGTCCACCAAGAAATAATCAATTCTTGAATAAGTTTTATGCACAGGTGAATAAAATGAATACTCTCGGCCTGAAGGATTATCAATCCTCCAAACATCTTTTATATTTGCACTATTTATATAAGAATTTAATAATTCACACGACTTGGATTTTGTTTTCCTTTGAGTTGAAGATCTATCCAAATAAGGATCTAATGTACAATTTAAATCTCCTCCAATTATCAAGTTATATTGTCCAAATTCTGGAATGGTATTAAATATTTTTTTAAAAAATAACGGATTATCAAAATTTGGTGCGTAGACATTCACCAATATCAATTTTGTAGAATATAGTTCTCCCACTAATATAACATATCTACCTTCAGTGTCGATTATAGAGGAAGTATTTATAAATGGTATACCCTTACGAATTAAAATAGCAACACCTCTTGATTTAAAGGGAAACGATGAGTGAAATACTTTATCAATCCATTTGCCTTTCAGTCTATTATGTGCTACATTTTTTAGATGAGTTTCCTGAAGGAACATTATGTCTGCATCAATAGATTTTAAATGTGAAAGTACTTTACCTCTTTTAATTGGTTCATTAACACCCTTGACATTCCAACTACAAAATGTAATACCTTTAACCCCTGTTTTCCTAATAGAATCTTGCATCTTAACCGATAAATGGTCTATAATAAAGCAAATGGTCTGGCACCCGGACTACAACATTTTTCTTGAATGAGGGGTGGATGATCTTTTGTACAGCGTAGAGTGTCTCCCGGAAATATCTCCCAAAAGTATATAATTTCTGAAAAATGACATGATAATAAAAGTTAAATCTAAAAAAAAAATCAATATATAAAAGGTTAAAAGAGTGCAGGAAAAAGGAAGAGACAACTAAAACTACAACTACAATTAGTGCAGTTAGTGTTAGCCACCCTAAGGTGGCAAAAAATCTAAGGACTTCCATGAGATGTAAAAAAAAAATTAATACTAGCTCCGTTTTTTAACACAGTTATTGTTTGTTTTTTGTTTTTTTAAAAAGAGAGATAAACGGGGCAGGCCCGAAACTAATTAGTCTATAATAAATTGATTTTTCTATCTAAAGTGTATTAATTAAGTATACAAAGTAAGGTTTACATAAATCAAATATTACTTATACTTCTTATTAGTAATGATTAATAAAAATATATATGTTTTTTAATTAATAATTATTAGTTACGGTTAATATACGTATAGTATATACACTAAACTTAAATCTTTGAATTTTAATATTTTTAAAGTCCAATTAGATGTCTGCCAATTAAGATAGCCGTGAAATCATAATCAAGCCATGCATTTGCTTACTCTATAGCTACTTCCTATATGACCCAGGCCCCATCGGTATTAGGGAAACTGTTGGCCTTTAGATCCCATAGTTGTCCAAATACATTTTCCAGTGAAAGACACAAAATGCTGAAGTAACTCAGTGGGTCAGGCAGCATCCCGGGAGAGCATGGATAGGTGATGTTTTGGTCGGGATCCTTTTCCAGACCTCTTCAGTCTGAAGGAGGATCCCCTCTGAAACGTCAACTATTTGTGTTCTCCAGGGATGCTGCCTGACCCACTGAGTTACTCCAGCATTTTGTGTCTTTCCTTGGAAAATCAGCATCCGCAGTTCCTTGTTCTTATATTTTCCAGTGATATTGTTGTAAGTTTGTCTGCTTTTCGTGTCATCCCTTTGTGCGTGTTTCATTTATTTACCACTGCAGGTTTCCTTGAGTTATGTTCCGATAAGTGACCAAAAACAGTAAGTGTAGGGGATGCTACAAAGCTATACCACTGAGAAAAGCAACACCATTCAGTTACAAAATAATGAAAAATGAGTGGCAGTGAAAAATCATCTGATCTATCCACAACCAAAGCACGAGGATAATGAGAAGAGTAATAATATCTGAAAGGATACCGATACTACAACATTATTATTGCTACAGCTGTATTGGATGACAGCTTGTTCCCACATTCCCTTGACATGCTAATAGACAATACTCACGATGTCTTTTCAGCTTAGTTATTGTCACCCTGTATCTTCCCAATAAGTCATCCACACACATTTGTCCTGAAATCCCTTGATTGTTCCAGAACAGACATAGACAGCACATAATTAGTGGCAACAATTAAATCTAAGGAGCGAGTATTTTTAATTAGTGGCACCAGCGAGTTAACTAGAAGATGCATTATTTTCCTGGACTATATTTCTAAATTACTCTCAGCAGTTGAACAGCTGAATTATAGTGCAAGCAAAAAATGTAAGTAATGAAAATATAAATCGGTGAGACTATTAGGTGAACAGTATTCTCATTTTGTACATTTCTCAAATTTGTGCAAAACAATCAAAAGTGATCAGGAGAATCACGGAAATGTTCTGACAATAGAGGCCATTTGGCCTATCTTGTCCTTGTCATAGAGTCATAGTCATAGAGTCCTACAGCACAGAAAGAGGACCTTCGGCCCATCGTGTCCGTGCCGCCCGTTACCAAACACAGTCTAATTTTAATCCCATTTTCCCGCATTTGGACCGTAGCCCTGAATGTTGTAGCATTTCAAGTGCCCATCCAAATGCCTCTTAAACGTTGTGAGTGTTCCCGCCTCCACCACCACCCCAGGCAGTGAGTTCCAGACTCCAACCACCCTCTGGGTGAAAAAGTTATTTCTCACATCCCCCCGAAACCTCCCTCCCCTTACCCTGTATCTGTGTCCCCTCGTTGTTGAACCTTTCACCAGTGGAAGAATTTCCCTGCCATCTACCTTATCCATGCCGCTCATGATCTTGTACACCTCGATCATGTCCCCTCTCAGCCTTCTCTGCCCCAGGGAAAACAACCCCAGTCTGCTCAGTCTCTCCTCATAGCCGAGGCCCTTCATCCCTGGCAGCATCCTGGTGAATCTCCTCTGCACCCTCTCCAAAGCTATCACATCCTTTCTATAATGTGGTGACCAGAACTGTACACAATACTCCAGCTGTGGCCTCACCAGTGTTCTGTACAATTCCATCATTACCCCCCTACTTTTATATTCGATGCCCCGGCTAATGAAGGCCAGTAACCCATATGCCTTTTTGACCACCCTGTCCACCTGTCCTGCTGCCTTCAAGGACTTGTGTACCTGTACTCCAAGGTCCCTCTGTACCCCTGTCATTGACAAGTTACTCAGCCTAAACTCACCTTTCTTAACCTGGTCCATAGCTCTGCAGGTTATGGATCTTGAAGTAAAGCAAACAAAGGCTGTTTATACATGACAAGGCTTGCTGCAGTGACCAATCCTTTAGTTAGTGAGTTCTATCCACACTGGGTGAAACAAAAATGTTAATCTCCCCACTAATTCAGATACCAATTACATTAAACTGATAGCCCCTATTTTTGACCATTTTGAGGGTATTAGGTATAGAGAAAAGTTGGAAAATATGAGGCATAGACAGGGTAGATAATCAGCATTTTTGTCACAGGGTGGAATGTCAAATACTACAGGAAATGATGATCTTAAGGTGAGAGGGAGAAAGTTTAAAGAAGATGCAAGTTTCTTTACACAGAGCAGTGGGTGCCTGGAATACACTGCTGGGGGTGGTGTGGAAGCAGACATGAGTGGTGTTCAAAATACTAATAGGTAGGTACGTGAATATGGATCATGTACAGCCTGAAGGGATTAGGTTACTTTGGCATCATGTTCGATACAGACATTGAGGGGCAAAGGGTTTGTTCCTGTGCTATACTGTTCTATAACCGATCACCGATCACCCTTGTTCTATGTTATCCCACTTTATCAATCACCTTACACTTCTTGGCCAAATTACAGAGGCCAGTTAACCTACAATCCCATATGTTTTTGGGATGTGGGAGGAAACTTACAATGGCAATGAGTTCTCTTTGACACCGACAATGGCAAAAATATTCTCTTTAAAGCATTTGTTCATACACTTTAGATTGTGTGTCATAGAGTCAAAGAGTCATACAGCATAGAAACAGGCCCTGCGGCTCAAAATTGTTCATGCTGATCAAGGTGCACATCTAAACTAGTCTCATTTACCCACATTTGACCCATATTCCTCTCAAATATCCCCTGTCCAAATGTCTATTAAATGTAGTTATTGTACCTGTCCTAATCATTTTTTTTTCAGGAATTTGTTCCAAATACGTTCCATACTCTATGTGAAGATGTTTCCCCTCAGGTTGCTATTAAATCTTTCCCCTCTTACCTGAAACGGTCTCTGCGGAACGCAGAGATTGGAGGGGATGGGAAGATATGGCCAGTGGTGGGATCCCGTTGTAGGTGACGGAAATGTTGGCGGATGATTTGTTGGATACGCTGGCTGGTGGGGTGGAAGGTGAGAACGAGGGGGATTCTGTCCTTGTTGCGAGTGGGGGGAGGGGGAGCAAGAGCGGAGCTGCGGGATGTAGAAGAGACCCTAGTGAGAGCCTCATCTATAATGGAAGAGGGGAAGCCCCGTTTCCTGAAGAATGAGGCCATCTCTGACGCCCTAGTGTGAAACATCTCATCCCGGGTGCAGATGCGGCGTAGACGGAGGAATTGGGAGTAGGGGATAGACTTTTTGCAGGGGACCGGGTGGGAAGAAGTGTAGTCCAAATAGCTGTGCGAGTCAGTGGGTTTATAGTAAATGTCCGTCACTAGTCTGTCACCTGTGATGGAGATGGTGAGGTCCAGAAACGGGAGGGAGATGTCAGAGATAGTCCAGGTATATTTAAGGGCAGGATGGAAATTGGAAGTGAAGTGTATGGTCAGTGAGTTCTGCATGGGTACAAGAGGTAACACCAAAGCAGTCGTCGATGTAGCGGAGGTAGAGTTCTGGGATGGGGCCGGTGTACGCCCGGAACAGGGATTGTTCGATGTACCCGACAAAGAGGCAGGCGTAGCTAGTGCCCATGAGAGTGCTAATCAAGTCCCGTCTTTCAAAATTCATGTATATCTCATCCCCCTAGTAATTTTTCCTACAGATGATTGTCTTATTGGTCTATAGTTCCAGCCTTATTGATCTATAAAGTCCATCTTAAATAAAGCCACAACATTAGACACATTTCGCACATCTGGCACCTTATCCTTGGCTAACAATGGGGTACACATCTCAGCCTGGTCAATTTCTAGTCCAGAAATTGTCAGTGCAATGAGCAATTTCTCCAATGATCAAACTTTAGTGATCTGAAGAGTACGTTTTGCTTCTGCTCTCAGGTACATTGTTCGAGCATAAGACAGAGTCTAGTTAAATATAAAATGCTGGGGAATCAAAGTTAATAGTGTGGCCACTGGAACAAATCAGTGTGACGATACTGCACATCAAATCCTATTCCTCCATTGAGTACAGGAGTTGGAACATTATGTTGCAGATGTACAAAATGTCAGTGGGGTTGCACTTGAAGTATCGTGTACAGTTTTGGTACCTTGCTATGGGAAAGATTTATAAGACTATTGCATGGACTCGAGGGCCTGAGTTATAGGGAGGGATTGGGCAGCTAGGATATTATTCCTTGGAGCTTAAAAGGCTGAGAGGTGACCTTAAAGAGGTGTAAAAAATCATGAGGGACATAGATAAGTTAAATGTACACAGTCTTTTTCCCAGGGAAGGAGAATCAATAACTAGAGGACATAGGTTTCAGATGAGAAGGGAAAGATCGAACAGGGACCTGAGTGGCAACTCTTCAAGCAGAGGTTGGTACATTATATAAAATAAGCTGTCAGAGAAAATTGTCAAGGTAGATACAATAACAACAATTACAAGACTTTTGAACAGATAATAAACAACAAAGGACTAGAGTGATGTGGGCCGCTAGGGGCAAGTGGATGAACTTAGATGGAGCATTTTTGTTGGAATGGATGAGTTGGGCTGAAGGTCCTGTTTCTGTGCTGCAAGACTTTGACTCTATAATAGGCGCTAATGACTGTCAAACATGATTCCAAGTGAAACCAATCTCCTCTGCCTGCTGGAGACCCCTCCATCACCTGCATATTCAGTTCAGTTTAATTTACTATCACGTGTACCGAGGTACACTGAAAAGGTTTTTTGTTGCCAGTCAGCAGAATAACAATACGTGATTACAATCAATCCATTTACAATGTATAGATACATAGAAAAATAGGTGTAGGAGTGGGCAATTCAGGAGAGAGAGAGAGAGAGAGAGAGAGAGAGAGAGAGAGAGAGAGAGAGAGAGAGAGAGAGAGAGAGAGAGAGAGAGAGAGAGAGGGAGAGGGAGAGGGAGGGGGAGGGGGAGGGGGAGGGGGAGGGGGAGGGGGAGAGGGAGAGAGAGAGAGAGAGAGAGAGAGAGAGAGAGAGAGAGAGAGAGAGAGAGAGAGAGAGAGAGATGTAGAGAGGGGGGAGAGAGAGAGAGTGGGGAGGGGGAGAGAGTCTGGGTAGAGTGAACAGCGGGTGAGAGCGTGAGCGCAGGGAGGGGGAGGGTGTCAGAGGGTCCGGTGAAGGAGCGCCGCCACTTGCGGCAGCTGCTCGCTCCCTCTCTCTACCTCTCTCTCAGAACCAGCGAGATCTGCGCTGCTGCTCCACTCTCTTCCCGGTCCCGTCTCCCTCTAACGCAGCAAAATAAGAACAAACACAAGTGCAGTTGTTGTTCAGAAGCCCCGCATCCCCAGGGTGAGTGGTGGCGGCGACGGCGAGGAGGGAAGTTTCACTTGGGTTTGTTCTTATTTCGCTGCGTTCGAGGGAGACGGGGCCAGAGAAGAGAGTGGAGCAGCGGCGCAGATCTCGCTGGCGCTGGGAGAGAGAGTGGCGGAGCTCCTACACCGGACCCTCTGACGCACTCCCCCTCCCCGTACTCCTGCTCTCACCTGCTGCTCCCTTTACCCCGGCTCTCTTCCCCCTCCACACTCCCCCCCCCCTCTCTCCACGTGGTGAGCGGCGGCGGCGGGGGTGCTACGATCTCTCGCCTTGCCCCGGCTCTGGGTCGCTGGCGATCCACTCTCCCGTGAACCTTCGCCGGCAGCTTCTGCCCCCAATCCCCGCCGCCTAAGAGCTTGCTGTGGCTCGCGGGCCATAGTTTGGAGATCCCTGCTCAATAGCAATAATGTCCTTCCTAAAATTAGGAGACCAAAATTGCACACAATACTCCAGGTGCGGTCTCACTAGGGCCCTGTGCAGCTGCATAGAAACATTGAAAATAGGTGCAGGAGGAGGCCATTCAGCCCTTTGAGCCAGTACCGCCATTCATTGTGATAATGGCTGATCGTCCCCAATCAATAACCCGTGCCTGCCTTCTCCACATATCCCTCGATTCCACTAGCCCCTAGAGCTCTATCTAACTCTCTCTTAAATCCATCCAGTGATTTGGCTTCCACTGCCCTCTGTGGCAGAGAATTCCACAAATTTACAACTCTCTGGGTTAAAAAGTTTTTTCTCACCTCAGTTTTAAATGGCCTCCCCTTTATTCTAAGACTGTGGCCCCTGGTTCTGGGCTCGCCCAACATTGGGAACATTTTTCCTGCATCTAGCTTGTCCAGTCCTTTTATAATTTTATATGTTTCTATAAGATCCCCTCTCACCCTTCTAAACTCCAGTGAATACAAGCCTAGTCTTTTCAATCTTTCCTCATATGACAGTCCCGCCATCCCAGGGATCAATCTCGTGAACCTACGCTGCACTACCTCAATTACAAGGATGTCCTTCCTCAAATTAGGAGACCAAAACTATACACAATACTCCAGATGTGGTCTTACCAGGGCCCTATACAACTGCAGAAGAACCTCTTTATTAATATACTGAAATCCTCTTGTTTTGAAGGCCAACATTCCATTATGCAGTAGGACCTCCTTGCTCCTAAACTCCCCCAAACCACTGGGAGGCACCAGCAATGGCTGCCTCGCCAACAGTCTGTCTGTCCCTTCTTTCTTTTTTTATTTTTTTAGTATGTGTTAAATGTATGTTTTAGTGCTCTTTAGTTTGTTTTATGTGGAAGGTGGTGGATTGGGGGAAACTTTTTAAAATCTCTTACCTTGACAGAGATGCGATTTTTTTTCCGTATAATATCTCTGTCCGCACTGCGGCCTAACATTGAGGAGTTGACAGCCTTTGCTGGAGACCGACTTCGGGAGCTCCAGCCACAGGTGCCTGCGGACTCATCATCGTGGAGCTCGTGATTCCTGTCGGGGATCAACCTTGGAGCTCGAACCGCGGGAGCCTGCGGACTTTAACATAGTGGAGCTCGCAGTCCCTGATTAGAGACCGACTTCGGGAGCTCCAAGGCGCAGGAGCTTCAACCGTCCTGACGTGGGAGCTTCAACCGCCCTGACGCGGCGGCTTTGACCGCCGGCTGTGGGAGTTTTAATCACCCCAACTGCGGATGGTTCAACTGCCCCGACCGCAGGAGAATAAAGAGGAAGAAGGTTGGACTTTATTGCCTTCCATCACAGTGAGGAATGTGGGGAATCCGCTGTGGCGGATGTTTATGTTAACTTTTATGTAGTTGTGTGTCTTGTTGCTATTTTTTTGTATGGCTGTATGGTAATTCGAGTTTCACTGTACCTTAATTGGTACATGTGACAATAAACTGACCTTTGAACCCAAATCCTCTCACAATGAAGGCCAACATGCCATTAGCTTTCTTCACTGCCTGCTGTACCTGCATGCTTACTTTCAGTGACTGGTGTACATAACAGTATAACAGTATATATAACAGAGCTTTATTTGTGACTGGTGTACATGCACACCCATGTCTCATTGCACCCCCCATTCTCCTAATCTGACACCATTCAAATAATAATCTGCCTTCCTGTTCTTCCCACCAAAGTGGATAACCTCACATTTATCCACATTATACTGCATCTGCCATGCTTCTGCCCACTCGCCCAACCTAAGTCACCCTGCAGTCTCATAGCATCCTCATTGCAGCTCACACTGCCACTCAGTTTTGTGTGATCCCCAAACTTAGAGATGTTACATTTAATTCCCTCGTCTAAATTGTTAATATATATTATAAACAACTGGGGTCCCAGCAGCAAGCCTTGCGGCAGTCAACAGTTCAACAGTTCAACAGAGCTTTATTTGTCATTCGGTACCAAGGTACCGAACGAAACTACATAGCAGTCACACACAAAAAAGAACACAAGACACATGACCCCAACACAAACGTCCATCACAGTGACTCCAAACACCCCCTCACTGTGATGGAGGCAACAAAACTTCCACTCTCTTCCCCACGCCCACGGACAGACAGCTCGTCCCCGACCGACCCGCACAGTCCCCGCAAGGGGATGGAAGTCCCTGTGGCCGAGCCGCACCGGGCGATGTTAAGTCCAGCGGCCGAGCCGCACCGGGCAATGGAAGGCCCCGCGGCCGAGCCGCACCGGGCGATGGAAGGCCCCGCGGCCAAGCCGCACCGGGCGATGTTAAGTCCAGCGGCCGAGCCGCACCAGCGATGAAAAGTCCCGCGGCCGAGCCGCGCCGGGCGATGTTAGGCCCCGCGGCCCGGGCACTGTTAAGTCCAGCGGCCGAGCCGCACCAGCGATGTTATGCCCCGCGGCCGAGCCGCACCGGGCGATGGAAGGCCCCGCGGCCAAGCCGCACCGGGCACTGTTAAGTCCAGCGGCTGAGCCCCACCGGGCGATGTTAGGCCCCGCGGCCGAGCCGCACCCCGCGCCGTGAGGAAGAGACCTAAAAGAGAAAGGTTTCCCCCACCCCCCCCACCACCACCACCCCACATACACAACCAAAAAAAAAAAAAAAAAACCCATCCCAACACCGACACACAACAAAAAAAAGGAAAAAAGACGAACAGACTGCTAGCGAGCCGCAGCCGTTAGGCGCCGCCACTTCCATAAACTGCATTCTGAAAGGGACCTGGTAATTCCTACTCTTTGCTTCCTGTCTGTCAACCAGTTCTCTATGCATGTCACTCCCCTAACCCCAATACCGTGCTCTAATCTCTCGTGTCCTTGTCAAAGGCTTTTTGAAAGTCCAGATACACCACATCCACTGGCTCTCCCTTATCCATTCTATTTTTTAAATCCTCAAAAAATTCCAGAAGATTAGTCAAGCATGATTTCTCCTTCATAAATCCATGCTGACTTTGACCGATCCTGTCACTGCTTTCCAAATGTGCTGCTATAACATCTTTAACAATCGACTCAAGCATCTTCCCCACTACCGATGTAAAGCAAACTGGACCATACTTCCCCGTTTTCTCTCTCCCTCCTTTCTTAAAAAGTGGGGTTACATTGGCTACCCTCCAGTCCACAGGAACTGATCCAGAGTTGAGAAAACATTGGAAAATGGAAAATCACCAATGCATTCACAAGGGCCACCTCCTTGAGTACTCTGGGATGCAAACCATCAGGCACTGGGGATTAATCTGCCTTCAGTCCCAATAGTTTACCTAACACCATTTCCTGACTAATGTGGATTCCCTTCAGTTCCTTCATCCCACTAGATCCTCTGTTCACTAGTATTTCTGGGAGATTGTTTGTGTCTTCCTTCGTGAAGTCAGAACCAAAGTACTCGTTTAACTGTTCTGCCATTTCCTTGTTTCCCATTATAAATTCACCTGTCTCTGATTGTAAGGGGCCTACATTTGTCTTCACTAATCTTTTCCTTTTTACATATCTAAAGAAGCTTTTAGAATCAGTTTTTATATTCCCTGCAAAGTTTCTTTCACACTCTTTTTTCCCCCTCTTAATTAACCCCTTTGTCCTCCTCTGTTGAGTTCTAAGTTTCTCCCAGTCCTCCGGTTTGCTGCTTTCTCTGGCTAATTTAAATGCCTTTTCCTTGGATTTAACAATCGTTGATTTCCCTCGTTAGCTACAGTTGAGCCTCCTTCCCCGTTTTATTTTATCGCCAGACAGGTAGGGGTGAACAATTTTTGGAGTTCATCCGTGCAGTCTTTAAATCTTTGCCATTGCATCTCCACCTCCACCACCCTTGGCTGCGGGTTCCAGGCACCTACCACTTTCTGCAAACATATGTGCCCTGCACATCTCTGTTAAGTTTTCCTCCTTTCACTCTCATTGAAGCTTCCATTAAAGTTATCAGTGCTGTTTTGGAGATTTGGACTGCGCAGTTACAAGTGGAAACTGGTGACATTATGACCTTCGGTAACCTGGCTAAACAGGACATCACACGTTTCATCAATCTGTTCTTCAGTGGGCCAGCTGGTTGCTGAGGCCTGTCTGGGCCTCAATGACAGGATTCCTGCTCTGACTGTTGCAATTTATTTGCATTCTTGATCCTCTCTTTCACTTAGCCAACCTTAACCACTGAGATTCAGAACCAAGCTGCAGTCATATTCAGAGGCCGCCCTCCCAGGCCATCTGCATTCCTTTTATTAGTTGGGTGCCTCTAATCAACCATGATGTAGCCAAAGGGATGCTCCTTTTATAAGGGAAATTCTGTGCAAAGGCACTCAGTAGACTAGCATGAAAGCCATATACTGGATTCATTTACAAGCAAACAAAAAGCAGATGCTGCAAAAACAAAGGAAAAATAGAAACTTCTGGATTAGCTCAGGCAGCATTTCTAGAGAAAATAAACAGTTAATATTTAAGTATGATGACCTTTCATCAGATAGGAATTGTTATGATTATTGACCCAAAACATGCACTGTTTCTTCTTCCACACATGCTACCTGACCTCTTGAGCATATCCAGCATTTTCTGTTTTTATTATAAGCAAATATGTTTACTTTTACATGCATTATTGGGTATTATCATAACTAAATTCATATTGGGTATGCGTTTTTATTTTTTGGAGGGTAGGTGCAATGGGATAGATGCAATGAATGGTTCAATAACAAGGGAAAAGTAAGAGATAGGGATGGAGTGGTATGGTTGATGTTGTTTGGGTTGCTCACTAGACCATGGTTAGATGCTGCTCCATCTTTGATGTATCCTCTGTTCCTCTTCCTCAACTAACTGCTGTGCTTCACCTTCCTTCTTCTTGTGCTCCTACTCTTCAGACAAGGAGTGCAAGTGGAGAGGCTATGCAAAATCCAGCACACTGCAGGAGTTGACCACTGCAGGGTGCTTCTATAGAAGAATACTTTGGAAGAGATGCTCGGGTACACTGAAGGCAATATTATATATGGTATTGTAGACGTGTTGCACACACAATCATGGGTTCCTGTTTAGAATAATGAGCCACAAAGGACTAAAGTTATTACCAAGTAACCATCATTTGACTTGTATTGATGGGTCAGAGAGACAGAGTGACACAGAAGAACACTGCAGAATGAAAGAGGCTGCCGCCAGTGGTCACAGACCAGATGGATAATGTGGAAATTAAATCCCTTTCATTTCATTAAAATAGCCAAGTTAACACGAGGTGCAGAGAAAGGAATGAGACTGACAGTAGTGTGCAACATAGGAAAGCCTGCAATCTGTGGAAATCTTCATTTCCATTCCAGTGCTCGTCTCTCTGGTGGGAAGAAATGATTCTGAGCTGTTTCTCTTTGTGTGGAGCACCTCAGTGGCATCTCTTATTACGTTGGTGTCCTGTAGATTGGATGATGGAAGTCGTATATCCAGAAGCCGCCTGGAATGAACCAGACATGTAAAAGTGTCTCCTGCGTTCGCAGGAATGGCTGCATTTGTAGGTAGATTTCAGACACAATCTCAAGTGTAAAGCAATTAAATCCTTGGTCCTTGCTGAAAATGGTGTAAAGGAACCGCTCCCTAAGGACCTATAGCAAATTTGGTCTCCTGTTAAGAGCTTTACGCCCCCTCCTCCTCCTTCCTTTTCTTGCAGCTGGTCCTGCTGTGTCTGACCTTTCTTCATTCTCTCAGTCGTACTCAGTTCCCAGAGGAAACCCTACCCGTCATTTAGAAGCAATATCCTCCAGCATAACCCATAACGAAGAAAATGTACTTCAGCACCTTCCATGCCATAAAATTAACTGACAGAAAAAAACAATCCAGCAAACTACAAGAAGCCACAACCTGTTTTAATAGCACTGGTGGAAGCTCTTTTATTTTTTTTGATGCACACTTAGCTGTTCAAGATTAAGCCGGGTGTTGGGTGAAGCATGAATTTGTGAAGTGGCAACATTGCACATGGATTTGCATTATGATCTGCATTACGATCTGCAAGCTAATGTTACAACTTTTTGCTAAAAGTGTGCCCGTGTATTTTTTGGATGAAAGTTAATCATGAACTATCTCAAATAAAATGCGTGCTTCAGAGGATAGTTTGGCTTTAAGCCACTCTGGGGTACAAGTCCCGCACTATCATCAGCAAGCTATCAGTTACGTTGGGGCCACACATCCAAGCACGAGTACTTCTATTTTCAAGTGAAATAATCCCTGGTAAAATACTTGTCAGAAAAACAATTCACTGCAAAAGCCAAACTTAAAGCATTGAAGATGAAAACAACCTTTTTTTCCAGGGATACATTACATACTTAGACAAAAGTGATGATTTTCTAAGTTACCGCCATGTTATTAGAAACATAGAAACATAGAAAATAGGTGCAGGAGTAGGCCATTCGGCTCTTCGAGCCTGCACCGCCATTCAATATGATCATGGCTGATCATCCAACTCAGTATCCTGTATCTGCCTTCTCTCCATACCCCCTGATCCCTTTAGCCACAAAAGGGACACACAGCCATTTAGCACTTTATTATGCTAAAAAATGAAGTGCTGGAAGAACTCTGTGTCAGGCAGCATCTATAGGGGGAAAATGGACAGACAACATTTCAGGTCGGAATCCTACATCAGTCTGAATCATAGAAAGCAAATGATGGAGAAAGGAAATTTTAAAAAACTCAAGTAGGTTGGTATAAACTAGCTTAAAATTGCTTGTACTTTTAGATCTTTTTAAACCTAGAACTATCCACATGGAAAGCTGCCATTCCTTCTACTGCTGTCATTGGTAGAGTTCCTGTTTTTTAACCCTTTATCCCATGGTTTCATAGATCCTTCAATTTCCTGCTGTCTTTATGGAACGTGATCTAGTTATCTGATTTTCAAAGAATATTAATTTTTAGATATCACAGACTATATAGTGTAAACATGTTTTGAATAAATATTCTTATTAATCAATTTCAAAAAGCAAAATGGGTTGACATATGACAAAAAGGTCTGAACGCCATGTGCCATTATTAATGTGTAACGAGGCTACAATGTGTAGAAAGGAATACAATACTTTTGGGGCCCGAAATTGCATGGAGCTACTGCATTTGTAAAACCTGGTTGCCTCTCTGGTAGGTTCCTACCTGAATGAAGTCTCCAGTGCAAAGTTCAAAGAGATGGATTAACGGGCTCCTCCTCCACACCCTGCACTTCCTCGCCCTTGTCCACCGTCGGTGTTGCCTTTTGGTCGTTAGAGGACCCCCTCAGTGGGGGGTTCCTCTACGCAGGGATTCTACCCCTCTACATCGGGGACCTGGGCTGGAGGGTACTGCACGAAGGAGTCCCGTGCAACCTGTTCCTCTCCCAGTTCACAGACTCGCCAGCCGCCTGCCACTTTTGCGGGTTGGAAGAGTCTGTGTTCCACGTCTACATGAAGTGTTTGAGGTTGCAGCCCCTGTATCAATACCTAAAGGGGCTGCTCCTTGCCTTCTGGCTGCACTTCACACCCACCATCCTCATCTTTGGACACCCTGTGTGTAGGGGTGAGGTTAAGGCCGAAGATGTCCTGGTTGGATTGCTCCTCAGCCTGGCCAAGCTGGCCATCCACGAGTCACACGCCAGGCGGAAGAGGGCCCTGGCCGAGCCGGCTGCCTGCCCCTTTTCCAGGGTTACGTCCACGCCCGGGTGGTACTAGAGAGGGACCACACGCTTTCCATGGGCGCCCTGGGGGATTCCCGGGACCGCTGGGTACCGCCGGGGGCTGGAATGCATCCTTGGCAAGGATTGTAATATAGTTGTTTAAGAGTGTAACATTTAAGAATATCTGTATAGATAATTGGGTGATTTTGTATTATGCCGGTGGGTTTGTTTGGAATTGTTTTTTTAATTGTATTACAATATTTGATTAAATTTGTTTTTGTTAAAAAAAAAGAGATGGATTGACCAGGTTGGCAGACACTAAGCAGCATAATGCCTAATTGGTTGGTAACCATGCCTAAATGGTTTGTCGGGCAGCTTAGCATCAAAGCGATATCGTTTCCATGATAATGTTAAACATTTAAGAACTATTTCATGTATTCACTGGAGTTTAGAAGGCTTGCATTCACTGGAGTTTAGAAGGCTTGTATTCATTGGAATTTAGAAGGATGAGAGGGGATCTTATAGAAACATATAAAATTATAAAAGGACTAGACAAGCTAGATGCAGGAAAAATGTTCCCAATGTCGGGCGAGTCCAGAACCAGGGGCCACAGTCTTAGAATAACGGGGAGGCCATTTAAAACTGAGGTGAGAAAAAACCTTTTCATCCAGAGAGTTGTGAATTTGTGGAATTCTCTGCCACAGAGGGCAGTGGAAGCTAAATCACTGGATGGATTTAAGAGAGAGTTAGACAGAGTTCTAGGGGCTAGTGGAATCAAGGGATATGGGGAGAAGGCAGGCACGGGTTCTTGATTGGGGACGATCAGCCATGATCACATTGAATGGCGTTTCTGGCTCAAAGGGCTGAATGGCCTCATCCTGCACCTATTTTCTATGTTTCTAATGTAGGATTAAACTTATCTTTTAAAAATGAAAAGCAAATTATTAAGAACACTGGAAAACAATGCATTTAAAGAGCTTAGTTCAATCAATAGTGTAAATTACCGATAATGTATCTATCCCCCTTGCTACCATTCCATGCCATTGAAATGAATTATGTCACTGCCTCCATGAAAGGTTTAAATTGGTGCAGGAGCGACGGACAGATTTTTCCAACATAAATACAGGGAAATTGAATAAGCTTGTGATTCTCCATGGAATCCCTTGAGTAGTCCAAGGCATGGAACCAGTTGTGTGGAAGTAGTGAATCTTTATACAGCTATGAAGGCAAAATCTGGCAGTTCTGCACCGAACAGCTGGCTTATTAGTGAAGTTTCAGGCCAATAATTCATCTGCCTTCACAGTCCTTGTGTTCTTTATTTCTCAATCCTGTAATTTTGGGGCTTAAAATGATACATCATTTGTCCACAGTGCAATGACGTCTCAGCTGCTCTGTTGCCCTCACAGTACCATTATTAGTTCACATTTACACAAACCATACAGTGCAAAATAATTTTGAGCTGAACAGTGTAGGAAGTCGTCCAACAAACCAATTGTTTATTCTGGTAAATTCAGTCTCCTTAAACTTTATTTTTTAAGTAAAATCATGATTTCTTACGTTGCTGTACTTTCCTTAAGCAAAGTGAAGATGGTTTAACGTAGCAAAATATTTCTTTTTCTCATTCTCCTTAATTTACATTCACAGCACCAGTCTGTCAGGAAGCTGCAATAACTAATTTTGTTTCCATATCATTAACGGAGCAACAATCTATTCACTGTGTGAGAGTGACATACCCATATTCTGATTGGCTAATAAAAACCCAGCCTATCATTGAGCCGGAGGCCAATAAAAATGCTTTCCCAGCTGGACACAATTTGCACAAAAAAAGGAACCTGCTTCCTTGCAGTTACAAGTGATAAAATTGACTAATATAACAATTCTGGCTGTAATCACCCCTATAAAACAACATTGCAGGCATGTATTTTATGATAATCATTTCCAGACTGGAGATAACAAAAGCTTTCATTTTGATCCATTACTGACCTCTGCTGCAGGGGGAAATTAGAAACTCTGCTGTTCCAGTCATACATTCTCTTTCACCTCCCAGATGGATTGCCGCACCAATATACTACTACTTATAAACACACAATTATTTTACTGTTGCAAATCACTTTTACACCAGTTGAACAAGGCGCTCGTACGAATTCGGGTAATATAGTAAAAAAAACACACAATCTTCATTCAGGTACTGGTTACATACCACTCCCTACTTTTATTTCTAAATCTTTGCACCAGCACACAAAGTCAAAGTGACCCCCACCGCTTTCAATGTCTACAATCCCTATGTACAAGCCACCTAATCAGTATCATTGGATCATTGCTAATGAATCAAATGACACATTGGCTGTTAATCTCAGGATCGTTAATGAGAAGTAACAAGGACATGCCAACATGTGAAAAATGCTTAGCTGATAAATGATTGAAAGGGAAAAATGTGTGTCTCCACATGTAACTGGTCTAAAAGTATTTCTGAAGTAATTTCGGCATGTTGGAAGGTGGGGGAGAAGGGATTTTTTTCACGTTGCTAAGGTCTGGGATGTTAATTAGACTTCCTGGCCTGGAGCCTCAACCAGGCTACGGTTGGAATTACTCAATGTGATTCATCTGAAATTGGCCAAACCAGCACAAGTAAAAATCACCACTTTTGAAGTGCCAGTTACGTTTAGCATAAATCAATTTTCTTAAATCTTTAGGAGGGTTTGAAAAACATTGTGCTGGAAGCAGCTTTTCCCACAAAACTGACTGCTTCCAGATTGAATTAATTACCGCGGCTGGTTTCTGCTAATTGCACTCCTTTGTTGGCCTTCAAGAAAGCTTTTAAAATTAAGCTCTTTCTTTTCACTAATTGTGACATTTTAAAAGCTTTTGAATGTTTTTTTAACATTAAGAAAGTGACTACCATACACATTACCACTAATAGCTCTCTTTATTAAGGGATTTACAATGATTTTAAAAAGGTATTATTTAGAAGAGGTCAATTACATTGAGTAAATGCTTTTTGTTGTAATAAATCTATTTTTAACTATATCAATAAATAGTGCATTGTTTCATACCAGATTGTACATATGGGGTGTTTGAGTGGGAATAGTGGCCAAATTGCTGCCATTTACCTACTGTGAAAGTCAGGATGCTCAGGATTCCTGGACGAAAACAGAATCCTGAAATCACTGGCAAAACACCACCAGTGATATTCTGACTGCACCCCATTAGTTTCCTGGCTGCAGCCAGCAGTTTTGTTGAGAAATCTGCCCGGTGGATCTGGAGCAGAAACCGCTAACCAGTTCTCTTGAATGGAGAGGACAGACTGTGAGTAAGAAGTATAAGTACTAAACTAATCGACGCTGGTTTATTTTATAATGGTTAATTGACTTCAAGTATTTTTTTTAGAGAATTTTGCATTAATTTCAATTATTTTTTTTAATTTCAATGCATTTGGAAAGGTTTTATTCATTTAATTGATTTTAATAGTTTTTGAGTGGTGGTTTCTGAGTGCCAGGAACATTCTGAAGTACTCAACTTTACAGGTTTGAGAGCTGCAGGGCATGCCTACCCCACCATTTTGTGAACAGGGCTGGTGTGGGCCATGTAAATGAGACCATTGTATCAAGGGAGGTACGATGCTGTACAGACTCTTGCCAGTTTGAATCCAGACATTACTAGCCAGGAGGCTGACATCTGCACATCTACATGGTGACAATATCAAGTGTGGGTGGCTTGCTGCTGGTAGCAATTTCTGGCCTGATATTTCTTAACCTACTGCCATTCAGGATGCAATCTGCATCTGGGTCAACAAAGCATTACATTGCATTTCATCATTTCAATAACTGAGATTTCAAAAGTACTTCATAAGGTCTTGCCATTAAGCCACATGAAGGAATGCACTACCTCACAATTTATATATAAATTCTCCCAGTTCATTCATCAGCTGAGTATCATCCAGAGGTTATGAAAATGCTTTATCAGTGCAAGTCTTTCTTTTGCAGAGTTGAAGAAAATTTGTTTCCTCTCCAGTTCTGTGGGGTTTGGGGTAGCAGCTGGGATTTGCAAAGTCTATTCCAGATGGAACAGGAGAAGGTATTTGACTGGGAGAATTTATATATAAATTGTGAGGTAGTGCATTCCTTCATGTGGCAAGTATACAGTTAATGGCAAGACCTTATGTACAGAGGGATCTTGCCATCCATATCCATACCTCCCTGAAAGTGGCAACGCAAGTAGATAGAGTGGTTAAGAAGGCATATGGTATGCTTGCCTTCATTTGTTGAGGCATTAAGTATAAGAGCCAGGGCGTAATGCAGCTTTATTGGACTTTGGTTTGGTTATATTTGGAGTAAAGCATGCAGTCTTGGTTGCCCCATTACAGGGAGAATGTTGAGGCTATGGAGGAGGTTTCCAGAAAGCTGCCTGGATAAGAAGGTATTAGCAATAAGGAAAGGTTGGACAGACTTGGAATGTTTTTTCTGGAATGCCACAGGTTGACGGAAGACCTGATAGATGTATATAAAATTATGAGAGGCATGGATAGGGTAGACAGTCAGAACATTTTTCCCTGGATGAAAATGCAAAGACGAGGGCATTGCTTTAAGGTGAAAGGCGCAAAGTTTGAAGCATATATGTGGAGCAAGATGTTTGTTACACAGAGAGTGGTGGGGCTTAGAACGCGTTACCAGGGGTGGAGGTGGAGGTGGAGGCGGAGGTGGAGGCAGATGCGATAGTGGCATTTAAGAGGTCTTTAGATGGGCGCATGGATATGCAAGGAATGGAGGGATATGGATCATGTGTAGGCTGATGAGATTAGTTTATCTTGGCATCATGTTAGGGGCAGACATTGTGGGCCTTAGGACCTGTTCATGTGCTGTATTTTACTATATTCTATGCATATTCCATTGTTTTTGTTTTGTGTTTTGTGTACTTTGAAAAGAGTAAAAGTTCTTGGAGCCATATGGTATGCTCCCTCGCTATTTCAAGCAGACCTGGGTCAATAATTCTCATGAGTTGGTTAGTAATATAAATATTCAATGATACTATGAGAGCAGCCTTAAATCATTCCCTGTCTCTTGCTATGATGGAGCTTGAAGCAGAGTGCATGTTTTGGGAGTCTCGTGTCAGGCATGTGAACAAGGGGCTAACCTAAATCAGCTGGCTTGAGTCCAATCAGAGCCTTTGTACTGGGGATGTTTTTTTTGGGAGAGCATGCTGATATCAGTTCATATATATTGTCAGTGATTTTTTAGATGATATTGTTAGTGTACCTCTCCATTGATCTGCTGAGTCTGCTATAGGCAGTCCATGTCTCTAAAACAGAGAGGTGATTAGAAAATCTACCCATCTGATGACAACATTGGAGCTGACAGAGGAGTGAACAAATCACAGTGTGATTATACTTTCCGATTCCTGCATTCAGTGCTGACAACCTACTCCTCCCTTAAACCAAATGCCTATTGAATTACCAAAAGTAACATTCACAACAACTGGTAAAATCAGCAATGCCAAATTATTGATGTCAGCATTGCTACACAGTATAGTCATTTTTTTGTTGTAGCAGGACAGAGATAGCAGAAAGGGCTTAGAAATGTGTTCTCATCATGCTGTGAACAAAAGCAAATGCAGGTGAAAAAGGCTTAACCCAGAGGTTGTAAAATTTACAGCCATTTAGGTTGGCTGCTAAGTGCTACATGGAAATTAATCGGCTCATTTTATGGGATAATTAGTGCTGGAAAGCTGACATGAAACTCAGAAATAGTGCAATCCCTGCTTTATAACCAAAAATGCCACTTTCAACCTCACCAAACTAAAATAAACAAGAGTTGTTATTTACTTACAGAATAATCAGTTTTCATAAATGTTTTTTACCATGTAATCCAACCACACTAAATTCTCATTATTCGCAAGGACAAGGGGCATGGATCTCAAGAAACATGAAATATGACCAAGGCCGGTGGCAAAATAAGATACATTCATGATGGTGCAAGAGATGGCACTAATGAGGCTAAAAGTGCAATGACACAGAGTTGCCAACTCCTCTATGGATATAACAGCTGCTATATAAGTTTTAGCTGGTATGTTTCAACTTGTCAAAACCCACCCATATCCATAACTCTCAGCATTCTTGACCTTGACTCCAATCCCAGGTCTGGCACACTGGCACAACAAGATTCATTCGACACCAAAGAAGAGAGTTTTGAAGGAATATGGTATGTTTATTGACACTTCCAGTAATACACTCTCAACCTTGTGAGTACACCAATGTATATAAGAGAGAAAATGAATGAGTGTGTGAGAGGAAAAGCTGATAGTCAAATGTCAATACAAATCAATTCAAACGCCATTATGTTATGAAGAAGTTTAAGTGAGGATTCATTCTCCCATACTTTTAACACTGGTGTACAGTCCTTATGAAGATTGCCTTGCCTGCAACCCAGCTGATCTACAAGTTAGGTCTGTCCGACTACCTGAGCTTCATTTGCTTATCTTTACCTTATATTTACCTTTTCCAAAAAATAATCATCTTACTGGTCAGCCAAAACATTATGACCACCTAATATGCTGTTGGTCCTCCATGTGCAGCCCCATACGCAGCAGGGTGCGATGCACTGTGTATTGTGACCCATTCCCCCCGTGACCACCATTAAAATTTTCTGTGACTTGTGCCATAGTAGATCTTCCGTCGGTTTGGACTAGACTGGATCGCCTTCGTTGCTCTTGCGCATCGATGAGCCTTGGGCACCCAACACCCTGTCGCCGGTGTGTGGTTTGTCCCTCCTCGGACCACTGTCAGTCGGTACTCACCACTGCTGACCAGGAGCACCCCACAAGCCTTGCCGTTTCAGAGATGCTCTGACCCAGTCGTCTGGCCATAACAATTTGGCCCTTGTCAAAGTCGCTCAGGTCTTTACTCCAGCCCATTTCTCCTGTATCCAACACATCAACTTCAAGAACTGACTGTTCACTTGCTGCCTAATATATCCCACCCTTTGACAGGTGCCATTGTAACACGATAATCAATGTTATTCACTTCACCTATCAGTGGTCATAATGTTTTGGCTGATCGGTGTATGCTCGTGAAAGTATCATTGAAAGTACGTTATGCTCTTAACTGTTGTTTCAGCTGCCTGAAATCCCATTGTGCAACTTGAGATTTTGTAACCTACTTACTTGTCAGGAGTACATTATCTTTGATTGGTTAAGTCCAGGCATGGATGAACGATTCAGCAGAAAAGAGGCTGAAGGAAAGGTGGAGATATGAAATGTCACAGAGGTGAAAGTTGTCTCACTAATAGTGATGTGGGCACGAATGACGTCGGGCGGAAGAGGAAGGAGGTGCTACAGCGGGAGTTTAGAGAGTTGGGAAAAACACTGAGAAGTAGGACGTCGAAGGTGGTTATCTCTGGACTGCTACCGGTACCTCGTGCTGGTGAGGCCAGGAACAGAGAGATAGAGGGTATGAATTTATGGCTGAGGGGCTGGTGCAGAGAGCAGGGATTTAGATTTCTGGACCACTGGGATCTCTTCTGGGCTAGGGGTGACTTGTACAAAAGGGACGGGTTACATCTTAACAGCAGGGGGACAAACATTCTGGCAGGCAGGTTTGCTAGTGTGACACCTGTGGCTTTAAACTAAGTAGTGGGGGGGAGGGGTTAACAAATTGTGAATATGAAGATGAGGTAAAAGGGAATACAGGAGATATTGCAAATGACTCTCTGAAGAATGGGAACAGAAGTTCTAGAGGGGAAAAGAAATTAAGGGCAGGGCCAATTGTGACTGATGTGAGAGGGGAGGTAAATACAGAAGTTAAAGTGTTGTACTTAAATGCGCGTAGTATAAAAAATAAAGTGGATGAGCTTGAGGCTCAGTTAGTCATGGGCAAGTATGATGTTGTAGGGATCACTGAGACATGGCTACAAGAGGACCAGGGCTGGGAACTGAATATTCAGGGGTACACAACGTATAGAAAAGACAGACAGGTGGGCAGAGGGGGTGGGGTTGCTCTGATGGTAAGGAATGATATACATTCCCTTGCAAGGGGTGACATAGAATCAGGAGATGTTGAATCAGTATGGATAGAAATTAGAAATTGTAAGGGTAAAAAGACCCTAATGGGAGTTATCTATAGGCCCCCAAACAGTAGCCTCGACATAGGGTGCAAGTTGAATCAGGAGATAAAATTGGCGTGTCACAAATGTAATGCTACGGTGGTTATGGGAGATTTCAACATGCAGGTAGACTGGGAAAATCAGGTTGGAAATGGACCCCAGGAAAGAGAGTTTGTAGAGTGCCTTCGAGATGGATTCTTAGAACAGCTTGTACTGGAGCCTACCAGGGAGAAGGCAATTCTGGATTTAGTGTTGTGTAATGATCCTGATCTGATAAGGGGACTAGAGGTAAAAGAGCCATTAGGAGGCAGTGATCACAACATGATAAGTTTTACTCTGCAAATGGAAAGGCAGAAGGGAAAATCGGAAGTGTCGGTATTACAGTATAGCAAAGGGGATTACAGAGGCATGAGGCAGGAGCTGGCCAAAATTGACTGGAAGGAGGCCCTAGCAGGGAAGACGGTAGAACAGCAATGGCAGGTATTCCTGGGAATAATGCAGAGGTTGCAGGATCAATTTATTCCAAAGAGGTGGAAAGACTCTAAGGGGAGTAAGAGACACCTGTGGCTGACAAGGGAAGTCAGGGACAGCATAAAAATTAAGGAGAGGAAGTATAACATAGCAAAGAAGAGTGGGAAGACAGAGGATTGGGACTCTTTTAAAGAGCAACAAAAGTTAACTAAAAAGGCAATACGGGGAGAAAAGATGAGGTACGAGGGTAAACTAGCCAATAATATAAAGGAGGATAGCAAAAGTTTTTTTAGGTACGTGAAGAGGAAAAAAATAGTCAAGGCAAATGTGGGTCCCTTGAAGACAGAAGCAGGGGAATTTATTATGGGGAACAAAGAAATGGCAGACGAGTTAAACCGTTACTTTGGATCTGTCTTCACTGAGGAAGATACACACAATCTCCCAAATGTTCTAGGGGCCAGAGAACCTAGGGTGATGGAGGAACTGAAGGAAATCCACATTAGGCAGGAAATGGTTTTGGGTAGACTGATGGGACTGAAGGCTGATAAATCCCCAGGGCCTGATGGTCTGCATCCCAGGGTACTTAAGGAGGTGGCTCTAGAAATAGTGGAAGCATTGGAGATCATTTTTCAATGTTCTATAGATTCAGGATCAGTTCCTGTGGATTGGAGGATAGCAAATGTTATCCCACTTTTTAAGAAAGGAGGGAGAGAGAAAACGGGTAACTATAGACCAGTTAGTCTGACATCAGTGGTGGGGAAGATGCTGGAGTCAATTATAAAAGACGAAATTGCTGAGCATTTGGATAGCAGTAAAGGGATCATTCCGAGTCAGCATGGATTTACGAAGGGGAAATCATGCTTGACAAATCTACTGGAATTTTTTGAGGATGTAACTAGGAAAATTGACAGGGGAGAGTCAGTGGATGTGGTGTACCTCGACTTTCAGAAAGCCTTTGACAAGGTCCCACATAGGAGATTAGTGGGCAAAATTAGGGCACATGGTATTGGGGGTAGGGTACTGACATGGATAGAAAATTGGTTGATAGACAGAAAGCAAAGAGTGGGGATAAATGGGTCCCTTTCGGAATGGCAGGCAATGACCAGTGGGGTACCGCAAGGTTCGGTGCTGGGACCCCAGCTATTTACGATATACATTAATGACTTAGACGAAGGGATTAAAAGTACCATTAGCAAATTTGCAGATGATACTAAGCTGGGGGGTAGTGTGAATTGTGAGGAAGATGCAATAAGGCTGCAGGGTGACTTGGACAGGTTGTGTGAGTGGGCGGATACATGGCAGATGCAGTTTAATGTAGATAAGTGTGAGGTTATTCACTTTGGAAGTAAGAATAGAAAGGCAGATTATTATCTGAATGGTGTCAAGTTAGGAGGAGGGGGAGTTCAACGAGATCTGGGTGTCCTAGTGCATCAGTCAATGAAAGGAAGCATGCAGGTACAGCAGGCAGTGAAGAAAGCCAATGGAATGTTGGCCTTCGTAACAAGAGGAGTTGAGTATAGGAGCAAAGAGGTCCTTCTACAGTTGTACCGGGCCCTGGTGAGACCGCACCTGGAATACTGTGTGCAGTTTTGGTCTCCAAATTTGAGGAAGGATATTCTTGCTATGGAGGGCGTGCAGCGTAGGTTCACTAGGTTAATTCCCGGAATGGCGGGACTGTTGTATGTTGAAAGGCTGGAGCGATTGGGCTTGTATACACTGGAATTTAGAAGGATGAGGGGGGATCTTATTGAAACATATAAGATAATTAGGGGATTGGACACATTAGAGGCAGGAAACATGTTCCCAATGTTGGGGGAGTCCAGAACAAGGGGCCACAGTTTAAGAATAAGGGCTAGGCCATTTAGAACGGAGATGAGGAAGAACTTTTTCAGTCAGAGTGGTGAAGGTGTGGAATTCTCTGCCTCAGAAGGCAGTGGAGGCCAGTTCGTTGGATGCTTTCAAGAGAGAGCTGGATAGAGCTCTTAAGGATAGCGGAGTGAGGGGGTATGGGGAGAAGGCAGGAACGGGATACTGATTGAGAGTGATCAGCCATGATCGCATTGAATGGCGGTGCTGGCTCGAAGGGCTGAATGGCCTACTCCTGCACCTATTGTCTATTGTCTATAAGTAATTCATCTCAAGGCGAGATTTAAAAAATGTGATTTAAAAGAATGATCTAGATTATCCTTAGAATTACAAGCAATTTCCTGATTTTAATTTTGAGCCATACATTAAAGAAATGTATGGACACAAAATTTCCATTTTGAGAAATGTTGTGTCCATTGAGAAATCAAACTCCTTGTGAAATATAATGTCTCTGTGGTTAGCTATAAGGTTTAATGAAAGCATTGCATTGAAACAAGAGCATCTTCTTGAGGTAAGAGGTAAGGTAAGGAAAAAATGAGACTAGCCCAGGATGCCAATTTATTCAGCATAGACAAGTTCGGCCAAAGGGCCTGATTCCATGCTGTACATCTCTATGACTACATGAAAGCAAAAGCTTATAAGACCTGGATTTTTGCTGATATCTACCCATTCTCGGCACTTATCACCCATACAGAATACAGAACTTTATTGTCATTCGGTACCGAGATACCGAACGAAATTACATTTCCAGCAGTCACAGAACACAACAAAAAAGAAAAGAACACAAGACACACGACCCCAACACAAACATCCATCACAGTGACTCGAAACACCCCCTCACTGTGATGGAAGGCAACAAAACTTCTACTCTCTTCCCCCACGCCCACGGACAGACAGCTCGACCCCTATCGAGGCGACCGGCTCGCACAGCCCCCGCAAAGGGATGGAAGTCCCCGCGGCCGAGCCGCACCGGGCACTGAAACGTCCCGCGGCCGAGCCATACCGGGCGATGGAAGACCCCGCCGCGCCGGGCGATGTTAGGTCCCGCGGCCGAGTCGCACCGGGCGCTGCTAAGTCCCACGGCCGAGCCGCGCTGGCGATGTTAAGTCCAGCGGCCGAGCCGCGCCGGGCGATGGAAGGCCCCGCGGCCGAGCCGCACCGAGCGCTGAATCATCCCGCGGCCGAGCCGAGCGGCGCCGGGCGATGGAAGGCCCCGCGGCCGAGCCGCACCGAGCGCTGAACCGTCCCGCGGCCGTACCGGGCGATGGAAGGCACCAGCGATGTTAAGTCCCGCGGCCGTGCTGCTCCGGCGATGTTAAGTCCAGCGGCCGAGCCGCGCCGGGCGACGGAAGGCCCCGCGGGCAATGGAAGGCCCCGCGGCCGAGGAAGAGACCTAAAAAAAGAAAGGTTTCCCCCACCCCACCCCACCACCCCCCCCCGCACCCCCCACACATACACAGCCAAAAACAAAAACCATCCCAACACCAACACACAAACAAAAAGGGAAAAAGACAAACAGACTGCTAGCATGATTGCCCCATGCCTCATTATACCTGGTACATATCCTACACGATTAATTTTACTGAGCCTAAGCATTAAATAATACATTAATAAGACTCTGATAATATCTTGAATGATGCAGTAATTAAGTTCTGCCTCCAAACTTCCCATCACAACTTTGACAAACAGCAAAATTGTACCTTTGGCTTTGCCAGCTGTCACAACTATCAAAGTTTTAAATGCCTCTAATGCTTTATCTCTCCCAAGTTTGAGGAACCTCCACCTTGTAGGCAGATTTTGATTTCTGAAAAGTGCAACATCCGATTGACAGTACCAGTGGGCCTTGGAGTCCAGATGCTAATGCAGTTTAAAAAGCAGATGTGAGACTACCACTTTTGCCTGTATCATTCCTTATATTGTTATGTATTTGATACTGTATTTTAAGAACCTCAATGTTAATATCATCATCCCGTCTAAAATTGGTATCAAACTCTGGAACTGGGTCTCTACCCATCCCTGTGCAGCTGGATTCTCGACTTCCTCATCGGTAGTCCGCAATCAGCAGGAATTGGCAACAATACTTCCTCCTTGATAATCATCTGTACAGGAGCATCTCAGGACTGCGTGCTAAGTCCCCTGCTCTACTCAACCTATGCCCATAACTGTGTGCCAAGCACAGTTCTAGTATAATCTTTAAATTCACTGAGTATATCACTGTTGTTGGATAAATGACAGGTAAATGATGAGTCAGAAAATAGGAGGGAAATTGAAAATTTGATTAAATTGTGCCTGAACAACCATCTTGCTTTTAACATCAGCAAGGAGCTGATTGCTGACTTTCGAGGGGGAAAGGCGAGGATC
Source organism: Rhinoraja longicauda (assembly GCF_053455715.1). NCBI lineage: Eukaryota > Metazoa > Chordata > Chondrichthyes > Rajiformes > Arhynchobatidae > Rhinoraja > Rhinoraja longicauda. The sequence goes on from NC_135953.1 coordinate 123,484,271, forward strand.
AATAAACCTGTCTTTATTGACAGATCAGCAATGGTAAGTGTCACCAACTTGTCGATAAATACTCTCTTGAACTTCTACAGGTTTACAGTGTATATTGACTGATTTGGCAACTTAAATGTCCAGAACGAAAAAAGATTACAGAGGGTGGGTAGACACTGCCTGATCCATCACAGATGCTGACCTCGCCACCATTGAAGTGATCGAGAGGATACGCTACCTCAAATATTCAACCAATATCATCAAAGACTCACACCATCCTGGACACACTCTCATTTCACCATTGGGGAAAAAGGCATAGGAGTCTGAAAACTACGACCACCAGGTTCAAGAATAGTTTCTTCCCAATAACAATTAGGCTCTTGAACACAGACACAACACTAATCTGTCTTTGGTTGTATTAAAGACTTTGTTCTTTTTTTTCACTAGTATTGGGGTTATTAATTTATGTAAATGTTGTTCATTATGTATTATCTATGTGCATATTGTTTACAGATCTGTTATGCTGCAGCAGGTAAGAATTTCATTGCCTTATGAAGAAAGACAATTGTCAGTACATATGACAATTAAACTCTCTAGACCTCTTTGTTATATTCCTGAATGGAAAACAAGATGACAATCTCCAATACCATGCTAGTTTAAATATTATTTTAATGGTGTGATAACTCTTGATTATTATCAAACATCGCTGATACAAAAAAATCAAAAAAGATTTGCACACAAATGTGGGCTCCCATTTTTATATTTAAATTATTTTCACAGATCCATAAGGGTCTCTTTTTTATGTTTGTAATTTCTCTGCCAATGGAACGCAGGGGTCAGGCAGCATCTGTGAAGGGAAATGGATAGTCAACATTTTGGGTCGGTGCCCTTCTTCAGACTGGTTGACATTATACCTTAATAATCTGTTAATAGGTATCTGCTAATAATAATCTGGCAATATTTATTGGCATTATCTGTTGAACCTGCAGGTGGCACTGTTGCATGAGTTACCAGCATCATGTGACATTAGCTGAAAACAGAAAGTCAAGTTTACGTATTGACAGAAAGAGCCAGCCAAAGTCGAGATGAATGGCTAATTCCCCTGTCCAACTTGAATGATCACTTTATTGCAAGTGACTGAAATTGATTTTCTGCACATACTGCATATGTAACTTTCCCCTAACCATTAGATTTTTTACTAGAGAAATTGCCCTGCTTTTATTAGGAGATGTTACTGCAGTTTCTGCCCAGACTACTCTTAAAAATACTGTAGAGTAAATTGATTTTGTTTGCTGTGGAATTGACCGCTTGTTGTGAGTCTCACCTCTAACTCCTTGGTTGATGCATGTTGTCAATAAATACTCAATAGACTCAATTCTCAAACCCTTTCCAGTTTTCCTGAAACCCCATAACAGAAATCTATCCTTCCTCAAGGCTCTTGATTCCAACCACAACCTTCAGAACACTTTCACCCTGCCTATGCTGGGTTAAGGGTTATAAAGATTCCACTCTCTTTTTTTAGCCTCATGATTTTGATTCGGCCAAGACCCTAAAAATCTGTCCCCTCTCCTGCAAACTGCCAGTAATTTAGAGTCTTTGTTGTTCTGCACTAGTTCGATATACTAAAGTGCAAAACCGCAGTCTATCAAACACTGCAAAGGCAGCCTATCTCTTTATCCTCCGGTTCATCTTTTTGTGTTACACTCTAACTTAGTAGATTCCAACAATTTGCTCTCTCCCAGTCAACTATATTTAGTCTCGGTCTAGGTTCTCCCCAACACACTAGTCCGATTTATCACCCCCGCTGGTAAACATTCTCACCCATATGCACAGAACAAAATCTTGGTTCTAAATCACCCCTCTCAATCCCATTTGCCCACTTTAGAATCATAGAACTGTACTGCATGGATACATGTTCTTAGGCCCACATTGACCATGCTGACCAAGTTGCATAGTCCTATTTGCCTGAATTTGGCGCATAACTCTCTAAACCTTTCCATATATCTGTCCAAATGTCTTTTAAAAGTCATAATTAGATTTGCTTCTGTAGATTTTTCTGGAATTTCATTCCAGTTCCAACTACACTCTGAGTCGAGAAGTTGCCTGAGGTCTCTCTTAAATCTCTGCCCTCTCACTTTAAGCCAATGCCTCTAGTTTTAGAATCCTTTACCCTGGAGAAAAGACAGTATTCACTTTATCCATGCCCCTCATGATCTTGTACACCTTAATAAGTTTACTCCTCGGTCACCCATGCTCCAAAGTTAAAAGTCCCAGCCTATCTAACCTTTCCATATAATTCAAGTCTTCATGTCCAGGTAACATCTTAGTGAATCTCTTTAGCACCATTTGCAACTTAATGACATTGTTCCTATTATTGGGTGAGCAAAACTACGCACAGTACCTAAAGGGAGGCCTCGTCAAAGTCTTGTAGTGCCGCATCATGAAATCCCAACTTTTGCACTCAATATTCTTCCCAATGAAGGCAAGCACAACAAACGCCTTCGTCCCCACACTGTCCACCTGATTCACCATTTTTAGGTAACCATGCGCCATCAGATCATTCAGTTCTACACATTTTTCAGGGTTCTACCATTTACCGTGTAAGTTCTGCACTAGTTTGACATACCAAAGTGCAACACCTCACATTTGTCAGAGTTAAATTCTATTTGCCATTCCCATCTTCCCAAACTTGATATCTTTCCTCACTGTCTACAATGCTACTAATTACTAACTGCATTGTACTGTTAACTACATTATCATCCATATCGTTAATGTATATAACAAACAGCAATGGACCCAGTTTTGACCCATGTGGCACACCACTGGTCAGGGGCCTCCGATCAGAAAAGCCCTTATCAATTCTCTCCGTGACCTTTTCAAAAATCTCCATCAGATTTGTGAAATACGACTTACCATGCACAAAGCCATGCTGCCTATTCCTAATCAGTCCATACTTATCCAAATGCTGGTAGATCATAAACTGAACTGGAAGCTAAAACATTGTATCAATTATCCAAAACTTTGCTGAAATCTACGCAAGGTTCTGTTTTTCCATAATATCTATCGTATTTCAGGGCAATGAAAATCAGTTATGGACTTTAAATAAAAATGTGTCCACAGATGTGATTGTATTCTGAAAGCATATCCTTAATAATAACTATTCGATGTGAAGCTAATCTAAACAGCTGTCAAAATGCACCACACTGTTTTATATGCATGATATCATCTGGATGTAAATGATATTTAGTTTTGCTTATTTCCCTCCTCAAAAGCAAATTTAAAGAGGCATTCTAATCCATGAACGAGATGTCTCATTCATTGTCGTGATTAGGCCACAATACCACAGGCATAATACTCATTTCTGTGGTGATCTCCGTGTGATACTGTGAGGCTTGTCAAATAATGATCTGGTTGTCTTTTTGATGGAAGTACACTAATCTCCGAGTTTCAGATTAAAACTTGGCCTTTGGAATTGGCTGATAGCCAATTTAATGCCAATGTTAATCCCTCCATGAAACCAAGGGTACTGAAAATATGAAGCCATTAGACTTATTTCTAAACAAAAACAGATTGAAAAGCTGGAGCAGCTTAAATAGTTTAAAAATACTTAGTGTTATAAGGAAAAGAGAAAAATAGAGATTTAGGGATTGCAATGCTCATTTAACTTGGTACCACTGCTTCTGTTTTAAGCAACAGGTCAATTTGTACTAGCTGTTTATTTACAAGATCACTGGGTGCACTCAAGACTTACCCAAAGTACTGGAATTAACATTTAAAAGTTTGCAACAAGCCAGATAAGGAATGGTGACCAAAGGTTTGGTCAAAGTGCTCAAGAGTCAATAAGGGGCGACACAGGGGGGCAATTGGTAGAGCGGCTGCCTCACAGTGCCAGAGACTCGGTTTCAGGCCTGACCTCATGTGCTGCCTGTCTGGAGTTTGCACGTTCATCCTGTGACCGCGTGAGTTTCCTTTGGGTTTCCTTTGGTTTCCTCCCGCATTTCAAAGATGTGTGGGTTTGTAGGTTACTTGGCCTCTCCAAATTGCCCCTTAGTGGATGAGAAATAGGATAACAGAATTGGTGTGGACTCGGTGGGCCAAAGGCCTGTTTCCATGCTGTATCTCTTAAACTAAAACTCATGCCGGAGGTGACAAAGTGGAAAAGTGAAAGTTAAGGTAGGCAATGCTAGAAGCTTCAGGTTGCAACAACCCATAGCGCAACTGCCAAATGTGTTGTGAGTAAAATCAAGAATGCTGGAAAACCTCAGAGGTTAAGAGGTTGGAGAAACTCAGAGAACATTTCCGTTCATTAACATTCTATTATAACAAAACTATTAAGATTTCTGTTTAACTACAAGAATATTAATTAACATGTTTTACCATATAATACATATCATCATTCATTGGAAACTTCAAGTCATATAATAGTCTATATCTGACATATTGTCATATGTCCCAAAACAGAACAATTAAATTCTTAGTTGCAGCAGCACAACAGTATGTAACATAGCACTCTGTCGATGCCGTAACAAACAACAAAAAGTTCAATAAATTTGGAAAAAAGCAATATTGTGCAAAAGCAAAAATAAAGCCCGAAGTTCCTAGTGCAATTAAGGCAGTTCATAGTTCACAGTTTAGTTGGAGTTTGTAATGCTCAAAAGCCTGTTGGTTATTGGGAAGAAGCTGTTCCTGAACGGGATGTAACAATTTTAATCAAATAGTGCTGTGCTTTAAAATATGTTGCAATTGGAGTTTGATGTTTTTCTGAAGAAACTATGAAACTATGGCGAGTCCGAAACTTGTTGGTTGTAAGAGGAGTTTATTGCAGCCGCAATATTCGGATACAGAGTTAAACAACAAGGTAAAGGACAACCAATACAAACTTACTGTCTTCCTTGAAGACTTCGCCGAACGGACTCAATCGGGCGCCAAACGCGCACATGACATCGCTGGCCAATCAGCGATGTCGCTCTCTGGACCAATCCCTATGGTCGCGTTCCCACATGACCTCGCTGGCCAATCCGAGGGTTCGACGACCTGGACCATTCTCTATGGTCGCTACATGACCCCCCCCAGAACCCGAGGTGCGGAACCTAGCAGGGAGCCGGATTTCGCGACCATAACGAGTACGGAGAGGGACAGCCTGAACCACAGGAGCCGGAGGTTCCGGACTTGGCGGAACAGCCGGAACGAGAGGTTCTGGAGGAACTACCGGAACGGGGGGTCCTGGAGGGACTGCCGGAACGGGGGGTCCTGGAGGAACTGTCGGAACGGGGGGTCCCGTACTGAGCGGAACTAACGGAGGTCGGCCTCTCCTAGGGGTTTGACCGACCAGGACTGGTTGATCCGGGTCCAAATGGGCAGGTTTGAGCCGGGACACCGAGACGAGCTCACTCTTGCCGCACATGTCTAAGGTGAAGGTAGCCGTTCCCTTACGCAAAACCCGGAACGGCCCTTGATAGACCCTCTGCAACGGGGCGCGATGGGCATCTTTACGCAGAAAAACAAACTCACAGTCCTTCAGGGAAGACGGTTCATGTACCATGGGACACCCATGACGTGAAGTCGGAACTGGAGCCAGGGAGCCCACCCGTTCCCGGAGAGATGCTAACACTGATGGGACTGTAGGCAGCAGGTCTGAAGGGTCCGGAAACAGATCTCCGGGTACTCGAAGTGTCGAGCCATATACTAGCTCTGCAGACGACGCACCGAGATCTGGCTTAGGAGCAGTCCGGATGCCCAAAAGAACCCAAGGGAGTTGGTCTACCCAGTCCGGGCCTTCAAGCCTTGCACTGAGGGACGCCTTAAGTTGGCGGTGGAACCTTTCTACGAGTCCATTTGCTTGGGGGTGATATGCAGTCGTGGGTTGTAACTTGGACCCGTACAGTTCTGCCAGCGCGGCCCAGAGGGACGAAGTGAACTGTGGCCCTCTGTCAGTGGTAATAACTGCCGGGACCCCGAAACGAGCTACCCAATGAAGGGCCAAAGTCCTAGCACAAGACGCTGACGAAATATCAAACAATGGGAAAGCCTCTGGCCACCGGGTGAACCGATCCACCACCGTGAGGAGGTGGGTGTAGCCCCGGGAGGAAGGCAAAGGCCCGACCAAATCCACGTGGATGTGGAAAAAACGAACAGCCGGGACCTCGAAATCCTGTACGGGGGGCTGGACGTGGCGCTGGACTTTAGCGGTCTGACAGGGCACGCAGGAACGTGCCCACCCCGCTACCTGTTTCCGCAGGCCATGCCAGACAAACCTCGCTGCTACCAAGGCAGAGGTGGAGCGGATGGACGGGTGCGCCAGCCCATGAAAGGCATCGAAAACCCGGCGCTGAAGGGAGGGCGGTACTACCGGCCTGGGACGGGGAAGAGAAACATCGCACCAGACTTTCGTGCCCTCCGACCCACAAGCTACCTGGGCCATCTTCAATCCCGAAGTGGTGGACCGGTAAGCCGAAACGGTATCCGCTAGGAGCTGTGCCTCCGCAAGCTCCTTGGGATCCACTTCGCAGTCCACCGCCGAAATAGGGGGAAAAGCAGGTCTAGACAGGGCGTCAGCAACGGCATTAAGCTTACCCGCGACATGACGGACATCGGTGGTAAATTCGGAGATAGCGGTCAGGTGCCGCTGCTGGCGGGCCGACCATGGGTCAGACAATTTCAAAAAAGCAAATGTTAATGGCTTGTGGTCCGTAAATGCCACAAATGGGCGGCCCTCGAGGAAGTACCTGAAATGACGAACAGCTAAATAGAGAGCCAGAAGCTCTCGGTCAAATGCGCTATACTTCAGCTCGGCCGAATTTAGTTGCCGGCTGAAAAACGCTAAAGGCTGCCAACGGCCACCGACCTGCTGCTTCAGAACCCCGCCCACCGCCACGTCAGAGGCGTCAACCGTCAGGGCCGTGGGGGCGGAGGGGCTCGGATGGACCAACATGGTGGCGTCTGCCAAAGCTGCCTTAGCTGCTGTAAAAGCCGACTCAGCGGTCGGGGACCACAACAACTCTACCGGATTCCCTGCAAGGCATTGGAAGAGTGGGCGCATGACTCGCGCAGCTGCCGGAACGAACCTATGGTAGAAATTAACCATGCCTACGAACTCCTGTAGCCCTTTTACTGTGGTGGGCCTAGGAAATGCCCGGATAGCCTCCACCTTTTCGGGCAAAGGGGAGGCGCCGGCAGGGGTAATTCTGTGCCCTAGAAAATCAAGAGCAGGAAGGCCGAATTGACATTTGGAGGGTTGGATTATGAGCCCGTGGTCTTGGAGCCGCTGGAACACGGTCCGCAAATGGGCCTGGTGTTCCTGCACGGAGGGGCTGGCTACCAGGATGTCGTCTAAATAAATAAACAAAAACGGTAAACCCCGGCCCATGCGGTCCATCAGTCGCTGCAAAGCCTGTGCCGCGTTCTTTAAACCGAAAGGCATACGCAACCATTCAAACAACCCGAACGGAGTAATTGTTGCAGTTTTCTGTATGTCCTCCGGTTGCACCGGAATCTGATGGTATCCTCACACCAAATCGATTTTGGAAAACACCACCGCTCCTTCCAGCCCAGATGAAAAATCCTGTAGGTGCGGTATGGGGTAGCGATCAGCCGTGGTGACAGCATTGAGACGCCGATAATCGCCACATGGTCTCCACCCCCCAAATGCTTTGGAGACCATGTGTAACGGCGAGGCCCACGGGCTGTCAGACTGACGGACAATTCCCATTTCCTCCATTTTCCTGAACTCCGCCCTTGCCACCACCAGTTTGTCTGGCGGTAGTCTCCTGGCCCGAGCAAAAACGGGAGGGCCTTCGGTGCGGATGTGATGGACCACACCGTGCTTAGCCGAAGGCGTGTCAAAACGTTGGACGAGCAACTCCGGAAACTCTGCCAGAATCGCAGCATACGAGTCGGGGGCCGCGACGATGGCCTGGACAGTAGGGCTGGGTGAGGAGGCGATTGTCGGAGCGACGTACTCATCTTCGGCGGAGGGTCGGAGGTCGTTACCGCGGACATCAGGAACCAGTGAAAAAGCCCAGAGAAAATCTGCGCCCAGGATCGCTTGTTTGACGTCGGCTATGATGAATGGCCATTCGTACGTGCGGAGGCCTAACACAAGGGACATCTTCCGTGTACCGAAAGTGCGAATTGGGCTGCCATTAACCGCGATGAGGGTGGGACCTGTCTTACCCGATCTGGTTTCGAGGTCGGTCGGCGGCACTATGCTGACGATGGCTCCCGTGTCTACCAAAAATTCTGTGTCCGTGAATCGATCATGGACATAGAGGCGCCGGTTCTGGCCAATCGTAACTGCCCCTATGTACGATCGGCCGAGGCATTTCCCGCGAAGGTACAAGGCAAACGACAGTTGCGGGATTCGTTACCCCATCGTAGGTGATAATAGCACCAGCCGCGCTTGTGCGGATCTTTTTGGCGGGCTTTCTGAGAATTGGCGGGAGACATGGCGCCATCTTGCCGTCGCTGTGGCGTGGTCACTGATGTCGAGACTTTGTTGATCGAACCACTCGCCTTGTTTTTTGCCGCTATGAGCGCGTCCGCTTTCGCTGCATATGCTTCGGGGTCCTTAAAAGAACAATCCGTGAGCAGCAGTCGGACATCCTCGGGAAGTTTCTCGCGGAATGCCTGCTCGAACATAGGGCAATCCGTATGCTCACCGGCTAGCATCATCATTTCGGCCATGAGGACGGAAGGCAGTTGGTCTCCAAGATCCGGTAGGTGCAGAAGTTTTGCCGCACCACCATGCTTATTAAACCCGAAGGTTCGCAGTAATACTTTCTTCATGGCCTCGTACTTGTTTTCCGCAGGTGGATTCACGATGAACCACATCACGCGCTTGGTTGTGTCCGGCGATAGAGCGCTGACGAGGTAGAAGTACTTCGTGGATTCGTCCGACACCTTCTTTATATGAAATTGAGCCTCGGCGTGGATAAACCAAGCTTGCGGTGCGTGCGTCCAAAACAACGGTAGATGAACGCCTGCCGCGCTTGACTCCGGTGTGCCCTGCTCGGTCATCGTCAACGAGGCGTCGGGTTCCTGCTCAGTCGGTGATCGTCCAGATCACGTCAGGGTCACCAATATGGCGAGTCCGAAACTTGTTGGTTGTAAGAGGAGTTTATTGCAGCCGCAATATTCGGATACAGAGTTAAACAACAAGGTAAAGGACAACCAATACAAACTTACTGTCTTCCTTGAAGACTTCGCCGAACGGACTCAATCGGGCGCCAAACACGCACATGACATCGCTGGCCAATCAGCGATGTCGCTCTCTGGACCAATCCCTATGGTCGCGTTCCCACGTGACCTCGCTGGCCAATCCGAGGGTTCGACGACCTGGACCATTCTCTATGGTCGCTACAAAACTATGGTTGATCAGCAAGAATCACAAACCACAACCTGGTACTTCCAGCCACAACCAGTGGCAGTGCATGTCAGATGTCCACGTATAGGATACACAACAAGCACGAAAAGCTAATTTTGAATGTTACCAGATAAAATCAGATCGCTTTCCTCTAATTCTTAAGGAAAAAGGGTAGCTCGCAAGAAATATTTTTTGTTGTTGCGCTGTGCAACTGCTTTTTAAAGGGCCATTCATCCTGTTGACAGTCGTTTCCATGGTAAGTTGTAAAGGCTGTCCGATGTCTTGCGATGTTATTGCAAGATGATGTTAGGACTTTGGGTATGGTACCCTTCCGTGTTGCCAGTTACCACCTTTCTACCACCTTTTACATAAAAGATTATTAAGGGGTTGAACACGTTAGAGGCAGGAAACATGTTCCCAATGTTGGGGGAGTCCAGAACCAGGGGCCACAGTTTAAGAATAAGGGGTAGGCCATTTAGAACGGAGATGAGGAAAAACTTTTTCAGTCAGAGAGTTGTAAATCTGTGGAATTCACTGCCTCAGAAGGCAGTGGAGGCCAATTCTCCGAATGCATTCAAGACAGAGCTAGATAGAGCTCTTAAGGATAGTGGAGTCAGGGGGTATGGGGAGAAGGCAGAAACGGGGTACTGATTGAGAATGATCAGCCATGATCACATTGAATGGTGGTGCTGGCTCGAAGGGCCGAATGGCCTACTCCTGCACCTATTGTCTATTGTCTTTTTGTGATACCTTTCTGCTCTGGGTGCTTCTGTGGAAGTCTTATTAGATTTACTTTATGAGCTGGAGGCATGAATGCAAGACGAAAGTGCCCAGAAACCCCAGGATGCAGAGGAAGAGCTGATATTTATATTTGCAACCACCAAGAGTTTCAGGGCAGTCTGTGTTTTTAAATTTCTATCACTAATTCTCCAAAGTGTTGTGTAACTGGAGGCTGGGATTTTCTAAATCAGTACACATTTGTTCTCAGATGGCATCTCTGTGCTCTTGCAGTACATCAGTTAGCACACAGGTGGCAATAATCTGCTCCCTAATGACAGCACTCTGCTCTTGCAGTGCCACAGTCTGCTTCCATGATTCTGAATTACTTGTGACATTATTCACACATCCAGATGGAATCATTGCTGGAGGTGATCGCAATAACCACCTACAGCCACTTACTGTTCATCTTCTGTGAGCCATCCTTTAAGTCTACCTCACTTACCAAGATGGTGTAATCAAAATCAGTAAAATGAGGTTAGATCTAGGGTGGGGGTCATTGTAGAGAGAGCCATACACCTTCTCCTAAAGGGATGCCATATTAGTATTTAAAATGACACTTCCAGCAGTTATGTAACTGAATGATAAGTGCCTAGAGTTTGATGGCAATTAGCACAGGAAAGGATCAGCAGAGGCATGATGACAAGAAAGCATGCGTATTTAAAAAAGGCTGGAGATTTTCTCCAAGATCCTGATTGAAAACCATGCCTGAGATGTCCTGGTAAGAGCAGGCACGAGTTAACCACATGAAACATTCTTATTCAGAAAACAATCTAATTTCTTGTTCTTTCATTGATTCTTTGACATATTGTTCATATTACTTCATATCCAGCTGAACTCATGCTCCTTGCTTCTGTTTGGTAGCTGAGTGAAATTAACTGTGCAACTACAAAACCGGAGGGACATGGGCATGTGCAGTCAACTCATGATCTCAGCATATTGCCAATATTCATGGTGGAAATTATTGCACTATATCTTTCAAATTCTTTTCGACTTGTCCTTTCACTGTTTAACTTCCCTCTACTTACATATCCTGCAAGTGTCATAAACTTAGACTTTTTCACTTACTTTGAGGCTATTAAGCTACCTCTGTATTTACACCCAAATCCCCTGCACTCCGCCTGTTAATGCTTTAATTACAGAATTGCTGTCATTACATTCCCCTCTGAACAAATAATCCTTCTTTGTCAAGTCTATTACAAACCATTATCACACTTGCATTCTCATAACAGCCCTAACTAAAGTTTTCTTTTAATTTATGAGACAGATAGACTCCAGTTGCTAGAATCTGAAGCAACAAATAATCTGCTGGAGGAACTCAGTGGGTCAGGCAGCATCCGTGGAGGGAAATGGAGAGGATATTTCAGGTCAGGACCTTTCATTTGGATTGAAATCGTAGAGGGGAGATAGCCAGCATCAAGAGGTAATGGGGAAGGGCTGGCAAGAACTGTGAATGATAGACAACCAGCTATCACCTTCCAGCTCTATCACTATTCCCACCCTTCCCTACATGTCCGTCTGCCAAGCAATCCTTCATCACAGATACATTTAGCAAATGCAAGCTCTACTCCACCCCTCCTTCGCCATTTTATACCAGCTATCTTCCTTCTAGTCTCTCAGTCCAGACCCCAAACCACATCTGTCTATTTCCATCTGCAGATGCTGCCTGACCTGCTGAGTTCTTCCAACAGATTGTGTGTTGTATTTCATCTCTAAGTCAGGGTCCTGTGCTCAATTCCCACTCCAGAGATTTGAGCACAAGATCCAAGCAAAGTGTCCATTGCAGTACTGAGTGTTGGAGCTTTTGGATTCGTCATTAAAAAATGATGCTATCTCTTCAGTCTGCTAAGTGTAAAAGGTCTAATGTCACTATTTCAAAGAAGAAGAATGTCTTAGTATTCCTATGAATAGTTATTCCTCACTGAACATAATTCCTGTTTAAAAATGGATTTTCACACTGATTGATGGACTAGGAGTCATGCAAAATAATAAGTCCCATGTTACAGCAGCAATTTCATTTCCAAAGTACTTTATCATCTGTAATAAACTTTGAGGGTTTTTGCTGAAAAATGCTTTAATATGTTATTGTCTTCCAAATCTGTACACATCTTTCTCACAGCTCCCTTTCTTGACCCAGTACACGCCCGTGATGTAATATTGCTGAACATCCTCAGGGTCCTCTTTACAGTCATTGTGACAGTTGACTCAAAACATTTGTTTTTCATTGCCTTTCTATCTATGTCCAGCATGATGGAGTTTTTCTTGCTTGGCTCTCCCATGCTTACCCATTTAATTGTAGTCACACGGAACGTAGAACAGTACAGCACAGGAACAGGCGCTTTGGTCCACAGTGTCCATGCTGAACCTGTTGCCAAGTTAAACTAATCTCCTCTGCCTGCACATAATCCATATCCCTCCATTCCCTGCATATCTATTTGCCTACCCAAAAGCCTCTAAAATGCCACTATCGTATCTGCCCCCAACACCATCCTTGACAGCGCATCCCAGACCTACATTAAAAAATTATCTTCACACTAATCTCAATCTAATCTATCTTCACACTAAAGTGGATGGTATTGTAGATAATGCAGATGGTTGTCAAAAATTGCAGCACGTTCTTGATCAGTTGGGCTGAGGAATGGTCGATGGAATTTAATACAGAGAAATGTGAGGTATTGCATTTTAAAAAGTCTAACAAGGGCAGGACCTACACAGTGAATAATAGGGTTAGGGGAGTATTGTAGAATAGAGGAATCAAGGAGTGCAGGTACATAGCTCCTTAAAAGTGGCGTCACAGATAGGTAAGGATGTTAAAAAGGCTTTCGGCACATTGTCCTTTATCTGTCACTGTTGTAGTTGGGAGGTCATGTCACAGTTATACAAGATGTTACCGAGGCCACATTTAGAGTATTGTGTTCAGTTTTGGTCACCATGTTATAGGAAAGATATTGTCAAGCTGGAAAGGGTAAGAGAAGATTTACGAGGATGTTGCCAGGACTCAAGGGCTTGAGCTATAGGGAAAGGTTGTGCAGGCTGAGACTTCATTCCTTGGAGTGCAGGAGGATGAGGGGTGATCTTATAGAGAGCAATAGATTGGGTAAACACACAGAGTCATTTGCTCAGAGCAGGGGAATCAAGAACCAGAGGACAAAGTCAAAACTGCTCCACCAAATGAAAATCTGCTCAAAGATCGTTGGTCAACTCCTTGAGAATCTCTATGAATCAGCTAACGCAATAATATGCTAAGGTTGGCCAACAACATTGTCTCTGACTCCGACCATGTCCTGAACAGTGAATATGAATTGTTACCATCAAATCGGAGGTACAAGGTACCAAGATTTAATAAGGTTAGACTGAAGCATTCTTTTGTGCACCAGTCAATCCTGAAATTAAACATAGAACTTAATCCCAGATCAAATGTACGTTGAAGGGCCTTGAATGTGTCGTCATTTGTGATTGTAATGTTATGGTGAATATATGTGTCCTCGTTTCTTGTCTTACATTCTTTGTCTTTGTTGATGTTGCAAATGGAGCTGCTGAGATGCAAGAAAAAGTTTAGACTTGATCTGACAAAGTATTATCGTATGGTAAAGTGTGGTGGGAAAGATTTAATAGAGGGGTAACTTTTTTTTTACACAGTGTATGGAACGAGCTGCCGAAGGAAGTAGTTGAGGCAGGGACTATCACAACATTTAAGAAACATTTGGACAGATATGAAGATAGGATAGGTTTAGAGGGATATGGACCAAACATAGGCAGGTGGGACTAGTGTAGATGAGGCATGTTGGTCAGTGTGAGTTGGGCCAAGGAGCCTGTTTCCACGCCGTATGACTCTGACATCTCCTTTAAACGTTGCTCCTCTCACTGTAAAGCTGTGCCCTCTAGTCTTTGACCATTCCACCTTTGGAAAAAGGATCTGACTGTCTACCCTAATCAGAGTATCTTCAGAAAATTGTAATAAAATGAACTGCAGATACTGGTTTGCACCAAAGATAGACACAAAATGCTGGAGGAACTCAGCTAGTCAGGCAGCATATCTTGAGAAAAGGAATGGTGAAGCTTTGGGTTGAGACCCTTCTTCAGACTCCAGCATTTTGTGTCTATCTTCGTGGGTAACCAGCGCATCAGCAGAAAATGGATAGGTGGCATCATCTATCCATTTTCTCCAGAGATGCTGCCTGACCTGCTGGGTTTCTCCAGCATTTTGTGCCTATCTTCAAAGAGAGATTTTCTGTGTATGATTATGACCCACTGCTGTCGCCTACCACCTCCCCCTCCATTTGCTGCATCTTGGCAATATCATCAGCTGAAATATATCAAGTATGCATACATTGTCGAAATACAAACCTGTCTTTATATCACGTCTTTGACTTGTGCTTGTACATGGTTCTATAATTGTGTTTCACACGAATGAGGGCTCTGGATTAACACTCTCCTTTCCACTTTTATCCTACAACATGAAGCAAAGAATACCTTAAGTAGCAGAGCAAGGGAGTTATTTGCCTTGTCCTGGCCATGAAATACAACATTTATTATTGACAAGTGTATAGAGATAACAAAGTTTTTCACTGAATCTTGGTACACGTGACAATAATAAACTGGCCCTCTGTCAACATCCCTATTTATGGAGTCTTTTGCCAACAATTTGGCTGCTCCATTCTTCCAAGAATAAGGCAGCCGACTTATCACAAAGGTGTTTTGTTGGTATTTTGTTGGCTGGGAAACACGTTGAAATTCTTGAGAAGAACAAGACAGTCACTGTTTAATAGCAAATCTTTCTTTCCCCTTTCAAATGCTCATTTGTCTCTGTCTGCAGCTGAAGTCTGAGTCTGTCAAGGCCTTTCTCAAAAGAAAAGCTATTGACACAAAAGAACAATCTCTTGCCCTTTATTGCACCACATCTAAAATGTTGGATTTTTCGTTGGTAACTGGACTGATTACAATATTTAAGGTACATCCTAATCAGATACTAAACATTTTCAGCATGATGCCCCTAACACTCTTTACTGATTTAATTAAACAGTTCAATGCTTTAACTTTCTGCGTGGACGATGCTTTTTAATGACTGGACAAGTAGGAGTTAAGCTGTTAACTTTTCCAGACCTTTCTGAGCATTTCCTCCAGCAATTTCTACATAATTTATTGATGAAATATGTTGACTCCAGGTATGTGAAGCAAAGCCAATTATGTGGAAGAAAACAAAATTACATTAAAAAAAAATTCTATAGTAAACTCCTCCAAATATCTCCCTGCCTCTAAATACCCTTTTTTTAAAAAACCTGGTCTTTGCTCTTTACTCGTATTAAAACGGCTTTACTTTACGCCTCTCTCATGTCCATTGGAATAACATTTAAGTCCTAAATAAATGATAGCTAATATTGGAGCTATGTGGAGGAGAACAAAATGTTCTAGTGTCATGGTATGGAAATGAGGTTTAAAATAATTCAACAAAGTGTTAATATATAGAATTAGCCCCCAATTTTACATTCAATGAGATCGGCATTTCAAATGCAATTTCGACCAGGAGCTGAGCAGAGGCCAAACAGTTTTCAGGAAGGAAATTTGTTTGCCAGATAATTTCTTGCATCCTGGCAAAATTCCAAATAAGTTCAGTGCTAAGATCCTTTCCCGTTTTCTTGCTTATGGAATGGTACATGAAAAGGAATGAACTAATGGGGAAAGAGTTGAAAGAAGTTACAGTTACTGAAATGAATGTTAAGAAATAACTAAAAAATCATAAATTATTCTTTCATATACGCAATAAGCACAAAAAAACATTCAATAAGCTCTTTTCAGACCTTATTGAATGTTTTCACAATTTTTTCATGTGTCTTTTTTGGTTCTTTGATGTGTATATGCGTGTTCATGTTTGTTAAAGATGTCAGACAACTCAGCCCCACCCTTGACAATTCTGCCCTCAAACCCCTGCTGCTATTTCCTTATTTCCCAGGCTTTATGTACCTTTTTTTGACAAGCCTTTTGGACATTAAAACCTGACTTTACCTTTTGTCTCTCTAATGCCTCCTGGAATAATGTTTATGGTCCTAAATAAATGTGAGCTATTGTCAAATCTCTGTTCTGAAGAACTCTGAGGTGCCAACAATTCCAGAAACTCCCTGACTTGTTCTCCGTTCCCCTTCCTGTCAGGTGGCACGGCTGAGATGGAAGCTTTAGTTCAAATATTTGATTGATGGGACTTGGCACCTCTGAATGAAATAATTATTCATAGCAATAGAAACTATGGTGCCCGTACAAGGCAAGGTTTGTTCTACAACAAAAAGTATGGGGATTTTATCAGAACAGATGGTTGACTGAATCCAGAGAAATGATCCAATTCTCTAATAAGTTGACAAAAGCAAAGTATAAAAAAGACATCGCAATGAATACTTCTGCATAAAAAAGGACAACACCAATGAGTGTATTGTCGGTGGAGTATCCACAGTAATGCACTGTACAGTCCACAGTAATGAAGCAAAGGCCAAATGCTATTCAGTTCCTGATACCTGCAGTTGGTAGAGAGAGAGGCTACTATAAATTAGGAACATCTGTCTTTAATTCAAAAGAAAAAAAATACATTAATGTTATTAGAGAGCAAAGATTAATATATTTACATATTTTGTTTAAAATTCAAACAGGGAAAAATGATTTGCATTCTTTTATATTAGAAATTCTCTTGAAAATCAGTATTTATCTTCATTGCCAACAAGGCCTTTTGAATAGCAATTCATGGGACAGAAACTCATGGGATCTTAAACAGGATGCTCCACTTGCTCCACCGTTATGTGTGACTGCTATAGATTAGCAGTAACAATGACATGGACAAAGAAAAACAATTCACAGGAAGGCACATAAGTACTCCTCCTTCTATAAAGGTATAACAAGCAAGATTGATGTAAAATGCACAGTTGGGCATTTCTGGTGGAAAGTTTCCTTTGATAGTAGATCACATTGCAAATTCAAACATGGATACTATTTAACAAAATCTTGCATAGCTTTGAGACCATTCCACCATTAATCTAAATCAATGCAAGATTCTGCACCAGTTGACCAATGCTCTTTTGACAATATGCAGCAGTAGTTTTGTATTGATTTTTTCTCTCCATGTCGTATTTTAAAATGCCCATGTACAAGATTTAATCACAGTTAAATTTAATTTTTGAAAAATATTACCAATAGAGAGAAGCACATGGGATGCACAGCGGATTGGTCATTTGGATTGTGAGTTGGGTTCAAATCAAACCACGTTGGATTACATAGAAACATAAAAAAATAGGTGCAAGAGTAGGCCATTTGGCCCTTCGAGCCAGCTCTGCCATTCAACCTGATCATGGCTGATCATCCAAAATCAGTACCCTGTTCCAGCTTTCTCCCCATGACCCTTGATTCCATTAGCCCTAAGAGCCATATCTAACTCTCTCTTGAATACATCCAGTGAACTGGCCTCGACCGCCTTCTGTGGCAGAGACTTCCACAGATTCACAACTCACAGGGTGAAAAGGTTTTTCCTCATCTCAGTCCTCAATGGCCTAACCCTAAATCTTAAACTGCGACCCCTGGTTCTGGACTCCCCCAACATCGGGAACATTTTCCCTGCATCTAGCTTGTCCAATCCTTTAAGAATTTCATAATTAGAATATCTAATCATGGACACTGTGTGATTCCATTATCACTGTAGTTTAGAATTGTAATTTGACTTCCCCTCTATCTTCTATCATTGTGGTTAACGCTAATTGAAGATAATTAGCTTTGTTTTAATTAGGCCTCATTAGGAAATCAATAATTCAATATTTTCATTCTAAATTCCTTGTGATTAAAACCCGAATGAAATGTGTATCTTTTTTTTTAGCAATTTACCAAGTGGAAGGTTAGCCAAATGTTTGTATCCCCTTTTTTAATTCTTTTTTCTGCCTCAGCTGCAGATGAAACTATTTGTTAAACCACACTGCAGACATAAGTGACTATAAATCACAAACCAGACTCTAGGAATTTGAAATAAATCTGGATTTCATTTCTTGTGAATGCCTTAATTTCCCAAAGTTCCAATTCAGGTGTCAAAGCTGTCAGCATTCAAAATAATGAAAGAGTCATTATTATGGAATTGCTCACTTTTATCTCTGGCTTTTAGTGGAATTTTAAATGCAATCATTTTGTATGCACTATGGCCGAGAAATTCTTTGGCACCTGATTAGGTGCATTTAACATTAGGTGTGTTGCAGGCAAACACATTACTTGTGTAAGATTCTGCAAATGGAAAATTCTATTGCACACAAGGCCCAAGGCAATGTGTGCAACATAACATGACATGTGATTAATACATTAAAAGTTATAATGCTGAGCAAGTGGAGGTCATGGGTGCAGTTCACAGATCACAAAGAGTGAAAGCCCAGTCCTAGTTGAGAAGGGATATCATCAAGCCATCAGTATGGATGGCGGGTCAAAGCTGTGACCAGTGTTAAGATTTGGGTTAGATCTTGATTGTTGGGGAGAAAGAGTCTGAAGTAGAGCACTCATGAGGGGGAAGGTGTTTAACCAAAGAGGGCCAGGCTGAAACTGGTTTGCAATGCTGAATTCACGAGCTGGGTGGCACTCTGTTTCCCTTTATGTTTTGACCAAAGAGACCATACATTTGCTGTGAAGATCTATGTCTATGCGAATGGTTTGCATAATCTGCTGGCCATGAAGCATATTGGATGCTGCTTATTGGAACATGCATTTAGGCATGTCTGTACATCAACATTTTAATGCGGTAAGGATTCAGAAGGAAATGAATGAATTTTGAGATAAACGTAATAAATTCAAATCTTGGTTTGTGATTAATTTTCCAATCAATTCCATTGTGCCCATAAATACTGCACAATATGATAGAATTTCCAGGCCAATATGTTTGTTTCTTTTGGTGAATTTCTAGTTAAGCAGATGTATTATTATATTGAGGTGGATTTGCTCTGGACATATGAATATGGAAGCAGTACACCAACCACCATTTTGGTCAAGGGCTCATTGCTGCAAACTTCAATAGCATGACAGAACAGGCACTGTACATTTGCACAACTGTTGTTTAAACCCCGGGACAACTGGAGGATGTGGGGGAAATGAGTGAATTCAATGAGGCATTCATATACCAAGGCTGAATTCAGGGTGCTGAGGATAGAAAGGGCTGGCATTCTGGAGTAACACCAACAGCAATCTAATTTTAAAGCCACAATGTTAGTAACATTGTATACATAGCAAGAAGACTTGCTCTGAATGTAACTTGTATAAAATTCCAGACATTTAAAAATAAAAGCAGGCTTATAATTTTGTTAGAGGTAGTGAGTAATGTAAGATATTCTGTTGAGAGTTAAGGTGTCAATTTCCCCAGCATTATCCTCTTGGGGATCTAAAGCAAAGGAAAATCAAACGAGGCTCACCTTCTTAAAATACTGGGTTTATCCAGTTTGAAATGTAAATGGTCTTAGATGCAAGTTTTGTTACTAACCTGACATGGTACACCAGTCATTATGCAAGTGAAAGAAATGTATCTTCCAATATTTATTGCAAGTCATGAGACCAGACTCTCGTCCTGTTATAGGAAACCATGTAAGGCTTCCAAAAAAAAATCTGTAAGAATGATGATACAGAACTGCAACGTCTCACTGTAAATCTTTGCAGTTTAAAACACAGCTCTGTTTAAATGAAATAAAATGTTTACTTACTTCCAGCTGCACAGAAGAGAATAAGCAGACAGTGTGAGCGTTATTTGTTTTACATGTGGTATATCATATTGTCAAGTAACCTAAATTATTTGCTGTTTATGACAATCATTTATGGAGTTCTAAACTTAACTAGATTCAACCATGGCAGTTTTCAACAAAATGCAAAAACCAAGCAACCTCAGTAGTTTCAGCCATTTCAATCAAGTGGTGCTTCCTTTTCACAAAAGGAGCCAAAATCTAGATATATGACTATTTGGTCCATTTTAATTTGTCTGAAAATCCAGTACTTCCCACATTAGTCTATCCAATTGTTTCCAAACTGATCCCAGTCTTGCCTCCATTTACTTTGCATATAGTCAATTACATGGGAAAACATAGTCTGGATAAAGGACTTGGCAATTATCTGTCTTTATGTTACTTTTTAATGATTCCAATCTGCATTTTCTTGGCCTAATTTCCCCATTTAATTTAAAGTAGTTAAATTACATTTAACCTCTCCTAACAAAAGGCATAGAAAGTTTTCTTCCTGAAAAAAATGTCTCAGAAACCTTTTTCAGTTGTTAGATCCCAGACACGCGATGCAATGTAACATTGGAAATATTGGATCAGTTATAGTTATGTACACGACCAGAGCTTTTGTTGATTCAGTTGATTTCCACTGAAATAAAAATCAAAATTGGAGGTAAACACAATCCCAGGAGCATTTTATACCTGTTAAAATGAAACTACACCACGAGGCATCCATGAACCACTTTATTGCTGCTCTGCACATAAATGTGAATCATCCAAATAATAGAGAGGAAGTATTCATTTACAATGTTAATTGCATCATGCTGGCTCTTAACTTAAGGCTATTTTATCTTTTCTAGAGCTCTCATCTCTTTTTTGATTACCCTCTTGCATTTGTTCCACTGGAATGTTATTATAGAGCTAATATCATTCCTTTGCAGGTTTGTTATTTCATGGGTTCTCGTCATCCTTTTAACTTATTCTTGCATGACCTCATATTTATTTCAGTTCACCTTTCCACCTGTTAGATTTTAAGAGGCCATTTCTCACTTTTAGAATATTTACTAATAATGCTCATCTGGACTTTGCCAGTTTTTAGCATTTATGCTACGGTATTTTGCTAAAGAAAGTCTGAGGTGCCATTAAGGTTTATTCTCTAATACATTTGTTTTATATCTTTATTCATCTCTTGTTTTCTAGTTCTTTTAAATCTACAAATATCTCATGGTGCGAGGTTTAATTGCATCTGAGCTCCATGGATTATTCTGTGATTGCTGGCTTAATTTCCTGTTCCACCAAGTTGTTTGTGAATTCTAATGATGTGCCATACATTTATCACTTCTGAGTCTTGTGCATTCCCAAATCAAATATGGTTAAATAAACTTAAAATTAAAATAACTTCTCTCCTTGTACTTACTTTGTAGACTACTCTGATGTTTGTTTAACCTTGTGATCTGTAGCATTCCTGTAGAATTACACTATTCTTGGCAAATCAGGAATTTCTATTCAAAGTAGTTCTTCTGTAATTATTTCATCACTCAGGAACATAATTTATCACTTAATGATTGTTGCTTTTAAGTAGAATTATATGCTGCTACAATAATAACAGCATTCAATAGATCTATGTAACATTCATAGATTGCTTGATGCAGTCCTCATTATGAATTTAGTAACTACTAGACCAAGTGGACCCATTGGGCCCAAACCTCTCCTGCATTGGTGCAGCACCCTGTCCTCCCCCACTCCCCCCTCTCCTCAACCTCAACCCCCCCCCCCCCCTCCCATCTCCCTTCTCCCCCTCTCCCTTCTCCCCCTCTCCCTTCTCCCCCTCTCCCTTCTCCCCCTCTCCCTTCTCCCCCTCTCCCTTCTCCCCCTCTCCCTTCTCCCCCTCTCCCTTCTCCCCCTCTCCCTTCTCCCCCTCTCCCCCTCCCTCGCTCCTCCCCTCCCCCTCCCCTCCTTTTAAACTTTAAAATGTGAATAACTTTGAAAATATATGACTGATTTCAATAAAACTACTTGCATTATCACTAAAGTGACAATGGTGAGTAAAGTGGGCCTAAAATTGCCGCAGTATCATGTACCGTTTTGGCTGAAGTTCAGTCACAAACAAGATAACAAACGAGAGTTTTAGTATATAGATGTCCTGGAGAGCAGCTACCTTTATTCCCACTCATCCACTAGAGGGCATTGATAACAATACGATTGCAGGTGGTGTACAAGGTTCTAGCACCCAAAGGTTTTCATGCTTCCTCTGCCTTAATTTGGATGAAGACATATATACCTTTTTTCAAATATTTATAATATACCATCAAAAGAAGTCCAATGTTATCAACAAAACCTCGGAATGACAATTTCCCTAATTACAAATTATTTCTACCTGGTAATATCCTTGCCTGCTCAATACAAAGCAACTCAGTTGTACTGCAATGACATCAGTGCTTAGTATCACGCTAACTTGAGGTGTGTTCTCTTTCACTATGCCGGTTTCAGTCAGAAATGTGGAAACCTCATTAAATACACATCTACTAGCAAATGGTGATGTCCTGTTGCTTCTCCAGCTTCACCTGTCTGGAACACAGTGTAGTACCAACCTGTGGCCTCACCAAATCCAAATGCATGTTGGGATGTCTGCCTATCAGTAACTCTGCAGATGTTTGTCCTGTAATTTTATATGCAATTAAATAAGAAGTGTGCAACTTTTTAATCAATTTCAATGTAATTTTTACTCAGTCCATCTTTCCGTCTCAGATGGTCTTTCCAGCAGACCATTTGAATCTGTGTGCACATGCTTGAGTTCATTCCTTCAGAGTTCAGCACCAGTCAGGATGATTGCATTGCCCACCGCACTGGAACTTTGGGAGACCAAGCTTATTATATATCATTCTTAACTTTAAACTCATCGCTTGAGAAGTAGAAGTACCCAGAAGAATTCTGCTCTATACTTAGAATATGTATTTACTATTATGATCATCATATTTTCCATAAATGGGCCTATTAAAACCACAAATACAAAATGCTGAGTAACTCAGCGGCACAGGCAGCATCTCCGGAAAGAAGGAATGGGTGACGTTTCGGGTCGAGACCCTTCTTCAGTCTGACCGATTCACAATCAACTCCTCATTTTGATTTAATTATCCACTTTAAGCTCTATCAATTTGTTTGGACCAGGTGTATCAAACACTGCTTTCAACGGTCTCCTTCAGAATCAAGAAACATTACTTTATTGGACTACATATAAGCCAGCAATTTTTTTCTCAAATGCCCTCCTGCTACTTCGAATTATCAAGGTACATCTTTTAGATTTTCTTCTTGCTTCTAATTTTAGTCAAATAGCCAAATGACACTTGGAAAATCATGAATCAAACTACCACTGTCCTTGATAAAATGTGTGGAGACGATATTATTCCATGAGAAGTGTAGGAAAATAACTGCAGATGCTGGTACAAATCGAAGGTATTTATTCACAAAATGCTGGAGTAACTCAGCAGGTCAGGCAGCATCTCAGGAGAGAAGGAATGGGTGACGTTTCGGGTCGAGGGTCCGAAGAAGGGTCTCGACCCGAAATGTCACCCATTCCTTCTCTCCTGAGATGCTGCCTGACCTGCTGAGTTACTCCAGCATTTTGTGAATTTATTCCATGAGAAGGTCAGCTGTTTTGGAACAGTCCAAGGTGCAAATTTATTGCTGAGTATGTATTTGAATCTTTGTCCAACTTGATCCGACAAAGTTATATGGCACAGAAACAGGCCCTTCAGCTTAACTCCTCCATGCCAATCAAAATGTCTATCTGAGCTAGTTCCATCTGCCTGTGTTTGGCTCATATCACTCTAATCCTTTTCTAAACATGTACATGTCCACATGTCTCTTAAATATTGTAATTGTACCCACCTCTACAGCTTCCTTTGGCAGCTTATTCCATATACCCACAATTCTCTGTGTGAAAAAGGTCTCTTTTAAATCTTTCTCTTCTCATCTTAAATCTGTGTCTTCTGGTTTTAGAGTCTTCCACCCCGGCAAAAAGACAATGACCATCTTCCTTATCAGTGCCCCTCATTATTTTAAATACCTCCATAAGGTCACCCCTAAATCTGCCTTCACTCCAGGGCAAAAAGTCCCAACCTATCCATGTACCCCAAGCCTTCCAGTCCCATTACATCTGATGGCAATTTTGTATCAGCTGAAACATTGTGAAGATTCATCTTACTCTTAGTTGAGTTAATAAATCAATCAGAGGCATCTTCCTATATTTGCTGTAATCTCTGCAGATCCTAATACTTCCACCTATCTTCTCTACAAATAAAATATTCTCAATCACAAAGCTCAAGTGGGTCAATAACAGCTTTTTCCTTTTGTCCTCATCTCTTCCCAAATCTTTTCTGCGATTCTGTAAAATGCAGTGATGTTTTGCGAAAATGAGGTGGAGCATCCTAGCTTCCATCCCTTAAATGCTACAAAAATCATCATCAAACAGATCCAAGGTATTTATTCACAAAATGCTGGAGTAACTCAGCAGGTCAGGCAGCATCTCAGGAGAGAAGGAATGGGCGACGTTTTGGGTCTTGACCCGAAACGTCACCCATTCCTTCTCTCCTGAGATGCTGCCTGACCTGCTAAGTTACTCCAGCATTTTGTGAATAAATACCTTCGATTTGTACCAGCATCTGCAGTTATTTTCTTACACATCAAACAGATCCAGGTACTTGTGTCCAGCCGATACAGATAGTTTCTTCATGTTCTTGTATAGGAAGGAATTGCAGAATCTGATTTACACCGAAGATAGACACAAAAAGCTGGAGTAACTCAGCGGGTCAGGCACCATCTCTGAAAAAAAGAAATAGGTGACATTTTGGACTGCCGAATTCTTCAGACTGAGAGTCGTGGAGAGGGAAATGGGAGATATAGAAGGTACATAGAAAAATGAATGAGTGGAGGAGGAATCACAGAGGGGTTACAGTGAGAGAGGGTGTTGCACAACTCTTGTCAGAGAGAGGAGAACTTTGAAGTAGGCATACTTGAGGAGATTTCACAGTGAAGCAGACAAAATATGTAGGAAGAAACTAATGTTTACCCTATCGAACTTTATCTTTAATAGTAACTTCAAGCAAATCAAATCAGATTCTTGCCCTGGAACTTCCCCACCTCTCAATACAACTTCACTTATTCCTATCACATTGATCCTTTCTCAATAGACAATAGACAATAGCTAATGCAGGCATG
This sequence comes from Rhinoraja longicauda, assembly GCF_053455715.1. NCBI lineage: Eukaryota > Metazoa > Chordata > Chondrichthyes > Rajiformes > Arhynchobatidae > Rhinoraja > Rhinoraja longicauda. The sequence goes on from NC_135953.1 coordinate 123,509,309, forward strand.
AAGAAAGCCAAGTGAATTCCTAAATTTTCTGCACAATTTGATCAATGCTGCTTTAATTCCTGCTCCATCGGTATTAAATTTAATTGACATTTTCTTGCCTTCAGTGTGTATTCATATAGTGAAAAGTTCAGTAGACGTAATAGAAAAAAGTATGTGTTATTCATTCAGATTACCATCTTTTTCGAGTCCAGGCACCCAATACTATTTACTCTTCTTTATAATAGGCCACACTGCTTGGTTGCTTGAGGTAGCCATGGTCCTTCTTTGTTGTCAAGCACACTGTTGACAGATGCCTCTTGATACCCCACTTCTGGTAAACAGACCCATTGCATTTGTAAATTCAAAATTACATACAGGCACAATGATAATCTCTCCACATCAGATAAAGATGCAGTTAACCTAGTGCCTACCTTGTAAACATTCAGAGCCTTTGCAATGTGATATTGTCAACTTGTGTGTTTGTGTAATAGTTCCATTGTCCAGGCAATATCAAAAACCTGCTTGAAATTCAGTGTCTCAGTGAGTTACCATCTCTGAGTACACACACTTTGAATTTAGGGCAGGCACGGTGGCGCAGCAGTAGAGTTGCTGCCTTACAATGCTTGCAGCGCCAGATTCGATCCCGACTACAATATGCTGTCTGTATGGATTTGTACGTCTCCCCTTGACCGTGTGGATTTTCTCCGAGATCTTCGGTTTCCTTCCACACTCCAAAGATGTACAGGTATGTAGGTTCATTGGCTTGGTGTATGTGTAAATTGTCCCTAGTGTGTGTAGGATAGTGTTGATGTGTGGGGATTGCTGGTCGGTGCAGACTCGATGGATCTGTTTCTGGATATTGGTTCTAGCCATTAAACATGCACAATTGAATTAGGGCACTGTGCTGCTTAATCAGTTTTACCAACTCTTCAAATGGCGTCATTGGAATCAGCAAGAATTATAACAGTTGTACAGCAACCTGCACAGATGCCGGCAAAATTAATGAATCCTTCCAATCTGCAATGTCATTTGAAGTGACAGACTAAAGCAAGAACCAGAGGACATAGGATAAAGGTGAGGGAGGAAAGATTTAATAGGAATCTAAGGAGCAACCTTTTCACTCAGAGAGTGGTGTGTGGAATGAGCTGCCAGAGGAGGTAGTTGAGGCAGAAACTAGAACAACATTTAAAAGACATTTGGACTGATACATGGATGGGAAAGGTTTAGAAGGCTATGGCAGGTGAGACCAGTTATAGATGGGACACCTTGGCCAGCATGGGCAAGCTGGAGTGAAGGGCCTGTTTCTGTGTTATATAACTCTATGGCTTTAATGTAATTCAATGCAGTTCCCATAAATCATGCTACTCCACTGCCCCAGAAAAAGAACCCCAAAATTTCACAAAATGTCCTTGTTACATCTTGTTGCCAGGTATCGTAAAACATCTTTCTGTCAGGTTGAAATTATATATCATATCATCATATCATATCATATATATACAGCCGGAAACAGGCCTTTTCGGCCCTCCAAGTCCGTGCAACCCAGCGATCCCCGTACATTAACACTATCCTACACCCATTAGGGACAATTTTTACATTTACCCAGCCAATTAACCTACATACCTGTACGTCTTTGGAGTGTGGGAGGAAACCGAAGATCTCGGAGAAAACCCACGCAGGTCACGGGGAGAACGTACAAACTCCTTACAGTGCAGCACCCGTAGTCAGGATCGAACCTGAGTCTCCGGCGCTGCATTCGCTGTAAAGCAGCAACTCTACCGCTGCGCTACCGTATAAAGCACAGTCATCAATGTGAAATGAACGACCGTGTGCCAGCCATGACATGAAGACGTATTTATTGCCACTCATGCAGTGCAGTGCGTGGGCTACAAAGCAGGTTTCACACAGAGTCCTAAGGTTAGCGCAGTCGCCTTTTGAAACTTCTCAGTTGTAACAAAAGAGTAATACATGTGAACCCTTCCACAAATATATTAACTACATCAACCTGCAGCGCACCAGTCACAAATGGTTGCCTCCCCTGGTTTTAACTTCTGTGAATTCTGATATATTGAACTGGATTTTCATGCCAATTCCAATTGGAACCATTAATGAAATTAATTAATGAAACTAATGAAATGCAGTTATATCCTGCAGTTATACATTTGTGCTGTGAGACATGGAAATCCAAGACTCACTAGCAGATGGAGCCCTGCGGTGGAGGGTTACTTGGCTAATGCTTCCCCAGCATTACACCAGAGAACTTTCACTCAAATATTGTAGCGGGTTAGAAGCTGGCGTAGGGTCTGAGAAGCCTTGACTTGAGCACAAACTGTAGTTCAAAGATTCAGGAGATAAAACTGAAGTCAATTTACTTGCTTATTCCTACCACGATCCTTACCCTAATGCCGGTACAAAGAAAAACCAGGTTGAATTCCTGAAATTATCTGTACCTTGTGGTCAATGTTGCTCAAATTCCAGTTTGCATATCACGACACAGCACTGTGAATGTCAAATTTCACTGGCAGCCTCTTGCTTTCAATATGTACTGATATATTGAAATGTTCAGGATTTTTACTGGTCACCTACATCCTTTTTTATTTAAAAAAATCTACAGGAAATACAATTAGTACACGTATCTCTTTATATTTGATTGTGCCATCATATCACTACTTTCTAGTTTCAATGCCTCAGTATCACTTACATTTCTTCAATAAACAATGTGTTTGTTCAAATAAGCAATTGGCCAGGCTACAACCCAAAGCAAAACTAAGTTATAACAGTAACCGCACCTATTAGACAATAGACAATAGGTGCAGGAGTAGGCCATTCAGCCCTTCGAGCCAGCACCGCCATTCAATGCGATCATGGCTGATCACTCTCAATCAGTACCCCGTTCCTGCCTTCTCCCCATACCCCCTCACTCCGCTATCCTTAAGAGCTCTATCCAGCTCTCTCTTGAAAGCATCCAACGAACTGGCCTCCACTGCCTTCTGAGGCAGAGAATTCCACACCTTCACCACTCTCTGACTGAAAAAGTTCTTCCTCATCTCCGTTCTAAATGGCCTACCCCTTATTCTTAAACTGTGGTCCCTTGTTCTGGACTCCCCCAACATTGGGAACATGTTTCCTGCCTCTAATGTGTCCAATCCCCTAATTATCTTATATGTTTCAATAAGATCCCCCCTCATCCTTCTAAATTCCAGTGTATACAAGCCTAATTGCTCCAGCCTTTCAACATACGACAGTCCCGCCATTCCGGGAATTAGCCTAGTGAACCTACGCTGCACGCCCTCAATAGCAAGAATATCCTTCCTCAAATTTGGAAAATTAGCTAAAACTATGAGAAAAAGATAAAAATATACAATTGATTTTTTTGCCATACATAGAAAGAAATGTTCTGTAGACTTTTGAATTTATGGGAACAACATGTACTATCCATCTACTGAAGATCACCAACTCCTTCACTCCTTTACATGCCCGATATCCTCTACGTTTCTTTCCAATAGGCTCCACACTGCTTCGATTGCTCATTTTATTTAATTATTTTAATTATTTTTGGTTGTTTTATGATTGCTTAGTTATTTTTTTTTAACTTAACTATGTTTATTAAATATTTAATTCAATATAATCATTAAAAAATGCCTCAATTGCAATTTTAGTGGAACGTGGAGGGCAAGTGAGAAAGAGCCCATCAATTCTGACTGGGTAAGTAGAACTGCAGAAATTCCAACAAGGGGACTTAGGCCACCCCAAGATTCAACCCATTAAATTCCTACCACATCTACAATGTATCTCAGCACATCAACGAAGCAAAACACATATCAGACAGGAACTAATCAATTAAAGCCACCCAACAGTAAAACATTCCATGTTAAAAATACGTTCTCAAGTGTTATCTCTCATGAGTGATGAATGTACCTAATGAAAAGGAAAAACTTCATTGATAATGAATCTGTTTAAAATTACTTGGAGATATCAGTGAATACATTGTTAAGTTAATTAATATTATTCTTAAAATGCCTTCATTAGAATTTCTATTAAACCAATGAAGCATTTAGTTATATATATACCCAGCAATAATTGAAATTGAAGGGGGAAACTCCTTTTCCTTGAAGGCCGTGCAGATTGATTGTATCAACAAGATTGTTATTACTAGCCTCCACTGACTATATCACACCAGTGGATCTTCTGAAACATATGGACACCTTGCTTATAAGTTTACAAGCACAGTCAAATTCTAAATATAAAACCAGTGTGAAATTTATCACCAACTATTAACCACATTTTCTTGAACACTTTATGATTTTTGTTTTTAACATTTGGTTTAGTTTTTTATCTAAAAGATTTCTTTTTTATAACATCATTGCACTCTCCAATTAGATGCTGAATAATCAAAAAACTGAAGAGAATGTAATGCACCTTTAAGAACTTTATACAAGTCATCACAACCTAAAAAGTCAAAGGCAGAGTTACAAAAAATCTGCTTTCAGGCTTAGTCAAATCCCAATAAATTGCCTGACATACTTGCCAAAAACTTAGTTGCTTATATCCAGACTTTTATGTCAAGGAGGAGAATAGGAATGTTAAATGTAAGTTCCAGACTTCAGTGGAACTAGACAATTTATTGATATATTTCAGTTTTGACATTTAAGACCAGATTAGAATTATCACTCTTTATTTGAAGTTGTCAGAAATTGAAAAAATGTTTAATAATTACACCCAATCTCCCAAAGTACAAGATTTCTTGGGTCTTAAATGCCTCTGGGCATTAAACCAAACACATAAACTAATTTTTCATTGACAGCAGATATATCATTGCAAACATGCTGTAATTTTACACCCTGGAATCATTGCGGTAACGTCTAATTCTTTTGCCATCAGCCTAAGACAGGGAGTAATCCAGTTCTACTTGTTAACATGTAAAGCCAGCACTTGTTAGCACATAAAGGACCACTTACAAAGAAATATACACTGATCCTAACAGATCTTAACAGGAGCACTTCCATTTTATCGTGCCTGCCAATACTTTGCAGTGCAGCCATAGGAGAAAGTCATCTACCCTTCAAGGCACACTCTCTACAGTAAACAGATAGCAGCAACATACATTTATGGCTGTCATAGAAAGTAGCGACAGTTTGGAGAATGCATGGAGTGAGCACAAATGTTCTCCGAAAAATACATTGAAATAGTGGTGAATGAGATATATGCCAGGAGAAAGACAATAAAACAATTCGAGGCAAAAATCATGACATCACTTGGTAGACCAAGGTGATCTCTCTACTGTACTTGGAATTTGCTGACATGTCATGCTGACATACAAAAATTATTTTTTCCCACTGCAGATGGTGACTCTCACACACCCACTCTCCCATACACACACATTGATCAAACCCATAAATGCATAATAAAAAGCTTAGTTGCTCTTGAGGCAGATACCACAAAGTATAAGAGGAAGGCAACCTGGATGGGAGTGGGGTTCTGCCAGGGACAGCCCATGTCCGGAATGAAGTATAGGATCCTCCAGCTCTTGGGAAACGGATTGCAGAGTCACCATTACCTGATATCCTCAGTAGTAAAATTTTCAAAAAGATCATCTCTGCTACGTTGAGCACAGTTTGAGCACTTTAGGGGATGTGTGAGAAGTCTCTAGTGAGTCTGGAGCTATGTTTGGAGTGCCATATTGTGACACTGATGGATTCCCAAAAAGCACTTGTAGAATTCCTCAGTTTATGCTCTCTGTCTTTCTGCATTTTGAAGTCCCAATTTATGATTGGAAGGATTCCTAAAACACAGTGGTGAAGATCCCAACCAAATGTATCCTTTCATATTTTACAACTGGCACAAGTTCACCCACACTGTGTTTTATGTTTCCATGGAATCAGATCTGCACCAAATGATGCAAACATTGGCAAGGCATGTTTGAATCCTTCCAATCATATATTGGGACTCTGAGATGCAGAAAATCACTATCATCTGGTTGTCACGGGAAGACCTGATGAATTCTATATGTAAGTGCTATTTAGAGACCAATCAAGGTCACAACATAGTGATCCAAAGGTAGCTCCAGACTCACTGGAGACTGCTCACACATCTGGCAAAGTGCTCATCGTGTGATTTATTCCGGTTCATGGGATTTTGAATTGCATTGGAGTGAAAAAAGACAGCATTATGCAATGCAAGGCAAACACTTTTGTCTAAAACAATACATAGAATAAAGTATTTTTAACTCTGTCATGATACATTAAGGATTGAAAATCAATTTCACTCTACAGGAGCATGTTCCAGTTCATTCAATACTATTTTATTGCCAAAGTCGTTTTCTGCAGGCAAGTTCTTGAGGAGTAGGGAAGTCATTAGATTTTGATAGCTCGACTTTTTACAAAATGTCAAACAGACTACTGATTGGAAAACTATTTTCTAAAATGCATCATTTAAATTCCACATGGGTCTGGTCACCATCTTGAAGATATTAGTCTGTCTTTATAAAATCAGGGTGATTACCTGGAACATTGGGGGGGAAAATCCGTCTAGCCTGCAAATTGAGCTCATCTAACAATTTACAGATAATCAGTTAAGCCAGATAACTTCTGTTTTTGGAAGAAAGAAGAACCATGAAGAAACAAAACCAAAGAAGACATGGATCCGCACAATATTTAGACAACTAATTATTTTCAATTATATGGAGCAGTTAGTTCAGCTCAAGCACTTCTATTAAAAACTCTTACATTCCTGCTACTATTACCTTATTCCATTACTGTTTAATAGATTAGTTTGACAGCTAGTATACCAAGGAAAATGCAGTGTAATGCTATTCTGCCAATTTCTGATGCAAAGGTAAAGTAAGGGAAGGCACAGATACAAAATGGCTGCCTAAATGTTTCCATTCAATATCTGGATACTGTTCAATGTTGTTCAACAGCAATTTTACCCAGTTGATCGGGAGAAATTGAAAGCCCCAACTGAGCCCTAAAAATGCTGCTGTTCACTTGCAGTGGGAATCTCCCAGCGCATTCCGTGGAGCCGTCAAGAGAGGGCCCAGCAGCGGTCGAGGATGGGCCCGTGGTGGGTGCCGGCAGTCGGACGAGGACGGGGCCGCAATGGGGGCCGCAGGTCGGATGAGGACACACCGTCGAGAGCAAAGAGGGTCCCAGCATGGAGGGGTGGGGCGCCAAGAGAACAAGGGGGACCTGGCGTGGGGGGGGGGGGGGGGGGGCACCAAAAACAAAGAGGAAGAATTGGAATACTTTGTAACTTTGTCGCCGCCCAAAGTGGGGCGACTCTTTGCACACGTGTATTCAAGTATTAATTCATTCATTCATTCATACAGAAATCTGACCGGCAGAATCCACAATATCAAGAATAAGAACAATAAAATAAACCAAGAGGGCACCTAGTGTGGATGGGCACAACAACAACGGTCGATTGGTTAAGACGAGTTAAACAGTGAAAATGACAAAATAATGCAAGATGAGTGTACAAGACAGCAAGAAAATAGGTGCAGAATTAGACCATCTGGCCCATGAAGCCTGCCGTGCTATTCATTACAATCATAGCTGGTTCACCCCAGGCATCAATTCCTCTCGTGTGCCAATCCCCCCTAACCCTCTATTCCCTGATCTATCAAAAAATTATCTGTGTCCTCTTTAAATACCTCCAGATATTCTGCAAGAAAAAAATCCCTACATATCTCAATTTTACATGAGTGCCCCTTTATGTTGTTTCTATGTCATCTCATTTGAGACTCTCTCAAGAGTAGAAACATCTCAACAATTACCCTGCTGGTCCCCTTTTTGATCTTATTTCTCCAAATCCCCCTCCTTCTAAATTCCAAGGAATGCAGATTCAATTTTATTAGCATTCATGATGGGAATTAACACATACAGGAATGATTGTTTTAATCTCTCCTAGTGCAAGAGAAACATTAAGTTAAGAATACTAGACTACAGTAACAGGAACAAGCCATTCCGTTTCTTGAGCCAGTTTCAACTTTCCAATTGATATTAGCCAGGTTTTACCATGATTTTCTTTACGACATAAATTTATCGATATAACTTTTATTTTTCCTGGCATAAAAGAAGGCACTCTGTTCTAACGTATCCTTGTCAGTTCTCAGATTGATCAAAACAATCTAATTCTCCTAATTTATTTCCTCCCACCTGGGTCGCTGGAGCTGAGAGGTAGAAATGCTACCTGCTGCGTCAATGTGAAAATTTCAATTGCTCTCTTATTCACATGCTTTTGGGGAAAGAATTGAAAATTCCTACTCTTTGAATGAAAATTTCCAGTTTCAATCTCACCTGGACCAACTCTTATTTTAAGATTACACTCCCATTTATTGGATTCCTTAAACTTAGGATAAGTTAAACTAATATTATGGAAACTATGTCATCTCTTTTGGCCCATGTAGCACTCTCACTATTTTTGAAAAATATTCCCTTTAAGCCCAAAATATCTTCCGACTTAACGAAGGCTTTGTCCAATTGAAGGATGACTTGCTCGCTTTTGCATTGCAACCCATTCAAGTGCAATAGTGTCAGCCACTTTTCATTCTTCCCTACCTTGAAATTCGTTTGCTGTTCCACAACTCCCAACCACTCACCAAAAAGATATTCAAACCTTCCGTCCTGCATCTGAATTGAATGACTTCTAGTTAAATGCAAACAATTACATTTACTTGGATGTTATTGGGTCTTTTATCACAAATTATTGTTTACCTCTTCTGGAAAACATTTTAAAAGTTGGGGAAAAAACAGCAGCCAGAAAGTCTACAAGGTTCAAATAGAAAATTTCCCCCCAAAATCCCAAAGAAGCTCAATTAGATAAATTAGGTAATGGTGGCACACGGTGGAGCAGAGGTAGAGTTGTTGCCTTACAGCGCTAGAACCCCGGTCCTGGGTTCGATCCCGACTACGTAGTCTATATGGAGTTTGTATGTTCTCCCTTGACCTGTGAGGGTTTTCTCCGAGATCTTCGGTTTCCTCCCACACCTCCTTCCAAAGACGTACAGGTTTGTAGGTTAATTGGCTTGGTATAAATGTAAATTGTCCTTAGTGTGTGTAGGAGAGTGTCAATGTGCAGGGATCACTGGTCAGTGCAGACTTGGCGGGCCCAAGGGCCTGTTTCCGCGCTGTATCTCTAAACTTAAACTAAACTAAACTGTATTTACACACTGGGCTGTTAGCTCAGCTAGAACATTAGATTCTGGGCACTCTAATAAATGAAGACATGAAGAAAATGAGATTATGGAGTGGAAATTGATTAAAGCCTATCTTTAGATCTAATTGTGCTTAAACCTCAGTAGTATCAGTTGGGAACAATGCCAGTGCCTGTCATACTTGCTCAGGGACATGAACTTAAAATTATGAATTTTGTGTTGCTTTCCACAGGAAAGCCAATGTAACAGGGTAGAGTAGCAAATGACGGCAGGTGAGGAACACTTTTGGGGGGTACAATCTTGTTCAGTCAAAATATGTTTTCCTTTTTTGCTCCTTTCAATATAGCCTTTAGTGACTACTTTCCTTTAGTCACAGTGGTTTCTCAAGTTGGGCAGACCCCGTTCATCAATATTAAATTTGCGAGAAGGAATGATAAATATGTGCCTAATTAAGATTTTGGCCAGGTACATATGAAGTGGTCCAACACATTTCAAAGTTTGAACATATCTGTAAAATGGGGACAATTGCACAATTGATGCCTTTTTAACTGTAAAAAAAACACACGCCATGTTCGTTGAAGTGTGACATTCATCGAGGATAGTCCTGCCCCATGGGAAGTAAGGAGATATGGGGATTTCATCGCCATCTGTTATATATTGTACTGGTAAAGACAGCAGGCTGGCGCTGAAGGTTGAGGAACAAGGAGCCTGGGCCAAATGTGGAGTAGGAGAAAGAAGGATCAACATGGCGATGGTCCTTGCTCAGCAACCAAAGCTTCACCTCAGTTTTGCAGCATCTTCTCAGTAATTACAAAGCCAAAGAATCCTATCGCAGTTAACAGAAGCACCAACACATGTATGATTCACATATTAGCTACAAAATTCTAACTCCTTAACCTACCCAATCTTCCTAACTTCCTTCGGTTTTCAAATTCATGATCATTCGCAGATCATTTGTCACTGATGCTCTTGCAACTGATGTTATCTCTTAGAATTCCACACATCAAGGAGAATGCCAAGAGAAAGGGCAATGTAAAGCAAATGCTTAATCTCAATTTGTAACCTTCCTTATAATTCTTTGCTGAACCCTGCCATAGAGATGACCATGATAACTACCCTGACAACAGAATAAGCACTGGGAATCATACACAATAAGTGACAGAGCAACATAGCAGATATGGCAGGAGTTCATAATTATTGTTCTGCTGTAGTGAGGCTGTAAATTTTAGGATGAAAGTATCAGTCATTATTTAGCTGGTATGAATGAATGAATGAATGAATGAATGAATGAATAAGTTTATTGGCCAAGTATGTGCATATACAAGGAATGTGCCTTGGCACTCTGCTCACAAATGACAACACAAACATACAGTTAACAATTAAGAATAGAGCATAAACACATCAAAAATATAAGGATACAACATTACGGTCTAAACACGTGGGTGAAAATAAACCAGAGCAAAAAAGAGACTACAGACTTTGGTTATTGAGTAGAACTACTACTCGTGGAAAAAAAACTGTTTTTATGTCTGGCTGTGGCTGCTTTGACAGTCCGGAGTCGCCTTCCAGACAGAAGTGCTTCAAAGAATTTGTGGCCATGGTGAGAGGGGTCAGAAATGATCTTGCTCGCTCGTTTCCTGACCCTTGCAGTGCATAGTTCGTCAATGGGAGGAAGGTTGCAGCCAACAACCTTCTCAGCTGTGCGAACGATCCGTTGCAGCCTCCGGATGTCGTGCTTGGTGGCTGAGCCAAACCAGACCATGATGGAGAAGGTGAGGACGAACTCAATGAGAGCAGTATAGAATTGGACCATCATTGCCTATGGCAGATTGTGTTGCCGCAGGAAGTACATCCTCTGTTGGGCCTTTTTGACTGTGGAGTTGATGGTGGCCCCCCATTTAAGGTCTCTGGAGATGATGGTTCCAAGGAACTTAAATGACTCCACAGATGTGACTGTGGTGTTGTTGATGGTGAGCGGGGGGAGGGGAGGGGGAGCTCTTCGAAAGTCTACAATTAGTTTCATTGTCTTAAGAGCATTGAGCTCCAGGTTGTTGCGATGCACCAGGACGCCAGCTGTGTCATTTCCCCTCTGTAGGCAGATTCCTCCCCATCCTGGATCAGCCCAATCAGGGTTGTGTCATCCGCAAACTTGAGGAGCTTGACAGTCTGTGGAGGTGCAGTAGTTGGTGTAGAGAGAGTAAAGGAGAGTGGAAAGTACGCAGCCTTGAGTACTCAGCTCCTATGCTGAGGGTCTGCGGGTCCGAGATGTGCTTTCCCAGCCTCACATGCTGCTTCCTGTCTGTCAGGAACGATGATCCACTGACAGAGGGATTCAGGCACAGTCAACTGGGAGAATTTGGAGTGTAATAGCTCTGGCACAATGGTGTTAAAATGCAGAGCTAAAGACCACAAACAAAATCCTGGCATAGGTCCCCCTGCGGTTTAGGTGGGGGAAGGGGCCAGTCTTTGCAAACTGGAGTCAGTCTGTGAGTAGGTGTGAATTGCTGCTTGGGGAGGAGTGGGTGGGGAAGGGTCCAGTCTTTTCAGAATGGAGTCAGGTTGTGAGTACGTGTGAATTGCTGCTTGGGGAGGAGTGGGTGAGGAAGGGTCCAGTCTTTGCAAACTGGAGTCAGTCTGTGAGTATGTGTGAAGTGATGATTGGGGGGGGGGGGGGGGAGGGGTGGAATCCCAGGATTATGTTTTTGTTTCCCGAACCTGCAGTAAAACTCGTTCAGGTCGTTGGTCAGCTGACGATTGTCCAAGGAGCATGTTTGTCCAAGGATCAAGTTTTAGCTTGAGCACTCATGCAACGTGCATGACATTGGCAATCTTTCAAGGTGGAGGGTAACAGGATACACAGAGATGTCAGCAGCTGCCACGTTAGTATGACTTATCTCTGTGTAATTAAGTCTGTCGGTGACAGAAAATAAGAAGTCAAAAATATGCAAATAGAAAATCATAGCACGTTCCATGAAGATAAACACAAGTTTTTTATTGTCATATGTCCCACATGGAACAATGAAATTCAATGAACTTGCAGCAGCACAACAGAAAATGTAAACATAGTGCTCTGTAAACAATATAATAAACGAGAAGGAAATGTTCAGTGTGTGAACACCCTGGTTCCTTTCCTTTTTCAAATTTGTTTCATGGTTTCAATGTCCAAGCCCTATATTATACGGTTCTCTATGTGACTGCTTTCTGGCTCCCTTTCTCATGGACTCTGTAGGGATTATATTATGACCCATAGTAAGCTCTTCAGACAACTGCCCATGGTCAATTGAAAGAGCAGTCTGGGATTGCTGTGGGTGGGGCATGATTCGGTGAGGGGTCACAGCGGGTGTCAGAGGTTATGGGGAGAAGGCAGGAGAATGGGGTTAGGAGGGAGAGATAGATCAGCCATGATTGAATGGCGTAGACATGATGGGCCGAATGGCCTAATTCTCCGATCCCTTATGACCGTACGAATTTGTGCCCTTGAGAAGGAACACATCATTGTCCTGGATCTGAACATCAGGCAAACTCTCAGAGGACTTGGCAGGCAATAGTGTGATGGTCTGTTGGATTCGAGCACTCCACTGTTGTTTCAACATTCAGACTTGAAGCTGAGCCACCCTGATTCGTTGTGCATGGGGCCTGCTATCTTTGTTCTTCTCCCCTGAGTCAGCTCTCTAAGCTATTTCACTAGCAGAGTGCTCCAGATAAACAGATGAGTAGGTGGAGGCAGAACAGTTAATGCATGGAATTAATCTGCTTCCTCTTGAAGGCGAACCTGCAGAACCCTTTTGTTTCAGGCTCTTTTAACTGTGGGTTCTCACCTACCTCTGCCATGTCCACCTCCCCTGCCTTCTTCTCTGAACAAACATCCCTCTTGTCGAGTACCTCAGTTGTGGCATTTATGTCACTTTTATTGAATGTGCGAGTCCTCTTTCCCATTTTTATTGAATGTGCGAGTTCTCTTCTTTTTCCCACCAATCTTTCTCGTTCATGATAAGCTTATTTTGGTTTAGTTTAGTTTATTATTGTCACGTGTATCAAGCTGCAGTGAAAAGCTTTTGTTGCGTGCTTTCCAGTCAAAGAAAAGACTATACATGATTACAATCCAGCTGTCCGTTGTGTACGGATAAAGGGTGCAACATTTAGTGCAAGATAAAGTCTGTTAAAGGTAGATTATGGTATAATGCTTCTGTTCCATGCACCATTCAATGATCTATCTTTCTTTCACAACCCCATTTTCCTGCCTTCTTCCCATAACCCCCGACATCCTTACAAATCAAGAATCTGTCAATCTCCACCTTAAGAATACCCATTGACTTGGCCTTCACAGTCTTCTGTGGCAATGAATTCCACAGATTCACCACCCTCTGACAAAAAAACATTCCTCCTCCTCTGCTTTCTAAAGTTATGTCCTTTTATTCTGAGGCTATGGCCTCTGGTCTTAGATTCTCCCACTAGTCAAAACATCCTCTCCACATCCACTCTATCCAGGCCTTTCCCTGTTCGGTATGCTTCAATGAGGTCCCCCCTCATCCTTCTAAACTCCAGTGAGTACAAGCCCAGTGCCATCAAGCGTTCATCATATGGTTCAAAATTTTCACCCAATCATTCCTGGGATCATGGAAGATAGACACAAAATGCTGGAGTAACTCAGCGGGACAGGCAGCATCTCTGGAGAGAAGAAATGGGTGATGTTTCAGGTCGAGACCCTTCTTCAGTCTGGATAGACAGGGGTTGATTAGGGATAGTCAGCGTAGACGGTCATAGGCTCAGAATAAAAGGACGTTCCTTAAGGAAAGAGATGAGGAGGAATTTCTTTAGTCAGAAAGTGGTGAATCTGTGGAGGCCAAGTCAATGGATATTTTTAAGGCAGAGATAGATAGATTCTTGATTAGTAAGGGTGTCAGGGGTTATAGGGAGAAGGTAGGAGAATGTGGTTGAGGGGAAGATAGATCAGCCATGATTGAATGGCAGAGTAGACTTGATGGGCCAAATGGTCTAATTCTGCTCTGATTACTTATGCGCTTATGAGCTTGCCCAATGCCGACCATGATGCCCCTCTTACACTAGTCCCACCTGCCTGCGTTAAGCCCATATCCTTCTAAACCTTTCCTATCCATGTACCTGTCAAAATGTCATAAATGCCGTTATAGCACCTATCTCAACTACCTGCTCTGACTATATCCACAACATTTTGTGTGATAAAGTTACCTCTCAGGTTCCTATTAAATCTTTCTCCTTTCATCTTAAACCTACAATGTTCCTTGGTTCTTAATTCCCTTAATCTGGGTAAAAGACTCTGCACATTTACCAAATCTATTCCCCTCCTGAACCTCTTCAATCCACAGACATGGTGCATGGATCTGAGCCAACACTCAATTGCTTGATGGCTGTCTCTTGTGCTGCAATGGAAGTTGAATCCATCAGACTCCGTACTAAGGTTGAATCCACATTTTTTCCACTTTGGAAAATGGAGACTCCAAACTGTGCAATTCCCTGCGACTAGCTCCAGTTCCTCACAGCGCTGTATTTCTCTGAACCTATTATCTCACACATGCCCATTAACAAATCCATTGGAGAAATCCAAAGCATCTAGAGCAAAATGACTTATCTCGGACGGGATACCCTAGAGCTCTGCAGAATCAGGCTAAGACATTGCAATTTACAAGGAGATTCACAAAATCACACCATCAAATCTTCCGTCATCCCAGAGCATCAACTGCCATGAAACCAGACAAAATACCGGTCCCTACATCATCAACTCGTTAAATTTCAATAAACTTTGCTACCAATATTCCCTTTACCCAAGGACGATAAGGGAATGGAACATGTTACCACCCAACACACGAGCTGCTCCCGATGTTAAGTCATTTAAAAAGGGGATTGAGCAACTAGATCTCTTCAACTTCGTCAAAAAGGCCCACTTCAAAATTTAATCAATACTCTACTCACTCTGACCTGCGTGAGATAACCACTTATGAGGTGTTTGCGCAGTAATCAACCACAACCAGAACTCATGCGTTCACAGGGTGTATTGGAAAACTGCACTGACTGCTTGGGAAGTCGGAATTGAACCTGGAGCATTGTAGCTGTGAGATGTCTACATTGCCAGCAACACAATGAGCTAATTTTACTTTGCAATCACTATGTTGGCTTTGTAAGCTATAAAATTATTTCTGCATTCCAATCTCCACACTGGCCTTCATTAGAATTAAATTTTCCTGCTTGCCCCTTTACATAATTCAGGAGCATTGGATATCACTCAAGATCTTTTAATGACAGTTCACATGTGTGAGTGGCAGTTCTGTGGAAGCAAGAATGTTAATCACACTCAGAGAAGAAACGGAGAAAGCAAACAGCATGCTAAATCATAGACTGTGAATCTGTTTTGCCAAATGAAGATATATGTCACGTGTGGCGGCGCCTAACGGCTGCGGCTCGCTGGCAGTCTGTTCGTCTTTTTTCCTTTTTTTTTGTTGTGTGTCGGTGTTGGGATGGTTTTTGTTTTTGTTTTTTGGCTGTGTATGTGTGGGGGGTGTGGGGTGGGGTGGGGTGGGGTGGGGTGGGGTGGGGGAAACCTTTCTTTTTTAGGTCTCTTCCTCACGGCGCGGGGTGCGGCTCGGCCGCGGGGCCTTCCATCGCCCGCGGGGCCTTCCATCGCCCGGTGCGGCTCGGCCGCTGGACTTAACAGTGCCCGGTGCGGCTCGGTCGCGGGGCCTTCCATCGCCCGGCGCGGCTCGGCCGCGGGACTTTACATCGCTGGTGCGGCTCGGCCGCGGGACCTAACATCGCCCGGCACGGCTCGGCCGCGGGACCTAACATCACCCGGCGCGGCTCGGCCGCAGGACTTAGCAGCGCACGGTACGTCCGCCGGGCCTTCCATCGCCCGGCTCGGCCATGGGACGTTTTAGCACCTGGTGCGGCTCGGCCGCGGGGCCTTCAATCGCCCGGCTCGGCCGCGGGACGTTTCAGCGCCCGGTGCGGCTCGGCCACGGGGACTCCCATCCCCTTGCGGGGACTGCGCGGGTCGGTCGGGGACGAGCTGTCTGTCCGTGGGCGTGGGGAAGAGAGTGGAAGTTTTGTTGCCTCCATCACAGTGAAGGGGTGTTTGGAGTCACTGTGATGGACGTTTGTGTTGGGGTCATGTGTCTTGTGTTCTTTTTTTTTGTGTGACTGCTATGTAAATTCGTTCCGTACCTTGGTACCGAATGACAAATAAAGCTCTGTATTCTGTAATATCTGTTAATGAATGTTCATAGGGTTGGCAAAATGTTATTAAAATAGCAATAATCTCTATGTTACTTTACATTTTTACCATCTGGTGTATAGCATGTACACATCATGCCTCCACGTTAAATCAATGTATTTGGCAGTTTTCCTGACAATGGTGGTTTCCTACAATAAAATGGAATGTCTGAGAGGCATGTCCATAAACATACCAGATATTAACACTTGCCGTCTTACACACACTGATGTTGTGATTTGCCTTGCATAGCAGCCTAGATTTAACTGGCATTTATGAACAGCCCCAGAAATGTTTTGGATTTATGAGCATTAGTATTTTCATAACTATTTCCACATAAGCTATTGCTATTCAAGCTTTCTATAGCCTCTTAACTGAACCATTTTGATGACAATATTCTCTGTACTCAGAAGCCCAAATACTTAAAATGGATTAGCTATCAGTAGAAACCTCAGAATGTTCAATTCCATTAAATGGGTGGATATTTGCTAGTTGCTATTGTGTCATTCAATTAACAGGATAGCTTACAAATATTAAAAATGGTGTTATAAAATGAACTTCACTCTTATTTGGTGCATTCAATGGATGCAGGGTTTAGCAATAAAGCTCAACTGATTCATCCACAAAAATTGCCCAAAATAGTTCCAGTAGTTTGCATACTGAATCTTGTACTAAAATAGGATGAAAACAAGACCTCATCCAATTTAATGCACCTCTAGTCACTTGCTTGTTTAACAACCCAAGACAAGCACATTCCTCTTCACAAGCACACAGCAGCAACACACCTGTGCCTTGCCAGTAAGAAAGAAAGGCAATGCTAGAGTGGGAGGGAGCTCCCAGATTTATTTAGCAGAGTAGAGGATTCCAAAACAGAAGGGCATAGGCTTTAGATGAGAGAGGAGAAATTTACGAGAGACTTCAGGGGCAATTTGTTACAAATTGGTCGGCATGGACTAGGTGGGCCGTAGGGCCTGTTTCCGTGCTACACAGTGCAATGATTCTGTAAACCAGCTACTAGCAGTCTTCTTTGCTTTAGCAATGTGAGGTAACTTGGTTCACAAAATTGATGCCCTCCCCCAGAAGGGCAACAATTAATCTAACTAGGAATAGGAATACTTTCTTGTCACATGTGACTAGGCGCAGTGAGATACTTTGCTTACACAATGTATACAAATAGCGGCCACCTACGGCGCTGACAAAGTTACAAAGCACACTGGCTCCCCCTTTTGTCCCCGACCCTACCCCCCGTAGTTCCCCCATGCCGGGTCCCCATTGTCCTTTGCCCCCCCCCCATTGTCCATTGTTCTCCCCCCACCTCCTCCCTCACGGCAGTCCCCCCACGCCAGGTCCTCCATTGTTCTTCCCTTTCCTCCTCACGGTGGTCCTCCATGCTCTCATCGACCTTGGGTCGACCTGCCGCCGCCACGAGGCTTCGCCACCGCGAGGCCCCATCGTCGCGAGGCTTCACCGCTGCCACCGCTTCACCACTACAAAGGCCTCACCGTTGTCGACTTCCACCCAAGAGACCCCGAGAAGCCCGGGCCCCGACCCGGGCATCTACGCGGCGATCCAGAAGACATCGAGACCGCGGCGCCTCGATAAAGGCCTCTGGCCGCGTTCCCAGTCCACAGCCCTCTCAAGTAGCAATCTTACTACAGGCCCTTAATCAGCAATTGTAGTTTGTTCTTTCAAATGGCCATGTGCAACAGCCGGGGTCATCTTGGGAAAGAATTTCTCTTGTGTATCAAGGATATCTCTTCATCTTCCAGAAGCCAGACTGAGTCACTGAGGAGCTGCAATGGGTGGTACTATAAGAAAATAACTGCAGATGCTGGTACAAATCGATTTATTCACAAAATGCTGGAGTAACTCAGCAGGTCAGGCAGCATCTCGGGAGAGAAGGAATGGGTGACGTTTCGGGTCGAGACCCTTCTTCAGACCATGTGGTACTACATGGTTTAACTGATTAAATACAATGCACAGATCATATCCGCAGATTATCTTGTTTGAAGTCAAATAAATAATAAATAAGCGATTGAAAATATTCTTCATTAACCCATAAAAAGTTAAAACACAATTCTTTGTTAATTTCCTAGAAGCTGTGTCAAAGTGCAAATGACAAGGTAAACAAATTGTCTAGGAGCTAGATAGAACCTGATTAAAGGGAGATTCTCAGCTGTATTCAAAACGATAGTAAAACAAGGGCTCCGTTTTATTTGATAGATTAGCTGCAAAACTGGGAATTGAATCTGATAGACAGATTAACTGTTAAACTGAAACATGTATTTAGTTGATGGAATGGTCTGTAAAACTTGCGTCCAGATTAAAAATCACAAAGTACAAAGAGCCCAATCTTAGGTTAGGCAAGAAATTCACTTTTTGATTGCCAGCTAACCTATCACGGAGAGTGGGTTGATAGGACCACAACTGGCAGAGCTGGCAGGCCAAAAGGATGCATCTGCCTGACTCGGTTTAACACGATACGCTACAATAGAACTTTATTTATCCCAGGAGGGAAATTGGTCTGCCAACACTCATAAAACACAACAAGATACATGAAACATGAAATTAAAGTGATGAGTGGAAAGTCAAGGATTCGGGATGTGCAAAGATTGGGATGGGAGGGAAGTCAGTCTACCCCATGACAGAAGGGGGAGGGGTTGTACAGTTTGATAGCCACAGGAAAAAAGGATCTCCTTTCTGTCATGGGCCTCCTCCAGTGCCATAGTGAGGCCCACCGGAAATTGGAGGAACAGCACCTCATATTTCGCCTGGGCAGTTTGCAGCCCAGTGGTATGAACGTCGACTTCTCCAACTTTAGATAGTTCCTCTGTCCCTCCCTTCCCCTCCTCCTTCCCAGATCTCCCTCTATCTTCCTGTCTCCACCTATATCCTTCCTTTGTCCCGCCCCCCTGACATCAGTCTGAAGAAGGGTCTCGACCCGAATCGTCACCCATTCCTTCTCTCCCGAGATGCTGCCTGACCTGCTGAGTTACTCCAGCATTTTGTGAATAAAAGGATCTCCTGCGTGTTCTGTGCTGCAGCTCAGTCTGTTGCTGAAGGTGCTCCTCAGGTTGACCAGTCTCTCATGGTGGCGGTGAGCTGTATTGTCCAAGATGCTCCACATTTGTGTCAGGAAGTGAGTAAACCAACTTGAGCCATAAACGTACTTGATCTCTTCCTCATTAATCTGTCTATGGTAAATGTATCTGCCCTTAATAGTCTTGGTATATTTGGCTACACACCCAGCTCCTATGAGAGACAACAAGGCCAAATCATGCTATATGGGATCAAAACCGATCTTTGAGCTCAATCTGGGCATCCATGAGGCACAATGGACCATCTGCCCTCGAACTGTACACCATTATAATCTGTAATCTCGTGATTGTAAATGTATTCTACCATTGGAATTAAACCAGAGGATGAAGCCTGGTTCAACGAGAAGTGCAGGAGGGCATACCGGGAACAGGACCAAGAATATTGAGAAATGAGATGTCGATGAACCTGCAATCAATGACCACGTGTGCTAAACACCAAAAGAGACTAATAGATAGCTCTAAACAACCCAACAATCAGCTGATCAGATCAAACCTCTGTCTCATCTGTTCATGAGCATTGGTGATTTATGAACAGTCAATTGCAGGCAGGAGACTCCAAGAATAGCACCATTCGCAATGGCAGTGGAAGGATCCGCAATCTGCAGAACCCAGCCATTTGGTGCAAAAGGCAAAGCTGAAGCATTTGCAACCATATTCAGACAAAAATATCACATGGATGATCTATCTTGAATTCCTTCCTTTTATTTCTACCATCACCAAAGCTGGTTTTCAGCCAATTTTTATTCACACTATGGTATTTCTATAAACTGCCAAGAGCATTGGGCACAGCATGGTCCATAGACTCAGCCCCCATTTTATTCTCAACTTGGTTTTCTTTCCAACTGAACTAGGGGAATGCAGGGAAAATGAAACCAAATAAGGTGGAAAACAACTGGGCGATTCAACATCTTCCAAGGAATGTTAGCTCATAAAAGTTGTAATTTTCCTTTCTCAGAAGGTACTAATCTACTTACTAAATAAGGGGAGAAACTGCAAGATATCAAGTGCACCAAATAATGAATAGTAAAAATTGTCCTATCAGTCCATTCAGTGGGTGGCTATTTGAACATGTTGGCTAACCAGTGCATTTCTGAATAACAAAGACTGCAAACTGAGAACAAGATTGTGCAAGGTAATGGCTGAAACAGGGATCATCCTCCACATTAAAACTTAGATCATATGTGCAATAAAAACTGAAATGAATGAAAGCTCAGGGCATTATGAGCCAGGAAATAAACTTATAAAGGTTTATACAATCAGAAAGTGAATAGATAGGTTGAATGCTTAGAGTCTTTTTCAAGGAAAGGGGAATCAGGAACTAGAAGGCAAAAATTTAAGTTGAGAGGGGAAAGATTTAATCGGAACCTAAGGGGAAACGTTTCATGCAGTGGTTGCTGGGCAAATGTAATGAGATGCCAGTTGAAGTAGTTGAGGCAGGTACTATGATAACTTTTACAAAACATTTCAACAGGTACATCCTGGATCTGTAGGCTGAAGACAGCTTGATTGTAATCATGTATAATCTTTCCGCTGACTGGATAGCACGCAACAAAAAAGCTTTTCACCGTACCTTGGTACATTTGACAATGAACTAAATTAAAATCTCAGCAAACAGCTGTGGACTTATCATCAGCAAACCTTTCCCTTTTTTTAAGGGCTTTATGACACAGAAGGGCTGCAGATTGTCAACAATTAATGTTATTTATTCCTCCCAGAATGCACTGGTAGGTCAGCATTCGTTATCCTCATGGAATGAATGGTTTCCTAGTCTATTTTCGAGGACAGGCAAGAATCAACAACGTTGAGCGAGTCTGGGGGTCATACGTAAGCCAGAATGAGTAAATACAAGATTCTTTACACCTGAATAGTACTGCGCACAAATTACTTGCTGCATTTGGAAGAAGAGGAAGAGCTATAAAGAGATAACAGACACGTTAGTCTGGATCACAGATACATGACGCTTACCCATCAGTGTCATCCTCAACTAACTAAGCCGACATGGGTCATTTGGTGCTAATCACAAGCGCCTAGATTTGATAAATAATCTATCAATGGTCATAAACCTCATCAGCAGTGGACAACGTAAGTCAGTTACAGAGTCATACAGCTTGCACACAGGCACATCGGCACAACTCCACCATGCCAACTAAGATGCCCCATCTAAACTACTACTATTTGCCTGCGATTGTCCTATATCTCTCTCAACCTTCCCCATGTACCTGTCCATGGGTCTTATTTAACGGTTGTTATTGTACTTCAACTATCTCCTCTGGAAGCTTTTTCCACATACCCACTACCCAGAGCTTGGCCATGGCAAGGCTCACATGCCATTACTTCTTCTAAGATGAAAACATGTAGTAGCTCGAGTGACAACGATGCATCACTCCCAGATGAGAACATGCTTTCTACCCTCATTTTGAAAGGGAGAACATCAACATACCTCCTGAGCCCTTGATAATACCGTAACCTTAATCACTGAGGCTGATGTTAGAACCTTGGAAAGTGTCTGGCCCCAATGGGGTACCTTGGCTATGTTTTTGAAACTTGAGCAAGGATTTTGCTGGCATCTTCAAAATGTCCGTCCTATGGTCCGAGGTCCCCACCTGCTTTGGAAGGATATCCACAATATTGGTGCCCAAGAAGAGTAAGGTGACATGCCCCATTGACTACGGACTGGTGACATTTGCATAGGATGCGATAAAGTGCATTGAAAGGATGGTTATGATGCATTGCAAGAACCTGGACCCACTGCAATTCCCCCACGCCACAACACGTGAACAGCAGATGTCATCCCCTCTGCACGGGCCTGTTTGGACAACAAAAGCAAGTATGTCAGGCTGGTGTTCATCGACAAACCTGTTACCAAACTCAGAGAACTGGGGCTCTGCTTGTTTCTATGCAATTGGATCCTTGACTTTAGATTTTAGATTTAGAGATACAGTGCGGAAACAGGCCCTTCGGCCCACCGAGTCCGGACCGCCCAGCGATCCCCGCACATTAACACTATCCTACACACACTAGGGACAATTTTTACATTATCCAGTCAATTAACCTACAAACCTGTACGTCTTTGGAGTGTGGGAGAAAACCGAAGATCTCGGAGAAAACCCACGCAGGTCACGGGGAGAACGTACAAACTCCGTACAGACGGCGCCCGTAGTCAGGATCGAACCTGAGTCTCCGGCACTGCATTCGCTGTAAGGCAGCAACTCTACCGCTGCGCCACCGTGCACTGTTCTGACTTCTTTATCCATGGACCACAATTGGTACAAATTGGCCACAGCACTCAATAACCATCAACATTGGAGCACCTCTTGGCTGTCTGTGCATTCTCCTACTCTGATCTCTGTATACCCATGACTGTGTAGCCAAACAACTCCAACCATTAGCCACTGATACCACTGCTGTTGGAGGGATAAAGGGTAATGACGAGTCAGAATACAGGAGGGAGATTGGAAATTGATTGAATGGTGCAGAACAATCTTGCTCTCAATATTAGCATGACAAAAGAACTGATTGTTGACTTTAGGAAGGGAGAGACGGCGATCCATGACTGCCTTTACTGACGGGTGGTGGAGAGTCAACAGACTCTAATTGTTCAGTGTGCATATCTCTGAAGGTCTGTTCAGACCCAAAACATTGATGCAGTCACAAAGAAAGCTCTTTGGCATCTCTACTTTCTCATAAGATTGAGGACATTCGGTATGTTACCGAATACTCCATTGAACTTCTGCAGATGTGCAGTAGAGAGTATAATGATTGGTTTACAACATGGTCTGGTTGGTAACTCAAATGCCCAAGAATGAAGGAGGCTGCAGAAAGTGACAGACCTGCCCAGTCCATCACAGGCACTGACCTCCCCACCATTGAAGGCATCCACAGGGGATGCGGCCTCAAAAAGTCGGCCAATATCATCAAAGACCCATGTCACTCTGGCGACGCTTTCCTCTCACTCCTACCATCACGAAGAGGGTACAGGAGCCTGAGCTCTAAGTTCAAAAACAGTTTCTTCCCAGAAATCAGTAAGGTTGGATCTCATGTGTAAGAAGGAACTGCAGATGCTGGTTTAAACTGTAGACGCAAAAAGCTAGAGTAACTCAGCTGGACAGGTCGGATCTCTGGAGAGAAGGAATGGGTGACGTTTCGGGTCGAGACCCTTCTTCAAGATATCTTTTGTTTAGAAGTCAGACGTTAAAAATTAGCTGAGCTGGTTTTAACCAAAAGTAGGTTAATGGTTCATGAAAATTTGATTGGTTGGAAAGACTCTGACAAAACATCAGCTGGTAATTTGCCCTACTGCACTTGTCACAAACTTCCCAAATTATAATACTGATGGTGGGAGTTTAAACATTAAGACAATTTTTACTTTTTAGTGAAATTAGCAGGAAGATGTCTATTCTGACTACTATTTATTAATACATATCTGTTTCATACTCATTTTGCTCATAGTGATCAGAAGCAAGTACTAATGAATGCGTCGACTGAGAAAGAAGTATAGGCACTTCCTGACTTATGTACGAGCTGACTTACATAAACCTGCACTTACGTAAGCAATTCTTTAAGCCCGCTGCTTTATTTCCGAGATGCATGTCTCGTTAGTCTCGGTAGCAGTACACTACTGCCTTCGCATGTGGCCATTTCAGCAAGCCAGTCAACTGTTCCCGTGGATGCTCTCATGCTTACGCCGCGTCAGAGCTCCCCCAGAGCCTCCACGTCGGAGCTCCCACGTGGTCTCTATGTTGGAGTTCTGCATCGGAGCTCCCTCCGTGGCCTCCGCGTCGGAGCTCCCACGTGGTCTCTATGTTGGAGCTCTGCGCCGGAGATCCCCCGTGGCCTCCGTGTCGGAGCTCCCACGTGGTCTCTATTTTGGAGCTCTGCACTGGAGCTCCCCCGTGGCCGCATCGGAGCTTCCACGTGGTCTCTATGTCGGAGCTCCCACGTGGTCTCCGTGTCGGAGCTTCCACGTGGTCTCTATGTTGGAACTCCCTCGTGGTCTCCGTGTCGGACCTCCCACGTGGTCTCTAGGTCGGAGCTCCCACGTGGTCTCTAGGTTGGAGCTCCCACGTGGTCTCCGTGTCGGAGCTCCCACATGGTCTCTAGTTTGGAGCTCCCACGTGGTCTCTATGTTGGAGCTTCCACGTGGTCTCTATGTTGGAGCTCCCACGTGGTCTCTAGGTTGGAGCTCCCACGTGGTCTCCGTGTCGGAGCTCCCACATGGTCTCTAGTTTGGAGCTCCCACGTGGTCTCTATGTTGGAGCTCCCACGTGGTTTGTATGTTGGAGCTCCCACGTGGTCTCCGTGTCGGAGCTCCCACGTGGTCTCCGCGCTGGAGTTCCCGAATGGTCTCCACGTTGAATAGTAAATGCATACGCAACAGCATTTCCATTTCTAACTTACATAACATCTGAATTACACGTGATTCTGCCTTTACATTGAGTCGGGAGCATCTGAATACACCAGCAAAGCTTGATGTAACTACAGATATGCAATGTTTAGGTACAGGCATTTAAAACTTGTGGCACAAGGAATTGCTTTGAATATCATTTGATATATTTGATAGAAAAATGAATGAATATGGCTCCCAAGTTATTGCAATATCTCAGAATAATTATGATGGTTATAATTTGTTCTTATAATTAAGTGTTTCAAATGCCTCATTGAAATTCATTTTGGCAATCTGTTTCAGGAAATAAAGTAATTTTGTAAAAGCAGATTCAAAGAATAATAATATAAAGATTTGAAATATTGATTCTAGGCATTTTCAAATTATAAATTGCAAAAATATTAGAATATGAATTTGAAAAGCTAACAATGAAAATATAGATTGAATGATAAGAAAGTAGTCTTACTAAAAAATGGATCATTGAAATGTGGAAGGAATGAATAAATATCAATGTGAACACAAAGGCAGGATATTAACAGCACTAAAGACACATAACTGCACAGATGAATATCAATCATAGTTATCTAATAACTGATGAAAATATACAGAGCTTCCATCTTTTTTCCAATTTGCTATACAGAAATTTAGCTTCTGCAAGCAATAGACATGCAACTCTTTCTGTGTTAATCGGCATCTCTGAAATATTTCAAACAACTGCTGTCTCCTCTTTCACGCACCTGCAGTCTTTGCAGCATTGCTAATGAGACCTATTCTTCGGGGTCCTGATCAAATGTTTATTGTGCTCATGACTGTCAAGCAGAAGTACAACCAAGCCCATGGTTCAGTTGCTTCAAGTAACATGTACAGAGACCTGACATGGATGACACGCCGTCAGCTGTGTCAGGGAACTGGGTCAGGCTCCAGATTATGTCTTATTCCCTGCACCATACACAAAGAAAAATGAATGTGGCCATGGCAACAGGATTGCATTAGATACTGAAAGGTCATGAAAAGGTAGCATACCAAGGTTTTGCAAAATACAATGAAGAGAAAACATGGGGCATTAAAACTGCTGCATTAAAAAATATTCCCGCAGGCCCAAGAGTAATAGAAAAATAATGGAATAACATGTATTTTATGTTGCAATATTGCAGTTTTAAATTATTCACAGCAGCAAGTTCGTATTTAAAGTTATGATTCTTCTCAAGCTCCCACTCTTAATTCAAATGATAGAACTCAAATGGTGGCCCAGTGGTGCAGCTGGCTCAGTGCTGAGACCCAGGTTCGATCCTGACATCAGGGGATGTTGTGTGGAGTTTGCACATTCTCCCTGTGACCAGGTCTGGAAGAGTCTCGACCCAAAATGTCACCCATTCCTTTTCTCCACAGGTGCTGCCTGTCCCGCTAAGTTACTCCAGCATTTTGTATCTATCTCTCTGTGGGTTTCCTCCAGGTGCTCCGGATTCCTCCCACATCCCAAAAACATGCAGGTTTAAAGGTTCATTGGCCTCTGTGAATTGACCCTAGTGTGTAGGGAGTGGAGGTGAAAGTGAGCTAAAATAAAACCAGTGTGAACGTGCCTATTTCCATGCTGTCTCTTTCAATTCATCAATCAAGGCTGTTTGGCCATGACAAATCAAATATTTGTACTAACAACTCTTGTTTGTTACTGAGACAACAATGGTTTTATTTTTCAGCAAGTAGATAAGGTGAGGTTAAATACTTGCAAAAGTTATTAGTTATGTGATAAGAATTTTAGAACATGTTTAATAATTTCATGAAAAGCCATGCATTTTCAGAAGTGTGATAATTTAAAATGTGAAAACAGTTGGGATTACTTACAAACTGTAATTGCTACTTTCAATGCCCATGGCTCAAATTAATAGAGCTACAGGAGGGTAAGATTATAACTGCAGACTGTGCTTCTTCAGAATGCACGTGCATCCTAAATCAGTTAATCTGTCCTGCTTTGGAGAGCATCATATCTCCAAGGCCCATTCAGGCGAGGGCCTCATTGAGAGTTGGCACAGTTCAGACCCCAATATTATGTTAACTTTGGGACTTTAGGCTCACATTCTGCTGGTAGTACCAGGGAAGCTGGTGCAGATGATCAGGATGCACAATGTGCTTACCTTGGAAATTTATAATTTCCTCTGATGTGCTTTCCACATAGGGAAATACATACTTTCCACATAGTATTAAAATTGCCTTAATACCCAGACCTTTTGGCTCTGAGACTGCATTACTTCCTGCCAAGTGAGCCTACGATCCCTCAAAACTTTGGCCTGAAAGACAGTGGAAGTTTGCAATTGTTCAACACTTACATTCTCGCTGGATTTTATCCACAAATGGATGTGTGTCTGAATGTGGTTCTGTGCGTGATTGAGTGAGGGGTTTTAGTTGTGTGTGTGTGTGTGAGGAAGTGCATAGCAGCTGAAGTGCCTAGCAGATGTCAAGCAACCCGCATCCTCGGGTATTCATGGTGCACTTTGTATATTGCTTCATACTGTGCTAGATTTCATTGTTATTAGAATCTGACTAGGCCTTACTATGACCATTGAAGGCCTCCTAATTCTCATGACAGTCAGTAACTCTCTTCAGATATGGCTTTGATTCACCAGGATCTTCATGTGCCAATATATAAAGAAGGAAGCAGACTCCTCCTCTTTCCTCCCTCTCCGTCAGCTAATGTACATGTAGCTTTCCCTAAAATGGAAGCTCTTCCTGGTGAACATGTGACTGTACTATTACACTGAGATCACAATCTGAAACCTTAGTCTCAATGCACATAGATGGATCGACATGACAAAATTGCCCAGTAATGTTTTAACTATCTAAAAACAGAGCTAATCATTTCCATTCTCTTTTGTTTTGATTCCAGGCAAGCTGGCACTGCATTTTTTAAAGTAATCCAATGACAGAACAGACATTGCATCAAAACAAAAAAAAGCTAAGACTCATTCACTCTTTGTTGCAAAATGCGAGAAATCCAAAATAAAACTAAATTTCATTTCTGACAAATGATGAACAGTCTGAAACATTAAAACTGTTTATTTATCCACAGATGCTGCATAACCTGCTTTCTCCAATATTTTATGTTTTTTTATTCTATCATTCATCATGTTTGCTCAGCACTGAAAATTTAATTTCATGCACAGTAGTGGGTAAAATAAAATATACATCTGCATTTGAAGTATAGTGAGTTCTCCAGGCAGAAAATACTCCCTCAGGCAATTTCTCCTTTTCAGTTATGTCGAGTTTAACAATAAATAGACTCCATATGCACATCAACTCCAGTGCCAGACAATCTGGAGTTTAACACATGACCCAATTACATGCAGCATAGCAATCATATCTAGTGTGTAAAATAGTGACCTGTACATGGAGAGTTGTAAATGGGAACTAAAAACTGAGTAAATTCTCAGCTACAACAGATAAATGCAAAGGCAGGACATGCGGCACTCGGAGATTATTCTTAATGTTCCTTGTTATGCATCTTATTTCATTTTAAAGCTTGTTAAACATTTCACAGTCACAAATCCCTAGGGTTTTATGGTTGGCTGTAAGACTACCTTCTGAAGGTAACCAAGAATAGTGATGCACATTATAGTTTTGTGCAATGATAATAAACAGCTATCTACAGTCTTATCCAAGGCTCTTTAATATTAAGCCAGTATACTCTGTGCGGTTATACAAGAACGCCTCAGCGCCAGCAAAAGTACTTTGGCCTTTAACTTAAATGAGGTATCTTCACATATGAATCTTCAACATAAATCCCTCTCCCACACTCTGTCATAAAATCATAGTACAACAAATACCATGAAACATCAGATAAATCATCTTGTCACATGCCAAAGTTTGGGTAATCTGAATTGATCTGAAAAATACATCTACTCTCCCACAGCTTCAGAACTAAAATCCCCATAACAGCAGGCCATTTCATTGCAAAATCACTCAGACTTTTGCACTTAGATCCGTAACCACAAGGAATTGAACAGAATTTATGATCGATTTGACCGAATGCTCTCAGGGAAAAGAATGGCTGTAGAGAGGCTACAAGCTTAATATTAAAGAGCCTCAGATTAGACAAGAGTCTCATCATTATAAGTCACCAGGAAAATCTATTTCCGTGTAACTTTAATTTATTTCATATTCCTAAACTAAAATAAAGAAAAAAAGTGAAGTTTAAAATAAATTGGCGATTGGCTGGAACGAGAATATTGCCCTCAAGGTTATAAAAATTTACTTTCTGACAACATCAACTTTGCTTTGATGAATACAAGGAGAATTCTGTCAGTGTGTTTAATGAATATTTAAACGTAAATGCCCTAAATGTTTAAACCTGACAGGACATTGCATTACATGCGTTTATAAAACATACACTGTTGCTTCACAAAAATAATTGCCATTCCATCTTTACTACAACGCTGTCCCTCCGAGCAACATACACTTCATATCAAAAAGGCTCTGTCTTTTAAAAAGCCGCTTAAAAAAATAATTTGCAAAAAATTTTGCAATACCATGGATCTAATTAAAAACCATCGCATGCTGGTCATATCAAGATTAAAACGGTAAATAACCTTTCTCCACGAAAATGTTTATGAATCAACATTCTTTAAAAACTCAATTATTCCAAAGGATTTATTTTTAGAGTGACTTTCATTTGTGAATATCCTGAATAAATCGTAAAAGGCTTGTTGCTTCCACTTCAGCATAAAAGATACCAATTATAATTTTTAGAAAGCAAAATCTAGTAAATATGTTATACATCATATCCACATGATAGATGTTGGTGTACAATGTTAAAACAAACCCTCTCACCTCATACTAATTTTATTGCAAGAATAGGTATGAAAATATAAAAAGGTATCGTATATAAATTTTTCTAGTTATGCACATGTCACTGACAATTAGAAGCCTTACCCCAAACACCAGTTTTTTGTGGTACCTCACAATCCATTGTTCCTCCCCTTTGTTGTTTAAGAGGAAAGAACAGCATTCATATAAGGAAACAAATCATTATTGAATAACAAATGTGTTACGACAGCTGAGGAACATACTTGGAGCACAGGATGTTGACTGCGGTAGTTAGATGTGAACTGTGGTTCAACAGACCAATGTCACCACTATTAGATCAGAAACAAATTCAATAGAGCATTTTCTCCCTTTTGTACTTCGTAAAAATGGTAACATCAGCAAAGCCCTGAAAATACTGAATGCAGTAGAATCAGCTGTATCAAAACTGTGCAAACGTCTTGGAATACAGTAATCTGCCCCAAGATACTGCCATGCAGTGGCCCCAAAGAACTGGTGCTGCACAAATGAAAATCATGTTAATGTAGCAATGTTGTGCATGATTTTGAGCGTGCACAATCAGTCATTATTAATTATCAACCTCTCGGTGCAAGAATTTCATGTACCCTTTTGCTGTTATTTCTGGTGCCCAGCTCACCTAAGGAAGGTCATCTGCTCAGTGTGAAATATCCCAAATCCATCTCCAGTGAAACTTTCCACCTCATTGGTGCTGCTTGGAATAGCAGAATTAGCTTTTATATTTTTAAGGGTCAGATTCATGTCTTCCTTAATTGCGTGCAGAGAGCCACACAACTCTGCCAAACAAACCTCTTATAACATATAACATATAACAACTACAGCATGGAAACAGGCCTGTCCGGCCCTACCAGTCCACGCCGACCATTCTCCCTGACCTAGTCTCATCTACCTGCACTCAGACCATAACCCTCCAATCCCCTCCTATCCATATACCTATCCAATTTACTCTTAAATAATAAAATCGAGCCAGCCTCCACCACTTCCACCGGAAGCCCATTCCATACAGCCACAACCCTCTGAGTAAAGAAGTTCCCCCTCATGTTACCCCTAAACCTTTGTCCCTCAATTCTGAAGCTATGTCCCCTTGTTGGAATCTTCCCCACTCTCAAAGGGAAAAGTCTACCCACGTCAACTCTGTCCGTCCCTCTCAAAATTTAAAAAACCTCTATCAAGTCCCCCCTCAACCTTCTACGCTCCAAAGAATAAAGACCCAACCTATTCAACCTCTCTCTGTAGCCTAAGTGCTGAAACCCAGGCAACATTCTAGTAAATCTCCTCTGTACCCTCTCCATTTTGTCGACATCCTTCCTATAATTTGGCGACCAGAACTGCACACCATACTCCAGATTCGGCCTCACCAATGCCCTGTACAATTTCAACATTACATCCCAACTTCTATACTCGATGCTCTGATTTATAAAGGCAAGCATACCAAACGCCTTCTTCACCACCCTATCCACATGAGATTCCACCTTCAGGGAACAATGCACAGTTATTCCCAGATCCCTCTGTTCCACTGCATTCCTCAATTCCCTACCATTTACCCTGTACGTCCTATTTTGATTTGTCCTACCAAAATGCAGCACCTCACACTTATCAGCATTAAACTCCATCTGCCATCTTTCAGCCCACCCTTCCAAAAGGCCCAAGTCTCTCTGTAGACTTTGAAAATCTACCTCACTATCAACTACTCCACCTATCTTAGTATCATCTGCATATTTACTAATCCAATTTGCCACACCATCATCCAGATCATTAATGTAAATGACAAACAACAGTGGACCCAACACAGATCCTTGGGGCACTCCACTAGACACTGGCCTCCAACCTGACATACAATTGTCAACTCTTATAGAAGAGATCCCAGTTGCCACACTCCTAGGACATTTCAGCAGGTCCCTCCTTAAAATTTAATGCTAATAAATACCAGAAGAGTGAAATGGATCATTGGTCAGCATTGTGTCAGAAGTGATAAATAAAAGTGGAGAAACCCATCTAATAAATGAAGTGATAATCATTGGATGAAATTGCCAAGGATAGGTCAACATAGGCTCGAGTGCCCTCTGTGAGTGAGTATCTGTACTTCTGGGAGCCTTGTGATCTAGCCATGTGTTCCTACCAGCAATGGCTGGCATTTATAGGGATGGACTGCTTGAGTGGGTGGTGAAAGCAGGTACTGTAAGAAGTATTTAAACGACACATGTGTCATCAATGCACACCAAGCCACAGACTAACTGTTGGTAAACAGCATCGTTATTGACAGTGCCCTCCATAATGTTTGGGACAAAGACCCATCATTTATTTATTTGCCTCTGTACTCCACAATTTGAGATTTGTAATAAAAAGATTCACATGTGGTTAAAATGCACATTGTCATATTTTATTATAGGCCATTTTCATACATTTTGGTTTCACCATGTAGAAATTACAGCTATGTTTATACATAATCCCCCAATTTCAGGGCACCATAATGCTTGGGACTCATGGCTTCACAGGCGTTTGTAATTGCTCAGGTGTGTTTAATTGCCTCCTTAATGCAGGTATAAGAGAGCTCTCAGTACCTAGTCTTTCCTCCAGTCTTTCCATCAGTTTGGAAACTTTTATTGCTGTTTATCAACATGAGGACCAAAGTTGTGCCAATGAAAATCAAAGAAGCCATTATGAGACTGAGGAACAAGAATAAAACTGTTAGAGACAACAGCCAAACCAAAATCAACTGTATGGAACATCATTAAGAAGAAAGAGAGCACTGGTCAGCTTACTAATTGCAAAGGGACTGGCAGGCCAAGGAAGATCTCCACAGCTGATGACAGAAGAATTCTCTCTATAATAAAGAAAAATCGCCAAACACCTGTCCCGCAGATCAGAAACACTCTTCAGAAGTCAGGTGTGGATTTGTCAATGACCACTGTCCGCAGAAAACTTCATGAACAGAAATACAGAGGCTACACTGGAAGATGTAAACCACTGGTTAGCCGCAAAAATAGGATGGCCAGGTTACAGTTTGGCAAGAAGTACTTAAAAGAGCAACCACAGTTCTGGAAAAAGGTCTTGTGGACAGATGAGATGAATATTAACTTATATCAGAATGATGGCAAGAGCAAAGTATGGAGGAGAGAAGGAACTGTCCAAGTTCTAAAGCATACCACCTCATCTGTGAAACACGGTGGTGGGGGTGTTATGGCCTGGGCATGTATGGCTGCTATAGATACTGGCTCACTTATCTTCATTGATGATACAACTGCTGATGGTAGTAGCATAATGAATTCACAAGTGTATAGACACATCCTATCTGCACAAGTTCAAACAAATGCCTCAAAACTCATTGGCCAGCAGTTCATTCTACAGCAAGACAATGATCCCAAACATACTGCTAAAGCAACAAAGGAGTTTTTCAAAGCTAAAAAATTGTCAATTCTTGAGTGGCCAAGTCAATCACCTGATCACCTGGAATTTAGAAGGATGAGAGGGGATCTTATCGAAACGTATAAGATTATTAAGGGGTTGGACATGTTAGAGGCAGGAAACATGTTCCCAATGTTGGGGGAGTCCAGAACCAGGGGCCACAGTTTAAGAATAAGGGGTAGGCCATTTAGAACAGAGATGAGGAAAAACTTTTTTAGTCAGAGAGTTGTGAATCTGTGGAATTCTCTGCCTCAGAGGGCAGTGGAGGCCAATTCTCTGAATATATTCAAGAGAGAGCTAGATAGAGCTCTTAAGGATAGTGGAGTCAGGGGATATGGGGAGAAAGCAGGAACGGGGTACTGATTGAGAATGATCAGCCATGATCACATTGAATGGCGGTGCTGGCTCGAAGGGCCGAATGGCCTACTCCTGCACCTATTGTCTATTGTCTATTGTCTATCTGAACCCAACTGAGCATGCCTTTTATATGCTGAAGAGAAAGATGAAGGGGACCAGCCCCCAAAACAAGCCTAAGCTAAAGATGGCTGCAATACAGTCCTGGCAGAGCATCACCAGAGAAGACACCCAGCAACTGGTGATGTCCATGAATCACAGACTTCAAGCACTCATTGCATGCAAAGGATATGCAACAAAATACTAAACATGACTACTTTCATTTACATGACATTGCTGTGCCCCAAACATTGTGGTGCACTGAAATGGGGGGACTATGTATAAACACTGTTGTAATTTCTACATGGTGAAACCAAAATGTATAAAAATGGCCTTTATTAAAATCTGACAATGTGCACTTTAACCACATGTGATTTTTTCTATAACGAATCTCAAATTGTGGAGTACAGAGGCAAATAAATAAATGATGGGTCTTTGTCCCAAACATTATGGAGGGCGCTCTATAAATACTCGATGGCAGGCATGGACCTAGTGGTCCAGTTTCTGTGCTAGAGCTGGCATTCCAGCGAATTGACCCCATAACGCTGACTGGTCAGCATGCAACAAAAGCTTTGCTCTGTACCACCGTACATGTGACAAAAACAAAACAAAACTGATGATTCATTTGACACAACTTGATTGAAAGGGCAAGAGAAGTTAAATGGTTAGTTTTTTTATACAGGAAACCATTGTTTTAACAGACCCCTTTATAACTGATTTGGGATATAATGGATGGACCTGCTGACCCACCTCCTGCTCACGCTGCCACCTCCTCCTCCCGTCACTCTATCCACTCGGCCTCTTCCCTCTCCCCAACCCACCCTCTCCTCCACCACCTCCTCTTCTTTCTCTCCTGGAGCCTCTGACATCAGCTTGGTATTGGCAGCAGGAGAGAGGGGAGGGTGCCCCATGGTGACCGAGTGTGTCCTGTTGGTGCGGCGGCCTGAAGAAAGAGCTGACGGCCAGCGGCTACAACGTGAGCCGCAACAACAGCCACGGCAATCAGTGAAGATGGGCTCGCTGGTCGGCATCGGCGCCTAGTTTTAATGTGAAACAACAAAAAGTGCTGGAGTAACTCAGCCATCTGAATCAGTCTGAAGAGATCCTGATGTCACCTATCCTTCTTCTACAGAGATGCTGCCTGACCCACTGAGTTACTCCAGCACTTTGTGTCATTTTGTGTAGTAACCACTATCTGCAGTTCTGTTTCAACTACATACAATGATAATATTTTACTGGGTTATAACAGATAATCTGAAATAACGGACTCCATTCCCCACTCCATGGTCCGTCATTGAGGGTTTACTGTATTTTGCTGTATCTTTAAGTTAATTAATTTCTAGTACTTGAAGATATTTCCAATTTAACTCTATTTGAATTGTTTCCGAATGCCTCTGAGAGTCAAAGACAGTTTTGTATAAAATCCCATTTGAAATTAATTTTAACAATAAATTCACTTGAACTCATAATGAACGAGCTTCTTTCTGCACCATGTAAGCTCGGGTTTTTGTGATATAATAAATTACAATGTCGGTTGAGTGAAATATTATTCAACCGACTGTTGCTACATTTTATGGTTTTAATTGAAACCTTCACACTAATTTCCTCTACAAAGTGAAACAAATAAAATGAACTCTTTGTCTGGCAAGGCTATCGCACTCGATGATTGCTCTTTCAAAACAAATGACGCTGATAATCTCATTAGCTCATCCAAAGGAGAACAGAACACTGCAAACTCAGTTTGGTCTTCCTCCCTGAATAATTATGAGCTCCTTGTGGTTTAATGGAAAATCTCAACAACAATCAAGCTAGACAGTTTAATTCTAATGCAAACTGGAGAAGAGTGCCGGGCGAGCAGGTTTGACAATGACAAACAGTCTCAGAGCTGTAGTTCTCTGGCTCAGTGATCCAATTTGGTTTGTAGTAAGGAATGTCTGAGAGATAAGAGCAAAGTCGTGAAAACAATCTATTTTATGCATCGTGCCTAAAAACCTTCCCTGGAGGATACTATCCTTTATGTACTTGCTTTTGGAAGAGCAGTAGATCTGAGAATATGCATGTCTTTTCACAGTGGCTATTCTGAACATATTTTCGTGAAATAGCACACACTGAGAATGCATATTGAAATACTGTAACTATTTCAGATAAAAATCATTTTTAACATAGCCTCATGATACCCTTTCGACTCCTCTATATGTCGAAAATGACTGGTTTTCCTCCTCCCAACCACACATAATGTAAGCCTTCAAATTCTTTCATTGAACATAAATGGTTAGTTTATATTTTTTAATATTTTACCTTATTGATACTTTTCATTGACACTCCAAAGACGTACAGGTATGTCAGTCAATTTGCTTGGTGTATGTGTAAATTGTCCCTAGTATGTGTGGGATAGTGTTGATGTGTGGGGATCGCTGGTCGCCGCGGACTCGGTGGGCCAAAGGGCCTGTTTCCGCGCTGTACCTCTAAACTAAACTTAAGTTTTTTCAATGTGCCAAGATTACCCTGCAAATAGTGAATACCACAGAGGTTCTGCTCCTCAATCCTCTCATTTTTTCGCACTCAAATCTGCACTTCGACATGTGAACTTTTCTGCATTCTAAAATTCAGGTCTAACTGCACATGCCTTCATTGATACCCAATTCTCTCTTTAACTCTAGATGTTTCCAAAGACGAGTGCCATATGTTTACATTTAGGTTTTATAACCCTAAACTGGAGACTCAGTATTATTATTTTGATGATACACCGATCAGCCAAAACATTCTGACCACTGACAGGCGAAGGAGATGCAGGAGAAATGGGCAGGAATAAAGACCTGAGCGACTTTAACAAGGGCTATTATTCACAAAATGCTGGAGTAACTCAGCAGGCCAGGCAGCATCTCGGGAGAGAAGGAATGGGTGACGTTTCGAGTCGAGACCCTTCTTCAGACCCGAAACATCACCCATTCCTTCTCTCCCGAGATGCTGCCTGACCTGCTGAGTTACTCCAGCATTTTGTGAATAAAAACCTTCCATTTGTACCAGCATCTGCAGTTATCTTCTTTGACAAGGGCTAACTTGTTATGGCCAGGCGACTGGGTCAGAGCATCTCTGAAACGGCAAGGCTTGTGGGGTGCTCCCGGTCAGCAGTGGTGAGTACATACTGACAGTGGTCCAAGGAGAGACAAACCACAAACCAGCAACAGGGTGTTGGGCGCACAAGGCTCATCAATGCACGAGGGCAACGAAGGCTATCCCGTCTGGTCCGAACTGACAGAAGGTCTACTGTGGCACAAGTCACAGAAAATTTTAATAGTGGTCACAGGAGGAATGTGTCACAATATACAGCATACTAGGCCGGTGGTCATAATGTTTTGGCTCATCAGGTTATAATGTTTTGGCTCATCAGGTTATAATGTTTTGGCTGATTGGTGTATATGTCTCGCTATCTCTAAAACACCAATATAATTTAAAATCATAAGACATCTGACAGTTTGTAAATGGGTAAAGAATTAGAAATGCAAAGAATCAATGGAATATGTGGCTAGAAACCCTCCAAATGTGTCAAATTATAGGCATGAATTGGACGGTAAGGAAGGGAGATTGTTAGAGGGGTGTGATGTTAAGCATGTCTGCTAATTAGATCTGAAGATTCTCACTCTCATTCTCTCGACTCCCACATGAAATTTGTTGGAGGCGAGATGTGGTAAGAAAGAGTCAAAAGTGTTTCATTGTCATGTGTACCGGCAATGGAACAATTACATTCTTACTTACTTTACAGGCCCATTAACACAAAAATAAAATACAATAATCAGTAATATAGTAAATTAATAATCAGCAACACTAAGGTACCAGACCATAATAGTGCAATTGGCTTTTGTCGTCATCTGACATGTTGACAGAATTGGTCGCCCGACGCGTTACAGAGTGCATCGTGTCGTCGTTTCCGGGGATCGCTGTGAGGAGGCTTCTTTCATGCAATATTCGTAGACTTGTCCGCAACATATGACACTGTAAACCACCGTACCATGAAAGCCAAACTGCAACAAACACTACAGGACTCTCATCTTGTCCAGTTCATCATGACAATGATGGAGAACCGCCACTTCGTCACATGCCTGAATGGTCAGAACAGCTGTTGGAGATGCCAAAAGAATGGTCTACCACAGGCCAGTGTCCTTGCCCAAACGTTGTTCAATATATACATCAATGACCAACCCATCACTCCGAAAACTAGGTCGTTTCTGTATGCCGATGACTTATGCATCGCAACGCAATCCTCAGACTTCAGCCAGATTGAGACCGTACTAGAGGCTGCTCTGCAGAATATGACAACATACTACCAACAGAATTCCCAACAAAACGCAAACCCAACAAAAACGCAAAGCGCAGCTTTCCACCTCCGGAACCGGATGTAAAACATCAACTGCAGGTGTGATGAAATGATGTCCTGTTGGAACACTGCAAAGCCCCAAAGTACCTAGGTGTGGTGCTCGATCACACGTTATCATATCGCCAACATGTTGAGAAAACCAAGGCAGAGGTCAGAACCCGGAACAATGTCATCGAGAAACTGGCAAACAGCTCATTTGGAAGTGACCCAACAACAATCCGCACTGCAGCCCTGGCACTCTGTTTCTCAGTGGCAGAATATGCAAGCCCCATCTGGAGCCGCTCTAAACATGCACGCAAGATGGACTCTGCAGTGAACACTGCCTGCAGGAAAATTACAGGATGCCTGAAGCCGACAAAGGTTGAACATCTGTACGAGCTGGCTGGCATCGACAAACAATCTCAAAGACGTGATCGGGCAGCTGCAGTAGAACGCTTCAATGCGGACACAGACCCCCGTCACCCCTTGCACAATCAACAACATGCCAAGAAAGGCTGGAAGAGTCGGAACAGCTTCATGGAACGAGAGCCAACCATGCCAGGTACCAAAACCAAACAACAGATGGCACCAGGACACCACCTGCCTTATACTACCTGGAAAGCCCTAAACCGCCTTCGCACTGGAGTGGGAAGTTGCGGACTCAACCTGAAGAAGTGGTGCTTCTCGGACTCTGACAAATGCAACTGTGGAGAGGTACAGACAATGGCCCACCTACTGACTTGCGTTGGGGAGGCATGCACTGCATATGATCTCCACAGAGGCAGTGATGTGGCAGTGATGTGGCACTGGCTGTGGCAAAGCGATGACAGAACGTCGTCTGACACATGAGCGAAAAAATAGTGCAAAACCAAAGCACATAGTGCCATCAAAACAAAGACTATATTAAATCATAGTTGGTGAAGTAGGGTTTTGGATAACAATGCAGTGTCCAAGAGCCCAATTGTTGCTGGGAAGAAGCAGGGAATGGAGGATATGGATCATGTGCAGGCAGAGGAGATTAGTTTAACCTGACATTATGTTTGTAACAACATTACTCTTGTGCTGTGCAATTCTAAATCTAAAATCCAAGTAGTTTTTGAGCCTCGTGGTCACGCTTCTCAAGCTTCTGTACCTTCTTCCCAATGGTAAAAGTGAAAGAGAGCAAGGCCAGAAAGGCATAGGTCTTTGATGATATTTGCTACCTTTTTGAGACAACACCTCCTGCAGGTCTCTTCAATACAGGGAAATCAGTACCTAAAAAGCCTACTACCACTATTATCAATCCAATTCTATTCTCCAAAGCAGCCCTCAAAATAATAAATCACATTCCATCTTCATTGCTCTTCATTTGCCATTTTATCGCCAATTACTATTTATTTCCAAAGTAACGTAGTACATCTTTACAATTACTGTATATCCTCACCTGGCTCTGTTCCAGATTCAAGAGTGAAGTGTCCAGCTCAACCACATTTCTGAGTTTGGGGTGGTTACATTTTCTCAGCTGTCACTACCTCACACTAGCTGCAGCCCAAATCACTGATGGTCATAAGGTCATGCAACGTAGAAACAGGCCCTTCAAACCAACTCGTTCATGCCGACCAAGATACTCCATCTAAGCTAGTCCTATTTGCCCGCATTTGGTCCATATCTCTCTAATCATTCCTATTCATGTATCTGTCAAAGTGTATTAAAGGTTGTTATTGTCAAGGAACACATTAACATTCCAGGCATCCAGTGCTGCTAAGGCAAAAATTAGAGGCTACCTCTCATGTGATGTACTCTTATTTGTGCCTAATGGTAAAATGTTCACCTCCTCTTGACATTTTATGACAAATATAACTTCCACAGGGAAACTCCAGAAATGAAATTGAGTTGCAGGGAGGACTACCGGCCAAATAAGATTTAAATGATTTACCAGAACAATAAAAATAAAATCAGTTAGATAAACCTTATTCCAATGCAGTTTCCAAAAAGATGTAACAAAGGTCACTGACCTCTATTTCTCTTTCCACAGATGAATATTTCCAAAACTTTAAATTTCCATTTAATTTTTATTTACATATACTGTATTGAAAATACTGGTGGAAAAGTGTCAAGATTAAACAAAAGTGTTTAATTTATCAGACAAATACATATTGTGAATTTTAAATGCACATTATTAACCTCTGGAAACAAAGTATTGTAATTACAGGCTAGGGTTTTTAAAGAGCAAGTATTGCGGATTTTCCGTAGGTTAGCGCACAACCTGAGACTTGCAGTATGATATTGACATGTGGATCCAAATAGAATCGAGAGTGCCATTTTAAATTAAAGTTTATATGAGTTATAAAATTCAATAACATTCATACCATAAGCATTGTCTGTACAGAATTATATAGATTTGTGCAATTCATATACTTGAATTGTAAAAATAATATCCAAGCGATTTCAGTAACTCTGAGTGAAGGGCAACGGTGCCAGAAACCAATATTAATGTAAAAAAAAGAGAGGCAATGTAAATCCGGAATCAGCGATTAAAATACTTAAAGCTTGCAGTCAGACAGGGAGTAGATGTGTTTGAGGGGGAGGGGAAGGACAGGAATCAAGTAATGCATGAAATTCCTACATTTTTAGCAGTGAATTATAAAAGGAACTATCTAAAAATAATGATCTTGTATAGTTAATCATAACCATGATCGTAATTTATTAGCCAAGTATGTTTTGCAACATACGAGGAATTTTGTTTGCCAAATAGTCATAACCTCTGGAAACAGTCATACCAAAAAAGCAACACGACACACAACTACATAAAATTTGACATAAATATCCACCACAGCGGCTCCTCCACATTCCTCCTTTTTCTCCCGCGGTCGGGGGAGTCGAACCATCTGGAGCCGAGGCGATCAAAAGTCCCGCAGCCGGCGATCGAAGCTCCCGCAATTGGGGCGGTCTAAGCTCCTGCGGCTTGGAGCTCCCGAACCAAGGGACCGCGAGCTCCACGATGTTACAGTCTGCAGGCTCCCAGGGTTGTAGCTCCTGAAGTCGCTCCCTGACAAAGGGATCACAAGCTCCATGATGGCAAGTCCGCAGGCTCCCGCGGTTGGAGAGCTCCCAAAGTCGGTCCTCAGCAGGAGGCCGCAGTGCAGACGGAGATACGACACGGAAGAAAGTCGCATCTCCATCGAGGAAAGAGATTAAAAAAGTTTCCCCCAACCCCCCACCACCACCCCCCACGTAATACAAAATTAAAAATACACTAAAACATACATTTTACAACAAACTAAATACAACAAAGAAAGAAAAAGACAAGACAGACCGTTGGTGAGGCAGCCATCGTCGGCACCACCTAGTTCTTCATTGATTTCGTTTATTCCAAAATGCATTCAGCTTTTCAGATTAATTTAACATGGAAACTTGTTTGTGCAAAGGAAGGCTCCATTAACAATATAGACGAATGTCCAGTTAGTCTGCTGAAAAATAAATTTCGTCCAAGACCAATAAGTAGGGAGCTCTTACATACATTAGAAGAGGCAGTCTGGAAGGGAAAATGTTGGAGTAACTCAGCGGGACAGTCAGCATCTCTGGATAGAAGGAATGGGTGACGTTTCGGGTCGAGACCCTTCTTCAGACCTGGTTCAGTCTGGAAGGTGATATGGTTTAATACTTTATCTCAAGAAGTGGCACCTCCGATGATGTAGTACTTCACCCGTACCACACCAAAGTGACATCTGAAGTATAAAACATAAAATGGTGGAAATTCTCAATAGATCAGGCAACATCATTGAAGGGAGACTGAAATTGACAACCATTAGGAGTGGGAAAAGATAGAGATAAATAATTTTTTAAATGCAGAGAATGTGGAGAGGGTAAGGAAAAGAAGGTCAGTAATTTGGTGGAGGATTCCAGCAGTTAAATGATAAAATTGAGGGTTTAAAGTATCTTGCAGTGCTCAATTGCCAGGGGCATTGAGTATGAGTCAGGAAGTCATGATGCAGATTTGGAGGACTTTGGTTGCGTCGCTTTTGGAGTACTGCGTGCAGTTCCGGTTGCCCCATTACAGGAAATATGTGGAGGCTTTGGAGAGGTGCAGAGAAGGTATACCAGAATGCTGCATAGATTAAAGGGTTTCAGCTAAAGGGAGAGGCTGTACGGACTTGGGTTGTTTTCTCTGGAATGTCAGAGGTTGAGAGGAGACTTGATGCAAGTACATTAAATTATCAGAAAGCT
The DNA here is from genome assembly GCF_053455715.1 of Rhinoraja longicauda. Lineage (NCBI taxonomy): Eukaryota > Metazoa > Chordata > Chondrichthyes > Rajiformes > Arhynchobatidae > Rhinoraja > Rhinoraja longicauda. The sequence continues at coordinate 123,551,411 of NC_135953.1, forward strand.
AGGATGGACACCCCTTTTCCCGGGGTGGAAATGTCCAACACTAGAGGGCGCAGCTAGAAGATGAGAGGGGGAAAGTTTAATGGAATGTGCGAGGCAAGTTTCTTTTACACAGAGTGTGATGGGGGTCTGGAATGCATTGCCAGGGGTGGTGGTGGAGGCAGATAGGACAGTGATGTTTAAGAGGCTTTTTGATGGATGCATGGAAGTGCAAGGAATAGAGGGATGTGGATCATGTACAGGTAGATGAGATATTTAATTTGACATCATGTTCGGCACAGATATTGTGGGCCGAAGGACCCTTCTATTGCATTATATTGTTCTATGTTCTATGTATATAGCCATGTATCTGAAGATTCATTGAAGTCATTGCATGCTTTACGATTTTATAATAATGTGGATTTATTTAATGTCAGCAGTTTTGGATTTCTGCCCTGCCAGTTATCACAGACTCTGTCATTGTCAGTCCAATTATGGTCAACATTTTCTTCTGCAGGTCAATAAGAGCCTGCTGCTAAACTTGCCCCCCAATCCTCCACCAAGGTTCTGCCATCCATTTACTTTATATGAAGAATGATGTGCTTAAATATGGGCCGTGCAAAGTCTTTAAATAACATGTGTCATGGTTGATTAGCGGTCTAGAGTATTGTTAACTGTACAGCGAGACATATGATGTATGAAAGAAGGCTTGAGTGAGAGATTATTCTTTGTTGTGTTATGCTGCATTGAGGAAGTTGTGAACCGTAGCATTTGAAGGTACAATTACTGACCTTGATTATGTATATGAGGTTAAATCATTGCTCGTTGTATCCTGTAATCACCTGAGCTCAGCCTTTGTGGATTTAGCATGCAACATTTTTTTGTGGTGATGCATCCAGGCCCTTGCAGCTAAATAGTTGTCTGGGGGAAAAATGTATTCAGCAATGGCAGGGAATTGAGAGATGGAGGTAACTTGCAGATCAAGCTTGTTGAGCTCAATGGCCATTTGTTTTCCTTGTACTGTGAGGAGCAGACAGTAAATCTATTTATAGGCTGGTAATGACTTATTTTGCAGGTATAATACAAGGATGATTTAATGTTTTATTGCATTATCATTTACTAGAAACAGCTGCAAAACTTACAATAGAAAACATATGTTTCTTTCAGTCTCATACAAAGATTGTCAGCACTTGATGTTTTAAGTCCAGACAGATGAAGATGATTGCAGAGTTTTGTGACTGCTTCATTTAGTCTGACAGGCTGGAGTAGCATTTACTTCATCTGCACATCCAGGTCTATGAAAAGTTAGCCCCATGGGAAGGTGAGAAGATATAAAATACAGATTACTTAGTCTGCCTGACATATAGAAACTGAAAGTGTCACTCATGTCCTGATTTAGTATTGTATTTCTCCAACTGAATACCAGATGCATTATTATGAATGCAGAGCCAATAGTTAGTGCATATACTGAGTTTAATGGCTTGGCAAATATTTAAATACTGACATGCACAAGAGCAGTTTTAAGATAGAATCTACTCTCATAAATTGAAGCCTTCTGCTAGAAGGAGAAACACTGTCAAAGACTGAAATAGAAGTATGTTGGAAGTGTGAAAATAAAGTAGTTTTGTGAAAGGAACGATAGATTTGTATTATCTTATATCCAGTTTGGACAAGTTTATTTCTTTTTACATGAGCAAGCCTGGTCAGCATTCTGCTGAAAGGACTTGAAAAGGCCACCTGCTGAGGTGTCAGCGGACGATTATATGGAATTATGTCCTAAAAGGTTGGCAGAAGCTCCAGTGCAATATACTGAATCCCGAGTAGTCACATAAATTCATCGAAGTTAACAAATTGAATGTATCTCTCGTGTAAACTGTACAACTGTGATGATTTTCAGCTGGATCTGCACTACCATTTTATTGATGTTATTCTACTACAGATATTTCAAATGTAATCATTTTTTTGCAACATATATCATTGTCCAGACACAACACTCAAGACATTATACTTATAAAAATAATAAAATCATAATTGAGCAGCCTTTTAAACATATATAATAAAAAACAAAAGAAATCTGGAAATTTCCTGCTTGAGTAGAGTAACCTGACCTCAGCTCATGCACCATCTAAAATAGAGACTGTCCACCTGAATTTTATCTTTATTTGATGTCAGGACCAATATGGATTAAATTGGAAGTTCAGCACCAAGCTTTTCTTGCTACACACTCTGAACATCCAGTGTGCAATGTAAGTCAATTAGCAATACTTTTTAAAAATGTGAATGGATAATTTTAAGCTAAACATGAAAGGTTTGTGGGTAATAGAGATATTTTTCATCTGAATTAAAGTTCCAGACTCTGCTTACAAATACACCATAACTAACCTCACTGGTGCTTGTGAATAGTTGCTGCACAAAACATTGCATTCAAACCATTCCTGTAGGATGCATGTTTAGAAGCTTCAATGCTGTAAAGTGCAATTTTAATGCAACAAATCTGCAAAACAATCACAAAATACCTCTTTGCAATATAAGTTTAAATTCAGTGTTAAATAGAGAAACTGTGCATGACAGATTGGATCTTGCAAAGAAGCGGGATTAAAATAATTTCTTCACCCAAAAGGTGATAAGGATAACATATGCACTTAAAAATTAGTAATTCAACTGCAGTAACCATAAGGAAACTGAATTTATTTATGATGTCAGTAAAACAATAAATAACATGGAGTAGGTGATCTAAATTGAGCAACATATCGGATCGTTTTTAAATAGGAGTGTATGTTGAATATTTTTTTTCTGATTTCTCCAACTTCCTGCTCTTCCACAACCTCCACTTCTGCAGGTGTGCACATTTCGGAGGCACAGTGTGATTCTATGTGGCTAAATTGTGAGGCCAGATGTACCTGAGTATTTGGCCACATTTTAATAAAGGCAGTAATCCCAGAGAAGAGTAAATTAAAAACCCCGCTGGTGAAGCAATGGTCCTAATAGTACCAAGAAATGTACCAAAGATCCCATGACCAGGAAATGTGGGCCAGAGAGGGAATTTTGTAGAAGCTTGGACCGTGGAACATGGGGCTGGATATTGTGACGAAGCGAGGTGTAGGATGGTCGAAAAGGCTTTCATCAGTCAAAATATTGCGTATAGTTGGGAGGTCTTTTACAATTATACAAGCCATTGGCGAGGCCACATTTTGTGTATTGTGTTCAGTATTGGTCACCATGTAATAGGAAAGATGTTATCAAGCTGGTAACGGTGCAGAGATTTACGAGGATGTTGCCAGGACTCGATGGCCTGAGCTATAGGGAGAGATTGAGTAGGCTGGGACTTTATTCCTTGAGGCACAGGAGAATAAGGGGTGATCTTATAAAGGTATATAAGATAATGAGAGGAATTAAATGAGTAAATGCACAGTCATTTGCCCAGAGTAAGAGTATCAAGAACTATAGGACATAGGTTTACGGTAAGGAGGGAAAACCTTTATTGGAACCCGAGGGGTAACTTTTTTTCAATACAAAGGTGGTGGGTGTATGAAATGAGCTGCCAGAGCAGGTAGTTGAGGCAGCAACTATCGCAACATTTAAGAAACATTTAGACAGGTTTATTGATGGAATGGGTTTTATACGGATATGGGCCAAAAGCAGGCAAGTGTGTTAATTTTAAATCGGGCATGCTGGTCGGCATGACTCTATGACTCTCTAGTGCAACGTTTCTCAACCTTTTTACCCTTGCGGAACCCTTGAACTAATTTTCATGTCTCAGGGAACCCCTACATAAAAAATATTATATATCTTTATTAATCTCTTTCTTTCTCTTTCATAAACTTAAAGTTCATAAGGCAAACAACACACATAAACTTTTCATAAAATAAAAACATGCATAAACATAAACTTTTCATGAACTAACAAAAATAAACATAAAATAAACACAAAAACGATTCAAAAATGCATTTACATATGATTCGCCTATTTATCACTATTTCTCTCGGAACCCCTAGCGACCTCTCGCGGAACCCTAGGGTTCCTGGGAACCCAGTTGAGAAACGCTGCTCTGGTGACTGCTTCTATTAATGTCAGGTGGAAAAGAGCACCATGCCTACTCCTGGTTCCACTTTCAGGTAAATAAATTATCTTCTTGGGGTAAAACATTGCCAGAGGTAGGCAGGGATGCAGAGCTGTGGTTACAATAATTCAATTTTCATCTTGTTAAATGGCGGAGCAGGCATGAAAGTCAGAGTCTTGCTTCTAATGCACATGCATGAAAAATGTATATTCCTGATCAGCATTTAAGGTGATGCCCAGCCTAGGTTTGCTGAGTGTAGTCATCGGATTCCCCTCTATTTTTTTAAAGGTTTGAAAGGTTTCAAAGGCCTTTTATTGTCACGTGTACCAATTAAGGTACAGTGATATTCGAATTAAAGTAGACATCAGTAAAGAGGAGATTGCAATAACTGAAGAGAACTTTTAAAAGAAAAGGCTGCAGGTACCCAAAAGCTATTGGTGGAATAAAAAACTTTAAATACTTCTGATTGGCAAGAGATGTTTTCATCAAAGAAGTTTGGCTAATGAGCAAGATGACAAAGAATATAAAATTAAAGAATAGAGACCATGGAATTGAAGCAATATAAACAACAGAAAAGAGAGACAAAAAAAAGTTGTAAAAAGCTATAAAAAAGACAAGCTATAAGAAGACAATATTGTAAGAAATACCAAGTAAGCATGAAAGGAGTTAAGGACCTTTTAGAAAAAGATCGCTTTATTTTATGTGAATAAATAATGAGCATAATGCTAAACAAATCACCATGTTCTTAAGATTTCTGCCAGATAGAAGTAATAAAAGAGATTAAAAAAGATAAGTAATATGTAATTAAACTGCAAATGCTCCAGTGAAGATGTTACAAATCCCTTTCATTTCTGATAAATCTCCATAGATCCATGGTTGGGAAAATAAGAAATGCCAGACATCCAAGTGAAATTTTTATTTTGAGAAAGTTGGTAGACTATCATTAAGGATAGAGTGACTAAGTACCTGGATGATAATGTATTGGCTAAACGCTGCATGGATCAGTAAAGAGTGCAAAATGTCTAATTAAGCAGGTTGAATTTTGAGATAGTAACTTTCAGTGAGGTTCCATGGGTATAATTTATATGGAAACTGAGGAGTTTATTTAAAAATTAATAAAATTAAAGGACTGGATTATAAAAGAGTAGAAGTTAATGTTGCATAACATTTGGACAAGCGCAGCGGGACAGGCAGCATCTCTGGAGAGAAGGAATGGATGACGTTTCAGATCTCTACCCGAAACGTCACCCATTCATTCTCTCCAGAGATGCTGCCTGTCCCGCTGAGTTACTCCAGCATTTTGTGTCTACCTTCGATTTAAACCAGCATCTGTAGTTCTTTTCTATACATTTGGAGAAGCGCATTCACTTCTGGCCACTGCACCTCAAGCAAACTATGTATTTTGGAAGCTGTGTAGTGCAGATCCACCAGAAATGATAACAGGAGTGAAAATAATAAATTCTGAGTGCATGTTTCAGGGAGTAGGCTTGAGGGTTGACGATAATGGAATTATTTAATTAAAATGCTGAAATTGATTGATGCATGATATAATATGCAGATTGAAACAATCTACTTTATTAGGATGTCAAGGCAAAAGGAGTGTAACATTAACATTGAGCTCCTCAGATGCTTCTTTTTATAGGGTAATGGATATCTGTAATTTTCATCCCTGCAAAAATAGTTGAGCTCAGGTCAGTGAAACTTTCAAAACTGACATTGATAGATTTTTATTGAACCATCCTGCAATGTGCTGGGAATCAAGGTGGATAAAGTGAGATACAAGTGAGATATAACCAGAATAGGTTTGAGGAGCTGAATTGTCAAATTGTATTTCTCTACTATGTTTTATCTGAGATTTTTATTTATTTTTTTAACTTACAATGCATAGCTCTATGTGGAACATGTAAACATACAGATTAAAGGTAGAAACAAGCCATTTGATCCTGAAGCCTGTTCTGTCATTTGGAAAAATCATGGTTCATTGATTACAACCTCATCTCCGCATTCTCACGATATCTGCCCTGCCCATCAGGAATCTATCCAACTCTGCCTTGAAATTATTAAAGTTTTGGATTTCGCTGCCCTTTGAAGAGTTCTAAAGACTCAACATTTTGAGAAAGAAAACAAATTCACCTCATCTCGGTCTTAAATGAGCAACCCTTAGTGCTAGATTCTCCCACAAGAGGAAACCGACCTCTCCACATCTACCTTGCCAGGTTCCTCACGATCATACGTGTTTTAATCATCTCTCTCTGTTCTAAACTCCAGCAGATACAAGCCTCACCTCTTGAAGCTTACCTCATGATAAAGGCCTCTTATTAAAGGTATTTGGCCCATAAACATTCTTTGAATTACTTCCAACTTAATAACATTCTTCCTTAAATAAGGAGACCAATATGAATGGTATATCTTGGGTGAATGGCAAATTCCAAGAGTGCGTGATGGTGATGTTCAAGATGGAGGCTGGAGATGCCAGAAACAGTTGAGATGGAGGGTGGAGACTCCAAAAGCAGATGTCGGTTGGCTGATCTGGCCAATGGAATACAGCCTGTTCTGCACAAACTGTTATATCTAGAAATCACACACTTCTGGTATGATCTATTTTTGATGTCCCTTGCTACCCTGTGGAAGCTACCTTGCTATCAACTAGTAATGGTCTAGTTGAGGACTAGAAATTATAATATGACCTTCACACTATATCTTCCAAATATGGATGCTATTCAAATATAAAAAAGCTTAATATTACTTGCTCCGTGATCTGTGCAATGGAATTCTGCCTCCTTCACTGCTTGAGCTCTTTATAACCAAGGCTGGCATTTCTGTATATTGTGGCATATGCTTCTGAACCATTGTTTTCAATATTCAAGGATCCATCTGGCCGTCTTTTTGGATGTTAAATGCTATAATGCTATACATAAAGGACCAAGAAATACCCGAGGAATGTTGGCCAATGTTCCTCACTCAAATATCATCCATAAAATCAGAGAAACGAATCATTTATTTCAGTTGCTAATCATTTGGATTATTTTTTTGTGTGCCGTCTGGTGCATTACCCTACATTAACAATGAATGCATTTCAAAAGTAATGAACTGATTGTGAAATTATTTGCCCAAATTGGGGATGCAATGGTTTCTTCGCTACATTCATTCAGTTTTTTCAACTCAGCTCACACGTAAAATATTTAATCTTGATCAGAGAATTTCTCTCTAAAGAAGCACACTGTTCCCAATTGTTTTCATGGAAAAGGGCCATATTGTTCTGTCACAGTGTAATTTATCTATTTAAATAAAAAGAAAATTCAGATCATCATCATTTTCTCTACAAAGGGAAATTAATTCTTAGCAAGATCATTAAAGAAATAAAGTACATACTTTCCAAAAGCAAAAATAACGGGAAAATAGAACCAAGACAATTGTGAGAAATGAAGCTACTGTGTGCACCCGGCACAGTTAATGACATACAAAGAGTTTAGCAGAGAGTTACTATGCACTGAATGCAAATGAATAGCTTGAATGTGGCCAGAGCTACACTGGAATAAATTTACATGAGCATTGTCAATGCACAAAGACAGACCAGCAGCAGTGACCTCCTCTGACAGCCCTGCTATGTGTTCCTCATGAGCAGTACTGTAATTATATCACGTATGTAGAATCACAGTACTTCTGGTATATAATATACATCGATGGCAATAGCATGTTCTTTCCCTTAAAAACCTTAAGCTTGTATAACTAAAAACATATGATGAAAAGACAATTTAACAAGGAGGTACAGTAATGTTTCACATTCCCATGGGAATATTAGTTCTGAAGTATGTGGTGAAATTCTGCCAAATGGGCGTTAATTGTTTTCAGATAGTGCACCGATCCAATTCATTACAGCAAAAGTGCAAGCTACATCAAACTCAATTCAGACCCTGCAAGAATAATGCCACTCAGGTTTACGTGCGATATGTTTGAGTTGTTAATGCAATGACATTTTCCAAAATGATCTAAATAGCATGAGCTGAATAACATCAGCGTGTGAATAAAATCATGTGTTTGCTATGCAATATTAAGTGAAAGTAAACACCTCCTAATGAAACATGGATTCCAACAGAAAGGGAAATGGTTTTCCAATCATAAGGAACCCTGTCAAAAGCTACATTCATTGTAACCTCATTGTCGTACTTTACTAAACAGCTATGTGCTCAATGAAGATCAAGTGCTACACTGAAGGAATTGATTTGAAACAAATTGGACAAAACTAAAAATTAATGAAAAATAACACATCTTTTTTTCAAATTAGCTTATGCAATTTTTGTTTGCTATGGAAGTAGCAATGCCATAAAGAATGCACCATCCATCACAGTGACCAGTAAAAGTACTTTTTTAACTGAGAAATGTGTGGAAAGTTATGTTGGAAACATGAAAGCGAATTGTCAGCTGATTGAAAGTGAAAAGTCAACAGTTTCATTAACAGTTAAGGTAGTAATGCACACAGTAATGCCATCCAGAAAGCAATCTCAGGAGCCAATGGTATGGGAAATTCATGATGTACCATCTCTAAATAAATAATATGGAATTCAATATAATTGAAAATACAAAACAAAAATATCCTTTAACCTTTTGTTTCACTCACTGGTTTTGCTTGCAAGCTGATAAATCCTATTCAATTTCCTGATTGTTCCATTACGTCATCAATGGCCTCAACTAGATGATGTGAAATTTGAAAAGCCCCAGCCCCATCAAGAAAAGAAAACAAATCCAACAAAGATCATCAAGCAGCTTTCAACGAGTATTCCGGATACAGAAAAAGAATAGGTCTGGGTCGACTGACAACATCCTTAACAATCATTCCGAAGCAAAAGTAAGATTTGCAAGAACTGGATAAATAGCATTAGAATATGTAGCCTCTGATAAATATGTCAGAATGTGATGAAAAGCAAAATTGGCAGATTTTGTATTAAATTAATAATTTTGTATTAAACGAATAAGCCAACATAATCAAAGACTTGTCCCACTCTGGCAATTCCTTCTCCCTGCTCCCATCTTGTAGAAGAAACAGAAGCTTGAAAGCGTGCATCACCAGACTCAGGAACAGCTTCTTCCCGAGTCTTCTGAATGGTGCTTCCATAAACAAGGGTACTATCTGCTTCACCTCTGCCCCATTGAGTACATTGGACGATGTCTATCAAAGGTAGGCACAAAATGCTGGAGTGACTCAGCAGGTCAGGCAGCATCTCGGGAGAGAAGGAATGGGTGACGTTTCGGGTCGAGACCCTTTTTCTATGGAACTTGTCTATGGCACTTGTCTATCTATACCTTGTCTATGGAACTGTTGCGCTACAATGCTGAGAATTATATTCTGCACTCTGCATCTTCCCCTTTGCTTTACCTATTGCACTTGAGATTGTTTTATAATATTAATGTATAGTATTATCTAATTTGATTGGATAGCATGAAAAACATAGCTTGTACCTAGGTATACATGACAATAATAAATTATAGCTCAGACTATCATCGAGCTGTTCTGACTTTTCAGTCTGTGCTGGAGATGCTCTGTGCAAAGCCCTACCACAAATTAAAGCTGGACCCCATGCTCTGAACCATTGCCAGGATGTCTAGAATTTCCTGCATGCCTATATTCTGCATTCAATAGCCTGCACCTCAAAGAAACCACCTGTAATCTCTTCAGCAGAACTGGTGTGTGAACTTTCATTTTGGCAAGCTGTCACATATGGTATCCTATACACCTAACTTACTGCTGGGCATTCATTTATCATAACAAGTCAGGAAAAAAGATCAGTCAATAGAGATTATGAAAGAGCATGCAAGGAAGGGTAGCAGCTACTCCTAAAAATGTGGTGCCAAGATGGTAAAACAATAGTATAGGACTTCATGCATGAGATATAACAGTGGCGTCGTATTGCAGACAGAGGTAAATAATTTCACAAGCAATGGACTAGTTCAATGTTCTGCAGATTTGTCTCATTCTGGCGTGAATAATGGTGGACAATCAAAGAGCTAACAAGGAGATCCATGAGGTTCCACAGCCATAACAGTGGCAGCATATGTGAGCATAAAATGCAATGTTACATCTTTTGTAATCACCCTGAACATGAAGTAACCGGTGAATGATCCATCCCAGCTTCCTTCTGAGAGCTCCATTATCACAAAAAATTATTTCTGACTAATTCACTACAGTCAAGGACAATGCATAGAGCACAGGCTATGGAATTTAACATATGGTGCGCACAGCTTGCCCTCGTGTGAAAATTTCCCCCATGCATGCGTTGTTCACAAAAAGTAAGGAAGATCTGATTCTGCTAATTACTCCCACATCAGTCAAGTCTCAAGGTGTTGATGACAGTGCTATCAGACATCACATGGTTACCAATAACCTGCACTCAAGTTGAGTTTAAATTTACTAGTAGGCTTTAGAACCCATCACAAACTTGATCCAAACTTGAACAATGGAGCTATATAGAGCCAAAGTTGAGATGGTTGAAAGCTTTAGGTTCCTAGGAGTAAATATCACCAGCAACTTGTCCTGGACCACCCACACCAAAGCAATGGCCAAGAAAGCACCTCTACTTCCTTTGAAAGCTTAAGAAGTTTGGCATGTCCCCGACAACTCTCACCAACTTCTACAGATGCACGGGATGCATCACAGCTCCATCCGAGACCGTAAGAAATTGCAGGGAATTGTGGACACAGCCCAGACTATCACACAAACCAACCTCCATTTGCACTTCACGTTGCCTTGGTAAAGCCACCGGCAAAATCACATGGGCAAGTCTCACTCCTTCTTCTCCCATCTCCCATCAGGCAAGAGGTGCAAAGGAGTGAAAATACATACCTGCGGATTCAGGGACAGTTTCTTTCCAGCTGTTATCAGGCAACTGCACCATCCTATGAACAACTAGTGAGCGGCCGGAGCTACTATCCACCTCACTGGAGATGCCCGGACTATCTTTAATCGGACTTTACTGGACTTTATTCTGCACTAAACATTATTCCCCTTATCATGTGACTGTACACTGTTGATGGCTTGATTGTAATCATGTATAGTCATGTAAGGTCTTTCCATTGACTGGTTAACATGCACCACAAGCATTTCACTGTACCTCAGTACACATGACAATAAACTAAATTAAACTAAACTAAACTATGGCAGCACAGTGGCACAGCGATGGAGTTGCTGTCTCACAGTGCCAGGGACCCGGGTTCGATCCAGACTACGGGTGCTTGTCTTTACGGAGTTTGTACCTTCTCCCTGTGTCCTCCCTGGATTTTTGAGATCTTTGGTTTCCTCCCACACTCCAAAGACGTGATCGTTTGTAGCTTAATTGGCTTGGTATCAATGTAAAATTGTCCCTAGTGTAGGATAGTATTAATATGCAGGGATCGCTGGTCGGTGCAGACTCGGTGGGCCGAGGGGCCCGTTTCTGCGCTGTCTCTCTAAACTAAACTATGTTCCAGAGGAGAGTTCAAAATGAATGCTCTTGAAATCAAAGAGGAGCTGTAGGAAAACCTAAATTAATGGGAATAAAGAGGAAAAAATACATTCTTCAATAATACCGATTTTGGCGTGGACGCTGCACCACCCACCAAATAGTCAAGCTGACCAATGACATCGAAGACAGTTTCGAAATGGGTCACAAGGTGGGCCTCACACTGGTGGACCTCACCACCGCCTATGATACAGTGTGGCACCAGGGCCTGATCTTGAAGCTCCACCGCACCATCCCTGACCGTCATTTAGTGCGGTTCCTTGCCAACATCCTTGCCAACCGCAGTTTTGTACTCAAGACCAGCGACGGACAATCTAGCCGACTGCAACGTCTAAGAAACGGAGTCCCCCAAGGCTCGGTACTGGCCCCCATGCTCTTCAACCTCTATATCAGCGATCTGCCACTCATGACCTCGCGCTTGTCTCGATGCGCAGATGACTTGGCCCTACTGCACTCGGATAAGAGTGGTCAAATGTTGAGGATGTGCTCTCGGCGGATGTGGAACTTGTCGCGGGCTACCTTAAGACCTGGAGACTAAAACTGAGAGTGGCAAAAACCACCACAACGGCCTTTCACCTGAACAACAAGGAAGCTGAACGCCAGCTAACCGTCACCCTCAATGGGTCACCCCTACCCTACAACCCATTTCCTACATACCTCGGGGTGAAACTAGATCGGCAGCTGACCTACAAGCAACACCTTGAAGCTCTCCGTGCTAAAGTCTCGGCACGGAACAACCTCCTGCGTTGCTTGGCCGGATCATCATGTGGCGCCAGGACATCTACACTTCGAACCAGTGCTCTTGCACTCGTGTACAGCGCCGCTGAGTACGACGCCCAAGCAGCGCTCATACTAGCAAGCTAGACACTACCCTCAACGACACCATGCGGATCATCACTGGCTGCCTACGCCCTACTCCGATGGATCTCCTGCCGGTGCTCGCAGGAATCGCACCCACCAAGCTTCGCAGAGAGTTCTTCACTCATAGGCTGGTGTGCAAGGCCCCATCGGACGCCAAACATCCTTTGCACCACCTCGCCCAGGATTCACAGCAACTGGGACCTCAATGCCTGTCATCTCGTCACCCTTTCTCCTGTCATGCAGCGACCCTCTGTGGCTCCGGTTTCAACATACTAGGAGCATGGAGAACCAGCTGGGAACAGACTTCGCGACCTCCTCAATTCACTGTCGCACCGAACACCACAGCCCCACCCGGCTCCGACATGCCCCGCAAAGAGTGGGTCGCCCTGAACTGGCTCCGCACAGGGGTCGGCCGGTTCAACGCCAACATGCATCGTTGGGGGTTGCGTTCATCAGCAGCCTGCGTGTGTGGAGCAGACCAGCAAACAGCGCAGCACGTCATTTTCGACTGCACTGTTCTCCGTCCCCCTGGTGGGGGGGTAGACCTCATGGCCCATGACAACAGCACATTGCACTAGCTACAGCGCCTGGAGGGCGTTACATAATTTCTGCTGCCTCAAATGCAAGAAGAAGAAGAATAATACCAAGAACTAAAGAAGGTTATTGTGATTACTGGAGGCAAATTGTCTCATTTTTGTAGAGACACCTTCGGGCATTTTGGCTCAACTGCCTTTGGCTCCCTCATCAATGACTCCATCTATCATAAGGTGAGGGATGAGAATATTTGCCAAAGACTGCAGAGTGCAGTTTCATCTGCAACATTTCAGATAATTAGGCAAACTGCACCTGTGCAACAAGACCTGGATCTTTCAGCTGGAGGATACAGAGTGAGAAGTATGAGCCAGATATTTAGAGAATCAATTGAGATGGATAGAATTGGGAGTCCGAAACACTGCTGGAAACTGGACCGTGACTGGAAATTACATTCTTTTGGTGCTCTTTTGCACTAAGCCTGGATCTGATTCTGTATCTCTGGCTGCAACAAGAAACGTTTGTCATTGTTTGGGGTTGCTATATTCTCCTTTAGGAATTATAAAGTAAGAGGAACAGCAAGAGAGGGCAAACAAGAGTCAGGCAGTTTTTTTTAATGGAAGATGTTGGTCACAATATGTCAGCTGCCACCCAAATGACAAAACAATACAGGCAACACATCCAATGAGAATATATAATGAGAAGGTGAATATTGCAAGGTATTCCCTGGGGGCACTGGAGCAATTTAATGAGGATGTACAACCATTGTCATCAACTTGCAGCATTCTGCCTGCAAAAACATAAGATGACCTTCATACGGTAATTCAAGCCAACCGCAAAATGATCTCGAGTGCATTGTCCTTGGTGCCTTTCAGGCATGCAGTCACCATGTGACTGGCATGTTATTCTGCAGAGATGCAGAATTTATAGATGCATAAGATATAGGAGCAGGTCAACAATTCAACACGATTAAGGCTAATCATCCACTTCTGTACCCTGTTCATGCCTTTTTCCCCATTGTTCTCATTAGCATTAAGAAAAACTCTCCTTTCAAAAAAAAGGCTCAAATTGCAGGAGAATTCATTAGGTTACGTAGCATCTCTAGAGATCATGGATAGATGACATTTTCAGACTGATTGTGCGGGAGTGGAAAGCTGGAAGAGAAAAGGAGCAGGACAAAGCCTGGCAGGTGGATATAGATGATTACAGATGATTGGGTTTTTTGATAGGCAGATGATTGGACAGTGGACAGAGGGTGTGAGACAAAGGATTAAAGAGTTGTGAATTGTGAAGCTAGATGAAGGAATGTAGGTGAAGGAGAGGAGAAATAGGGGCAAGTCCAGGTGGAGCACAGGAGAGAGAGCGGGGAGGGGGGAAACAAAAGGGGGGGGGGGGGGAGTAGGATGCTTGGTAGTTACCTAAAAGTGGAGAATTCAATGTTCATACCATTGGGTTGTAAGCTAACCAAGCAGAATATGAGGTGCCATTCCTTTCAGTTTGCCTGTGGCCTCACTCTGGCAATGGATGAGGCCGAAAGGTCAGTGTGGGAATGAAAAGAAGAGTTAAAATTGTTGGCAACTGGGAAATCCAGTGAGCCTTGGTGGACCGAGTGCAATTGTTTGGCGAAACAGTCGCCGAGTTTATGCTTGGTCTTGTAAATGTACAGGAGGCCAAATCAGGAACACTGGATGCAGGAGATGAGGTTAGAGGAGGTACACACTTCTATCCCACCTGGAAGGACTGCTGAGGTCCCTGGATGGAGGAGAGGTAGAAGATATAAGGGTTGATGTAACATCTCCTGCAGTTGCAGGGGAAGGCACCTGTGGAGGCGGTGGATTGCATGGGAAGGGGTGAGTGAACCAAGCAGTTGTGGAGAGAGCAGTCTCTGCAGAAGGCAGAAATATATTTAATGACATACTCCATTGCCATTCGAGGTAGAGTATTCCACAAGTTCATCACATAGAAACATAGAAAATAGGTGCAGGAGTAGGCCATTTGGCCCTTCAAGCCAGCACCACCATTCAATATGATCATCCAAAATTAGTACCCCATTCCTGCTTTTTCCCCCATATCCCTTAATTCCGTTAGCCCCAAGAACTAAATCTAACTCTCTCTTGAAAGCATCCAGTGAATTGGCCTCCACTGCCTTCTGTGGCAGAGAATTCCACATATTCACAACTCTCTGGGTAAAAAAAGTTTTCCTCATCTCAATCCTAAAAAGCCTACCCCTTATTCTTAAACTATGAGCCCTGGTTCTGGACTCCCCCAACACGGGGAACATTTTTCCTGCATCGAGTCTGTCTAATCCCTGAATAATTTTATATGTTTCTATAAGATCCCCTCTCATCCTTCTAAATTCCAGTGAATACAAGCCCAGTCGATCCATTCTTTCATCATATGTCAGAACCTTACTTCTGATTTTGAAGAAATTACTTCAGATTTTAACTCTAAATGGCATACCCCATACCCTGACGTTGTGTTCCTGTCACTGGAAACATCCTCACTGTATCTGGAGATTTTATAGACTTTTGTGAGATCCACTTTCATTCTTCTTAACCCCTGAAAATATAGGCCCAATCAAACTGATATCTCCTCACGCATCAGTCCTGGCACCCCAGGAATTACTCTAGTAAACCTCATTGTATTCTCTCCTCAGACAGGGTGGCCAAAACTGCACTTAAAATCCAAAATGGGGCCATACCAAGGCATTCTTACTGCAAAACTCAAACCTCTTAAGATCAACCTACCTTCCCAATCATCTGCACCACCTGAACGCTTGTTGTCAGCAACTGATGTAAAGTGATACCCGGCTCTCATTGCACCTTCTCTTTTCCCAATTCATTCCGTTTGTGTAATAGCAAGGCAACAGCAAGATAAGTACTAATAACCTGTTAGCTATCTCAAAACCCAGAAACAACAGATCGCACTTGGAGGTAGAAATTCCAGTCAACAAACATACAAACTACGTACAATTTCAGAAGATTTCTGGATAACATTTTTTAGAAAGCCCAGAATAAACTTATCCTTCAGAAACTGAATTTTCCCAAATGCTTCAAAAAAAGTATGAACACTTGACTTGGGTAACAAAACAGACTCTCTATTTTGGGTAAATAAAACTAAGAGTTGAACATAAGAAAAGAACAGCAAAGTACTGAATTAAATAGTGGCATAAAGGCAAGGACAACTCTGTCGGGATTATGCAGACACTAAAAGGTCAGGAATCGTGCAGTTCTGTGCTGCTTTGCAGTGATGTCATGATGACAGAGCCAATTTTTCTCAGTTCTGACAAAGGGTTAGTGACCTGAAACATAAACTCTGTTTCGCTCCATTTGTCTGCTGCTGCAATTTTAAACAGATTCTTTATTCAAAGGCTACATTCTAATTTCCAGACACTCAATCAAAATACTCCCTGTGTGCTTGAAGACTTTCAGTGTATTTGTCATTATGCTGATCTCATAACTGAAAATGTATTCAGCTCCTAAAGGCAAATGTAGACTTGCTCAAATAAAATGCAATTCGTCATTTCAAATTTTGGAGCTCTTGTTTCTGTGAATGTTTTTATTGTGGTATGTGCAAATGTAA
The DNA here is from genome assembly GCF_053455715.1 of Rhinoraja longicauda. Classification (NCBI taxonomy): domain Eukaryota; kingdom Metazoa; phylum Chordata; class Chondrichthyes; order Rajiformes; family Arhynchobatidae; genus Rhinoraja; species Rhinoraja longicauda. The sequence goes on from NC_135953.1 coordinate 123,567,914, forward strand.
CAAGCCCAACATTTGCTCTTGCCCACACACAGGTAGTTCTGTTATAATACATGTTTCCATGACAAAAATTGGATATAACACGAGTGATGAATTAGGAACACTTTTTGTTTTATGAGGGCTGAATTGACTACAATGTGATTTTGAATGGGAACTGGAGAATCACTTAAAAGCTACTTTGGAAATTCACTAGCAGAAAAAAACCCCATCTTGGATTTCAACAGTCTAGAGGACAAAATAACTGTTTCCATAAAACCTCCCCACAGTAATCGGATACCGTTGTCTCTAAGAACACAGCTGCTACTTTAACCATGGGTGGCCATTGAAATTAACAAGCAATCATTTCTATTGACAATTGAATACATTTTTTAACAATGTAACACACAGCCTTTTGTATTTTTAGCTAGCAGTACCAAAAACAAAATTATTGATTAAGACCATTACTTTTGAAAATCCATCAGGAAATATCAGTTTATTGCAAGTCTGAAACTCCAGCCCCTAACCTCTTTCCCAATTTTACACAATTGTCTTTATTACACATTTTTTTATAACACTAGGTTTCTTCCAAACACAAGTATCGCATTATAATGAAAATACCCATATCTGGTTGTGGGGTTGGGATGATGGGGTAGTGAGAGAAAATCTATTTCCTTTGCAGCAGGGTAGGAATATGTAACCTTAAAAACTATAGACGGCTCATTGAGGAGTGAATCCAGAGACACTTCTTCTCAAAGGAGGTAGTGGAAATCTACCATATTCCTCCAAAATTATACTCCAAAATGAGTCCATCAAGTTAAAATGTTCACAATTAAGATCGTTTTTTGGGGAACAGTATCAAAAGTTCCGGAACAAGACAAGAATGCTGGTCAGCGTACTCTTGATCCAATGATCCTACGTGAGAGTTCAATGATACTGTCAAGCCCATTGCCACCAAATTTCAATCAACACGGTGGTTCAACAAGTTGCCCAAACATTCTTCAAGAGTTTGGTCACAATGATTATTGGATCTGAGGGGACAGAGGGTGGTGTTAATTAACTAATCACTGTACCTTACGTGCAAACCCAAATCTGGTTTAATAGACAATAGACAATAGACAATAGGTGCAGGAGTAGGCCATTCAGCCCTTCGAGCCAGCACCGCCATTAAATGCGATCATGGCTGATCACTCTCAATCAGTACCCCGTTCCTGCCTTCTCCCCATACCCCCTCACTCCGCTATCCTTAAAAGCTCTATCCAGCTCTCTCTTGAAAGCATCCAACGAACTGGCCTCCACTGCCTTCTGAGGCAGAGAATTCCACACCCTCACCACTCTCTGACTGAAAAAGTTCTTCCTCATCACTGTGATGGATGTTTCTTTTGTTTGGTGTTAGTGTATGATTGTATGTGTTATTGCATTTTTATTGATTATTCTTATTGGTCTTAATGTTTCAACTGCGGGTAATGTTTCATTTCACTACACATTTATGTGTATGTGACAAATAAACGACTATTAACTATTGACTATTGACTAAATGGCCTACCCCTTATTCTTAAACTGTGGCCCCTTGTTCTGGACTCCCCCAACATTGGGAAGATGTTTCCTGCCTCTAATGTGTCCAATCCCCTAATTATCTTATATGTTTCAATAAGATCCCCCCTCATCCTTCTAAATTCCAGTGTATACAAGCCTAATTGCTCCAGCCTTTCAACATACGACAGTCCCGCCATTCCGGGAATTAACCTAGTGAACCTACGCTGCACGCCCTCAATAGCAAGAATATCCTTCAGTTTCACAGCTGATGACTGAAGAACTTATAAATTAATTGTTGAAGACCTGGATATTAATCAAATAACAATGTATAATTGATATGTTAAATTGATCTTTCCTCAAACATTATTGTTAAATTATACATTGCCAGATAATTTGAGGTAATCATACCACAAGTAATTTGTTTTTATATTTGTTCTAACAGACCAGACATATGGAAGCCACACATGATTAATCTCAGTGATTCCCAACAGAATTTAGCTGTTGTGTCTAGCATAAAGTTTAATCAAAAGCCAAAAGATACAGGGAGCTAGAACCAGATTGAATGCCATTAGCAGATGAAACAACAGAAACTGTTGCAAGCACAGGAAGAGGAGGGTCCAACTGTGCATTAGTTAATTTGGGCAGACTGCCAGAGACACTTTGCTGAATGCCTGCATTGCTCTGGGATTCTTTTTCTGTTGTTTTATAGATTCTGACTAGAGGTTAATTAGTTAAATTTAAAATATATATATTAGTTAAATTAAAATTATATATATTACTAAAACAGTAAAATAGCACAAAAATCAAATCAGGGTAAACTTTGGTGGTTTGTAATGTCAAAGGTCTCAACTGGAGAAATTCATTCGCTTTAAAAAAAAAAAGTTCTACCAGCACGAATTGCTTTTCAAACTGGATTTTGAAATGGATTGCTGCTCAATCATGAATGTTGATCAGGCCAGCTTGCAGATATTAAAACATTTGATTGCACTTTCTGTTGCACATCATGCACACAGGCCCGATATGTACATGGGCAATATCCCTTTGTCATGAAATGCACATTTGATGCTTCTATCAAATTAGTACACAAATGTGCAATCAATGGACATGGTGGGCCAGCACAGAACTGTAGTATTTCAATTGGTCAGCAATTACTTGCAAATTTGCCAGAGTCAGATGGAACAAAGTTTTAAAAAGCATTCAAGGTGAAAACTTTTATCTATTTAAGAGATAAAAGGGTGCTTCAGTCATGGTAACTGAGCCCGAAGTACATATGTAAATGTAAAAGAAAAGCCAAAGGCCAAATCAGAGGCTAACATTTTTATAATCCGACACTGGTCACCTTTTATTGTCCACAGCGACAGGGCGTATTGGACTGTCCATTCTACAGAAATATAGGTTAATGTTAATGTCAGTTACTTAGCTACTAAATCATTCCAGAGCAGACCAGCACTTGAGGATCTACAGATTGTCGAAGCTTGTCGTTTATTACTGAATACACGATTTCACTAATGCTCAGTACTCAAGAAAAAAAGTGGATTTCTTTCTCTTTGACTAGGAAACATAAGACTGGACAAATACCTACAGATTTGTTTCTTGAAGGCTCAGGGAGTGATAAATTATATCCATGCAAGAGTATTCTTTATATATTTATACGGTAACATCATTATCACACCAAACAGTAGGAATGTGGGTTGATATACCATCTGTTAGTAGATCTTCAAGGAGGCCTTAAAGATTATGTGCAAAGACACTGATTGGCTAGATTTGAAAATTTCTAAAAATAATTAATTTTACTTCACCAAAAAAAAACTGATGGCCGTATCCCAATATAACACACAAACAGTTCTGCATAGTTCTGAAAGTAATTTTGAGGTTTTTCAAATTCAGTAAATCACAGGGTAGAGATTGGGCCATAATGAATGGTAGTTCTTTTCATCCTACTGTAAATATATTGACAATTTCTCAAAGCAAATTTTCTAAAATTAGTATTTGAAAATGGTGCTTGATTGTGATGGGTTCTGACAGATTCTACATTACAAGGTTCATAATGATCAATCATTAATTGCATACTACTGCAGTATTCAGATATTAGGTAGCTTCCGTTTATGCTCCAATGGAAGCTGAGAGACCAGCCATCAGATGCTACATCATAGTTCAGTCATTAACAATGTTAATGGGGTTGGCCATTACTTTAATTCTGGAAGACCATGTTCCAAGCTCTCTAAAACGATCTGTGGAAATTTCACAATGAATGCATGAATATTTTACAATTAATTCCCATCAGTCCTTTTTATAATCACCCCATTTTAGAACTCAGCTGTGCAGCAAAATTCCTGCATGTCCTCGACTTCTGGAGAAATGCACCCAAGCTATCCCTGCTCTAATCTGGGTGCAGACCATCTGCCTCCTGTGTCTGCATGTGCAAATCCCACTTCCAAACTAACCACCGAACTTCCCATAGTGGATGCATTTCACACATGTTTGTGTTGCCATTTAGGAGTGGAGCACCAAGGCACATTCCTTGTATATGCACATACTTGGCCAATAAACCTATTAATTAATTCATTCATTCATTCATGAATGCAAGTGTCAAATCATTGCATTTTCAGCATTGCTTTCTTTGCGTTCTTCTCTGGCCAGGGTGCAGATCCCGACCACCTAAACATGGAAAGGAACAGGGTACGGTTGTAGGGAGGGTGCGGGAGGAAAGCAATTACTGCCCCATCACAGTGAGGGTTTCGTGGGAAGCGCATTGTAAGGTGTGAATAGTAAGGACGATTGTGATATCATCGATGATCTCAGATCCACCACTGGCCATATACTTGACAATAGCATTGACAGTCAATGTCCTATTCCGATTAGTCCACCTAAAGTGTGTCACCTCAGATTATTCAGGGTTAAACTCCATCTGCCACTGGCCTGCTATCTTACTAACTGACCATTCAAGTTATGGTGAGCACTCCCTCCTCCCAGGGAATAATGGAATGGAATATTTTATTGTCACAATTCTTTGCTTGTATACACAATGTATGCAAGTAGCAGCCACCTACGGCACTGACAAAGTAACAAAGCACGCGTGCTCCTCCTTTTGTTCTCCCCTCCCTGCCCCCACAGCGGTCCCTCCACGCCGGGTCCCCATTGTCCTTTGTTCTCCCCCCTCCTCAATTGTCCTTTGTTCTCCCCCCTGCTTCCCATTGCCCATTGTTTCCCCCCCCTCATGGCAGTTGCCCCAAGCTCTCATTGACTGCCGACCCACGAGGCTCCACCACCGCTGCTGAGGCTCCATCACCATGAGACACCACCACTGCTGCCGAGGCTCCACCGCCTCCGCTGAGGCCCCATCGCCGCCACCGCCGAGGCTTCACCATAGCCGAGGTCCCACCACCGCCCCATTTTCGCAATACTCCCCAAGGCCCGGCCATTATCTGTATATGTCCTACTCTTGTTAGTCCTCCCAAAGTGCATCATCTCACACTATTCCAGGATTAAATTTCATCTGCCACTGGTCTGCCCATCTTGGCAAATGACCAATATCACCGTAACCCAATACTTTCCTTACTGTCAACAACAATGCTGTGTCATCCGCACACTTTATACACCTACTTTCAGATCAAAGTTGATGTATATAATAAAGAGGGAAGGTCCCAGCATTGATCCCTGTAGTGCATCACTCTCTGCCTTCTATTACCAAGCCAATTCTGGATCATATTCACAGATTTTTCAGGAAGCTATGAACTCCACCCTTTTGGGCCAGTTTCCCAGGTAGCACCCTGTCAAAGGCCTTACTGAAATTCATCAACTGCACTGCTCCTCATCAGTTAATTTCATCAATTCTTAAAAATAACTTATCAGCTTAGTCAGACAGGATCTCCCCCTAAGAAAACCATGCTATGTTTGACAAATCCCTGTCCAAATGGAGATTTGAATTTATTTTAATAACTTCCCCTTCAGTAATGTTAGACACACAGGGCTGTAAATGCAATAAACAGATCACTGACAGAGATTTTATTCCTTATAATGCTGGGCATTTAATTTCAATTATCAACTTGTCTCATAGTACTGCAGCACTTTTGCTCCTGGAAAGCTAATAAACAATTTTATCAAAGAAAAAAAAAACACTTAAGAAGGGAACAATGAGCATGGATTTAATACATCTGTCTGCTGAAAGAGGACAGACATGCGGTTAAAATGACACAAGGTTTTATTTGCATTCTTGACAGGCTGGGAAAACAGCAGCACAGAAGCTGTCCATCACTGCCAGACCTTACCCAACTGAAATGTGAAAGTCTCCGTGTGATTACATCACGGGACAATTATGTCATTTTCATTTAAAATCGCAGGAGGTCAGCACGGTTTAAAAATTCCTGGTGAAATCTAACATGAGGCAGTAACATATTAGTTAAACTTTTACAGTCATTATTCCTTGAAGGCCATAATATACAGATGCTCCACTTCACAACCCATATGAAATCTCTGACCCATTCCCAATGTGGTCCCTTCTCTCTCAACCAGCTTTCGGTCGACTACCCACTTAGCATCTTCCTAATGTTTTGGATTGTGTCCTTATGTCCAAGAGAAATCTGCCTCCTGCTTGCTGGGTTTGATGGGACAGATGAACGCGAGGCTGAAGACTAGGTGCAGGAGGCAGTGATTCTAATTTTTGGACGATTGGGAACTCCTCTAGGGTAGATGTGACCTGTCCAAGAGTCACATGACTGGAGGGAATGGAAACATAGCTCGGCAGACCGATTTGCTGGTGTTATTTGGAAGGGTTTAAACTAGGTGACAGGGACATGGTATCCACAGCTGGAATTCAAAACAGAAGTCAACCACAGCAGGTTCAGTGGACAAGCCAGCCACGGCAGGGAGTGAGGAAAGACTGTCAGAATACATTGTGTTTATTTCAATCCAATGCAATGTGTGGAAACAGGCACTTTGGCCCAACTTGCCCACACTGGCCAACAATGTCCCAGGTAGACTAGTCCCATCTGCCCGTGTTTGGTCCATATCCCTCCAAACCTGTCCTATCCATGTACCTGTCTAATCTAATAATTCAACACCATTAAACAAAAATAAAGTAATTAGAAAAAAGTAACCTTAACATCTAATCCTTTGTCCAATGACCTCATTAAAAATAATTCCCGAACCTCTGATCAGACCTGTTGGCAAAGTCGGCATAATCCTGCCCATCACCCCTCAGACCAATGGTATCGGATCTTGCTGGTTCTGAACAGAACAGAACAGAACAGATGACCATTTTGCCAAACTCTTGCACTATATCCGCTGCAGCTCCTGGCAGCTAACCTTTTTAATTCCCTTTTCCATTCCCATACCAATCTTTCTGCCGTTGGTCACTGCCAGATTGAGGCCATGTGCAAACTGGAATAAAAACACCTCATATTCTGCTTGAGTCCTAAATGTCTGAAGATTGAGCTCTCCAATTTCAAGTAAACCAGCCCAGTTCTCTTTCCGCCCTTCATTCCTCCCGCTGATGTGCACACATTTTCCCCAGCATCCCTGTCACACTGTTCTTTTCCCGTCCTCCTTGCGCTCGTCTCCCACCCTTCCTAACTAGGATTTTCCATCCCCTTTTATCCTCCCATCCTCTTCCACCCTTACCCCTCCTGCCGGCTTTACATTTCATTCCTCTTCTTTCCTTATCTGACATCCCTTTTGTCTCCCTACTATCTCTAGAATTTGTCACTTACTCCACTCATCTGCCAATCTCTTTGACCTGCATTTACCGATCACTAGCCTTCTCCCACTTACTCCATCAGTCGGATGAAGAGTCCAGACCCAAACTGCCATCTATCCATTTCCCTCCATAGAAGCTGCATACCTTGCTGAGTTCCTCTACCATTTAGTTTTTTTCCCCTTAAGATTCCAGCATTTGTCCTCTCTTACATCTTCAATTGACAAAACTCATTGACAAGTTTGTAATGTTAGTTACAGACATGCCAAGATTTCCCCATATTTAATTGGAGAATCTATACTTAGATCCTCTGAAAGGATCTTTGGGTATTAAAGCACAATGATCGAAAATATAGAAGGAGCTGGAGATGCACTGCACTGTGAGAGTTTCCAATGATGCAATATGTAGTTGGTCTCTCACTCACTGCAGCTCAGGGAAGAAATGGTCTCTATGTGTGTAGATCATGCAATGCATAGAAAGTGATTACATAACACGTAATTCAGCATTATCAATGGTATGATCAAATGTTAAATGAATCAGTTTCTAGGATGAATGACTTAATCCATAATTCTACAACAATTTAGAGATATCTCTAGTGAGGGTTTGGCTCATGCAATAAAGACACTTCCTTTTATATGGGTACTTATCACAGAAAATTCAGTGTGGGGCAGCCAAATTAAAGGAACTGCAATATGCCAACAGTGAAGGATTGCGGGCTTACCTCCGCGTATAAAAACTGCTTTTCCTTGATTGTCTGGTTCAAAGTTTAACTTTCCTACCTTCACATGCATAGTATGTAGAACTGGAAAGGTCCTTACTGCATCATCAAAATGTTTGTGAAGCTTGAACATAACCTTATTCTTTGCAATAAAGATTGTATGATCAAAAGTTTGGAAAGGAGATGTCATTGTTGCCTACCTGCTTTCCATCAAGCGTGTAGAGCCTTCTGACCGCACCAGAATCTAACTTTATGGCATCTGTAATGTCATTTAAAACCTGGTCAAATGAATGTGCCGTCTTCTTGTTTAGAAGTATCCTTACTGCTTTGCGTGGTTTTACACCACTACGGATAACTGTCACCAGTTTAGGCCTGACAAAATCCTTGGTGTCTTTTCCATCACCCCTTATTGTCAGTGATGAGAGAGAGCGGGATGTTCCTGACTTGATGTTGACAGACCAGTTTGGATTAACATTCTTGGCATAGTCCACTTTACGGAATGGTTCATTGGATGCACAGACATAGTTTTCACCTGTTTAAAAAAGAGGAATGATTTTAATGACAATTTCAGTATGATTATAACTTTGATTTTATCAATAAATTATCCTTTGTGACACTCGGCATTCAGTACAACAGATAAAGTATATGTTTAGGAAACATAGGACACAAGAGAGAATGTTTGAAGATTTCATTGAATGCAGTGTACTTGTATTAATATGATCTTTTTACATTCTGAGCAATATAAACTCTAACATTGGTGTATCCAGAAATTTGTTTGTACACAGCTCTTAAATATAATGAAAATACTTTACAACAGGTTGTTTTCGTAGAATCGTTACAGCACGGGAGTTAGTAATTCAGCCCATCATATCCATAATGACTCTCTACCGGGATAGCTCTCTAGTTTCACACACTACCCCTTTCTCCATGGGTTTAAGTTTTCCTCCACTAAATATTTATTCGGTACCCTCTTAAAGAACACAATTGATACTACTGTTGACAGTGCAATCCAGATTCCAACAAAGCACTGCAATAAATTGTGTAGGGAAGAACTGCAGATGATGGTTTAAAGCAAAGACAGACACAAAAAGCTGGTATTATATAGGAACTCACCAGGTTAGGCAGCATCTCGGGAGAAAATGAATAGGTGACGTTTCAGGTCGAGACCCTTTTCTATTTCTTCATGTTCTCTTAATTCTCTTTCTTTTTATTTTATACCCATGACCTCCAGTCCTTGACCAATTTATCAAAGGAACAGTATCCCATTATCTATTCTCTGCAGACCCATCATCCTTTATATTCCACCAAGTTTCCTTCTCCGCCATCTTTTCTCTACAGAAAAGACTCTTAGCCCCTCTAATATAAATCTAGCCTCTAATCCAGGAATCATTCTCATAAATCTTTTCCGGACCCTCTCTCTTGCCTTCCTATAATGTGGTGATTAGAACTGAATGTAATACTGCAGTTGAGGCCAGATCAGTGTTTTATTAAAGTTCACTTTCCTGCATTTAAACACCATCTGTCTATTGACAAAAACCCAGAAATGGGAATGCCTTGAAAACCACTTTCTCAACCTGCTTTGCCACTTTCAGTTAATTCTCCACACATATACGTGGGCCCCTGTATTTAGGACAGTATCGCATATCCCGACCTGAAATGTCGCCTATCCACGTCCTCCAGAGATGCCGCCTGACCTGCTGGCTGAATTATTCCAGTAGTTTGTGTTTTACTCCTGAATCCTAAATTGCCCATCCTCTATCTTCCTACTGAAATGCATCAGGTCATAACTTCTATCCACACATTATACCTCAGCTCCCATGTGTTTGCTCATTCCCCCAATTTGTTCATTCCACCAATCTGCAATCTATCACTATCCTTCCCATAGTTTACCATAGTGCCTGGTTTTGTATCATCTACAATTTTATAAGTTGTGGCTTGCACCCACAAATCTAGATCATTAATATAGATCAAAAGTAGAGATGGGGTCTGAAGGCGAATACCACTATTCACCTTCACCGAGAAACAACCGTTTATCACAAGCCTGTGTTTTCCATTACTTGGCAAACTTCATATCTATGCTATAAATGCCATGATTCCAACTTTACTAAAATGCCTACTGTGTGGCACCATATCCTTTGCTTCTGAAAACCCATGTGCACTACTCTGACTGCATTATTCTCATTGAACCTAAATGTTACCTCATTTAAGTACAGGTAGTGCAAAAGAGAAAATAAACAGAGTGCAAATAAACGTAGTGTTATAGTTATGGAGACAGTGCAGATTAAAAAAAATATGCAAAGGCCTCAATGAGGTAGATTGGGAGATTGGAAATACATCCTTAACATATGAGATGTCCGGTCAAGAGTCTGAAACAGCGTAGCAGAAGTTATTTTTGAATCTGGTGTTAAGTGCTTTCAAGCTTTTGATTATTTTACCTGACAGGAGAGGGAAGAGTGAATAATTGGGATGCAAATTGTCCTTGATAATATTGGGTGCTTTCCTGAGTGAAGTATAGATGGATTTGATGTAGATGTGAGAGGCCGAGTCCACAATTCTGCAGTTTCTTGCAATCTTGGGCAAAGCAGTTGCCAGATCAAGCTGTGATGCATCCCAATCCGATGGTTTTTAGGGTGCATCTGTAGAAATTGGTAAGTCATTGGGGAATTTCCTTAGCCTTCAGAGAAAGTAGGGGTATTGGTGTGCTTTCGTGACCTTATCATTTCTGGGTTTATTGAATGACTATCTTTAAGTTCTAAAAGAATAGTTTCATATTGAGATGATGTATTCTTCAAACTAGAAATCAAGCAGAAATGCTGACGCATGAAAGCTGACAATTCAAGAATATTCTTGCTATCTGAAAGCAATTCATTAGGCGTGTTATATAATTTAACCAGGTGGTATACTTCATATTTGTCCTATTTTTCAAGGATAAAAATGACGGCTGTATCATTGCCGTCCTCTTAGCCTGTCTCCTTTAATTGTTATTTATGAACCACTCAAACCTTAATCAGTTTTGCTTCTACACAAGCTCGCTGCTAAAGTGCAACATCCTCTTTGCTCAGTGCTACCATTTTTACAGTATTAGGAATTGTTATGCTTAGAACTATCTGCAAGAAGTTTGAATGGTTATTCCTACTTCCTATACAAGGCAAATGGAATCCTGATCTGACTTGTTAGAAAGCTGAATTTTATTTTTGACCTGTTTTTTGACTCAGCCATATTGAAACAATATATTTTCATCCATAGATTATCCATTTAATTTTATAACATGCCATCTTGGTCCACCCTTTTCCAGAGAAACTCCTCAGCATGCTCAATATTTCCTGATGGATTAATTGGATCAGACGTTAACTGCCTCAACTAGAAGAAGCCATGAGAGAGTGATCAATCAAAGGGCGACACAGTGGCGCAGCAGTAGAGTTGCTGCCTTACAGCGTCAGAGACCCAGGTTCGATCCTGACGATGGGTGCTGTCTGTACAGAGTTTGCATGTTCTCCCCGTGACCGCATGGGCTTTCTCCAGGTGCTCCAGTTTCCTCCCACATTCCAAAGATGTGCAAGTTTGTAGGTTAATTGGCTTCTGTAAATTGTCCCTAGTGTGTGGAACAGAACTAATATATGGGTGATCACTGGTCGGCACAAAATCAGTGGGCCGAAGGGCCTGTTTCCACAATGTATCTCTAAAAACTAAATTTTAAAATCGATTTGGTTACTTACAGTGATTGTACTTTCTTTCCAATGTTAACTTGCACTGTTCATCATGTCAGGATAGATGCAGGAAGGAAATGGGGCCAATTTTTAAATACTGAGATGTCATCAGAATTCAACCTGAAATATCAACCTATCTCTGATTGAAAGTTGGAGGCATGAGGAGATAGACAATAGACAATAGACAATAGGTGCAGGAGTAGGCCATTCAGCCCCGTTCCTGCCTTCTCCCCATACCCCCTCACTCCGCTATCCTTAAGAGCTCTATCCAGCTCTCTCTTGAAAGCATCCAACGAACTGGCCTCCACTGCCTTCTGAGGCAGAGAATTCCACACCTTCACCACCCTCTGACTGAAAAAGTTCTTCCTCATCTCCGTTCTAAAGGGTAAAGGGTGAGACCATCAGATATTCCCATCAGAGGAAATCAGATGTGAACCAGCTTCAGGACCAGAATAGATTCCATTAGTAGGTTTCTAATTTATCCCTCTGGTTTTCTTGTGGGCCTAAAGCACATCTTTGTGTCTCACAAGGAAGCTTTTGCTCTCACATGTTCCCTTGACTTCAGGAAATCAACGTGAACTTCTATCTTCTGAACAGCTGCTTTGGCTTCACTCCCACCTAATCCTAACTATCCTCTATCAAATGACCACATACCCAACCCCATTGCCTTTTCTCCACTAGATTTTCTCCAGAAGTACAAAATCCTTTCAGTTGTGTGAAAATCAGAACTGTACGATGCAGGCAGAGTACGATATAAATTTAATTACCTTTTGATCTTGTTTTGTTACTCTGATAGAGTAACATTACGTTATTGGCACTTCTGTGCCCTATATCAACTTGTATAGTTACTGTTTAATAATTTTGGGATTAAATCTATTGTTATTCCAATTTTTCGCTGTTCCTCTCTATTTAGTATCTCATTGGTCATTGTTTTCCCTTGCTAGTAAGATCACCTCACTTTTTGCCATATTAGTTTTAATTTGCTATCTACCCACCCACATCACCAATCCATCTTCCATATTATTAGCAAGATGCCCAATTTGATTTCATCAGAAAATTGACCTCAGGACTATTTCAACAAAGGGCCAACATTGGAAGGGAGAAAATTGTTCACAGAATATACTGTCATCTTGCTTATGTAAACTGCACACATACTCCAGAGCATATCAGTATCAATCATTGGGGTCTGAAGAAGGATCTTGACCAGAAATGTCACCAATTCCTTCTCTCCAGAGATGCTGCCTGTCCCGCTGAGTTACTGCATCATTTTGTGTCCATCGTTGGTTTACACCAGCATCTGCAGTTCCTTCCTATACATCAATCATTATCTTTCTCTACAGATAATCTATGTTTACAACTTCCAGGACTTTTTTCAAGATTGTCCAGACCAGTCATGCACAGCACGTACCACGAATTGTTGTGTGGAATTCAGTGATGGTAAAATATTGGCAGCATTAATAACCAGGCAGCCTTTAATAGAAATAGCTACATAACTGAAATGTGTTCAGAACATTCCTTCAGTGAAAATTCTATAAATGCCCTCAAGGTCACTTGCAATAAATAGATATTACTTCTCTGACATTATGTGTACCACGGCTATACAGTCTCTCCAGAGTGCTTTATCTTTCAAGAATCGGTATGGAAAGAACCATCATTAAATCATGAACGCAAGTCCATTTCATTTGAAATCATTGAAATGACTTACACTGGTATGCTTATGCATTGGTATGTGTATATTGGTGGGTCTTTGCAAACTGCTGGTCACAACATTAGGCGGGGCTAAATTTGGTCCAACGTCTTGCCTTTACCCTCAAACATCCCTACAAACTATCAGACTAACTTCTCACCCAATCTTTGGCCAACCCTCACGACCCTCCCTCATCCCTATTCCTACAACGGATGTCAGGCTTCAGACCTTCCCTCTTCTATCTGATGCCAGAATAGCAGTGGAAGCTTTTAATCATCTATCCTTCCCACTTCTGCAGGACTTCAGATTTCATGGTTCATACTCCTGATGACTCTCGGTATGAGGAGCAACAAGAACATCTAGGAAAGAGGAAATGTTGGTTGTGTGAGGAAGGGGGGGGGGGGGGCAGAGGCAGGCAGACAAATGGATGAGATTGTGGGAGGGAGGAAGAGGGTGGAGGGAAACCGATCCTTAGATGATGTGAAAGATGGGGAGCTGAGCACAGAGAAAGTGACAATGGAGAGGTTTGAGAGGGGTGAGAGAAGGGTGAAGGCAACGTTGGATGAAACTCGGGGAAAGGGGAGAGATGAAGATATGAAGGTGGAGGGTACAGATGTGAAAGAACATAAGTTCTGGCATCCCTCTCGCATGCTTATTCCCCTGCACACGCCCAGCCATCCCATGTGGCTCCTCATGAAAGAAACATGTTTCATCAGCTGGTCTTTGAAATAAAGAGCATGAAATGAAGTTAGTTCTTGAAAGCAGATGTTCCGTGACCAGGCAGGTGAGTTGGGTAAAAAAAAAAAGGAAAGGAGCCGAGCGCCTGCACCGAGTACAGCGGGGGTCAGAAAATTGGAAAATTTTTGAAAATTTACACAAAAAATTACCAGTTTCAAGCCTCTTTTAGTGCATTTCAAAGTAAAAACGGACATTACAAAATAATATGAATATGTCACTGTATACTAATAACATTTAAGTAAATTCGCACATTAATTGATAATCAGCCCAAAAAGGTGGTAATTGGCTTTTCTGCTGCGTTTTATATTTTAACCCCGTCTTAGTTAATGTCGTTATATAATCTTGCACTTAAATTTAATATTTACTCATTACAGTTCCATCACTGATTTTCTGGCACTCTTGGTTCCAGAGCTTTGCTGGTTTATCCAGCCGGCCAAGGAAATCGGCTATTGGGATAGATTTGCTGGCTCCAGCTGGGCTAGAGTTCCAGAGCCCTGGCCGCAGGTTGCAAATTCAACCCACTGATCAGCCATGGAAGTCTACTCCAGCATTTTGTGAATAAATACCTCCGATGAGGTAGAGATTGGCTGCCTTGCCCAGCCTAGGTGCCACATTTTCGGGGAGACTTCCAGGTCGCAGGGGATTTCTCGCAGAACCCCTAGCAACTTCTAGTGGAACCCTAGTGTTCATTACAAGTCTATACATCGTTTATTTTCTTTTTTTTCTGATCCGATTTCTCCGTTGGTAAACGCGATTTTGGCAAAGTGAAAAATGCGGAAATCGTGCAAAAAGCATGGAAAATTGATTTTAAAAAACACGGAAATCCGCGGAAACGCAGAAAATTCACATGCCTGGTGACCTCCATTTTGCTACTGTAGTTTTCAAATTGAATGAATTTGCAAATATCTCCAATTCCAATCTAGAAAGAGCTGAGAACAAACATAAAGATATATGATCATCTTAGCCATTACTGGCACTGGCAGTCCAGTCTGAAGTTGTAGCTACAGTAGGAGAGAGATGTGTATCAGAAAGGCTTTAAGGAAGTGCAATGTCTCTCAAAATGTAACCCACTGAGGTTCAGATTGGCAATTTATCATTCTGGACAATATGGCCTAGAGCTGAGGGGCCTATTCTCACATCTGCATTTCTCTCATTTTGTTCTCTGCATGTTACCTCATTTTATTCTCTGCATGTTACCTCATTTTATCAGTCAGCTGAAACCATGAAGCTAGCAAAATGTCCATGTCAAGAGACTTCTTGCAAGCATCTATGACTTGAATCAGCATAATGTACCATGGCATACAAACAGCATGAAGAAACCAAATAGCAACTATCGTGCAATTAACAATTCCTCTGAACAGCACTAGTCGAGCTCCTTCAATTGCTGAATGTGCACATGGCCACACACTTCTCATTTCAACTGATAAAACGCACAAAGTACAGCATGTGAATAAAATATAATCCCATCAGCTGCCAGTGTGCCTCATTTTTATGCAAAACATCTTCAGGAAATGATAATTTAGAGAGACAATAATGAATAGCAACCTTCACTTTATGATTCATTGGTACACCAAGTACTGGGCAGGAATCAATGTTTCCTGGGCAGGAAAAAATTGTGCATATCTGGGAAAGGGTTTATCCCCCACCTTTCCAATTTTGAAAATTTATATTAATCTAATGCAGGAAAATTTAGGTAACTACCGAAAGATCTCGGGTCGTAATTTAAGAAAAAGGAAACAAAATAGGGTTGTTATTTGGCGTGATCAAGACTGTGGTTATTGAAGGAAAATACTGGGGTGAATAAGGACGAGAAAGGTATCTGGGATTTTGGTAAAAAATGGATTTGATAGCTGATATGTACTGACAAAATTGAATCTTGATAGCATTGAAATATGAAAACTAACAACAGATAAGGTTAAAGGCTAAGGTCAAGGTAAGTACTGATCCTGTGCAAAAAAAGGTTTGCATGGAGCCGATATTCACAAC
Organism: Rhinoraja longicauda; assembly: GCF_053455715.1. Taxonomy (NCBI): domain Eukaryota; kingdom Metazoa; phylum Chordata; class Chondrichthyes; order Rajiformes; family Arhynchobatidae; genus Rhinoraja; species Rhinoraja longicauda. The sequence goes on from NC_135953.1 coordinate 123,583,951, forward strand.
TGTAGATACCGGAAAAATAGTGCTTGCTCCATTTCTTCCCCACCCCCCTGTAATTACAATCAGACTTCTGTGACACAATGTAGTTTCTTTGAGAGCACAAGGGGACATTAATTCTATTTATCCATCTTCTAATTGCAAATTAAGAGCAATGTATCGAAAGCCTTGGAAGAAGACACCTGCGCAACCTTTTAGATGATAAATATTGCATGCCAATAGGGAGTTGAGAAGGCAGAATGAACTGAAAGTGAAGTCGTGATTCATTACCATCTGTTCGGTCGGCAACTTAAAAATTAATGCCGCTAATGTCTATTGGATGTGACGACTTTCAGTTTGGGAGCAAGAATATAGTAAATATTCAGTTAATGATATCAGCAAGTCATTGTTGAAATAAAAATCATATTTTTCTTCACAATATTCCGTAGACAGATCCCACAAATTGGTTAGCTTTACTGTAAAATTAAATTAACAAATGCTCATCTGGCAGCAACTGGATGACGCTTTGCAGATAAATATAACCCTCTTCAGGCTGAAGACCTCAGCTCTGTTCAATTTGACTAATTGCAAATGTCAATGCTCCAGTGTCATAGCAACAATTGCAGCACACTTATTCATAGATTAACATCTTTTAAAGGTGCTGCCTGCTGCGAAATACAACACATTTATTTTCAAAAAGGCTAACTCCTTGGTCTTCTCTTTTAGTCCCTAAATTTACGCTTCTTAAAAATAAAAACAAAGCAAAATTTGCTTATTTTTATTTGTGGTACCAAATTTTTTAAATTATCACCTGTAACTTAAAGAACTTGGCATTTCATATTCACAGTTTTAAGTTGGGTTTTAACTCAGTGGGAACATTTGAGTCACAATCATTGCTAGTTCAATTCCCTGTTAAGGACTTTTGCAGGTTGTCCTTTAATGCAGCACAGAGCGATTGCTGCATTTTTGGATGTGTTTTTAATTTAAGCCCTGTCCCTGTTTAGGTATATACAAAATATACCACATTATTTATCGAGGAAGAAATGTTCCTTCTATCCAAACCATCTGTCATTTTTCAAACAAGAAAGATTAGATTGTGACTTCAAAACTGATGGTAGCCAAGAAAAAATGTTATTGTCCATCTAAGGTAGTAGTTGGGATGCAAGGTGGTATTAAAACAAAGATACAAATATGAAGAGTACTCATTCCTAATAAGTAACTAAAATGTACTGTAAATTGTGGCTAATGAATTCACGCTATCCAACAATGAACCAAATAAAATGTATATTAGTAGGTGGTAACATTTAAAGTCTCTGCATTAAGTTCTATATGGACAGATTGATGTTTGTGACTGACACTAGACAGACTGTGCTTCAGAAAAACACAACGCATTCACAAGAAAAAGTTAATTTGATGCAATAACTGCAGATGAGAGTGATAGACTAGATACATACACACCTTACCTGGGGATGTTTATTTCACAAAATGCTGGAGTAACTCAGCAGGTCAGGCAGCATCTCAGGAGAGAAGGAATGGGTGACATTTCGGGTCGAGACCCTTCTTCAGTCTGAAGATGGGCCTCGACCCAAAACGTCACCCATTCCTTCTCTCCTGAGATGCTGCCTGACCTGCTGAGTTACTCCAGCATTTTGTGAAATAAATACCTTCAATTTGTACCAGCATCTGCAGTTATTTTCTTACATTACCTGGGGATGTGATTCATTGTAGTTGTAATTATTGTAATTCGTGGCACATCAGATAGATCAGTATAATTTAAAGTGATAGGTTTTACAGACGAGAATTCATGGAGAGTAAGTCAATTTATAACTGATGAAATACATAACTACATACATATAATTCTCTATTTATACATTTCACTAGTTTATGTTTGTAAATAATTAGTTCATCGTACAATCGGGGTGGCACGGTGGTATAGCCTTCCAGTGCCAGAGACCCGGGTTCAATCCTGATTATTGGTGCTTGTCTTACGGAGTTTGTACATTCTCCCTGTGACCTGTGTGAGTTTTCCCCTACACTCCAAGGATGTGCATGTTTGTAGGTTAATTGGTTGGGTATAAATATTTTAAAAATTGTCCCTAGTGTGGGCAGGGTAGTGTTAATGTTCGAGGATCGTTGGTCGGTGCGGATGGTGGGCCGAAGGGCCTGTTTCCACGCTGTATCTCTAAACTTAGCTAAAAATATGTTCATACATGTAAATCATTAACTACACAATTTTATGTCTGAAAATAAGTAATAGATCTTGCACGTTTAGTATGGTACAATTAGAGGGGAACCCATGTAGTGTACCATGTGCAAGAGGACCCCAAGAACTGAGTGAACATTGCAACCTGACCTTTGACACTTTGTCTTACTGGACACAGTGAGTTGAGCGTTTCACCATCTCCATATTTGGACACAGTAAGTTGAGCGTTTCACCATCTATACATTTTACTAGTAAAATGTATAGATGGTGAAACGCTCAACTTACTGTGTCCAAATGTGGAGATGGTGAAACGCTCAACTCACTGTGTCCAGTAAGACAAAGTGTCAAAGGTCAGATACAGATACAATTCTACTATCTGCATCAGTAAGCAGTAACACCAAAGAGTCTAATATCAGTGAGCATGATCGATCAATAGTAAACTGGCCACATGAATATGCCAGGTCAGGCAGCATCTCAGGAGAGAAGGTATGGTCGACCCGAAACGTCACCCATTCCTTCTCTCCTGAGATGCTGCCTGACCTGCTGAGTTACTCCAGCATTTTGTGAATAAATACCTTCAATTTGTACCAGCATCTGCAGTTACTTTCTTATACATGAATATGCCAGATCATTTTCATACATCCATTCAACAGGAAAATCTATAATTCTGGACCAATTTTCCTTATGCAATTCTTTGTGCCTGTTTTTTTTCCATGTCTTTACCTCTCCATTTCTTCCACATTATAATCTCTCAGTGACTCAGTTCTTCACTCAGAGGAAAAGGGTTCTGAACAGCAATAAAGCTTTGAATTATATCACTGCATGAAGAGCATCAGCAGCAAGGGGCAACTCTCTGTTCAACTGTCTGCAAGGGCCAAAGTGCTACCCTATCGAAGTCTAAATCTGAGGAGTTGTTCCTTTATAGCTAGATAACTACACATGGGAACTCACTTTTCAGGCTGTAATCAACGATTTCAAAAGGGATTGTGGAATTCGGTCATTCTGGCAGACTGAGACCTGGAGTAAAATGGTCCTGTTGGAAATTCAGGATATTGAATTATAGATGCTGCTGCTTTTGTATCATTTACTATCACTGTCACCCATATTGAGCCCAGTACCTGCACCAGGTGTTCCTAAGGAATCCCAGCATAATGGTATTAGAGGACACTGCCTCTCCAAGCTGTAGCAGGACAGAACTGGCACAGCATTTAAGGCTCCATTTATTTAAACTAGGATTTTGTAAATTAATATTTTTATTGATTGTTAAGCTTTTAATGTTCTTAGTAAATTTGAACACTTGAAAAATCCTTACATCAATATTAATAGGTTTATATTGTTTTCTAAGATCATCATCATTTCTAAACAGTTAAATACCCCATCAGCTTTCATAGCTCTCAAAGCCAATCTGGGAAGTTTAAGTGGCAACCACTGAAAACGATTTCTAAAGTTTCCGAATGAAAGACACAAAAAATAACCAGAGCTGTGAGGGACTTTGCCTTTAGCTGGATGGCAATTTCATTGGCCCATGTTTACTGCAATGTAGAACTGGGATGAGACAACAGGAGCTTTATGTTAGCATTCAATACTTGCTGGTTTGTGACAAAGGGAATGATTACTGGGAGAGGGAATGGGTACCACAACAAAAATAAATCAAGTCAGGTAACAACAAAAGTTTGGTAAATTTGGATTTTGATGAGTCTTCTTAAGATAGAGAGTAGCGTAGCAGAGAAACGCAAAATGACTAAGGATGAAAATTTAGCTTGGCAGCTAGAAAATTAAAATTCTATGAATGATTTGGAAAAAATACAACTGGCTTTCGTAATGATGACCATGAGATTTACTGAATGTACAACTATGAATGCATCTGCTCATGAATTTGGAGAGGACCATCTGCTCTGCTTATATGGTCTTTCCAACATGCAACATCTAACCACGTGGATAACTCTCAAATGCCATCTTAAATGATCTAGCAAACCAATCCATTGCATCATAATCACTAGATTTAAATAGGGAAGGAAAATAAAACTGGATGAACCACCTAATATTGATCTGAGCACCAATTTTAAACACAACAAAATTGCTTCCAGTCCAGTCAACCTTGCCAAGTTATTCTCACAGATATCTGAGGATTGATGTCTAAGCTGTGAAAACAACAACTTAGCATAGTCATACACACATATCTCACGTACAATGTGCCAGACTCTTCCAACACATTCCTGGGAATGCTTTGCTTCAGCAGCAGGTTCGATCCACCAGAGACTGCAGTCCAGTAATGTATTGGCAGAGGGGAGTAATTCTTGGTGTCATCAACATTGACTCCATACCCCATGAAGCTCGCAACATCTGATCAAACAAGGGCAGTAAACCTCCTCCTGACTACCGCCTAATATCATCCCTCAGCTGATGAAGCAGTGCTCCTCCATGATAAACAATACCGGTAAGAAGCACTGAGAGTAACAAGGTACTCTAGATGGAGTACTTCAATATCATCACCAAAAAAGGCTTTGGTAGCACCACCACAGAACGCTGGCCTGCAGCAGATAGCGAATGAGCAAATACAAGGGATAAAGCTAATTTCCACTGGCCTCGCCAATCTACATGACGCAGATTGATCTATTCATGACAGCAACACAACAACAAAAAAATTGTCAGTGTTACAGTCGAAGAGGTACTGAAGGTACTATCGTTTATGAAGGTAGACAAATCTCCAGGGCCTGATCAGATATATCTGAGGGCATTGTGGGAAACCAAAGAGGAAATTGCAAGAGCCCTGGTTGAAATTTATGAGTCATCATTACAGGAGAGGTGCCGGAAGACTGGAGGGTGGCAAATGCTGTGCGTCTATTCAAGTAGGGCTGCAGGGAAAATGCTGGGAACGATAGGCCAGTGAGCTGAACATCTGTAGTTGGAAAGTTACTAGAGAGTATTCTGAGTGATAGGATATGCAGGCATTCAGATGGACAAGGGCTGATTAGGGATAGTCAGCATGGTTTTGTGGAGGTCGTGTCTCACCAATCTGACTGGGTTTTTTAAAAACGTGACCAAAAAGGTCGATGAGGGCAGAGCTGTAGATGTATATATGGAACCAGGTCTAAAGAAGGGTCGCGACCCGAAACATCACCCATTTATTCTCTCCAGAGATGCTGCCTGACCCGCTGAGTTACTACAGCATTTTGTGTCTACCTTTATTGTATATATGGACTTCAGCAAAGCATTCGACAAAGTTCTGCATAGTAGGCTGCTCTGGAAGGTTAGATCACATGGGATCCAAAGAGAGATAGCTGAATGGATAGAAAATTGGCTTCATGGAAGGAAGCAGAGGGTGATGGTGGACGTTTGCTTCTCGGACTGGAGGCCTGTGACTCGTGATCTGCCTCAGGGTTCGGTGATAGGCCCGTTACTGTTTGTCATCTATATCAATGATTTGGATAAGAACATACACAGCAAGATTAGCAAGTTTGCAGATGATACAAAAGTGGGTGGTTTTGCAGATAGTGAAGATGGTTGTGAAAGATTGCTGCAGGATCTTGATTGATTGGCCAGGTGGGCTGAGGAATGGTTGATGGAATTTGATACAGAGAAATGCAAGGTGTTGCATTGGGAAGTCTAACGTGGGCACGAGCTACACAGTGAATGGTAGACCTCTGGGGATTGTTGTAGAGCAGAGGGATCTAGCAGTGACGGTGCATGGTTCCTTGAAGGTGGAGTCGCAGATAGATCGGGATGTCAAAAAGGCTTTCAGTCAGAGTATTGAGTATGGAGGTCATGTTGCACTTGTGAGCCAAAATTAAGAGTATTGTGTTCAGTTCTGGGCACCATGCTATTGGAAAGATGTTGTCAAGCTGGAAAGGGTACAGAGAAGATTTACAAGGATGGTGCCAGGACAAGAGGGTCCGAGCTATAGGGAGAGGTTGAGTCGCCTGGACTCTATTCCTTGGAGTCCAGATGAGGGGTGATCTTAAAGAGGTGTATAAAATCATGAGAGCAATAGATCGGGTAGATGCAGAGTCTCATGCCCAGAGTAGGTGAATCGAGGACCAGAGGACACAGGTTTAAGGCGAAGGGGAAAAGATTTAACAGGAATCTAGTGGTACCATTTTCACACATGGTGGGTGTATGGAACAAGCTGCCAGAGGAGGTAGTTGAGATAGAGACTATCCCAACATTTAAGAAACAGTTAGACAGGTACATAGATAGGACAGGTTTGAAGGGACCAAACGCGGGCAGGTGGGACTAACGTAGCTGGGACATGTTGGCCGGTGTGAGCAAGTTGGGCCGAAGGATCTGCTTCCACACTCTATGACTCTATGCACCTTATGGATCCAAAAATCAGTCTTCGCACTGCGGACATCTTCCATTATATTGTGTGACGCAACAAATGTACTACATGAGAGAGTTTGAACAGAAAGTGCAGCTAAAATCCAGGCATCCGCAAGGCATTGTGGACCATCATCATAGCAATAGAATGTACACTACAACCTGTAAGATCACATATTTCCGCTATTAATCTTTTCACAACAGGGCATCAAAGCTGGTGCAATGAGAAACGCTAATGAGCAAATCAGGAGCAGCATCACGTGTACCCAAATAAAATGAGATGCCAGCCTCGTGAAGCTGCAATGCAGGAGCCAAAATGCAAAAACATTATGCAATATCAGAATAAGCAATCTCATAATAAAGGGATCAGATTGAGGTGTTGCAATCATCTTATATCTAGTCATGAGCATTAGTGGCAATGAAACAGCTAACTGAAAGAAGAGACATAAAGAACGCTCCCACCATCAATAACAGAGATACGCAGCCTGTGAGTAGTAAAAAGACAAGCATTTGAAACCTTGTTAAACAAGGAAGGCCAAACAGATGATTATTTCACCATCATCGAAGCCAGTCTCCCGTCAATTCACTTCATGTGATATAACGAAATGAGAGACAGCATCCGGGACCCATGTGGTGTCCCATGTGGTATTGAAGGCCTCTGCTCCACAACCAACTGCACCTAGAGCCAGCTTTACGACAATGTGGAAAATTGACCAGATATGTCTTGTTCACAAAAACAGGGAGAATCTGACCCAGTAAATTATCAGCCATTCAGCTACTCCCAATCATCAGCAATTTATGGAAGCTGACATTGACAGGGATATCAAATGGCATTTACTCACCAATATCCGACTTGCTAGTGCTCACCATGGATTTCACTAAGTCCACAAACTTCTAGACCATCAAATAGCTGAATTCTATAGGGGAGATGGAGAATGACTGCCCTTGACATCAAAGCAGCATTTGATCAAACATGGCATCAAGGTGCCCCGGTTAAAGTGAAGTCAATGTATGCCTAGGCAAAACAGTTCCGTGAATGGAGTCATATTTCGCAGCAGATCATCACATTTTCAGCTGCTTCAGCAATCACCTTCCTTCCGTCATAACATTAAATGTTTGCTGATGATTGCACAATGTTCAAATACATGCACAACGTTTCAACAAATGAAACAGCTCATATTCGGAGGCAGCAAGACTTATCTGCATTCGGGCATGAGCTAACAAGCAGTATATAACATTCATGCTACAAATTTCCTTCGAAATTCTGAGAAACAATCTTCTCAAATACCAGGAAGCAGTAAAGTCTGCTAGAGCACAATACTTCTCCGACCTTATTTCCAAAAACTCTCATAACTCCAAGGTCCTATTTAGAACAATTACCTCTGTCATATGTCCCGCCCCCAGTACCAGCTTAGTTGGGTCCCCTGCTAAGTGCGAAGAATTCGCTAAATTTTTCACCAACAAAGTTGAGAACATTAGAATGAACATATCCCCTCCCACCCGTGACCTAGCTGTCTCACTAGTCTGTTCATCTAAATTGGACTGCTTCCAACCCGTCACTCTATCCTCCCTTGCAAAGCTTGTCTCCGCTATGAAACCTGCAACCTGCCCCCTTGATCCTGCCCCCACTGCCCTTCTGAAGGATGTCATTGCAATAGCCGGTCCCAGCATCCTCTCTATTAACAACAGTTCTCTGACCACTGGCACTGTTCCAACCAGTTTCAAGCACGCGGTGGTCCAGCCCCTACTGAAAAAACCTAACCTAGACCCCACCTTGCCTAGCAACTACAGACCCATTTCCAAACTGCCATTCCTGTCAAAAGTCCTTGAAAAGGCAATTCTAAACCAATTAGTGCCCTACCTGCACCAAAACACCATCCTGGAAAGTTTCCAGTCAGGTTTCAGAGCCCACCACAGCACAGAGTCTGCCTTGTTGAAGGTACACAACGACCTGCTTCTCGCCATCGACACCGGTGACTGTGCAATCCTGCTCCTTCTCGACCTCAGCGCAGCGTTCGATACAGTGGACCACACCATCCTTATTGACCGTCTCCGGTACGCGGTTGGCATTGATGGCACTGCCCTGAGCTGGTTCGCTTCGTACCTCAAAGATAGGAGTTTCGCCATCAACATAGGCAGTTATTTCTCTGCTCCAGCTAGCCTCTCCTGCGGAGTTCCACAAGGCTCCATCCTAGGCCCCATTCTCTTCTCTCTATACATGCTCCCCCTTGGCCAAATCATTCAAAGGCACGGCATTTCTTTCCACTGCTATGCCGATGACACTCAGCTTTACCTCCCCCTGAAACCCAACAACCAGTCAAATTTAAACAGCCTCTCACACTGCCTTGAGGACATAAAATGTTGGATGGCACAGAACTTCCTCCAATTAAATGAGAGCAAGTCTGAGGTCATCCTATTCGCCCCCCCCCCGACTCCATCAAATTGATAACAGGCAGTCTTGGAAGTCTATCCTGCCTAGTCAAACCGCATGTCAAAAACCTCGGCATGATATTTGACTCTGCATTAAAATTTGATAAGCAAGTCAACGCTGTGGTAAAAGCCAGCTTCTTCCAACTTCGAACCATAGCTAAAATCAAACCTTTCCTCCAATTCGACGACACAGAAAAAATCATTCACGCTTTCATTTCCTCCCGCCTAGACTACTGCAACTCCCTATACACTGGGATCAGCCAATCTTCCCTGTCCCGCCTGCAACTGGTCCAAAATGCCGCAGCGAGACTCCTGACGGGTACCCGTAAAAGGGACCACATCACCCCGATTCTGGCCTCTCTCCACTGGCTCCCTGTACGGTACAGAATCAACTTCAAGCTCCTCCTATTCACGTATAAAGCCCTAAATGGACACTCCCCCCCCTACATCAAAAATCTTCTAACCCCCCTCTCTAACTCCAGGTCCCTCAGGTCGGCCGACTTGGGGCTACTCACTATCCCGCGGTCTAGGCTTAAGCTCAGGGGTGACCGCGCTTTTGCGGTTGCAGCTCCTAGACTGTGGAACAGCATCCCTCTCCCCATCAGAACTGCCCCCTCCATCGACTCCTTTAAGTCCAGGCTCAAAACCTATTTCTACTCCCTAGCGTTTGAGGCTCATTGAGGAGGCGCTGTGAACTGTCGGCGTGCTACTGTATGTTTCTTTTTTTTTTCCATTGGAACCTAATCAGATGTACAGCACTTTGGTCAACGTGGGTTGTTTTTAAATGTGCTATACAAATAAAATTGACTTGACTTGACTTGACTACAAAAATCTCTGGCAATGATATTTTCAACAAGAATCTAACCACCTACACTTTCAATATCAATACCATCAGCTGGACCTCCATCATCAACATCCTGGGAGGTCACATTAACCAGAATTTAATCTGAACCAGCTGTACAAATACCCCACAGCTTCAAGAGCAAGTCAGAGGTCATGTAACAATGACAACCCCAAATTGTTCCACCATCCAAAGGGACATGCCAGAAGTACAATGGAATACACTCCAATTACCTGGATGAGTGCAGCACCAATAACTGCCAATAAACCTGATACCATCCAGGACAAAGTAGGCTGCTTTATTGGCACCTCATAAATTGCACTAATCATTCATTCCCTCCACATTCGAAGTTTAACTTCAATTAAAATGCAAAGCAGATCAATTTATGTCAAGTTATCTATTAACAACCAAGTTGAGAAATGTCATGGCAAGGTGTTCAATTTAAATGTTATTAATTTCTGCTTGTTCAAGCTAATTATCTGCACATTGGTTGCTGAGATTGCATTCAAAATAATAATACCAATGCTTTTAAAAGTATTTCACTTACTGTCAGGAAAAGGAAAGCTGCTACATGAACTTATTCCTTAAGCAACTGTTTGAACAGCAGAACTCCATGGAATTCCAACAAGTCCTTTACAGGTTCAGCAAGGAAGGGGCTAAAGACAACACAAGGTTCTTCACTCCTTTGTTTAAGTTTCTATGAAGTACAAACTATAAAGAAGTTTGTTAAAAGAAGATAAGCAGTTACCATTCATTATTAGTTAGATAGCCTACACAGGGAAACCTTTTAGAGTAACACACCTGTCTGTTCTTTCTTCTTTTTGTTATTTTTAGTATGTGTTAAAAAGTATGTTTTAGTGTTCCTTGGTTTGTTTTATGTGGGGGGGGGAACTTATTTTCAATCTCTTACCTCAACGGAGATGTGATTTTCTTCCGTATCATATCTCCTTCCCCTGCGGCCTAGCATCGTGGAGTTGATGGCCTTCCTGGAGACCGACGGGCGCTCCAAGCCACGGATGTCTGTGGGACTTTAACAACGTGGAGCTCGTGATCCATTTGCCGGGGATCGAAGATCCAACCACGGGGCCTGTGGACTTTAACATCGTGAAGCCTGCGGTCTCTGGTAAGAAGAGGCCGACTCAGGAGCTCCATGCCGCGGGGAGAGTTTCAACCACCCCGACGCGGGAGTTTCCATCACCTGGACGGGGGCTTCAATCGTCGGCTGCGGGGGCTTTCATCGCCCCAACAGCGGATGGTGCCATTTAAATGACACTGTTACCCACTAATTTTGGTTCCGTTATTGGTTGAACTATCATATCATATCATATCATATCATATATATACAGCGCGGAAACAGGCCTTTTCGGCCCACCAAGTCCGCGCCGCCCAGCGATCCCCGTACATTAACACTATCCTACACACACTAGGGACAATTTTTTACATTTACCCAGTCAAATTAACCTACATACCAACCTACATTAACAACTCATCTCGTTGTTGTTGCAGTTCTAGAAATTTTGGTACTTGAGATGTTTCAAGATGCAGAAATTTACAGGCCAAGGTATGGCAGGAGACAAAGGACATGTGCTAACTTCTGCAGGTTAGTCGCTCCCTGTGAAGATAAGCAGGCATTTCTCTCAAGTTTGGCATAATAAGGTGAATGAGCAGAAGGCAGACACAGCAGGAAAGCTGCTGCAATATGGAAGAGGAGGGGGGGAACTATCAGGAAGGGGTCACGTTTGCCTAGAATACTTGTGGAGTAACTCTCCTGTTTGATCCTCAGCCAGAGACAACATGTGCAGTGTCCGCTCTTCAACAAAAATAGTATCCGCCAAATGCTGCAGCCACAACAGCAACCTCAGAGCGAAAATAGATGATCAGGGTGCCCGTATGTTACATTGGCCTGGAGCAATAAATGTTTGGGGATGGGGTGGGGAGCATGGTGTTCTCTGTCTTTATGCAGCCGTTAAATAGATGTTCTTTATGCAAAGAGTGCCAGCCACGTTTTAATACTCTCTCGTGGGAGCTCAGCAGAGGAAGAATAAGTAGTCAACACTGAGAGGATTAGAGGCAACTCAGGATTAACTGCAGGCACATCACTTTTTCACATCACATGTAAATCCTATCCTTAGCCAGTAACACCACATCCAGTTTGTGTATCCTTATACACCACAAATCACGTAGATTGATACCCCTTCCTGGACACATGAAGTCTTCATTCTGTGGCAATCCCCTGATACAACTACATTTGAATCAAAGCAGCAACACGGCTGATAATTCTGGACCACTACTCACATGTGTGGCATCTGTATAACACAAGCCATTTTGCCACTCAAAACATGATAAAGCACGTCACACTGAAACTATGTCGCTCTTTCTGAGCCATCGTGACAGAGCCAACATGTACCAAAGAAGATGATACATGAGCTCCCGACCGGAAACCATTGACGAATCGCAAGGTCCACTCCCAGGTGAAGTCCATGTCCACAGCATTCAAGTCAAATCATCACAAGTGGAACAAGAAATTTATCGACAACCTTCGCAGAGCCATTAAGAATGCCAAATGGATTTCAGACTAAGCTGCAATGACACGGTTACCCGTTGATTGTGCTAAGGTTTGGATGCTATAATGGGCTTCAAAGCAAAGGCAGCCAGTAATGCTGGCAACAATGGGTCTCTCTCCAATGAACTCCATGCATTCTACACCCACTTTGAACTGAGGGTCATTGGTGGAAGTTCACCCAGCCCGCCAGTCTCAGGTGCACTGTACCAATAGCTACTGAGGCAGGCGGAAGATCGGCTTTCCTGAGAGCGAATCCGCAGAAAGCAATTGGGCCAGATGGAGTCCCTGCGTGTCCTCAGGACCTTTGCGGATCCACTGGCAGAGGTTTTCACAGACTTCTTTAACCTCTTACTATTTCATTTCAAGGTCCTCACCTGCTTCATCCTGATGCCAAAGAAGAGTAAGGTAGTGTGCCTTAATGACTACCCTCCAGTGGCTCTGACATCCACCACCATGAAGTGCTTCGGGAAACTGGTGGTGGTGGTGCACATTAACTCGAGCCTCTCAGCCAGCCTTGATCCATTGCAATTTGCCTACCATCACAACAGGTACAGAGCAGACATTATCGCCATAGCCCTAAACCCATCTCTGGAACACCTAGACAACAAAATCTCCTACGTTAAACTATTTATCGACTATACTGTAACTCTGCCTTCACCACCATAATCCCAACCTAACTCATTCACTAACTCTGGAACCTAGGAATCAATGCCTCCTTCTGACGCTGGATCCTCGACTTTATAAATGTCAATTTCCCTCAATGTCAGCAAGATGTTGGAGCTAGTTATTGACTTCAGGAAACATGTTGGAGTTCATTCCCCAGTGAACATCGATGGTGTGGATATGGAAATGGTTGAGAACTTCAAGTTCCTAGGCATTAATATTACCAATGATCTGTTGTGGACCAACCACATTGATGCAATTGTCAAGGCAGCACACTGATGCCACTACTACCTGAGAAGACAGGAAATTCAGCATGTCTCCAATGACACTTACAAACATCTATAGATGCATTATAGAAAGCATACTGTCGGGTTGCATCTCAGCTTGGTTTGGGAATAGCTCTGCCCAGGATTGCATGAATTTGCAGAGAGCTGTGGATGTAGCTGAGTCCATCTCACAGACCAGATTTACAACCATTGACTCCATTTACACTTCACACTAGCCAACATAATCAAAGACTTGATGCTCCCCGGTCATTCCTTCTTCTCCCTGCTCCCATCCAGCAAAAAGTGCAGAAGCTTGAAAGAGCACATCACCAGACTTGGGAATAGCTTGTTCCCCTCTGTTATCAGGCTTCTTCCATAACTAGGATCCTGTTTGATTCACCTCAACTGCATTGAGGACATTGGACTTTGTCTAAGGAACTGATGTACTACAATGCACTATAATGTTGAAAACTATATTCTACATTCCGTATCTTCCTCTTTGCTCTATCTATTGTACTTATGTTTGAACTGATTATATCTATGTATAGTATATCTATCGGATAGCATGCAAAACTAAGCTTTTCACCATACCTTGGTACATATGACAATAGTAAACACCTAAACATCAATATTATTCGTTATCAGTTGCATGTGCCATAGCTTTGCCATGAAGTGGGCAAAGCAATTGCTATCAGCTGCAGTAAGAAGCAAAATTAGGACCAGGAAGATAAAGCAGATGGGGAGGATGTGTAGGTAAAGGGGTAAAGGCAAACTGAACAGCTCCTTACCATCTGGGTGTCCATGAAAGTTCATTATGAATTTCATTATGATTTCAGAAATTACCACTATTTTCCCACTCACACAAGATCTCCTCATGTCCTTGGCCACAATACAAACATAGCGCCCATGAAATAAGCATTCCCAACTAAACATATAAAATACATTATGACATACTCCAAAGGATAATTAATATTCTTAGTGCCATACATTCTGTGGGTTTTGATCTGAGTGTTTCATCAGTGCTCCTCGAGGAGTGGTGGAAGGCAGTGGATTTCAAAGAGGAGTAGACATGACCTTGATAGTTAATCTTAAGGAGCTCTGGGCATAATAATCTTGACTGCACATATTAGTAGCACAGTTTGATCAGGCTGACAGACAGGAAAATACCAAGGCAAAGTACAGGGAGTGGGAAGAAAAGGGCATTGAATTTATACCCCATTGTCGAATTGCTATCTTCCTCAGGTTACAATACTGGAATTCTCGGAACCTATAGCAGACAGTTTCAGCATCACTGTAGGATCTTAAAAACTATAATGCACTTTGTCGTCCATAGCCTTGAAGCAACTGAACCAAATTAGCATGTTAGCAAGCTGACCGAAACTGTGTTTTCCCTCTATATTCAGAAATTGGGTTACTGATAGGGGTGGATTAATAGCAAGAATAAGTTGCTGCGTTACGTTCAGGTTTACAAGTTTGCAAACCGAGTTGTCCAGCTGCTCCTTACTTGAAAAGTTGTGCTCCGAGCTGTTTAAAGACCAATGTTAGAGTAGTGACTTGTCTATCCACATTGACAGTGAATGTAACAGTTCAGTGTGGCAGAGGGTGGCACAACTGGTCGAGCTGCTGTCTCACAGCGCCAGAGACCTGGGTTCAATCCTGACCTTCGGTACTGTGTGGAGTTCGCATGTTCGTCCTGTGAACGTACGGGTTTCCTCCCATATCCCAAAGACATGTTTAGTTGTTGGTTTATTGGCCTTAGTAATTGCTGCGAGTGTGCAGGGAGTGGATGAGAAAGTGGGACAACATAGAACTAGTGTAGACGGGTGATTGATGGTTGGTATGGATTTGGTGGGTTGAAGGGCATGTTTCCAGGCTGTATCTTTAGATTAAACTAACATATTTCTCTGCATACCTCTCAGTTCTTTTATGCACTCTGTCCTATTGCAGTCCTCATGAGAGTCCTGCCAGCAAAAAAAAAATATTTCCTACTGTGACCTGCCACCTGCAATAAATATCCTTTATTCCTCTCCGGACTGTCAGCTATTCATACCCACAATATTTCGTTTTGTCCCTTTTTCATGATGGAGGTAATGGCCAGAATTTACTGCCCATTTCTAATTACCCTTGGGAAGTGGTTTTGAGGAAAGACAGAGCAGACTCAAAGGGTCAAATGGCTTGCTTCTGCTCCTATTTCTTATGTTATGTAATGAGTTTAAGAGCCAAGTGATCTCAGCTTAAATTAGACTAAGCATTGGTAAGCAAGCTATCAATGAACACCATTTAAGGTGACACAATAGGATTGGTTTAGTCCTACTTTTTGCTGGGTAATTTTCAGTGAAGATAGAATTGTATCAAATTGTGATCTGCAAATACATCATGGCTTTTGCTGTATCCTATCAGTCATTTCTTGATGCCATGTACTGTGAACTTTATTGAACATGGGCTGGCTTTAACTCAGGAGCAAGTTGAGAGGGATCATTAACATTGAATTGCATTTCATCACAAGCTGAAACCTCTTTCCTAGACAAAGGCCTTGCTCTGTAATTATCCACAAGCTAGAGACTCAGGCACATTGATGCGATAACAAAGAAAGCTTATCAATGTTTCTACTTCCTCAGAAGATTGAACAGATTCGATATGTGGTTAAATACATTATCAAACCTCTCTAAGTATATGGTAAAGAGTATACTGATTGATTGCTCACGGCCTGTTCAGTAAATACATCATCTGGTTGGGAATGTATCTTCTGGTATGCCTGGTGCTGGTATGTCACTTTGTACTCCTTGAGAAACCAAGGCATGGGATTGTACAATCCAGCTCTTATTGAAGACCCAAAGTGCCTCTTGGATGCCCTGTTTTGAGCAGCCAGATTTGGTTCAATGCTACTTTATTGTCACATGTATAATGTGATATAGTGAAATTCTTTGTTTTTGTATACAATTCAGTAAAATTATATTATTCATAAAAAACAATAAAACAAAGAAGATTTATGAGGATGTTGCCAGGACTGGAGGGCCTGAGCTATAGGGAGAGGTTGGCAGGCTAGGACTTTAGTCCTTGTAGCACATGATGATGAGAGGTGCTTTTTGAGGTGGCAAGATCATGACAGGAATAGATTGGGTAAATCTGCAGATTATTTTACCCAGAGTAGGGGAATCAATAACCAGAAGTAGTTTAAGGTGAGGAGGGAAAGATTTCGTAGGAACCTGAGGGGCAACTTTTTTTTACACAAAGAGTGGTAGAAATATGGAAGGAGTTGCCAGAGGAGGTAGTTGAGGCAGGTACTATCACAACATTTAAAAAAACATATGGACAGATACGTGGATAGGATCGGTTTAGAGTGCATAAGTGTAAAAGTGCAACGGTTTTCGTGTGAGAATAGTAGACCGGTAAAGATTTGTTCTTGATCTGTGATGTCAATCATTCAATGTGCACCAATTGACAGCGCTGCTGTGAGGCAGTAGCTCTACTCATTACATCACAGCATTGTTCAGACATACATCATGTGGTTGAAGAACCAGGATTGAATATTCAGAAGTGCACTGCATGCACATAAAGCACTCAATCAAATTTAGGTGTCAAGTTTTAGATAATGCAGGACACAAGAGAATTTCTAGCTTAATGCATTGCATTTGGTTAGATAAATACTCTGGAGGTTTATTTATGGAAAGATTAGTCAGACAAATCAACTTACTCATGTGCCTATTGCACCTTTATTTCAAAAGTGAAAAGTAAAACTGTGGGTAATTAATATTTTGATTGTTATTCAATAGCTGCCAGGGGAAAAATCTTCAATGGAGTGTCATTTATTTCAACTGTGTTGTTTGTTGCATGCCTGCACGATTAAAGACAGTCAACATCAAGGGATTCCATTTAATAATCTCTTGAAATGTAGGAATGCAAAATGTGATAAAAACACAGCCATTTAGTGCAATGCAGGCAGTATGGCCACCATGCTGCCTACTATTTTCTCGTGATTGCTGTATCCAATCAGTGCTATCTGCTGTTCATTAGTTAAGTGACATGCAAGCATTTCTAATTCATCTAAGGGATATGGGCATTAGTGACAAGGCTAGCATGTATTGCTCATTCCTAAGTCATGCCTGTGTGTTTAAATTTAGAGTGCGCTTCACAGAGAGAGGTGCATTTTGGTGGTATGAGGTGCTGGCAGGCACTCTACAAGTAAGACACTGATTACTGTCCAGTCTACTCTAACATCTCTATAAATAAAATTAAAAACTAATATTAAAAAAACATATGCCAATCTATAAAATATAACAAAGCTGGAAAGTTTCAATAAGCCAGGCAATATCTGTGGAGGGAGAAACTTCTTCAGAAACAGCCTTAATAATTTAGGTTGATGGCCTTTCATCAGCATTAAATGGAGGATGATGTTGAACGTAGCAATTAGTGGAGGGAGCAGGGAGGCATCTGGACCAGGGGCTGCTAGAGAGAGGAGATAGGTGATCAGGAACGATGAAAATGTAATGATGTTAAGATGCAACCAGTCTCCAAACTCAGTCATCTAGCAGTTATAGTCAGATGATCTAAACTCCTTCTGCATTCAACACTAGTGCCATTTGCAAGCTTTGTATATAAATACATTTTTAACATTAACATCAGTGTTATATGTCATTTGATGATATCAGGTCCAGAAACACCAAGATAAATGTAGGTCAAAAATCCAGAAATGCTCGCTAGCCTGACAAGGTTTTTTTATAAAACAATCTGTTTCAAAATACATATAACCATTGTGGTGCATAAATTTATGGGCATTGTCATAAAGCCACCAGAATTTTCTTGATAACCAGTCCACCATTCTTTGAACCTCAATGAACATTTGTCTTTGGTAAGTGAGATTCTTCACATCTATAATTCTGCTGTCCAGAGCATCAGGAATCTGTTGAGGGAGGGAATTAAACATTTAAAAGACATTTGGACAGGTCCGTGGATAGGAATAGTTTAGAGAGATATGGGCAAAATGCAGGCAGAAGGGAGAGGGTGAATGGAACAGAGTGGTCGACATGGGTAAGTTGGGCCAAAGGGCCTGTTTCCATGCTGATGACCATGGCTCTATGAACGATGCTTAAAATATCTCTTCTAGCAAGACCCTGGTAACGACAGTTTAAAATCATTGTATTATCTTCAGGCCGTCAAATAATACCCAGCTTCTTTTGGATCTTGCTCTGAGTTGTATACTACAAAGTTCTTTACACTGTGTTCTTTTTATCAGAGGTTCCTTATTCCTGAGTTCCCTTTAGAAGAGATTCCATGGAAAGGGATTTCTATTTACTAGACACTCTTTGTACAGATTTCCTTCTGCAGTTGATTCTTTATATGAGAGACTTTGTACCTATAGGATATTGTGGCAATAAAAAGTGACAAGAGATGCCACTACTTAACTATCAATTTATTTGGTCGCATCCATCCAATTTTGGAAGATTATTACAGTGTGCATATGGTAGGATGTGAAGAACCACCAAATGAATAAGTCCTCATCAATACCTCTGCCATTAAACCTGTGGTCAGACAATTATCAAGCCTCCCTTACAATGCCTTCAAACAAAATAATTTTAAGAACACACATGTACCAATGCCTCACGCATATGAAACGTACAGCAGAGGTTGAATTTCTATTTAATCGAGTTGGTTGAGGACTAATTATTATCCTGGTACCATGAGAATTCCATATCCGGCCTTGATGGCATGCAATACATAAAGAGGTTGCAGCTAGGTCCATACCCCGGTATGCATGGATGGCACCAAAGTAGAGATGGTCGAAAGCTTCAAGTTCATAGGCATAAATATAATCAGAAATTTATCCTGAACCAGCCACATCAAAACTATGGCCAAGAAAGCACACCTCTGCTTCCTTAGAAGGCTTAGGAAGTTCATCATGTCCCCAACAACCCTCACCAATCTCTATAGATGCGCCATACAATCTCTACAGATGCACCATATTTTATTGGATGCATTGTAGCACGGATTGAGAAGAGCTCCATCCAAGAACATAAAAGATTGCAGAGAGTTGTGGGGTTAGCCCAGTCCATCACACAAACCATCCTCCTTTCCACTAAACTTCATCTGCCTAGGCAAGGCCATCAGCATAATCAAGGACTAGTCTCACCCCGGTTACTTCTTCTTCTCCACCTTCCATCAAGCATGGTGGTACAGAAGTTTGTTACCTCCGGATTCAGGGAACAGTTTCTTCACAGTTGTTATCAGGCAACTGAACCATCCTCGCACCAGCTAGAGTGCGGTCCTGACCTGTCATCTACCTCTATGGAGCCCTTGAATTATCTTCAATTGGATTTTATCTTGCACTAAATGTTGAACCCTTTATCTGTACACTGTGGACAATGTACAGATTGTTACAGTGTAATCTGTACACTGTAATCTGTACAGTGTACAGATTACAGGATTGTTATCTTTGACTGGGTAGCACACAATAAAAAGCCTGTCACTGTGCCTCATTACATGTGACAATAACAATAAACTAAATAGTACAGCACCCTCTCACTATTGCACTGGTGATAACATACAGCGCCCTCCATAATGTTTGCGACAAAGACCCATCATTTATTTATTTGCCTCTGTACTCCATAATTTGAGATTCGTTATAGAAAAAATCACATGTGGTTAAAGTGCACATTGTCAGATTTTAATAAAGGCCATTTTTAAACATTTTGGTTTCACCATGTAGAAATTACAGCAGTGTTTATACATAGTCCCCCCATTTCAGGGCACCATAATGTTTGGGGCACAGCAATGTCATGTAAATGAAAGTAGTCATGTTTAGTATTTTGTTGCATATCCTTTGCATGCAATGAGTGCTTGAAGTCTGCGATTCATGGACATCACCAGTTGCTGGGTGTCTTCTCTGGTGATGCTCTGCCAGGCCTGTATTGCAGCCATCTTTGGTTTATGCTTGTTTTGGGGGCTAGACCCCTTCATTTTTCCCTTCAGCATATAAAAGGCATGCTCAATTGAGTTCAGATTGAGTGAATGAATTGGCCACTCAAGAATTGACCATTTTTAGCTTTGAAAAACTTCTTTGTTTTCGAGGTCTTCCTTGGCCTGCCAGTCCCTTTGCGATTAGTAAGCTCACCAGTGCTCTCTTTCTTCTAAATGATGTTCCAAACAGTTGATTTTGGTAAGCCTAAGGTTTGGCTGATGTCTCTGACAGTTTTATTCTTGTTTCACAGTCTCATAATGGCTTCTTTGACTTTCATTGGCACAACATTGGTCCTCATGCTGATAAACAGCAATAAAAGTTTCCAAAGGTGATGGAAAGACTGGAGGGAAGACTAGGTGCTGAGAGCTCTCTTATACCTGCATTAAGGAGGCAATTAAACACACCGGAGCAATTACAAACGCCTGTGAAGCCATGTGTCCCAAACATTATGGTGTCCTGAAATGGGGGGGACTATGTATAAACACAGCAGTAATTTCTACATGGTGAAACCAAAATATATAAAAATGGCCTTTAATAAAATCGGGCAGTGTGCACTTTAACAACATGTGATTTTTTTTCTATTAAATCTCTCAAATTGTGGAGTACAGAGACAAATAAATAAATGATGGGTCTTTGTCCCAAACATTATGGAGGGCACTATATTATATGCTCAGGCTTCTGGAGGGGGGACTCTAAACACGCAGCCTTTTAAATGAAAGCCAAGATTAGCAATTAAATAGCTGCAGAGAACTTAAAGAATTAATCATATTGTGTGAGACTCTGAAGTTCCAAATGAGCCAGGTAAGATAAAGATGGCAGATTTCCCCATAGGACATTCAAATAGAGATTGGGCTTTAACCACAATCCACTTTTGCATTTTAATTATCATACTACCATGATAGAATTTGAACTTATGTTCACTGTCCAGCACTCTTGATTGCCAATTATATTATTCATGGAATAATTATCATATTTAAGTTTGAGTTTATTTCATTTACAAGGAGTGTTTTAAAACCAGACTGTGTGGAAATAAATGTAAACATCAAGATACCTTTTTCACAAAAAGGGTGGTGGGGGTATGGAACAAGCTGCTAGAGGAGGTAGTTAAGGCAGGGACTATCCCAACATTTAAAAAACAGTTAGGCAGGTACATGGATAGGACAGGTTTGGAGGGATATGGGTGAAACACGGGCAGGTGGGACTAGTGTAGCTGGGACATGTTGGCCGGTGTGGACATGTTGGGTCGAAGGGCCTGTTTCCACGCTGTATCACTCTATGACTCTAAGATTAGCAGAATACAATGTTCAATAAATGAACTACTAATGAACGTAAAAGCGACAAAATATACACAGGTGGGTCTTTTCTGTTTAAAGAATGTCCTTTTTAAACAAGTGCCCAATAACTTACTGACAGCGACAGATAAAAAGAAAAAACACAAACATCAGAATAATAGATTGCAAAAGACTTGCAGCTTATAACAGGTTATCTTTGTCAGAACAGAGCAAAAATAAGATTGGAACCTTTCTTCGAGGCCCCAACATGAATTCTGCAGTCTATATCATAAAAGTCAATTTATTCTCATTTGATAAACTGACAAACCTGCTGTGTATCCCAGTCATTGTTTTTTTTAAATACTAAGGCCTCTATTCAACATCAGTAGTTTTAAACAATTAAGTCATTTGGTTTTAGTCACAGAAACTCAGCATTCAAGGTTTCATGATTGAAAGGGAGGAAATGTGACATCAGCACTGAGGCCTGGAATGCAGCTCAGTTTCCTTCCCAGCGCTGACTGTGAATTTGCAGGAAATGTCTGTGGCAACAAGTACCCTCTATATTTGAGAAAAAATTTAGATAACTTACCCAAGTTGATACCAGCTTCCACTGTTTCCATTGCTATGGCACCTTTAGCCTAAGTAATTGTATTGAACAATTTTTCAAGTGATGCCAAGTCAAGACATGGAAGAAATGCATGAAAATTAGCAAATGAGATGGATTTAAAAGCAAAAAACTGTAGATATTGGAAATCAGAAATAAGAACAGAAGATTATGGAACACTATATTAGACAGAGAGAGAGAAAGAAAGTTAACAGAGTAAAGTATGATTGTTTTAAGACTTTTTCCAAAGGTATAAAGACTAGAGAAAGGCAGAGATTTGGGGATTCAGATTTCTCTTGAGTGGGAACAAGACAACTGACAGTTCCAACAGATTTGTGGGTGGAGCAATACATAGAGGCCAGAACCAGTAGAATGAAGCACTCAGAACACAACAGAGAATATAGGACTTTAGTTATTGTTGAGGTCACTCTTTTCTTTGATAAATAGTAACAACCTCGTCAACCATATATAGGGCATGACTTCAATATTTGCAGGACGTCATGAAACTGGAAAATGTAATAAACAGTGAAGAGGACTGTAACATTTTACAGGGGGACATATCGGCACATTTAATGGACACATAATTGAAGTTTTATGAAGAGATAACAGATTATTGTGCTATTGTTCATTTTGGTAGAAATAAAAGGAATGAGATAATAAAACTGTACAGTATCAAATTAAAAGGGGTGCAGAACCTGTGGAAGACCTGGGTTTATCAGGACTATATAAGAAAGTGCACAGGATCTTTGACTAAAGGTATGTTGATTGAATTTTAACAGCCATACACACTGGGAGTGGGTTGATCATTACAAATAGGAGTACTCTAACCCGCTGCAGTATGTTTGCAAGTCAATTACAACATAACATGTAATTTCCTACTTCCCCAATCAGGTTAGGTGGGTATGATGATAACACAAGAGACTCGATTTTAAAATTGCACTCCAGTGCTTAAAATGTGTTTAAAACCAGAGTTTCAAGAGTTACAATTCATGGTCTCGAGACCCGGCTGTACCACAAAGGAGGAGAACAAAATAGTTGGTGGATGTACCCCAATTGCTCCAAGATTCAGTGTTGCATCACTTGACGGAATTCAGTGGCTGTACAGCTTCACAGGACAATTATTTTCTCCTAGAACAGAAGATGTGGCTGAATCTAACGAGCTGAAGCCAGGAGCAGCACTACGGTCAACTGTTGCCTCTTTCAGTGCTGCAAGCCCTTTAATTATATCAAAAAATCATGAAAAGTGAGTATGGTGTCCAATCATCTGTGACTTGGTGTGTGTGTTAATTCCAACCACTTAGCTCTACTCTGGTACATCACTCCACTGCCAGGACACTCACACTCTCTGTTTATGCACAGTTTCATTTACCCAGCCACCAATGGCATTTAATCTCATTTTTATTCTGCCATTCTCTCTTTCAAAGTCACCATTAACAGAATATTGTTGTTCCATCTGCTCAACACATTACAACATTCATTAGTTTCTTCTTCCCCTATTTACAAGAGAAGACAGCAGGGAACTCCAGTGGAGAATGGGACCTGGCTCTCCAGACACATCTCAACTCACAACCACAGGGGAATTATCACTGAGGATAACCAATACAACATCAGAATCAATGGGATGGAGATCTCCCAGCAACATGGCGATAAAACTATTTCATTCAGGGACACTTCTTGCAACTTGGTCTTGAGGTTAGCAGTGAATTGCAGATGATCAAGGGGTTTAAACAATAGTCTCAGTCTTAATCTACATGGGGATCATCTCTCCCACAAGCTGTTCACAACGAGAAACTCCTCCTCAGATATGAAGGTCCCGCAACAGAAGACTCGTACTGAGTATGCACCTACTGAAATACTCACATCAGTGAAAAAGAGATTGGGTTTTCATTTGAGGATTTACTCATCATTTCAGCAAGAGCCGATGGTGGAGGGAAGGACAGCAACGTTAAGTGTTAAGTGTACCTTAGAGGTTTACAAAGTTCTGCAAGGTCTGTTCAGCTGAATAACAATTATGCAACTCAAGTGCCAATATAGGACAGGAAACTTCTGGGCAGCAGCAGAGAATATATGAGGTCCTCCATCACTTTGGGTTTTCATACAATGAATGCCATCTTCAAAAAGATAAGGAGTATCCTAGCCTTGGGAAAGGAGTTAATCCATGAGATAGATAATGGTGACAGAGATGTGGGTTATAGACAATAGGTGCAGGAGGAGGCCGTTCGGCCCTTCGAGCCAGCACCGCCATTCAATGTGATCATGGCTGATCATTCTCAATCAGTACCCCGTTCCTGCCTTCTCCCCATACCCCCTGACTCTGCTATCCTTAAGAGCTCCATCTAGCTCTCTCTTGAATGCATTCAGAGAATTGGCCTCCACTGCCTTCTGAGTCAGAGAATTCCACAGATTCACAACTCTCTGACTGAAAAAGTTTTTCCTCATCTCAGTTCTAAATGTACTACCCCTTATTCTTAAACTGTGACCCCTTGTTCTGGATTCCCCCAACATTGGGAACATGTTTCCTGCCTCTAATGTGTCCAACTCCTTAATAATCTTATACGTTTCAAGATCTCCTCTCATCCTTCTAAATTCCAGTGTATACAAGCCTAGTTGCTCCAGTCTTTCAACATATGATAGTCCTGCCATTCCGGGAATTAACAAAGGGTTGCTTTGTTCAGAGCCCAAAATCCCAGTAAGAATCACAAGTACTTCCTCATATCCTGATAGCAGAGTCTGCACCTTTATTGCTTCTACGGGTACAAAGCCTTCACAAAGCCTTCACAAAGCCTTGACAAAGCCTTCACAAGCAGAAAGCATCATCAAGAGACTCTCAGCTATTAGAGATGTGTTCACCCCTGCCAAAAATTGATATGAAACCAACGCACTTGCATCATTTATGTTTTAGGAAGAGGAAGAACGGTTATTCGAAACTGCATGAGGATATATATTCTGCATGGTTGAATGATTTGGTTTCAGTTCTTTGGGCTGACATCTGTTGACATAATTGTCTCGTCTCCAACATTTATAGCTGGTGAAGAGAACTGAACTTTTAATGTGTGGAATGGAGAGGTTGCATACTAATCCTAACAACAGTGAGTGGACAAGGCATTTAAAGGTATGGAGAGGACAGGTTTGTATTCACAAACAGTGACAAAACCAAGTAGGGTTGCCAGCTTGTTAAATGGGTGCATTTCCTGACCCTAAATGAATTTCAGAATGGTTATGTAATCCCAGACGACAATGCAACCTACTCTTCTGACACGTGCCTGCATGTTCATCCTGCTTCTCCACCATAGAGACTGTGTTATCTCTGTCCATGTCTCAATGCTCTGGAGAGTGCAAGAAACCACCACTATTCTTCAGACCCTGGCAGATGCTCATTGAAGACTCAAGGCACCTGAAAGACACTTGGTTTTTGTCAGTGATTTGTTCCTTGACATTCCTCACAGGTAAGATTTTTTTGTATTTGTGGTGCATCATTTGAGGTTTTTGAGGTTCCTCGAAGGGGTTATCAGCCATGTCATGGTGCCTTTTGTCTCCCAGAAGACAGCCTTCATTGTAGGAATACATCGTGGAGAGATTCCTGGGGATCTTGGACACATCTGGAGAATTATCTGCTTGTGGTTATATACAACCATAATTTTAATAGTTTATATACATGATTCCAATTAATGTGCACTCCTGGGTGATTCAGTGGTGCCTTGGAAACCACGTGCACACTGTGAATTATACCAGTAAATTTGAATATACATTCACTGTGACAGGTGTTATTATAAACAAAGTTCATGTAATTGTCATTTGATTGCCTGATTTACGAGCAACCGACTGCAATAAGTCTCTGGCAAGACCCCAAAAGTGGTCATGTTCACTGCCACTGGCAGAGCACGATTACCAAATCCCACAGGCACCAGGCAGCCGGACTTCTAAGAAGCTGCTAAGTTTGGTCACCGTTCGCCATGATACCACGAGTCTCCTAAAACACTGTTCCTACATACCAAGAGTAGCCTATCTTCAGACTCAGTGAGCTTGGGCTCCAATGAGTTGGACCATTTTGATGACCCTTTTCTCCTGATGAGAAGCATTATTCTGCTGTTCCCAAGTCTATTGTCTTGTCCTCTCTGTGTCCTCTGGTCCTAAAGAATCAGGGGATGAGCGATCCCTTGGTGATGTGAAAATTAAGAGCTACACATTGCAATGTCAGCAGAATCATCGTGTTTAAAATAATCAACAACATTGAAAAACAGCGCAAACCCTACAAAAAGTTACTTAAAGGTTTCTAAGGCATGCCTTCCACAGAATTACCGAGTACGTCGAATATCTGTTAGCAAAATAACCCACATCCAATGTCCATCTATCCTCACCTTGGTGCATCCAAGTTAAACTCTGAAACTACTATTAAGATTGTCCACAGTCAACAATCAAGATAGTTTAATTTATGCACACACCATCCAAAGGGGTCTCTGGTCTGGCATGATCATGTTCAGTGTAGAATTAGGTTGGTGAACCTTTACCACTTCCAAACAGCTGATGTATCTCTTTATCCACTTCCAAACTCACCCACACACAGGCTCTAGCTCACAGTGTCAGAGACCCAGGTTCAATCCTGACCTCGGGTGTTACCTGTGTGTAATTTTCACATTTTCCATTGGCTGCATGTGTTTTCTTCAGGTGCTCCTGTCTCCTCCCACATCCCAATGATGTGGACATCAGTAAGTTAATTGGCCACTGCAAATTGCTCATAGAGTGTAAGTGATTGAGATTATGTAGGATGAGGCTAAACAGATGGCTAATGTGCCAGTTTCTGCGCTGTACCTCTCTTTGACAATGATGATTATAATTCTTGTCATAGAGTACAAAAGCAATTTCAACAAATATCTGGCTAGGAGACAGATACAGAAGTGTGGCTAATCCTGGGCACCATGCTTTCGAGAGGATGCAGAGGAGATATTTTGGAATGGTACCTCTGCAGAAGGAAACACTTAGAACATTGGAAACATTTTAGTTTAGTTTACTTTAAAAATACAGCGTGGAAACAGGCCGCTTCAGCTCACTGAGTCCACATCGACCAGCAATCACCCTTTACACTAGCACGAGCATACACACTAGGGACAATTTCCAATTTCCAATTTTTACCAAAGCCAATTAACCTACAAACTTTACATCTTTGGAGTGTGGAGGAAACCGGAGTACCTGGAGAAAATACATGGAGTACGTACAAATTCCGTACAGACAGCACCCATACACAGGATCGAATCTGGCTCTCTGTAAGGCAGCAACTCTAACGCTGTGCCACTGTGCCATGTGTTATGGAGATTTAATAGTGGTATTCAAGACCTGAAAACGGTCTAAAAATAATTCTATGTGATCAAGAAAGTTTTTCATACTATGAAACAATATTTTGTTATTGGAAGCATTGCATGGCTAATATTGTTCTTCATGCATCTGTTGGTCTGGAAAAAGACTGTAATTGAAAACCATTTTATAGGCTTAGATTCCCAAGCTACGATATACTTTTCCAAGCATTAAAATGACTCTGCCTCCTATTAAAAATAGCAACTTGCAATTCACAATTAAAGTAATGATTCAACCCAAGCTTCTTTACTTATCTCTACCACTTCTAATTAATTAACTCTTGGATTCTCTGCGTAATTGCATTTCAAGGGAGAAATGATTAGAAGGATTTTCATTTTGCCTGATGAACATTATTATTAAATTAAAGAAATTAGGGGTTCATTTATCGATAAAAAAGACACTTATTTTTGAAGAAAGATAGTTTACCATATAGTTTCTTTAACTTTTAAAGTTAGTCACTTGGTAGGAAAAAAATAGAAAACTGAATATTTTTTAATAGGCGAGGGAGTGAAAAACATAATGTTCATTCAACAATGGCAGTCAATAGACAATAGACAATAAACAACAGGTGCAAGAGAAGGCCATTCGGCCCTTTGAGCCAGCATCGTCATTCACTGTGATCATGACTGATCATCCACAATCAGTACTCCGTTCCTGCTTTCTCCCCATATCCCTTGACTCTGCTATCTTTAAGAGCTCTATCTAACTCTCTCTTGAAAGCATCCAGAGAATCGGCCTCCACTGAATTCTGAGGCAGAGAATTCGACAGATTCGCAACTGTCTGGGTGAAAAAGTTTTTTTTCGTCTCCATTCTAAATGGCTTACCCCTTATGCTTAAACTGTGGCCCCTGGTTCTGCACTCCCCCATCACCGGGAACATGTTTCCTGCCTCTAATGTGTTCAATCCCTTAATAATCTTATATGTTTCAATAAGATCCCCTCTCATTCTTCTAAATTCATCGCTCCATTCTTTCAACATGATAGTCCAGCCATCCTGTGAATTAACCTCGTGAACCTATGCTGCACTCCCTCAATAGCAAGAATGTCCTTCCTCAAATTTGGAGACCAAAACTGCACACAATACTCCAGATTAGTCAAGCATGTTTTCCCGTCGTAAATCCATGCTGACTCGGACCGATCCTGTTACTGCTATCCAAATGTGCTGCTATTTCATCTTTTATAATTGACTCCAGCATCTTCCCCACCACCAATGTCAGGCTAACTGATGTATAATTCCCTGTTTTCTCTTTCCGTCCTTTCTTAAAAGGTGGGATAACATTAGCTACCCTCCAATCCACAGGAACTGATCCGGAATCTATAGAACATTAGAAAATGATCACCATGCACCCACGATTTCTAGAGCCACCTCCTAAAGTAACCTGGGATGCAGACCTTCAGGCACTGGGGATTTATCAGCCTTCAGTCCCATCAGTCTACCCAACATTTCCTGCTTAATGTGAATTTCCTTCAGTTCCTCCGTCACCCGAGGTCCTCTGGCCACGAGTACATCTGGGAGATCGATTGTGCACCTGGACCCCAAGGGGACCTATGCCAGGATTCTGTTTGTGGACTTTAGCTTTGTTTTTAACACCATTGTGCCAGAGCTACTGTACTGCAAACTCTCCCAGCTGACTGTGCTTGAACCCCTCTGTCAGTGGATCATCAATTTCCTGACGGAAGCAGCATGTGAGGCTGGGAAAGCACGTCTCGGACCCGCAGTCCCTCAGCATAGGAGCACTTCAAGGCTGCGTACTCTCCCCTCTCCTTTACTCTCTCTACACCAACGACTGCACCTCCACAGACTCCTCTGTCAAGCTCCTCAAGTTTGCGGATGACACTACCCTGATTGGACTGATCCAGGATGGGGAGGAGTCTGCCTACAGATGGGAAGTGACACAGCTGGCGTCCTGGTGCCATCGCAACAATCTGGAGCTCAATGCTCTCAAGACAGTGGAACTAATTGTAGACTTTTGAAGAGATCCCCCTCCCCTCCCCCCACTCACCATAGTCACATCTGTGGAGCCATTTAAGTTCCTTGGAACCATCATCTCCAGGGTCCTTAAATGGGGGGCCACCATCGACTCCACAGTAAAAAAAGGCCCAACAGAGGATGTACTTCCTGCGGCAACTGAGGAAACACAATCTGCCACAGGCAACGATGGTCCAATTCTATACTGCTCTCATTGAGTCCATTCTCACCTTCTCCATCATGGTCTGGTTTGGCTCAGCCACCAAGCACGACATCCGGAGGCTGCAACGGATCGTTCACACAGCTGAGAAGGTTGTTGGCTGTAACCTTCCCCCCATTGACGAACTGTACACTGCAAGGGCCAGGTGTCACCCCTCTCACCCTGGCCACAAACTCTTTGAAGCACTTCCCTCTGGAAGGCGACTCCGGACTGTCAAAGCAGCCACAGCCAGACATAAAAACAGCTTTTTTTCCACGAGTGATAGTTCTACTCAATAACCAAAGTCTGTAGTTTCTTTTTTGCTCTGGTTTATTTTCACCCACATGTTTAGACCGTAATGGTGTATCCTTATTGTTTGGCTGTGTTATGCTTTATTCTTAATTGTTAACTGTATGTTTGTGTTGTCATTTGTGAGCGGAGCACCAAGGCACATTCCTTGTATATGCATACTTGGCCAATAAACTTATTCATTCATTCATTCATTCATTCATTCTTAGTGAAGACAGATCCAAAGTACCTGTTCAACTCGTCTGCCATTTCCTTGTTCCCATGATAAATTTGCCTGTTTCTGTCTTCAAGCGACCCACATTTATCTGAACTAATTTTTTCCTCTACACATACCTCAAGAAGCTTATCCTCCTCTATATTCTTTGTTAGCTTACCTTCGTCCCTCATCTTTTCTCCCCGTATTTCCTTTTTAGTTATCTTCGGTTGCTCTTTAAAAGTTTCCCAATCCTCTGGCTTCCCGTTCATCTTTGCTATGTTATACTTCTTCTCTTTTATTTTTATACTGTCCTTGACTTCCCTTATCAGCCACGGTCACCTCTTACTCCCCTTAGAATCTTTTTTCCTCTTTGGAATGAACTGATCCTGCACCTTCTGTATTTTCCCCAGAAATACCTGTCATTGCTGTTCCAACATCATCCCTGCTAGGGTCCCTTTCCAGTCAACTTTGGCCAGCTCCTCCCTCATGTCTCCATAGTCCCCTTTGCTCAACTGTAATACTGGCACTTCTTCCTTCTTCCACTCAAATTGTAGATTAAAACGTATCATATTATGGTCACTAACACCGAATGGCTCCTTTATCTCAAGTTCCCTTATCAAATCCGGTTCATTATACAACACTAAATTCAGAATTGCCTTCTCCCTGGTAGGCTCCAGTACAAGCTGCTCTGAGAATTCATCTCGGAGCCACTCCACAACCTCCCTTTCTTGGGGTCCAGTACCAACCTGATTTTCCCAGTCTACCTACATGTTGAAATCTCCCATAACCACCGTAGCATTACCTTTGCTACATGCCAATTTTAACTCTTGATTCAACTTGCGCCCTATATCCAGGCTACTGTTTGGCGGCCTGTAGATAACTCCCATTAGGGTCTTTTTACCCTTACAATTCCTCAGTTCTATCCATACTGACTCTACATCTCCTGATTCTATGTCACCCCTCGCAAGGAACTGAATTTCATTCCTTACCAACAGAGCTACCCCACCCCCTCTGCCCACCTGTCTATCTATTCAATAGGACATATATCCCTGAATATTCAGTTCCCAGCCCTGGTCCTCTTGCAGCCATGTCTCTCTAATTCCCACAACATCAAACTTGCCAATCTCTAACTGAGCCTCAAGCTCATCCACTTTATTTCTTATACTTCACACATTCATATACAACACTTTAACTTTGTTATTCACCTCCCCTCTCACACCAGTCACTATTGCCCCTGACCTTGCTCTCTTATCTCTTCTCAAACTTTCCTTCCCATTAATTCGGGAGTCTTTTGTAACTTTTCCTGTACTCAATTCCCCATTAACTCATCTTTATACTCCCAATTTGTCAATCCCTCCCACCCGCTATTTAGTTTAAACCCACACGTGCAGCACGAGCAAACCTGCCTGCCAGAATGTTGGTCTCAGAACAGCAGATCACATCAAGTTATATAGATATAAATTCAGGAAGAAAATGCTATGTGGGAAAGAGTAAGAGGATATGAGTAAAAAGAAGCCTTAAATATAATTATCCAAGTTCTTCATGAAATACTCTGCATAAGAATATATTTGTCTTGGAGGGGATGCTCCAGGGGTTCAATGGACTCTCAGGATGAGAGATTTGCCCAATGTGAGAATAATGTGCAAGAACATAAGAAAAAGAACAGCAAACCTCATTGAAAAATAACAATGAAGGAAAGAAGGGGCTTGGCAGGATGAAGATTTGCCAGGCATGGAGTCCTTAAGAAAGGGTCGCAGGGATAACCATTTTGGAATTATTTAAGAAATGTCTTAGAATTAAATGATTGTGGGCCAGGAATTTTCCATTGCTAATGGATATGGATGCTTAGTCATTGGGTATAAGTTGGGTCAGGTAGGTTTTTTTTAATGCTGGAAACATCAAGGTATAAAAAGGACAATGAAGGAATATACAACTAAGGTGTAAGATTAGCCATGATCTGACTGAATTTCAGAATGCACTGCCAGAGCAAAGTGGACCAGATTACCCTTGTCGATCTTCCTACATTCTTTAGGTTTCTCCTCTCTCTTCCCCCTACTCCTTTTTTGCTTAGTTTGAAATCTGGAAAGAACTCTCTAAACTGGTAAATAGACGAATTAGCACAACAACATAAGAAGTAATATTCCAATATCACATCCAACAGATGTTCTTCTGTAAAGATAAACTAAAAGCTAAAATGGAAATATTGGAACTTCCATGTAAACCTCTGTTCCAAAAATGCAGATACTGGCAGATATCATCAAAACAGATTGTTCCAAAAGCAGTATCCATATCTCCCCTTCTGAAAATTCTCCCTTGTCTTTGTTTCAGGATTAATAGCAATTAGTGGCCCTGATCTGGCAGAGGTAATAATGTGGATTTTGATGATTTTTGGTTAATCATCCATAAAATCTAACCAAGAACAACGTTTTGTTCAATTAGAACAAATTCAAAATGAAACCAGCCTACCTTTCAAATAAAAGCCTTCCTATTTGAAAACTGTCCATCCATTCGTACTGTGTTGTAGACTCAAATCGGATTTCCGTCTTCGCACTGTGTGTCGGCCTTCCACTCATTGTCTACAGTCATAGAGCTGTAGACCACTGAAACAGACCCTTCGACCCAGCTTTTCTATGCCGATCAAGGTCGGCCATGCAGGCTAATCCCAAGTGCCTGCATTTGGTCCAAATCCCTTCCTATCTATTAGAGTATATTTGTCCAACATTTTTGGAACTCATCTGAAGGCATTGACGCTTTCTGACTTACCTTCCAGCAATTCATCCAGATTGTCGATCTTCTTATTCCCATCGATAGTATAAATGGCTCTGACTCCTTGGGGCAAGTTGACGTTATCTGAGAGAGATTTTGTCAGTTCCACCAGCAGAGTATCCAAGGACCTGAACCTGTCCTGGGAGACAGCATACACAAGCCCTTTAAAGTAGCGGTCGCCATTCCGGTAGAAGCGGACTTTTTTGGCTTTCTTTTCCTGGCTGAGTGCTTGCAGAGTCCGGGTGCGGTAAAGGCTGCAGTGGGCGCTGTGAGCAGGACTGGGTAAACCATTTCCGCGGGAACTTGCCCGCCCTCCACCGCCCTCTCCACTGCCTCCACCACCACCTCCTCCTCCGCTGCCACTTCCACGCCGAGATGATCGGTGACCCCGGCTTCTCTCCTCAAAATGCTCCAACTCAATTCTCCGATCATGAGACATAATTATGGCGAAAAGAAAAATTACAACAAAAAATCTTATATAATTTTTTTAAAATGTGATTACTGTCAAGTTGCTGATAACCCTAATCCTTTTTATGTTTCACAGCTCAGCTAAAACACCACCTTCCCCTAAATGATATACAAAATTACTTTTAATGATCCTGTTGTGGCTTTAAATTTCAAATAATATTAATACGTTATTGTTTCTTTGAGGAAAAATGCAGAGTAATGGCAGGAAGATGGCTTGGTCACCAGATACAATATGTGAGTGTCCTTCAGCCGTGGATCCAGGATGGAGGATCTCTCTTCACATTCTGCATCACTGTTGATGAGCTTGACGATGTCCAGGGATGAAGAGGACGGTGGAAGACCCGAAGAGGATTTCGTTGTGTACGCAGCCCAACCTCAGCCTCCTCCGAGATGCCGGGGATGAGTCAATTGATGTGGGAGCAGGATGCGGCGGAGATGCACGGTGTCGGCGGGATGCTGGACTCGTCCACTCTGGTCCACGGCCAGCTGCAGCAGCGAGAGAGAGAGAGGGAGAGGGAGAGGGAGAAAGAGAGAGAGAGAGAGAGAGGGAGAGGGAGAGGGAGAAAGAGAGAGAGAGAGAGAGAGGGAGAGGGAGAAAGAGAAAGAGAGAGAGAGAGGGCAATTCGGTCGGATGCAGCTCCAAACCCGGCTTGACAGCTGGAGCGGAAACAGCAAGGCGATGCTGTGTCTTCGGGTTCGGGAGGAAGGGGAGGGGAGGGGAGGGGAGAGGGGGGTAGACGCCGAGAGGGGGGTAGACGGCGGCTGCGGACGCGTTGCTGTCTCTCGCTCTCTAAACGCAGGAAGAAAGAGATCTCCAGCTGAGGCGTTTGAATGTTGCAACGCAAGTGTGGGAGATCAGTCTTCAGAGCGGGCGGCTGCCGGTGTGGCGTGGTGTGGTGTCGCTCCGCAGCAGCAGCAGCAGCAGCCGGCAGCAGCAGCAGCAGCAGCGGCGGCGGCGGCGGGGATGAGCCGAGGGCAGGCTGAGCCGCAATGTGCGGAGCGGAGCTGAGCCGAGCGGTGCTGAGCGGTGCCGAGCGGAGCGGGGCAACTCTGCGGCTCGGCGCGCGCGCACCAGGGCTGCCCCTCCAGGTCCAGGTCTCAGTGCCGCAGGCGCCAGCTTCCTCACGCCGCCCACATCACCCGCAAACGCGTCCTCCAAAGAGTGTTGGAAACGAACTGCAGATGCTGCTTTAAACCGAAGATAGACACAAAGAGCTGGAGTAGCCCAGCATCTGCGGAGAGAAGGAATAGGTGACCCTTGCCCACTGGTTTATCAATTTGCCCCCCTGCCCGGACAGTTGTATTTTGTAGTTGCGTATAACGTTTTACTATTGTACTGCAGTTCGTGATATTAAACATTACTATTTTTATTGATTATTTCCTTTTTTTTTAAAATGATATATTAATTGTGTCAGTTTAACGATATTTTACATTATGTCATAAATTAATTTAAGCACTGCGTTGCATTCTCGTGACAAAAGTACCATCCACGCTTGGTACTAAAACAAAATATATGCCGAGGCACACACTTCACTTTGGGATTTTGTTTCAACACTTAGCACATGTGTTTTCAGAAGCATGTTTTAGAAAACCTAATCCTGATGATTAAAAGTCAAAGTATAATTAAGGTAAAAGTTTGGGAGCCTGGGTTACCTGAAAATGGAAAATATAATGGAAAATACAATGTTCATACCGTTGGATTGTGGAATATGAGATTTAACACCATTTCCCAAACTATTCATCCATCTGTCCTATCAAGTACCTCCTCTCCCACCTTTGTTACAGTGTGCAGATCTCATATTAGCTGATCGTATAAGAAAATAACTGCAGATGCTGGTACAAATCGAAGGTATTCACAAAATGCTGGAGTAACTCAGCAGGTCAGGCAGCATCTCGGGAGAGAAGGCTGATCAGTCACCTCAGAATCCAAGGAGATGTTAGTTGAAGAAATCACTTTAAATCACAAGGAATTGTCCAAGAAAAAGATAGATGCATTTAAGGGGAAACTAGACCAGCATATATTGGGGAAAAAGGAACAAAATATTATGTAGATAAGCTTAGATGTAACAGAATGGGAGGGATTTTGCATAAAGGAGTATCCCTAATTTAGTATGTGTAAGAAGGAACTGCAGATGCTGGTTTACACCGAAGATAGACACAAAAAGCTGGAGTAACACAGGGGGACAGACAGCATCTCTGGTGAGAAGGAATGCGTGACGTTTTGGTAGTCTGAAGAAGGGTCTCGATCCCAAAGCATCACCCATTCCTTCTCTCTAGAAATGCTGCCGATCCCACTGAGTTACTCTAGTTTTTTGTGTCTATCTCTAATTTAGTCCAGCTGGGACAATCTACCTGTTTTGTAGACACTGTGGTTCAATGGTGGTAAGAGATTGCAAAGCTGCAATCTAAAACAAAAGATAAACCACTCGAGGACCAGTTGTGGGGTCTCAACCTGAAATGCTGCCAAACCCTTTCCCTCCATAGATGCTGCCTGGCCTGCTGTTTTCCCTCAGCAGTTTGTGTTTTTGGCCTGTTTTTGTCCAATACACCTGATTCCCCAACTCTGAATAAAAGACTCCGTGCTTTCACCTTATCTATTTCCCTCATGATTTTATAAGATCACCCCTCAGCCTCCTGCATGCCAAGGAACATAGTCCTAGCCTGCCCAAACTCTCCCTGTAGCTCAGCCTGTCAAGTCCTGGGCACATCCTCATTAACTTTCTCTGCACTGTTTCCAGTTTAAAGGCATTCTTCTTACAGCAGGGTGACCAAAACTGAACACAATACTGCAAATGTAGCCTCACCAACATGTTGTACAACTGTAACATAACATTCCAATTTATATACTCAATGCTCTGACTGATGTAGGCCAATGTGCTGAAAGCTTTCTTGACTGTCCTATCTACCTGTGACATCACTTTCAGGGAACTATGTACCTGCACTCCTAGATCCCTCTGCTCTACAACGATGCTTTCTACAGTGCATCTGTTGAAGTTGGTAAGTGTCATCAGAGGCATGCTGAATTTCATAAGTACTCTGAGGAAATAGAGATGCTGGTGAGCATTCTAGGCCATTGCTTCAATATGGTTGGTTCAGGATAATTCGTTGGTGATATTTATGCTGAGGAACTTGAAGTTCTCAACCATCTCCATTTTGGCAACAAGCTGACTGCTTGGCAATACAACATTTCATGATATCAATAACTAGCACCTATTTCTTGCTGTCATTGAGGGAGAGTTGTTTCCTTCATGCTCGCTATCATTTTCCAGTGCTCCGTCTTATCATTGTTCGAGATCCACCCCACTATGGTGATGTTCAGCAGTTGCAAAGTGTGAGAATTATATTTTGCATTTTATGTTGATCACATAACTTCAATGCCAGGTATTGCTTCCTAATAACACAGTCTATAAGTACATAAAAACACTTTTTTCACTTATACGCAATGAGCAAATAATTTTAATCTCTTATTCCCTCTGCAATTTATTATGTAATGTTTAACTGCCTGCTATACTTGTTCATTCCAGTAGATTTAGCTTGATACACTGCAATTCTGATCTTAAATGAGTCATCATCATACCACTTTGCTGAAATGTCACACAGTTGTTCAGATCCACGCTAAAATTAGGATTTCTACCAGCTTGAAATACAATTAAAAATTGCAGGAAATGCTCACAAGATCATGGCCTCTGTCGAGATGAAAAGAATAAATGCTTCAGTTCAATGACTTTCCTTCAACGATTCTCCTGTTCAGGTGAAAATTTGGAATTTCTTCCTGTTCGGGTAACATTTATCTGTCAACCGATTACTGTTGAAAGACTAATGGTGCAGGCAGAGCCATTGACAATCCTAATGCATTCTGAAGGCTATGCAAGTGAAATATGTTCTAATTTAAACATGCATAACTAGAAAAACATTTTTAAATCAATGCAAATCATCTTGAATTTATTTGATAATCTGGTGAAGTAACGGCAAGGCCTGGCTAGAAAAATGCAGTTGATATGGCATAGCAGGACTTCCAAGAGGCTTTTGAAGAAGTTTCATAATCGACATGTTACAAAAAAATTGAAGGCCATTGAATAAAAGGGACTTTATTAGCATAGATAGAACATTAACTAAATAGCAAGGAATAAAATAGTTGTGGAAGTTTTATTTTATCACTCGAGGAAAGTATACAAGGGAGTGCCCAGGTATTAGAACATTTATTTTCTGAATATATATTACTGACTAGGGCAGGATGTAGAAGACACGATTTACAAATTTGCAGTGTGCACAAAACATGGAGGCATTATGAATTCTCAGGAATATAGTAATAGACTTCAAGGCAATATGGACAATCTTGTGGAATAGGTAGATAAGTGGAAGATGGAATCTAATTCTGAGAAATTCAGTGCTTTAGTAAGAAGAATTAAGACGTAATAATAAATTGAAGTGCACAATTCTGGAAGGAGTAAGGAACAGTGAGATTTGATACCAAACATGCATAGTTCACTGATAGTGGCAGAATAGGTTGAAAATATGGGAAAAACGGACAACAAATCCTGGTCTTTACAAATAGAGATGGTGAGTATATACCCAAATATTTGAGCCTCTGTTGATAAAACAAAACTTTTCATCTAGATAAGTAACCTGGTGACTCACCTTTGAACAGCTTCTCCTTTTAGGTAAGGGGGCCAAAACTGCACATAGTATTTCAGGTGTGGCCTCAGCAACACGTTGTACAACTGTAACAAACTTCCAAAACTCCAACCACTTCGCTGTGTGCAAACTACTTGTTGCCGGCTAACCATGCATGAGAACACCTAGATCACTCTGAACTTTACTCATTTGCACTCTCTCCACTCTTCACGTGTGCTGAAGAAGACAATCAGAGTGTTTCCCAACTGAAAACTACGGATTAACCATGAGGTACATTCCATGGTGAAGGCCAAGGCTGCTGCATACAAATCAAACAATCACGAGTGGTACAAAAATACCTTGTTATAATCTTCGCAAAGCCATCAGGAATGCAAAGGGACAATAATGGGACAAACTTGAGTCCCATGATCATTTGGACACCTGCAGACTGTATCAGCGTCTGAATACTATAACTGGCTGCAAAGCGAAGCTAGGCAGCATCGCTGGTCATCGTGCAGTCCTGCCTGATGAACAATGTATTCTATGCTTGCTTTGAGCAGAAGACCAATAGTGATGACATTTGTCCCATCAGACTCGAGTGTGCCTTTTCCCAGGGTCACTTTTGCACAAGTCACATCGGCCTTCCTGAGGGTGAACTTACAGACAGCAACTGACCTGGACGGAGTCCCTGGTCGCACCCTTAGGAACTGCGCAGACCAACTAATGGGAGTGTTCACGCATACCTTTAATCTCTCCTACTCTGTTCTGAGGTACCCACCTGGTTCAAGAAGACCACTATCATCCTGGTGCTGAGGAAAAACAAGATCTTTTGCCTTAATGACTACCATCCAGTGGCCTTGACATCTACCATCATGATGCGCTTTGAGAGGCTGGTTATGGAACACATTAAATCAAGCCTACCAAGCTACCTTGATCCACTGCAGTTCGCCTACTGCCATAACAGGTCCATGGCTGATGCCATCTCGCTGGCCCTACACTCATTCCTGGAGCACATGGATAAAAAAGCACCTACATTGGACTCCTGTTCATAGACTACAGCTCTGCTTTCAATACCATTATCCCATCTAAGCTCAACTCCAAACCAGTGGAACTTGGAGTCAGCACTCACCTCTGCAACTGGATCCTTGACTTCCTGACCAACAGACCACAATCAGTAAAGATAGATGATAAATCATCCTCTACGATAATCCTTATCACTGGTGCCCCACAAAGATGCATTCTCACCCCCCTTCTATAATCCTATACACTCATGTGCAGCCAAATACCAATCCAAGTAAATTTACAAATTCGCAGACGACACCACCATAGTAGACCAGATATCAAATAAAGATGAGACAGAGTATTTCAAGGAGATTAAGAACCTTGTAACCTGATGCCTGATCCCTCAATGTCAGCAAGACAAAGGAGATTGTGATCGACTTCTGCAAGTGAAGCGGTACACACTCTGGTTTATTGAAGGTGCCGAAGTAGAAATGCTTGAGAGCTCCAAATTCTTCGGAGTAAATATCACTAGCAATTTGTCCTGGAACAGCCACATCGGAGCTATGGCCAAGAAAGCATACCAATGCCTACTTCCTTAAAAGGCTTAGGAAGTTTGGCATGTCCCCAACATCCCTCAACTTCTACAGATGCGTCATAAAAAGCATTTTAGCGGAATGCATCACAGCACAGTTTGTGAATAGCTCCATCCAAGACCGCAGAGAAGTGTGGACCTAGCCCAGGCCATCATACAAACTAATCTCCCTTCCATTAACTCCATCTGCATTTCATGCAGCCCCGGCAAGGCCACTAGCATAATCAAGGACCAGTCTCACTTCGGTCTCATCCTCTTCTCCCCTCACCCATCAAGCATGAGGTACAGAAGTTTGAAAACGCATACCTCTAGATTCAGGGACAGTTTCTTCCCAGCTGTTATCAGGCAACTGATCCGGCCTCTCACCAACGAGAGAGCAGTCCAGACCATCCATCTACCAATTTGTCATTCTCCACCTATTTCTGCAAGTGATCTATATCCCACTTTATCTTCTGATAGTATTCCTCACTGTCTGCAACTCCTGCCATTTTGCTGTCATCACCAAACTTACTCACTAGCCCATCTACATGTACTTCTATGTCATCTATAAATATATATCACAAACAGCAGAGGTCCCAGCACAGATCCCTGTGGAACTCCACTGGTCTTGCTAGAATATCTAGCTTCCACCTCAATCCTCTATCTTCTATGAATAAGCCAGTTCTGAATTCATATGACCAAGTTGTCGTGAATCCTGTACATTTCAACTTTCTGGATCTGCCTACCAGGAGCAACCTTATTAAAAGCCGTACTAAAATCCATGTGTACAACATTCACCACCCTATCTTCATCAATCTCCTTCATCACCTCTTCAAAGAACTCAATCAAGTTAGTGAAGTGTGACCTGCTGCATATAAAGCCTTGTTGGCTATCCCTAATAAACCCATTCACTTCCAAATGGGAGTAAATATTATCTTGAAGAATTCTCTCCAATAGTTTCCCTAGCACTGACATGATGCTCACTGACCTATAGTTCCATGGATTCTCTACTTCCTTTCTTAAACCAAGGAACAACTTTGGCCACCAAGCAGTCCTCCGGGACAATGTTTGTGGCTAGAGAAGAAACTAAAAACTTCGTCATGGCCCCAGAAATCTTCTCTCTTGGCTCCCTCAATAACCTAGGATATATCCCATCAGTCCCTGGGGTTTTATCCACCATATTGTTCTTCAAGAGGCTCCTTAATCTTAAACTGCCCTAGCATATTTGTATCATCGCATGAGAACAGACGAAATGCTTCAGAGATGTTATCAAAGCCTTTTCTTAAAAATTAAACATCCAAGAAGATTTGTAGGAAGCTGTAGCTCATGATTGTTGAAGATGAAGTCGGAACATCCATGATGGTACTGAGATCCTCATGTATTTTCACTGGGAGTATGTCAATGTCCAATGTAAATGCTGGAAGGATTTTATCCACTTCCTTACAGACACCTGCCCCCTCAAGCATCTCCCATCTTACAAGGGTAGAGTTTGGGGTCCTATATAGGCTTCCTAAACTATCTCACATCCCACGGAAGCAAGTCATCCTTAATCTTGAGGAACTGCGTAAGAAGGAGAAAAAGAAGTTGAATTGTTCATTATTCAAAATGAGTAAACGTGGCATTTGCTACAAGAGATAAAGAAGCAGTTCTTCCATCTAGTTCAGGTCTTCCTTTCACAAGCTTCCTAACTGACAGATTGGGAAATCTGCCAGTTGAGCCTGTATTGGGTTAAACATGGCACAAACACCGGCCGGTGAGCATCATATCAGTGCTAGGGAAACTATTGGAGAGAATTCTTCAAGATAGTATTTACTCCCACTTGGAAGTGAATGGGCTTATTCGGGATAGCCAACAAGGCTTTATACAGTGCATTCAGAAAGTATTCAGACCCCTTCACTTTTTCCACATTTTGCTATGTTACAGGCTTATTTTAAAATGGATTATATTCATTTTTTTATCATCAATGTACACACAATGCCCCATAATAAAAAAGTGAAAACAGGTGATTAGAAATTTTTGCAAAGTAATTAAAAAAAATAACTGAAATGTCACATTTACGTAAGTATTCTAACCCTTTACTCAGTACTTTGTTGAGGCACCTTTGACAGCAATTACAGCCTCAAGTCTTCTTGGGTATGACGTACAAGCTTGGCATACCTGTATTTGGGTAATTTCTCCCATTCTTTTCTGCAGATCCTCTCAAGCTCTGTCAGGTTGGATGGGGAGCGTCGATGCACAGCTAATTTCCCTCCAGGGATGTTCGATTGGGTTCAAGTCTGGGCTCTGGCTGGGCCACTCAAGGACATTCGCAGACTTGTCACAAAGCCACTCATGCATTGTCTTGGCTGTGTGTCTTGGCTGTGTGGGAAGGTGAACTTCCGCCCCAGTCTGAGGTTCAGAGTGCTCTGGAGCAGGTTTTCATCAAGAATCTCTCTGTACTTTGCTCTGTTCATATTTCCCTCGATCTTGACTCGTCTCCCAGTTCCTGCCACTGAAAAACATGCTTAACCGTGGGTATGGTATTGGCCAGGTGATGAGCAGTGCCGCTTGGCATTCAGGCCAAAGAGTTCAATCTTGATTTCATCAGACCACAGAATCTTTTTTCTCATGGTCTGAGAGTCCTTTAGGTGCCTTTTGGCAAATTCCAAGCGGGCTGTCATGTGCATTTTACTGAGGAGTGGCTTCCGTCTGGCCACTCTACCATAAAGACCTGATTAATGGAGTGCTGCAGATGTAGTTGTCTTTCTGGAAGGTTCTCCCATCTTCACAGAGAAACTCTGGAGCTCTGTCAGAGTGACCATCGGGTTCTTGGTCACCTCCTTGACCAAGGCCCTTCTCCCCCGATTGCTCAGTTTGGCCGGGCGGCCAGCTCTATGAAGAGTCCTGGTGGTTCCAAAGTTCTTCCATTTAGGAATGACGGAGGCTATTGTGCTCTTTGGGACCTGCAATGCTGCAGAAATTGTTTTATACCCTTCCCCAAACCTGTGTCTCAACACAATCCTGTCTCTGAGGTCCACAGACAATCCCTTCATCTTCATGGCTTGGTTTTTGCTCTGACATGCACTGTCAACTGTGGGACCTTATATAGACAGATGTGTGTCTTTCCAAATCATGTCCAATCAATTAAATTTACCACTTGTTGACTCCAATCAAGTTGTAGAAACATCTCAAGGATAATCAATCGAAACAGGATGAATGTAAGCTCAATTTTGAGTGTCATAGCAAAGGGTCTAAATGCTTATGTATATGTGATATTTCAGTTATTTCTTTTTAAATACTTTGCAAAAATTTCTAAACACCTGTTTTCGCTTTTATATTATGGGGTATTGTGTGTAGATTGATGATTAAAAAATGAATTTAATCCATTTTAAAATGAGGCTGTAACGTAGCAAAATGTGGAAAAGGTGAAGGGGTCTGAATACTTTCTGAATGCATTGTATGCAGCAGGTCACACTTCACTAACTTGATTGAATTATTTGAAGAGGTGACAAAGGAGATTGATTTCATTGCAAGCTTACTGTATACATAATTTGCTATATTATTAGTGAACATTCTTTGCTGTCTCGTCCTCACCCTTTGGTAACTATTTGAACACAACTGGGCTGTTTAATGAAGACATCTGACTGCTCCCTGGATTAACCTGCATAGTTCCCTGTCCCTGATTACAAACTAGCTGCACTTCAAGGCTTGGGGATATCTTTATGTGATATTGCCAGGACAATGTAACGTACCAATGTCACCAAGTGATCAACTTTGCCATGAACCATGGGAAAGCCTACAATTCTGTGTTAATGTGCACTGTGTTAATGTCCAGGACAATATCAATGCAGACAGTGTGAGGTTGGGACAGAAGGGTAGGTTTTAGACACGGGTACGGTCATTGATGTCTGGCTCAACCAATTTTGATTGCAGAGTACTTCATTTGCAAGTACCTCATTGGTC
Organism: Rhinoraja longicauda; assembly: GCF_053455715.1. Taxonomy (NCBI): domain Eukaryota; kingdom Metazoa; phylum Chordata; class Chondrichthyes; order Rajiformes; family Arhynchobatidae; genus Rhinoraja; species Rhinoraja longicauda. Next base: position 123,627,422 of record NC_135953.1, read on the forward strand.
TTCAGAATGATGTATGCATTCAGAAGAACCCAGATGTACTTGCGCAAGAATCACTGAAATAAAATATGAAAGTTCAACATGCAAGTTCAACATGCAATTAGACCATGGAATGTTGTTCTTTATTGTAAGAGGATTTGAATACAAAAGTAAACATTGCTAGTTCCAATTATTTAAGGTGAGACCACATCTGGAATATTGTAGAATTGGTACAATTTCCCCTGGTCCTCATCTTTCCTCCTACCAGCCTCACATCCCAACACGTCATCCTTTGACATTTCCTTCAAATTGATCCCACCACCAGTTACATCTTCCCATCTCCACCCTTTCTGCTTTCCGCAGAGACCGCTCCCTCTGCAACTCCTTGGTTCGCTCATACCACCCAAACCACCCCCTCCCCAGCCACATAACTCTGTAACTACAGGAGATGTCCCAATACCTCCTCCCTCAACTCCATCCAGGGATCCCAGCAGTCATTGCAGGTGCAACAGAGGTGTACTCCTCTAACCTCAGCTATTGCAACCAGTGTTCTGAAATTTGATCTCCTTGGTGAGACCAAGCGCAGACTCAGCGACCATTTCGCCGAACGCTTTCGCTTGTTCCACCAAGGCCTTCTGGATCTCCCACTATTCAGGACAAAGAGGGATTTCTTCACCTGGATGGTGGTGAATCTTTAGAATTCATTACGTATAAGAGATGTGGAGATTCAGTCACTAAGTATATTCATGACGGGCAATGATAGACATTTGGATATTATGAAAATTGAGATGTTACAGGAAGGTGACTATAATATCAGCCACAAGGGGCTAAATGGCTTACTCCTCTTTCTATTTCTTATGTTCTTATGAGAGATGATTGTTTTTCATTTTCCATATCTATTGAGCATTCTAAAGATTTTTTTAAAGCATGCTTCATGCATTATATTTTTCTACATAAAATGTCATCATAAATAAGACATGTTTTATTTATTTGCAGATTCTTTGAAGACAGGCCATTCATGTAAACAGCTGCATTTGTTTATTTCAAAGCTATTTCCTCACACAAGAATTCCTGACCAGTTTCCAGGTTTTATCAATTTTATCTTTCCTTACTACAGCTAATGGATGTCCTAGCTCATAATGTTACTCTTCAGTCATTCTTTTCTGTATATATTTCTTGACATGAAAGACTGCTCATTTTTCTCAAGATATCTCAACACCAGTTTGTTAATTTTGGATAAAAACCTTTTGCATTAGTGAAGTTTGATCTTATAACTTTCAGTAATAATAGTCAAAACTAATGTTGTAATAAAATAAGAGAGATTCTGAAGAAACAAGGAACTGCAGATGCTGGTTAATACGCAAAAGGACACAAAGTATTGGAATATCTCAGCAGGTCAGGCAGCATCTATGAATAACATGGATAGGTGACGTTTTGGATGGACACTCTTTGGGACAACAGGGTCTTCAGTCTCAAGAAGGGTCTTGACCTGAAATGTCACTTATCCATGAGAACTAAAGTAAATGAAGGAATTTGCCAGACTGTGAAGAAAGTGGTTCAACTGTTTTTGCTGGAATGTGCAGAAGTTTTGACAGCAACTGATATGAAAAGGTTGGTGCAGGTCCTCTAAAGGAAAAGCAAGATATTGACGTCAAAAAATATAACTTCCATTGAACTGTTGTTGTCTCTTATTAGAACAGGATTACTTAGTGAATATTGTTTACTGCACTACATTGATGCACTTTGCTGTGCATGCCATCGCAAAACCATTGGTCTATATGGATAACTTTATTCTGTTTTCATATTTGGACCATCTGAATTCCAATGATGCAGTAAAGTACAATGAATAATCTATATTTTATACAATATAATCCCCAGCCTTCTATTAATAATTTTGGGCCACACTTTTGAATGATATCAGGTGAAATCCCTATGCATAATAAGGGAAAATTTCAAAACTAAATCTGGCTTTTATATACCACATTTAACATTGTAAAATTTCCTAAGGCTAATATTTAGTGGATCACTTTGAGATAATTTACCATGATAAAAGCCACTTTATAAATGCTATTAATCTTGCCTGACTGCAGTTTGTTGTAACCTTTATTTCCCTATTGGCTTTAGGCATGATATAACTCCCACTGCCACCACAGCCCAGGCAGTAACCAAATGTTTTCCTCTGAATATTTCTGCACCTGCTGTTCTTAGTCTTGTTAAGACTTTGCTGCTTTAAAGGCTGGCTCCAACCAAATGGCTTGGTTTCTTATGTTTAATGTACCATAGTTATAGATGGTGTCATAGTGTTGTGTAGCATTGAAACAGGCCCTTAGGCCCAGCATATCTGTTCTGACCATCATGCCAATCTATACTAATCCCACTTGTCTGCATTAATTCTATATCTCAATATGTCCTGTTCATTTATCTATGTTTTTCAGTGTCTTGGTACTTCTGTACTTTCCCCCTATTCTGCCCATTTGGAATGATTGAGACCATTGTCGTCCTGGAGCATGATTACTACATGATCTTCCCCCTTTTGGATATTCTCCAGATCGATTTCAGAATTTCTCTCTTTTTCTCATTCTACTTCAATCCTCTGGTGAATCTCCCTCGACTGAATCTAACTCCCATTTTAGTTCCTTGCTATAAATCTCTGCCGCACTTATCACAACCACACCCTGCTCCCCACCTTTACCACCACCTGTGGAAACATTACCATGGTACACGTACAGACCTTTCCCCGGTAACAAGCGAGTTCTATTTTTGCAGACAATTCCGTCTATAAATTGGAAAATATACAAAGATCACTTGATATGGTGAACATCTCTCCACAGTATTGCAATGAATTATGAGAGAGAGGGAGGGAGGGAGGGAGGGAGGGAGGGAGGGAGGGAGGGAGGGAGGGAGGGAGGGAGGGAGGGAGGGAGGGAGGGAGGGAGGGAGGGAGGGAGGGAGGGAGGGAGGGAGGGAGGGAGGGAGGGAGGGAGGGAGGGAGGGAGGGAGGGAGGGAGGGAGGGAGGGAGGGAGAGAGAGAGAGAGAGAGGGAGAACATTTTATGTTATGGGAGCTTGTCTGTTCAAAACATGTGTTTTGTAAAGATATGTATCTGCCAGTGGATTTGTTGGGGAATTGGAACCTTTACTGGTACTAATAAATCCCTGCTGTGTTGCTTAGGAAGATGAAGGATATGCTTTTTTATTACAAGCGGAATTTACATCATGCATCTTATGACATCATGGCCACTATTTCACTCTGGAGATCAAATTCCACTTTTAGTAATTGATAGTCATAGAGCTGTAGATCATGGAACAGGTGCATCGGCCCAACTTGTCCAGGCCGACCAAGTGTTGAGCTAGTTCCATATATTTGGTTTTGGCACATATCCCCCTAAACACTTCTGATTCATAGGTCTGTCCAAATTTATTTTGAAAGTTGAAATTATCTACTCCAATAACGTCCTCTGACAGCACATTCCAGATATGAACTAACCTCTGAGTGAAATAATTGGCTCTGAGATCCTGCTGAATTTGCTCCCCTCTCATTTTCAGACAATACCCTCTAGTTTTACAATCGCCTACACAAGGAAAAACTGTGATTGTTCACGTCCCTTATCATTCTGTAATCCTCAATAAAATCACCCCTCAGCCTCCTATGCACCAAAGAAAAAAATCCCAGCCTATCTAGCTGTACCCTATAACTCAAGGCCTCAAGTTCAGGTAAAATCCCTGAAACCCCAGTGAATCTTTCCTGCATCCCTTCCAACTTAATGACATTCTTCCTATAGATGGGCAACCAAAACTGCACACAATATTCCACTTGTGGTCTCATCAACGACATACAGCTGCATCATGATATCCCAAGATTTATACTCAATACCATTCTCAGTGAAGGCAAGCATGCCAAACACCTTCTTTGCCATCTAATCCACCTGAACTGCTACATTCAAGGCAGCACACACTTGTACTCCTCGATCTCTTTTCCCAGGTACTCATTCTCTGGATCTGCAATAAAGATCATCTGCAAGATGTGCCAATTCAAGACAGTCCACTCCTTTGTGGAGTGGAATTCAGATGTTATGACTGCAGGCAGACTGTGGATGGGGCAGAACTCATCATGAGGAGAAAAAAAAATCTTTGGATGACTGAAAGGAAAAAGAAAGAAGATGGCAGCAAACTGAATAAAAGAGGTCATAGTCTACCAGACTGAATGTTGTGTTTCTGTTTCATAAGTACGATGCAAATATGCTCAGAAAATCAATTTCCATAAAAATCTAGGCAATGGTTCAATGTTCCTTTATGTGTACCGAGGTACAGTGAAATTTGATTTATCATAGTCATACCAAAAAAGCAACAAGATACAAAGTCCGGGAGCAATTTGAAAAGTCCGGGAGCAGAGCAAGGACGCCCGTTGGCTGAGCAGTAAAGTAAGTGCTAATCACAGTTCAACAGGCAGTTTAAAAAGAGCGCCAAAAGGAAGTAGTAGTCAATTTGAAAAGTCCGGGAGCAGAGCAAGGACGCCCGTTGGCTGAGCAGTAAAGTAAGTGCTAATCACAGTTCAACAGGCAGTTTAAGTGAGAAGTCAGGTAAATTGGACAATCAGGCAATTTAAATTGGTGATATAAGCAAGGCTCACAAAAGGGTGCAGCCCTGTTCAGGTGCAGCCCAGTGAGAAAAGTGCGAGTCTTTGGCTGCGAGTCTTCGGCGAGGAGGCTGAGGTGAGGAGGATACCATTGTTTTAAGCCAGAGCTGGTTATAGGCACAAGGTGATGGCGGAAAAGTTGGTGCGGTGTGTTTCCTGCAGGATGTGGGAAGACAGGGACGTCGCGGGAGCTTCTGGGAGCTACACCTGCAAGAACTGTGTCCAGGTGCAGCTCCTGAAGGGACGTGTGGTGGAGTTGGAGAGGCAGTTGGATGACCTCAGGGCCATCCGGGAATGCGAGAGTTTCCTCGACAGGACCTATTGTGAGGCTGTCACGCCAAGGGTCCAGGTCGAGCGAAGGTGGGAGACTGTTTCAGGGAGGAGTGGACGTGGACTACAGGAGACCCCAGTGGCTGTGCCTATTGCAAATAGGTATACCCTCTTGGGAACTGTCGGGGCAGAAGACGTTTCCAGTCCGAGTGGCGGACCTGTTGGCAAGGATACACGACAGGGGAGACCGAAGTCTGGAAGAGCCGTAGTGGTCGGTGACTCCATAGTCCGAGGGACGGATAGAAGATTCTGTGGCAGCAGGAGGGACTTGAGGATGGTCTGTTGCCTCCCTGGTGCCAGGGTTCAACACATCACAGACCGGCTTCAGAAAATCCTGGCGAGGGAAGGCGATCAACCTGAAGTCGTTGTGCACGTGGGCACGAATGACGTCGGGCGGAAGAGGAAGGAGGTGCTACAGCGGGAGTTTAGAGAGTTGGGAAAAACGCTGAGAAGTAGGACGTCGAAGGCAGTTATCTCTGGACTGCTACCGGTACCTCGTGCTGGTGAGGCCAGGAACAGAGAGATAGAGGGTATGAATTTATGGCTGAGGGACTGGTGCAGAGAGCAGGGATTTAGATTTCTGGACCACTGGGATCTCTTCTGGGCTAGGGGTGACTTGTACAAAAGGGACGGGTTGCATCTTAACAGCAGGGGGACAAACATTCTGGCAGGCAGGTTTGCTAGTGTGACACCTGTGGCTTTAAACTAAGTAGTGGGGGGGAGGGGTTAACAAATTGTGAATATGAAGATGAGGTAAAAGGGAATACAGGAGATATTGCAAAAGACTCTCGGAAGAATGGGAACAGAAGTTCTAGAGCGGAAAAGAAATTAAGGGCAGGGCCAATTGTGAACGATGTGAGAGGGGAGGTAAATACAGAAGTTAAAGTGTTGTACTTAAATGCGCGTAGTATAAAAAATAAAGTGGATGAGCTTGAGGCTCAGTTAGTCATGGGCAAGTATGATGTTGTAGGGATCACTGAGACATGGCTACAAGAGGACCAGGGCTGGGAACTGAATATTCAGGGGTACACAACGTATAGAAAAGACAGACAGGTGGGCAGAGGGGGTGGGGTTGCTCTGATGGTAAGGAATGATATTCATTCCTTGCAAGGGGTGACATAGAATCAGGAGATGTTGAATCAGTATGGATAGAAATGAGAAATTGTAAGGGTAAAAAGACCCTAATGGGAGTTATCTATAGGCCCCCAAACAGTAGCCTCGACTTAGGGTGCAAGTTAAATCAGGAGATAAAATTGGCGTGTCAAAAATGTAATGCTACGGTGGTTATGGGAGATTTCAACATGCAGGTAGACTGGGAAAATCAGGTTGGAAATGGACCCCAGGAAAGAGAGTTTGTAGAGTGCCTTCGAGATGGATTCTTAGAACAGCTTGTACTGGAGCCTACCAGGGAGAAGGCAATTCTGGATTTAGTGTTGTGTAATGATCCTGATCTGATAAGGGGACTAGAGGTAAAAGAGCCATTAGGAGGCAGTGATCACAACATGATAAGTTTTACTCTGCAAATGGAAAGGCAGAAGGGAAAATCGGAAGTGTCGGTATTACAGTATAGCAAAGGGGATTACAGAGGCATGAGGCGGGAGCTGGCCAAAATTGATTGGAAGGAGGCCCTAGCAGGGAAGACGGTAGAACAGCAATGGCAGGTATTCCTGGGAATAATGCAGAGGTTGCAGGATCAATTTATTCCAAAGAGGTGGAAAGACTCTAAGGGGAGTAAGAGACACCTGTGGCTGACAAGGGAAGTCAGGGACAGCATAAAAATTAAGGAGAGGAAGTATAACATAGCAAAGAAGAGTGGGAAGACAGAGGATTGGGACTCTTTTAAAGAGCAACAAAAGTTAACTAAAAAGGCAATACGAGGAGAAAAGATGAGGTACGAGGGTAAACTAGCCAATAATATAAAGGAGGATAGCAAAAGTTTTTTTAGGTACGTGAAGAGGAAAAAAATAGTCAAGGCAAATGTGGGTCCCTTGAAGACAGAAGCAGGGGAATTTATTATGGGGAACAAAGAAATGGCAGACGAGTTAAACCGTTACTTTGGATCTGTCTTCACTGAGGAAGATACACACAATCTCCCAAATGTTCTAGGGGCTGGAGAACCTAGGGTGATGGAGGAACTGAAGGAAATCCACATTAGGCAGGAAATGGTTTTGGGTAGACTGATGGGACTGAAGGCTGATAAATCCCCAGGGCCTGATGGTCTGCATCCCAGAGTACTTAAGGAGGTGGCTCTAGAAATAGTGGAAGCATTGGAGATCATTTTTCAATGTTCTATAGATTCAGGATCAGTTCCTGTGGATTGGAGAATAGCAAATGTTATCCCACTTTTTAAGAAAGGAGGGAGAGAGAAAACGGGTAATTATAGACCAGTTAGTCTGACATCAGTGGTGGGGAAAATGCTGGAGTCAATTATAAAAGACGAAATTGCTGAGCATTTGGATAGCAGTAACGGGATCGTTCCGAGTCAGCATGGATTTACGAAGGGGAAATCATGCTTGACAAATCTACTGGAATTTTTTGAGGATGTAACTAGGAAAATTGACAAGGGAGAGTCAGTGGATGTGGTGTACCTCGACTTTCAGAAAGCCTTCGACAAGGTCCCACATAGGAGATTAGTGGGCAAAATTAGGGCACATGGTATTGGGGGTAGGGTACTGACATGGATAGAAAATTGGTTAACAGACAGAAAGCAAAGAGTGGGGATAAATGGGTCCCTTTCGGAATGGCAGGCAGTGACCAGTGGGGTACCGCAAGGTTCGGTGCTGGGACCCCAGCTATTTACGATATACATTAATGACTTAGACGAAGGGATTAAAAGTACCATTAGCAAATTTGCAGATGATACTAAGTTGGGGGGTAGTGTGAATTGTGAGGAAGATGCAATAAGGCTGCAGGGTGACCTGGACAGGTTGTGTGAGTGGGCGGATACATGGCAGATGCAGTTTAATGTAGATAAGTGCGAGGTTATTCACTTTGGAAGTAAGAATAGAAAGGCAGATTATTATCTGAATGGTGTCAAGTTAGGAGGAGGGGGAGTTCAACGAGATCTGGGTGTCCTAGTGCATCAGTCAATGAAAGGAAGCATGCAGGTTCAGCAGGCAGTGAAGAAAGCCAATGGAATGTTGGCCTTCGTAACAAGAGGAGTTGAGTATAGGAGCAAAGAGGTCCTTCTACAGTTGTACCGGGCCCTGGTGAGACCGCACCTGGAGTACTGTGTGCAGTTTTGGTCTCCAAATTTGAGGAAGGATATTCTTGCTATGGAGGGCGTGCAGCGTAGGTTCACTAGATTAATTCCCGGAATGGCGGGACTGTCGTATGTTGAAAGGCTGGAGCGATTGGGCTTGTATACACTGGAATTTAGAAGGATGAGGGGGGATCTTATTGAAACATATAAGATAATTAGGGGATTGGACACATTAGAGGCAGATAACATGTTCCCAATGTTGGGGGAGTCCAGAACAAGGGGCCACAGTTTGAGAATAAGGGGTAGGCCATTTAGAACGGAGATGAGGAAGAACTTTTTCAGTCAGAGGGTGGTGAAGGTGTGGAATTCTCTGCCTCAGAAGGCAGTGGAGGCCAGTTCGTTGGATGCTTTCAAGAGAGAGCTGGATAGAGCTCTTAAGGATAGCGGAGTGAGGGGGTATGGGGAGAAGGCAGGAACGGGGTACTGATTGATAGTGATCAGCCATGATCGCATTGAATGGCGGTGCTGGCTCGAAGGGCTGAATGGCCTACTCCTGCACCTATTGTCTATTGTCTATTGTCTAAAACTACATAAAGATTAAACATAAACAGCCACCACAGCGGCATGTGAGAATCCCCAGGGCACACAGCATAAGCGGAGACCCACAGCCATCAGTTCAATGTCCAGGCCCACACACATGCTCTTCACTGTGCTGTGACCAGTGTTGTACCGACCGCTGTCACTCTCTCTGCAGTCCCTGTCCGCCCGAACAGTCAGAAAGCCATCCACACTTGCACCAGATTCCAGGATGCTCTCATGGTGCGATGTCCCTGCAAACACCGAGATCACTGCACTCATGGCAATCCCTCCGAGTCCCCACCAGCGCAGGCAGCATGTCCATCTTGTTTTTCGGCGACCTCACATTCCCCACTATGATGGAAGGCGAATAACTTTTAACTTCTTCCTCCTTTTCTCCCACAGTCGAGGCGACCGAACCATCCGCTGTCGGGGCAATCGAAGCTCCCACAGTTGGCGATCGAAGCCCCCACAACGGGAAGATCGAGTCTCCCACGATTGGGGCAGTCAAAGCTCCTGCGGTTGGAGCTCCCGAAGTCGATCCCTAACAAAGGGACCGCCAGCTCCACGATGTTAGGCTGTAGTGCAGACGGATATACAAGACAGAAAAAGTCACATCTCCGTCAAGGGAAGAGATTAAAAGAGGTTTCCCCCAACCCCCACCCTCCACATAATACAAAACTAAAGATACATTAAAACATACAAATAAAACAGACTAAAAACAATGAAAGAAGAAAGGGATGAGACAGACTGTTGGCGAGGCTGCCACTTACGGCGCCACATAACAAAAAGTGAATGTTTGTTTTGAGTCATTGAGATATGTTTTTGCTGATATCGTCTCACTTCTGCTGAGTCCGCTCCATTTCTGTCCCTCTAACTAACAACAGTGTGAAAAATGTTTCCTTTCCCTCCTCAGAGTTTTCTAGGTTTTGTTTAAAGTTTTATAAATGTTAATTTTGAATACTTTCTCGATTGGTTGACACATTAAAAAATGTTTGATAGCTTTAACATTTCTGACTTGATTGGGACCATGATTACCAGGTAGTCAAAGTTTTCTTCACTTTTATGGCAGGGGTTGTTTTGTCCCCTTTCCTCCCAAGAAATGGACCTTCCAAAGTGCAAAAACATAAGATACAGAAATGGCAGCTGGTCTTGAGCCTCCATAAGCCTGCTCAGTCTTTCAGGGAGATCATCTGTTTTTGGCCTCAGCTCCTCTTTTCTGCTTATCCTTCATTAACTCCATTGAGACCATTTCTTTGATTGGTCTTGAATATCGTCAATAATTCATTTTTCACTGTTCTCTGGGTAGGGTGGAGAATTCTAAAGATTCACAAACATTTGAGAAAAGAAAAATCCTCATTATCTCTGCCTTAAATGGGCAACCCACTTGGCTAATGGTTGATTAGATCATTTCAAGTAAATAAAACTTTGTGCAGAAATTAGCGGTGAGGGAAAATAGCTCCCTGCTGATCGGAGATCCTGGAATAGTCTGATAAGAACTTGATATTGGTTGAAGGATAATTTTTTCAAGAAAAAAATCTCTAATGTTCTGATGTCGTGCTATGACAGCATTTACTTGAGGAGGCAGACAGGGCTAGGGCCTCAATTTAGTCTCTTTTGACAGGCAACAAAATGTCAATCTTGCAGCGTTGCACAGAAGCATTTTACAGAAGCATGTCGGAGACGCAAGGAACTGCAGATTCTGGAATCTTAAGCAAAACACAAAGTGCTCGAATAATTCAATGGGTTCAGTAGCACCTGTAGAGATAGCACCTGGAAGGGTCACAGGTAGCACCTGGAGAGGTGACATTTTGGATTGGGACTCTTCATCAGACTGGGAGCATGATAGTTCTGAATTTAAGAAAAGGGAGATGGTTTAATTCTTCCTGGAATGTATGATCTAGGCTGACACCAGGAGTACCAGGAGAATGCCACTGAGCTGAAATGGCATTCTCCAACTTCACATGGCACTATTCAAAGGCACTTGTCTTGCCAAGTTTCCATTGTCCGTTAAATCAAATTAAGTAATATTTATGTCATTTGCTATTTGCAGAACTTGCAGTGTGAATGATGCATTTTCCTAAACAAAATGTAATGACAGCACTTCCAAAATAATAAATTGCAGTGAAACATAGATCATTTTGCTGAATGATAGAAGTTTATTCAAAGTTGCTTCCAACTCTTATTGAGCTTGGGATCTGTACAGATACTGCTTTTACAGCAGATTATTCTGGTGTATAAAAACAAGAGAGGAATAAATCGGGTAGATGCACAGAATCTCTTACCCAGAGTAGGGGAATCGAGGACCAGAGGACAAATGTTCAAGGTGAAGGGGTAAAGATTTAATAGGAATCTGAGGGGTAACTTTTTCACAAAGTGGGTGAACTTTTTCACTGGTGGGTGTATGGAACAAGCTGCCAGAGGAGGTAGTCCCAGAGGAGGCTGGGACTATCCCTACGTTTAAGAAACAGTTAGGCAGGAACATGGATAGGACAAGTTTGGAGGGATATGAACCAAACGCCAGCAGGTGGGACTAGTGTAGCTTGGACATGGTGGCCGGTGTGGGCAAGTTAGGCCTAAGGGCCTGTTCCACACTGTATCACTCTATGACTCTATGACTCTAAATGGCATGTTAGTCGCAGTAAAATACTTTTCTGGGGAGTCTTACTATACAACTGCCAGAATGATATCTGGATTAGGTGTTATTAAATGCAGGGGGAGGTTGGACAGACTTAGATTGCTTTTTCCAGAGGAAATGTCTTTGATATGGCTACAAAACGTGTAGATCAGGACCCAGGGGCTCTGATCTTGATGGCGAGCAGAAAAAAAGGAATGCTCTGACGCAGTTGTCAGGGGATACAAATGTTCACCACACTCCCTATCCACTGCCCAACATCACCTTCACTCAATGATTTGATATATAAGGTGGCATGGTGGCACAGCTGTAGAGTTGCTGCCTTACAGTGCTTACAGCGCCAGAGATCTGGGTTTGATCCCAGCAACGGGCGCTATCTGTACGGAGTTTGTACGTTCTCCCCGTGACTACGTGGGTTTTCTCCGAGATCCTCGGTTTCCTCCCACACTCCAAAGACATATAGGTTTGTAGGTTAATTAGCTTGGTACAAATGTTTAAATTGTCCATAGTGCGTGTAGGATAGTGTTAATGTGTAGTGATCGCTGGTCGGTGCAGACTCGTTGGGCCGAAGGGCCTGTTTTCGTGCTGTATCTCTAAACTAAACTAAACTTGAATTTAAATTTAAGGCCACTGACGGCAATGGGTTCAAGTTTTGCATTTGATGCCAAAAATAGTGGTTTGATTAATAATAAAAGGAAAGTTGGAGGTTACAGAATTATATTAATCATGAAAGAGTGCCGTGGAAATCACTCCACAGAAGTGAGATAATACATTAGGGTGGAGCAAAAAAAGGCAAGAGAATACAAATGAAACCGCCAGTGAGTGAACAATTTGATTTGTAAATAATGGATTGTTACAGAAAGTGGTCATGAATACCTTCATAGTTCATTGTGTATGGATAAAGGGACATTCCTCAAATACCGATGACCAAACATCAGGAATATGTTCAGAACTTCCTTGAAACTCTTTTTCTTTTGCTTAAAATGTAAACATAACGTTTAGATACAGGGCAATCTGTGAAAGGAGCCAAGACATGTGGTGAGGTCATAAATGTATACTTATCTTTATTCACTACGGAGAAGAACATTTTAGCTGCAAATTTCAGGATGACATAGTCGAGAGCATGTTGCAATTAAATAGGATGACAGTAGGCATAAAGATGGAAAATTTCTCAGGGCCTGATGAGATGTATCCCAATTGCAATTGGAGGCAAGGGCAAAACTCTGACAGAGAAATTTAATCTTTGCTGTCCATAGGAAATGTGCCAGATGACTGGAGGACAGCAAACGTAGTACCTTCATTCAAGAAGGCCAGCAGGGATAAGCATCATTACAGGCCAGTCAATCTAATGCTAATGGAAGAGAAGTGTTTCAGGGATGGGATTGATCTTTAATTGAAAATACAGGGATTGATCAGAGATGGTAAGCATGGCTTTGTAGGTGGGAGTTCATATTTGATCAATTTGTTTGAGTTTTTTGAGAATCAGCAAAGTATAATGATGAGGGAATAATGATATAATGCTAGTTGATGTAGTCTGTATGGACTTCAATAGGGCCTTCAATATTGCTCCACATATAAGGTTGATCAAAAGGGTAGACTTTTGGGGATCCAAAGCAAGTTGGGAAATTGTATCCAAAATTGGCTTGGTGATAAGTGATAGACGGTGATGGGTAATTGTGGAGGGTTTGTGGTTGAAAGCCTGGACCAGAGATGTATTACAGGGATCAGATTTGGCGACCACACTAATGAAAAGGTTATAAATAGGGAGATATGGTTAGTAAGTCGTAAGAAAATTGGTGGTGTTATTGGTTGATAGTGAGAAGGATTATTTTGGATGATATTGATCATCTGGTAAATTGGTCAGGGAAATGGCAAATGGAATTTAATAATATTAACTGTGAGGTGTTGCATTTTGGGAGGTCAAATAAGGATAGAACATACATCATAAGTGTATGATTAGACCTAGGGAGCACAAAAAAATAAAGGGACCTTGGTATCCAAGTCCGTATATCACTAAAGGTAGCAGTACGGCTAGACATGGCGAAGAAGAAGAAGTACAGGTTGCTGGCTTTAATTGGCCAATGCACAGAGCAAAGGAGGATGGACAACTTTATAAAACTTTGATCAGGTCACAGCTGGAATAGTGTGCGTAGTTTTGGTCGCCACACTCTAAGAAGGACACAATAGAAATGGAGAGGGCACAGAGAAGATTTACAAGGATTTTGCCTGGAATGGAAAGCTTCATTTATGAGGAGAAACTGGGTTGATGGCACAGCAGAGCTGCTGAGGGAGCTGTTGCCTCACAGCTTTAATGACCTGTATTCAATCCTGACCTCTAGTGCTGTCTGCGTAGAGTTTACATGTTCTCCCTGTAACTGTGGGCGCGTCCTCCTGGTGGTTCGATTTTCACCCATCTCAAAATTATGCATATTCATGGTGGATAAAAGGAAAATTTCCCCAGTGCAGAGGAATTCAAAACTGGCCAGGATTAAGTTCAAAAGAGATCTGAGAAATAATGTTTTCACACAGAGGAAATGGCAATGTGGAAAACATTGCTTGAGAAGGTACTGGAGGCAGGTACTCTCACAGCTTTTACAATGTATGTGGTTGAGCCATTAAATTGCCAAAGCTTAGAGGGTTATGGATCACTTGCTGCCAAATGGGATTAGTATGGAAAAACCCTTGGCGGTTGGCATGGATGTGTGGACCAAAGAGCCTGTTTCTGTATTGTATAACTCTTTGACTCTAATGCATCCTTTAACATCAGAACAGAAATTAAAAAGTGCTTCCTTGATTTGTTTCCAATCTGATCCAGACTGTTTCCTGCTACAGGAAATGAAGCTACAGCCGAGGGTAAGCAAGCCCACCCTGCCTATGTGTCTCAGATGTCCGAAAAGCTCTTGCTGTTTATTTTTCAGAGCCCAGTAGTTTAATTCCCTTTTGACCACACCTAGAGATCCCTTTCAACTGATACATTGTTAATCTTAATATTAGATCATATTTTGACCTGAAAATGTTGAATTATCAGGATTGTAAAGACATATATTCTCCTCAAAATTACTCTAAAATTGGCAAATCTTTTGTAAATGAAACTTTAGTCAATTGCAGCATGGGTTATGCTCCCTTTAATTAGCTGAAGTCCAATGACTTCATATTAATATCTGAATTTGTTCAAATATGTTACTCCATCAGGCCTTATATACCGAGTTTACTTAAATGGACTACAAATATAATGACATTTTCTTAAATTTAGGATTCATAAAAGTAATGTGTAATTCAGAACAGCAGCTGCATTGTATGTTAATGAAAATTTAAAGCCTAAATTTAAAGTTCAAAGCTGAGTTGACATTTTTAGCAAAAGAACCACTATGATTTTCCAACAATGAAGCAGTGAACTTCATCAAGCTCTGCTCATTTATTGGAAAAATAAAGTGAGATTTATCGTGTTTTTGTATTGTGCTGGTATTTGGAAACCTACTGTTTTCATTCTGTTTTTTTGCCCTGCAAAGCAAAACTTTGGTTCATAAATTTGCTAGAATCCAAATATTAGTAATGTAGGCTGGTGCAGTGAATATGCAATTTTCTTTCAATTCAGTCAAGATATTGTTGCCTGTATCATATTACTTTTTATATCATAATTAAATAATCAGTTATTTCAGACATGCCAATGGGCGGCACGGTAGCGCAGCGGTAGAGTTGCTGCTTTACAGCGAATGCAGCGCTGGAGACTCAGGTTCGATCCTGACTACGGGTGCTGCACTGTAAGGAGTTTGTACGTTCTCCCCGTGACCTGCGTGGGTTTTCTCCGAGATCTTTGGTTTCCTCCCACACTCCAAAGACGCACAGGTATGTAGGTTAATTGGCGGGTAAATGTAAAAATTGTCCCTAGTGGGTGTAGGATAGTGTTAATGTACGGGGATCACTGGGCGGCACGGACTTGGAGGGCCGAAAAAGGCCTGTTTCCGGCTGTATATATATGATATGATATGATGATGAAATAGGACAGCTTTACAGCCATCTTTCCAAGGTGGGCTATGCAAAAGAGAAGAAACCCCCACACAAGAATTTATCGAGCTTTGTGTAAAAGATATCTGTAAAACTATTCAAGGAGAAGAAACAGCCCAGAAAGTGGATTGTATTAGACCCTCACATGATACAGTTGTAAAAATGATTCAGGATAAATCTTGTGACATTGAAAAAACCATTTGTGGAGAAAATGCAGCAGTGCATAAATACTATTCCTCAGACGAATCAACTGACCAGCGAATGGTGTGCATATAATACGTGAATAATGGAAATGTTCAAGGGAAAGTCTTCCCTGTGGATTGGAGCTTTGAGGAAGAGGACATTTTCAGATAAATAGATTCAAACTTGGAACGGATTGGCTGTAAAAGCATTTGTGTAGTTGATGCAGGAATACGATGTGTTGCAATTCAGATTAGTGCTCATGTTCAAAATTTGTAACAAATGTTACGGAGATTATACATTTATATATATATTTTTTTTAATTGGATTGATAATACATTTCTTTAAATGGAAGTCTTGCTATAAATTTGAATTTTGGGCCTCTTTCTTGATCGTGTCATGGTTTGCTCACTTTGTGAACATATTCAAAAAGTTAATGTGTTGAACTTGAATCTGATATGTTGCTTAATTGATCATATTACATGCAAAAAAAGTGACCTTTTTAAACTTTGAAAGATGACCAGTCAACATAATTGATTATCAGGAACAGAATTATGAACTCCTATCATGGTCAGCTTTAAGGTTGGTCTGGAGCAAACAATGAGCCACTGTCTTTGGATCTTAACATTGAAACGGTTATGAATCCTTGGTATGGTGGAACAGGGATTTGTTTCTGAAGATAATGGGATAGATTCAGAGGATAATTAAGAGAAATGGGATATTCAGTTTTATTTACCATGGCATTGAATACGAGGTCTCATGGGATTTGCAGGAATTATACAATTATTAACATCATAGCTAGACAGTGCGTACAGTTTTGGACAACAGATTACTGGAAGGATAGAACAACACAAGGAGGTGTGGAGTAGAACTTTAGGGATGTTATCCTGTCTGTAGAATTTTATCGTGAAGCAAGATTGTCCAAGGGCAAGTTTAAAATAGCAAAGAGGAAGGAGCTACTTCTAAAATGGTACAGACCTTCATGCCATCAGATCCAAATGATTCCATGCCAGAAATGAGGCATGCTTCTATTGGTTAAGTTGCCCATCTGTTTTAACCTTTTTGGACAATAAAAGTGAAACCCCATTCTGTTCAGATGTAGGCCAGTTTGATGATCAGGGACGTAAGGAAATGTGTTTGCATTTGTGGTACCTTCAATCCTACAGGAGCGTGCCATTTTGGTAAAGCTTAGCAATTTTCATGTTGTCTTACTCTGTCTATCAGCAAGCTGATATACAGCAAACGCTTTTATGGACCTCTTTACAACAGATTTCAGTTATAGCCCCCACCATTGCAGTCACCACCAGCGCAGGGAGCCACCACTGGCACCACCACTGCCGCAGTTGTCATTGCCACCACTGCAGTCACCACTGCATTTGTCACCACCACCGCTGCTGTCACCGCCAATGCCATCACAGCTGATGTCACCACCACCACCACCGACATTACCACTACCACCCCAGCCGCAGTTGTCAGTGCCATCATGAGCAGCACTGCCACCACTGCAGTCACCACCGCAGATGCCACCATCACCGCTGCTGCCATCCCCCCTGCCGCAGTCACCGCTGTCGCCACCGCCACCATCACCGATGCCGCCACCGCCGATGCTACCACCGTCGCAGTTATTGCCGATACCATCATCTCCACCATCACCACCACTGCCACTACGTGCACTCCAGCCACCCACGAGCCACAACCAATGACTGCCAATCCTCGCCTCTCCCCGGCCATTGATTCACCTGGATTCCAGTTCCAGTTCCAGACCAAGGGTCTGAAGAAGGGTCCGTACCAGAGACGTCACCTATCTATGTTCTCCAGAGATGCTGCCTGACCAGCTGAGTAACCCTAGCACTTTGTTTTCTTTTGTGTATTAACCAGCAACTGCAATTATTTGTTTCTACTATTAATGGAATTATAATTCCTTACTCGGTTATAGTGGACAATTGGCAATAACAGACACCACCTTCCCCCCTGTGGTCCTTGATAACAAAGCTTTACTGCATACTATTATTACCCAGGCTCCTGTGAACTTCTAGATATAGTGGTGTGCATCCAGCTAAGATATCTTTGTGTCAAATTCTTCAGCCTGAACACAGTTCAACCTACCCTCCTGAGTAGCACTAGAAATTCTGTCCACCCAGATATTGGTCTCACTCCAGTTCAAATACAATACCTCATTTTGATCATCTCTGCCCCAGAAGAGATCCCAATGGTCCAGAAATCTGAACCCTTGCTGCCTGCAGCAACTCTTCAGCTGTGCTTTATCTGCCCTATCTTCCTATTCCTACCTCACCAGCATGTGGCACTAGGAGCAATCAGGAGATTAGTACGCGTGAGGTCCTGCTTTAACCTTTTGCTTAACTCCCTATATTCACTATGTAGGACCTCATCCCTTTTCCTAACTATGTAATTTGTGCCAATGTACACAGAAACCTCTGGCTGCTCACCACCAACCCTGAAGAATGTTCTGCAGTTGCTCAGAGATATCCTGGCCCTGACACCACAGCTGCAACATACAATTCTAGAGTGCCTTTTGCAGGTACAGAATCTTCTGCCTGTCCCTCTAACTAATGAGTCTCATATTACTACAGCCCCATCTGACTTCACCCTTTTATGCTGTGCCTCAGAGCCATGCACGGTGTCATAGACCTAATTCCTGCTGATGCTCTCCTCTGAATAGTCATCCCTCCAAGAGGTTTGAGAGGCTTGTGGACAACTCTTGTTCCTGTTTTGATCTTAGGCAGTTAGCACAGCAACCCCCCATCAGTTTGGGGGAAATACATACTCCAGATTTTCAATTCAGTGCCATCAATTCAGCCATCACTCTATGGACCAGGCCTTTGAGGAAAGGTCTTTCAGGAAATACGTCACAGGTTTTTCTGATTCTCAAAAGCCTTATCAACAATGCTCATGTGCATCAATATGTCTGTTTGGGATGTTGATTATTATGGCCTCTCTCAAGATCTCTCAACCACATTTTAAATTACTTCTTAATTTGCAAATACAATTCTGTAGGATTGCCCTCTGGCTGATATCTTGCTGAGAAACAGTAGTGTAAAGTGCACATAAAATTTATCTGCTGCTGTTGCTTTATTTGGCCTCAAGTACTCTACAAGAACTTCAAGATTCTACCTTGATAATTGACTTTGACCCAGAGGTCGAAGCACTCTCAACTGTTACCTACTGAGCCCTCTGACTTCTCATCTTCTCCACTACCCTTCCATCTAAATTGGGATTCACCTGCAGAGGAGTAAATGTAGACAAGAAGGAGCAGTGAAATCCATGTGTGCAAAACTGTTTATTCAATGTTGTGTTCATGGCCTGGGCAGGGCAGTCATCTTAGCACTCCCTCTAACTCAACAGAGATGCACTTATTCTCACATCCTTCAACACCATCTAATTTTCAATAATGGATTAATGTTCTTTGGCAAACATGGACTCTGGCATACTTAAATATTCTGCTTGACTGTGCCAATTGGTCAGCCAGTACATCAGTCTGTCTGTCAATGCTTGGTCTGGAAATACCAAATTTACAATGTTTCATTCAATTCCTCGAATACATGATTGTTCCCACTGGCATTTGATTATGCAGACAAAGAAATGTATAAATTAGGCGTAGGAGTTGGCAACAAAGTGCCTTTTGTGTATTAAGTTTTCTGCTTCTTTCTGAAATATATTGTGGATTAGCTTCCACCACCTTTATGGTGAAGAATTCCACAGGTTCATAACCCTCTGAAGGAAGATTTTTTTTCCTCGTCTTAGTCCCAAAGCTTTACCCCATATTCTGAGTCTGTAATACCTGGTTGACGAAACCACAACCCCAACCCCATTACCCAGCTGGAGAGCCCCATCAAAACTGAACTTTTCAATGAGATCACCTGTCTTCCTCGCAATCTACCAAAGGCGTGGACCTAGTTGACTTAACCTCGTCTCTTATGGCAGTCTTTCAATTCAGAGATATCAGACTGGTGAACCTTAGCTACATTCCCTCAATGGCAAATATACCATTTCTTGTGCAAGTTGGCCAGATTTACATTGATGTATTTCCAGTCATATGGTGTCAAAATGATTCTTCAGTATCTTAAAAGCCTCAGTAAACAGGACCTCAATCTAACTGCACAGAACCAGCAAACTAGTTAGGCTTGCAAAAGTGTAAAAATCATTTCTACCATGGTAAGGCTTTCTTCTGCTCACATATCATTACATTGCGTTTGTTGGAATTTTTGCCTATAGCCTTTACAATGTTAGTGGTATTGAAGGACATGTCCAACCTATCAGGTAAATACAAAAACAATTCCAGAGTTTCATCATACCTACATAGTTTCTGATGTCTCCAGTTTGTTCCCTATCTGTCAGCTCAATTGATTTCTATTTACACATGTTACTACTTACTTCAACATTGCACAATTCCGCCTTCTCTTTAGTTGTAGCTTTAATTCACAGGCTCAACATCCTCACTCTGATAACACAAATCCTCAAATCCGTTCTCATTACTGGTGTAGCGCATTAAAATCATGTAATTGTTCTTTGGAGTAGTGCACAAATGACTTAATCCGTGAGTATTGTGTAAATATATATTTGTTACAACTTGATACTCAATTGCCTCTCACAAGGTGCATACGATATTGCAAAGTTGAACCACATGGAACTGTCCCTTAAATTAAGTGACCCACCAAATTTAATATAGAGGTATCACAGCTGTCATGAAAAATACAACATAGGACCCTGATAGCCCTTTCAGGTTAGGCAGAGGTTCACTTGCACCTCCTCCAACCTCCAACTGTATCTGTTGTTCCAGGTGTGGGCTCTTATACATCGGTGAGACCACACATAGACTGAGCGATCGTTTCGCTGAACATCTTCGCTCTCTGCCGCGGCCTATGTGATCTCCTATTTGTTAAACACCTTCCCATTCCCATACTGACCTTTCTGACCAGGGCCTCCTCCATTGTCAGAGTGAGGTCAAACGCAAATTGGAGGAACAAAACCTCATATTTCGCTTGGGCAGCTTACAACCGAGTGGTATGAATGTTGATTCCTCCACCTTCAAGTAACCCCTGCATCCCCTCTTTCTCTGTCCTTTCCCCGCCCTAGTCGTTGTACTAGATTCACAGTTGTCCTATTTGGTTTCATTGTCTGTATAACTCAGTATCACCTAGCCCACAGCCACAATGGACCGTCTCCTTGCTTATCATTACTTTTTTGCATATCTTTCTTTCATTTGTTCTATACCTCTCTGTATCATTGTCTATATCAATCGTTTCCCTACTCCTGACTCTCTGTCTGAAGAAAGGTCTTGACCTGAAACGTCGCCTATTCCTTTTCTCCAGAGATGCTGCTTGATGTTAAACCCGCTTTTTGTGTATATGTTCAATTTAAACCAGCATCTGCAGTTCCTTACTACACATGAATAAACTTATGTTTCTGTCAACATTTATTTCTTCCCAACTATCACATTAGTTGTTCATGTCATGTTTTTTTTTAAAGCTGGGCAGAGTAGGAACTGTGAGCATTATGAAGACACAAAGTTATCTTCAGAGCCTAGTTCAGATGCCATTTTTAAATGTATTTTTACTTGGTTGAGATGATTGTACATTAGTCAGAAAACAAAGGAAATTTGTCAAGTTTGCAATGACTCTTACCAATTTCTGCAGATGCACCATAGAAAGCAACCTATTGGGATGCGTCACTGGCAACTGGTCTGCCCTAGACTGCAGGAAAATTAAGATATTTGTGACCGCAGCCTAGAGAATCCTATAAACTAACCTTTCCAAATTAGATTCCATCTACATTTCACTCTGCCTCAAGAAAGCAACCAATTTAATAAAAAAACACTCACATCCTGGTCATTTTATCGACACCATCTGTTGGACAGAGGCTTGAAAGCATGTACCTGCAGGTTCAGGAAACAGCTTTTTCATTGCTGTAATGAGACTCGAATGGATTTCTCATGTGCCAAGGATGTATCTCTAATCTTCCAATCTGCCTTTTGTGGCTCTTGCATTTTTTTAATCTGCACTTTCCCTGTAGCTGTAACACTATATTCTGCATTCTGTTTCCTTCCTCTTTTTGAGTGCAGTTGTACAATTGTATTCATAGATTGTATGATTGCACTCATGGATACTATGATCTGACTGGATAGCATTAAAAAATGTTTTTTCAGTATATCTCGGTATATGTAACAATAATAAATCAATACATTTTAATACATGGTGGTGTATTCAGGGGTTAATGAAGGGGAAATCACAATGGCATGTACATTTCTATGTTCCTTAACAAAATACTTTTTATCTTTTGATATTCTTACATCAGTTAGAAATCTTAACTTATGTGCTTGAATGATTATTATGTAATAATCCCCTAGCTTTCTACATATTACACATATATTTTGATCTTCCATGCCGTGACTTTGAGTTTGTTTTGGGCTCTTCCTTTGCTTTTAGCTTTGGTCATCTTTTTCCTTCTCTTTGTGTTTTTCCTTCCTTGTTGGGTGATGTGATGTGATGTGATGTGGTGCTCACGTCATGTTATCCACCCACATCAAGGAAACCACCAACTATGTGATGGGCTACAGAATTTGAAAAAGAAATAAAAACTGAGGATGCTGGAAATCGTAAACAAAAACAGAATGCTGGAGTTGCTGAGCATGTCAGGCTCTGTCACTGGAGGTGGGTGCAGAGGTACGGCAGGAGAATGACCTTCAAAATTATAAATAGCAGATTGATCATCATAGACCCTATTCTTCATAGTAGTGATAATATTTAGACTTCCTTTCTCAACTTTAATAAAAAGATCATTAGTGAATTCTATCTCTCCCTTGTTCGCTCACACTCTCCAGACATTGATTCGCCTCGTGAGTACCTCCAGGACATTTTGTTTTTATTGAGACTTGGCTTGCAGGATAGCTGTTCTTCAGCGGATCCCTTCTCATTTAACCATGCCGATCTTCATGAGCTTCACCTTCTCTCTTTCCTTTATCATTGCACCATTTCCTTATTTCCATGATTCTAACTATCAAATCCCTCTACTCTCCCTTTTATTTTCACTGACCCAACCCATAACTCCCCATTTACTACACTGTTCACTCCCAGTTGAATGGTGTTCACGTCAGACTCTTAAATTCCACCTTTTTCTAATCTACCTCACCTTCTCCTTGCCTCCCTATCCATTTGTTTCTTCAAAGGGACCTTAGTTACATTCAAAGTTCAAAATGTTTGTTTTCATAACAGTAGACATCAAAGTAAAAACTCTCAATTTATCTTGCTGCAATTTTGGACTCCCTTGTGAGGTGCAGGGGTTTGAAATTTAATTTCTGCAGTTATAAATAGAAAGAAATAATAGGTCAGTGGTATGTAATCTGTTAGCACCCATTCTGTGCTCCTCTAAAGTAGCATTGCACACCTTCTGTTATTGAGAGCAAGGAGGGCCGCCGAGAGCGTACGGGGAGTGTCGAGAGCAGGGGTGGGGGGGTGGAGGTTGAGAGCGAGGGGGGGCGGGAGGGGGTCGTCGAGAGTGGTGGCAGGCAGAAGGTAGGACTGTTCGATGAACTCCTGTAAGTTATTTGGCTTCTGTAAATTGTAAATTGACCATAGTATGTAGGATAGTGCTCCTATACAGGGTGATCGCTGGTCGGCTTGTACCCGGTGGGCCGAAGGGTGTGTTCCTACGCTATATCTTTTTAAAGTCTTAAGTCTAGACTTGGTAAACAAATCAGTCATTACCTTTGTGGAATGTGAATACGCCACAGGTGAGGTAAGGCTCAGTTTGTGCCTGTTTATTTGCCAGCCTAATTGAGAGCAGTGAAACATCATGGGAGGAATAATTGGTTGAAGTTGCTTGGCGCCACTTTGAAAATCTGCATGTAATTACACCACATCACTGCTCATTAAGTTGTTCATCCATCAGGCCAGAGGAAGTCCTGCAAAGGTACTTAATTCTTAATGGACATCTGATTCAATGATTTACAAGAAACTGTCAGTTTACAAGTCCCTAGAGCAGTTTCCCTCCAGTTTTTGCGCAATTTAAGAGCAGAGAAAGTTTGAATGCGAGAGGTTACTTGAATCAAAAAACATTCATGAATCTCAATGACATTTTAAAGGTGAACATCAATTGGAGTCCTTTGGGACCCTCTTTCCACCTATCTAAAAAGCTGAAGTATCATATTTCAGAATTCCCTCTTGAACCCAAAGCTTTCTATTTGCATTCTTTCCATCCTTCTATTGTCCACTTCCCGAATAATTTCTGAAGAAGGGTCTTGACCCAAAACGTCACCCATTCCTTTTGTCCAGAAATGCTGTCTGACCCACTGAGTTACTCCAGCTTTTTTTGTCTATCCCGAATAATTTCACTTCCGCTTAATAGAACTTAGAAACAGTATATTTTCTTTCTTTGTTATTGTTTCACTCTGACCACAGGAACTTTACCAGCATTTGAGAAATTAGTTTTCATTCCATTTTTTATTCATACTTTTTTGCTCAATTTCCATTTTTGTGCGACTTGCTTTTTGCATTTTGTCAATTACATTCCCATCTTTAGTTTAGTTTAGAGATACAGTGCAAAAACAGGACCTTCGGCCCACCGGGTCCACGCTGCCCAGAAATCCCCGCACACTAACACTATCCTAGACTAGAGCCAGTTTTCTCCCTCCATAGACATCAGCCACACACACTAGAGCCAGTTTACAATTATACCAATTAACCTACAAACCTGTACGTCTTTGGAGTGTGATAGGAAACTGGAGCACCCGGAGAAAACCCATGCAGTTCACGGAGAGAACGCATAAACTTCGTACAGTCAGCACCCGTGGTCAGGATCAAACCCAGGTCTTCTGGTGCTGTAAGGCAGTAACTCTACTGCTACACCACCTATTGACTATTTGATATAGTCACAGTTATTTTCCCATTACAGTTGTGCTACATTACTGATCGGGCCAGGCATTCTGCGAATGGAGGGACAGAGTTAGCATTTTAGGTTGATAGCTCATCGGTAGACCATTCTAACACTTTTAGTTCTTATTTCACATTTCCCACGTCTGCAGTTTTTCATATTCAATAACATTACTGATCCATTCCTTTCCCACTGATACCTATTTAATTCCTTTCTGCCTTTCCCATTTTCAAGTTTTATTATTGTTTCCATGACAATTAACTAGCCTACCTTGTATGTAATAGGCAAAATGTTAAGAATGTGAGATGATAAGATATAGGAGCATATTAGGCTTACTCTGCCATTTAACAAGACCTGGGCTGAATTTCTACCTCCACGTGATTTTCCTGCTTTATTTCTGCATCAATTGATTCCTTTAGTATTCGGAAATCTAGCAATCTCAGGAGACAAGAGACTACAAATGTTGTATTCTGGAACCAAAGAAAAACTGTTGAAGGAGCTCAGAGGGCAGAATCTGTAGAGAAAAAGGAACAGTTGGCATTTTGGATAAAGAACCTACATTTGCATTACTGGCCTTGATCCAAAATGTTGACCATCCCTTTGCCTCCAGAGATGCTGGCTGACCTGCTATGTTTCCCAAACAGTTTTTAAAAAATCTGTCAATCTCTGTTTTGAACTCAACATATCGGTTTTTATTTGGAAACTGGGACTTCTAGTTCTTGATTATTTAGTTTGGGTAAATAATCTTACAGTTTTGCTGAGCAGTTTGACTGTAATGTTATTCATTCACAATATTAACTCCGTTTTTCTCCCTCCATAGACATCAGCTGGGCATTTCCAACATTGTTGTTTTGCAGGATCAAATTCAACAAAAGTTCTGACCTGTCTTTCACAGCTTTAATGTGCACCTCTGTTTGTGTTCTCTCTCTCTATTTAATTGCCTCCAATAATTGGCTAATCATCTGGGCAAACCTGGGATCATTCCATTAGAGACTATCTTGTTTCCTCATTAACTATCTCCCATTCTCTTTGCAATTTAAAACTAATTTGTTTTCTCACTCATCCAGTACTGATGAGGAGTCGTTGATTTGAAATATTACGCAACTTATTTTTCCAGAAATGCTCTCTGACTTGATAAGAGTTTCATTTAATCCCCAGCACCAGGCAATCTCATGCAAATGTTATTTGTCTAGTCATGCATTGACCAATATTAGATGTTTCTATGTTCCTATGAAGCCAAGAGGATGAACAGTAGCAGGATTGTCGAGGTGTGCAAGACCTTAGGTACTTGCCCACCACTCTCGGCTGCTGTCAAAAGCCTTATGGATCCTCATGTCAGCTTCTTGTTGAGTGTAGATTGGGTTCAAGGTCTGGACCAAGCCAATCTTTTCCTTTAGCTTTCCCTCCTTCCTTCCCTCACACTAACTCTTTTCATGCTCTCTTTGTGCTCTTCCTCTCTTTCTTTCTCTCTCAAGCACAGGCAATTTCTGTTTCTCAAAATGAACACTTCAGGATCTGGTATCGACCCGAAACATCACTCATTCCTTCTCTCCTGAGATGCTGCCTGACCCGCTGAGTTACTCCAGCATTTTGTGATACCTTCGATTTGTACCAGCATCTGCAGTTATTTTCCTACACTTCAGGATCTGGAATGTTAGGACAGTTCCCGCAGTGACAAACCTGAATATAACTTCACTGTCATGGCTGGAAACACCTTGGAATGGTGAGAAATGGCCAGCCCCAACAACAAGGTCCAAAGAAGGGTTCCCACCCAAAAGATTGTCTGTCCATGCCCTCCACAGACGTTGTCTGATATGCTGAGTTTCTCTAGTACTTTGTGTTTTGCTAAAGATTCCAGCATTTGCAGTTTCATGTGTTTCTCCAACAAGGTGTTATGCACACCTTCTGTTAGAAAGACAAACCAGAATACATCTTCATGGGATGAGCTTTGCAGTCAAAATCAAGTTAGCCTGGTGTCTCAGTAATTCTGCCATGGGATTAGAAAATGTTTCTTACATTCTTGAATCTCTTAAAGACAACCAGCACATTACAGTCCTGGCTGCATATTCCCCAACCTAGGAAGCTACAGGCCAGTTGCACCCTGGCCACTCCCTCTTCTCCCCTCTCCCATCGGGTAAAAGATATAGAGGTGTGAAAACATATACCTTCAGATTTAGAGACTGTTTCTTCTCAGCTGTTATCAGGCAACTGAACTATCCTACCGCAACCAAGAGCAGTCCTGAACTACTATCTACCTCATTGGGGACCATTGTACTATCTTAGATCGGACTTTACTGGCTTTACCTTGCACTAAACGTTATTTCTTTATCATGTATCTGTCCACTATTAATGGCTCGATTGCAATCATGTATTGTCTTTCCACTGGCTGTGCAGCACACAAAAAAAACTTTTCACTCTACCTCGGTACACATGACAATAAACAAAACTGAGCTGACTAACTGGCGGAAGGTGGTATTTACCCTTAAAGAATCCTGGCCCACATCTCAAAACAAGACAAACTAATGTTCCTTCCATGTGATTTTAATGCCAGGGCTAGCAAAACACAACCCCCTGGCAAGAGATGATTGACAAGAAGGATGTAGAGAATGCCAACTCTAACAAAATCCTCCATTCAAAAAAAATATTTAGAATAAAATCTTGCCATAACCAACACCCAGTTTAGCCAGAGACATGCATAAAACCAACCCCAATCCAGGTACCATTAACTGTCAAATCATGGAATAATCTGAGTGAAAAACTGCAAAAATGTTCATACAGACATTCACATATGTAAATTAGGAGCAGGAGTAGCCATTTGGCCTCTCAAGTCTACTCAACCATTTAATGAGATCATACTTGCCTATCCCAGAAAAACATTTCACTCTCTTGCTTGTTAAGAACCTATCTACTCTATTTTAAAAATATTCAAAAACATAGTTTCCTCTGCCTTTTGAAGAAGTGATCTCCAAAGTGTCATGATCCTTTGAGAAATAAAAAGTGTTACCTCATCTCTGTCTTAACTGGGCACTCCTTATAATTAAACAGTGAACCCCAGTTCTACGTTCTCCACATCCATTCTGTCAAGGCTCCTCAGAACTTTAGATGTTTAAATCAAGCCCACTCTTACTCTTACACAGGCCTGGCTTGTAAAGCAACCTGCCCATTCAAACTATTAGCTTCATAAGCCTTCTCTGAACTGCTTCTCTGCATCATTATTTTAGTAAAGAGGCAAATACTGTACAATATACTCCATATGTGGTCTCAAATATAAATGATGTATTACTGCCTTTGATTGTTTATTTTGAGGGGAATTGAATATAGTGTTGTCAGCTTTTCTAATTACTAGCTGTATCTGTTTTTAATTTTTTTTTAATCATGCACTGATACACAGACCCCTTTGCATCGCAGGGTTCTGTAATCCCTCATTATTTACACAATAGTTCTTTTTGTTATGTTTTCTGCTAAAAAGGAAATCTTCACATCTTTCCACTTAATATTTCATTTGTCATATCATGCACCCATATAACTTGGTAACCTTCTTATTCCACCACACAATTTTCTTTCTCCAGCTACATAAATACCATGGCTTCTAAAGCAGGTCCAATTCTGGCTACTTCTTGACATCCCAAGGCTTTTCCATCATCTACATGTCAAAAATTTGATAAAATTCTGGTTGAGCTATTGCAGTACAGATACAACAATAGCATTTACTCAGCAGTATGGAAAATTGCTCAGATGGGTCGAATACACCAAAAAGCCACCAAGGGCAATGCTACTAAGTGACACCTACTTACACTTGGCTGGATGAATGCTGCACCAAAAAATCTTAAAAAGCTGGACACCATCAAAGATAAAGCAGTCGGTGTGACTGGAATCCTATTTATCACATTCATTTTCTCCATGACCGATGCAAATGGGTTACAGTGGATACCTTCTACCATTTACGTGCCCAGGTTATTCTGAAAGCAGTGACTTACTGCTTTTCACTTGGTGTGGCCGTATGGTAACTCAAATTTCACTGTACCTTAATTGGTACATGTGACAATAAACCCATCTTTAATCTTGAATCTTCCAAACCCAACGCGTTTACTACCTAGAAGGGCAAGGCCAGTCAGCCAATGTAAACACTGCCACCCGTAGTTTCCTCAACAAGTTACACATCACCCTGACTTGGAAATATATTGGTGCATCTCCATTGTCACTAGGTCAAAACCTAGAACTCACTACCCATCAATACTGTGGGAGTATCTTCACCAGAAAGATTAAAGGCATTCAAGAAGGCAGCTCACAATCACAGTCTTAAGGGAGATTATGGATGAGCGATAAATGTCACGGTGCTGAAAATTATTATTTTTTTAAAGTTATGGACTATTTACAGCAGGCTCATCGAAGCTTGGAGAGATAACAGGAGTGCTATGCAAACAAAATCTTCATTCTATGAGCAGGATCAATGATCCAATATCAATGTCCTCCCCCAGGCTAAAATCCTCAGCACTGAGTCCTGAATCACATATAGTCAGCTGCAAAGCAGAAGCATATCATTCACATGCCCATTTCCAGACTTCTGAAAAATATGCTCTATTTCAAGTTCTGCTATGACAAGATATTACCAGAAGATGATTCAGGGATATTCTTAGAACCTCCTTGAAAAAATTAAACATGTCCAACTGATCTATGAAGAAGGAGCTGTAGGGATGACAGCAGGAACCATTTGACAGAAGCATACAGAATCCCATTGCAAAATAGTGGAAGAAATGCACAATCTCACAAATTTTCCATCCAATAATCCCCTATTGTCCTCCCTGTGGCAGTCTCCATGTCCGACACGACACGAAGCATAGACTGTAAATGTTAGAACCTTGAGCAAAAACAAAATGCTGGAGGAATTCAGTGAAACCCAGGGAATGGACAAAGTTTTGGGTCATGACCTATCTTTAGATGTTATCAAGCTGGAAAGGGAACAGAGAAGATTTACGAGGAATTTGCCAGGACTAGAGGGTCTAAGCTATAGGGAGAGGTTGAGTAGGCTGGGACACTATTCCCTGGATCACAGGAGGATGAGAGGTGTATAAAATTATGAGAGGAATAATTCAGGTAGATGCACAATCTCTTGCCCAGAGTAGGTGAATCGAGGACCAGAGGACATAGGTTTAAGGTGGAGAAACGATTTAATAGGAACCTGAGGGGTAACCGTTTCACACAAAGGGTGGTGGGTGTATGGAACAAGCTAGTTGAGGCTGGGACTATCCCAACATTTAAGAAACAGTTGGGCAGGTACATGGATAGGACAGGTTTGGAGGGATATGAACTGTGAAAAGTAGTGGGGGGGAGGGGTTGACAAACTGGGAATATGGAGATGGAGTTAAAGGGGAAGCAAATACAGGAGAAATTGCAAAGGACTCTCGAATGAATGGGGAGGGAAGTTCTAGAAGGGATAAGAGAGTAAGGTCAGGGCCAATTGTGACCGGTGTGAGCGGGGAGGTGAATACGGAAATTAAAGTGTTGTATTTAAATGCGCGAAGTATAAGAAATAAAGTGGATGAGCTTGAGGCTCAGTTAGACATTGGCAAGTATGATGTTGTGGGAATCACTGAGACATGGCTGCAAGAGGACCAGGGCTGGGAACTGAATATTCAGGGGTACACAACATATAGAAAAGACAGACAGGTGGGCAGAGGGGGTGGGGTCGCTCTGTTGGTGAGGAATGATATTCACTCCCTTGCAAGGGGTGACATAGAATCAGGAGATGTAGAATCAGTATGGGTAGAAATGAGGAATTGTAAGGGTAAAAAGACCCTAATTGGAGTTATCTACAGGCCCCCAAACAGTAGCCTCGACATAGGGTGCAAGTTGAATCAGGAGATAAAATTGGTGTGTCGCAAATGTAATGCTACGGTGGTTATGGGAGATTTCAACATGCAGGTAGACTGGGAAAATCAGGTTGGTAATGGACCCCAGGAAAGAGAGTTTGTGGAGTGTCTCCGAGATGGATTCTTAGAACAGCTTGTACTGGAGCCTACTAGGGAGAAGGCAATTCTGGATTTAGTGTTGTGTAATGAACCTGATCTGATAAGGGGACTCGAGGTAAAAGAGCCATTAGGATGCAGTGATCACAATATGATAAGTTTTACTCTACAAATTGAGAGGGAGAAGGGAAAATCGGAATTGTCAGTATTACAGTATAGCAAAGGGGATTACAGAGGCATGAGGCAGGAGCTGGCCAAAATTGACTGGAAGGAGGCCCTAGCAGGGAAGACAGTGGAACAGCAATGGCAGGTATTCCTGGGAATAATGCAGAAGTTGCAGGATCAATTTATCCCAAAGAGGAGGAAAGATTCCAAGGGGAGTAAGAGACACCCGTGGCTGACAAGGGAAGTCAAGGACAGCATAAAAATAAAAGAGCAGAAGTACAACAAAGCAAAGAAGAGTGGGAAGCCACAGGATTGGGACTCTTTTAAAGAGCAACAGAAGATGACTAAGAAGTCAATACGGGGAGAAAAGATGAGGTACGAGGGTAAACTAGCCAATAATATAAAGGAGGATAGTAAAAGCTTTTTTAGGTATGTAAAGAGGAAAAAAATAGTCAAGGCAAATGTGGGTCCCTTGAAGACAGAAGCGGGGGAATTTATTATGGGATACAAGGAAATGGCAGACGAGTTGAACCGGTACTTTGTATCTGTCTTCACTAAGGAAGATACAAGCAATCTCCCAGATGTTCTAGTGGCCAGAGATCCTAGGGTGACGGAGGAACTGAAGGAAATCCACATTAGGTGGCGCTAGAGGTGGCGCTAGAAATTGTGGACGCATTGGTGATCATTTTCCAATGTTCTATAGATTCAGGATCAGTTCCTGTGGATTGGAGGGTAGCTATTGTTGTCCCACTTTTTAAGAAAGGAGGGAGAGAGAAAACGGGAAATTATAGACCAGTTAGTCTGACATCAGTGGTGGGGAAGATGCTGGAGTCAATCGGCCGCGGGACGTTTCAGTGCCCGGTGCGGCTCGGCCGTTGGACTTAACATCGCCCGGTGTGGCCGCGGGACGTTTCGGTGCCCGGGGCGGCTCGGCCGGGGGGCCTTCCATCCCCTTGCGGGGGCTGTGCGTGTCGTTTGCCTCGGTAGGGGTCGAGCTGCCTGTCCGTGGGTGCGGGGGGGAAGAGAGGGGAAGTTTTGTTGCCTCCATCACAGTGAGGGGGTGTTTGGAGTCACTGTGATGGATGTTTGTGTTGGGGTCGGGTGTCCTGTGTTCTTTTCTTTTTGCTGTATTTTGTGTGACTGCTGAAATTTCGCTCGGTGTTGTGCCGAGTGACAATAAAGTGTTGTTATGTTATATGTTATGTTATGTTATGTTATAAAAGACGAAATTGCGGAGCATTTGGATAGTAGTAACAGGATTGTCCCGAGTCAGCATGGATTTACGAAGGGGAAATCATGCTTGACTAATCTTCTGGAATTCTTTGAGGATGTAACCAGGAAAATTGACAGGGGAGAACTGGTGGATGTGGTGTACCTTGACTTTCAGAAAGCCTTTGGCAAGATTCCACATAGGAGATTAGTGGGCAAAATT
The DNA here is from genome assembly GCF_053455715.1 of Rhinoraja longicauda. Lineage (NCBI taxonomy): Eukaryota > Metazoa > Chordata > Chondrichthyes > Rajiformes > Arhynchobatidae > Rhinoraja > Rhinoraja longicauda. The sequence goes on from NC_135953.1 coordinate 123,659,410, forward strand.
AGAGCACATGGTATTGGGGGTAGGGTACTGACATGGATAGAAAATTGGTTGACAGACAGAAAGCAAAGAGTGGGGATAAATGGATCCCTTTCAGAATGGCAGGCAGTAACTAGTGGGGTACCGCAAGGCTCGGTGCTGGGACCGCAGCTATTTACAATATACATTAATGACTTGGATGAAGGGATTAAAAGTACCATTAGCAAATTTGCAGATGATACAAAGCTGGGTGGTAGTGTGAACTGTGAGGAAGATGCTATGAGGTTGCAGGTTGACTTGGACAGGTTGCGTGAGTGGGCGGATGCATGGCAGATGCAGTTTAGTGTGGATAAGTGTGAGGTTATCCACTTTGGTGGTAAGAATAGGAAGGCAGAGTATTATCTGAATGGTGTCAAGTTAGGAACAGGGGACGTACAACGAGATCTGGGTGTCCTAGTGCATCAGTCACTGAAAGGAAGTATGCAGGTACAGCAGGCAGTGAAGAAAGCCAATGGAATGTTGGCCTTCATAACAAGAGGAGTTGAGTATAGGAGCAAATAGGTCCTTCTGCAGTTGTACAGGGCCCTAGTGAGACCGCACCTGGAGTACTGTGTGCAGTTTTGGTCTCCAAATTTGAGGAAGGATATTCTTGCTATTGAGGGCGTGCAGCGTAGGTTTACTAGGTTAATTCCCGGAATGGCGGGACTATCATATGTTGAAAGACTGGAGCGACTAGGCTTGTATACACTGGAATTTAGAAGGATGAGAGGAGATCTTATCGAAACGTATAAGATTATTAAGGGGTTGGACACGTTAGAGGCAGGGAACATGTTCCCAATGTTGGGGGAGTCCAGAACAAGGGGCCACAGTTTAAGAATCAGGGGTAGGCCATTTAGAACTGAGATGAGGAAAAACTTTTTCAGTCAGAGAGTTGTGAATCTGTGGAATTCTCTGCCTCCGAAGGCAGTGGAGGCCAATTCTCTGAATGCATTCAAGAGAGAGCTGGATAGAGCTCTTAAGGATAGTGGAGTCAGGGGGTATGGGGAGAAAGCAGGAACGGGGTACTGATTGAGAATGATCAGCCATGATCACATTGAATGGCGGTGCTGGCTCGAAGGGCCGAATGGCCTCCTCCTGCACCTATTGTCTATTGAACCAAACGGAGGCAGGTGGGACTAGTGTAGCTGGGACATGTTGGCCGGTGTGGGCAAGCTGGGCTGAAGGGTCTGTTTCTACACTGTATCACTCTATGACTATGACTCAAGACGGAAGAAGAAGAGATGTATACATTTTCGCTCAGCATCATCCATGGTCTATTGCATTATGACTCGAATGCCAGACACTAGACCAGACCAAGACTTACTTATTTCACTCATGTTTCACTTTCCGCTTTCTTTGAAGGTGTCACTTACATATTATAGAAAGGGCAATGTGCTTGGTAGTTTTCTGTTTTATACATGCATACATAAAAATAATGGAAAATGAGAAATAAATGTTTTATAACATGTCTCAGTTTTTACTTGAATTAAATGAGCACTTAAGATGCTAAAATTGCAGTTTTGATGTTAATGTTAAAGATTAATGGTTATTGCTGGGTATAAGTAACTGCATATTTTAAACAGACATTTTAAGTGTTGGACACAATGGTTGCAACCTTTTTCTTAATTAAGCAAATCAGTTTACATGGTGTGACTACTTAGCTAGTAAATTAAGGATGACTTTGTTGCAATGATCCATTTTCTCCCATTAAATGGCAATCTCAGGCATTCCAATGCCATTATATCAGAAGATTCTCGTTAGTTGTTAATAAGTTGTAGAGAAGGGGAAATTAGTTTGAAATGGTACAGATGAAAATAAGAATTGGGACTTACCAGACGAGTGCGAAATTACCAATGAGAAAACAAAGTTAAAGTATTCATAAGTAATGTATCAATCTTTAGAAAAATAACTTGAATAATGATAAAACTCATTTTGCAGACTGTAGATCGCCATTAATGATCATTATTGATTTACCAACAAGCCCACAGCTTTGCTGATAATCCAAAGGGGAACTCACAGATGACGCCTTCTTATCCTTGATAAACTTCTTATCAAGTTTCTGGATCATAAAAGGGCCTTCCTCATGTAAACCCCATCAAATAGGTGTTCAGAACAAGCCCTAGCCACAATACTGAATAAGGAAAACAGAAGCTTAACACACTAATTTATCAGATTGTAAAATATGTCCAAATATTTTGCTTGTAAAATGCCTTTAACATTTGGATAGATTCAAAAACATTAATAAACTACAAAAGAATCAACAAAATAATTATGACAATTAAGAAAAATGTAAAAACAAAATGCTTAAAATGCGAAGGTATTTATTCACAAAATGCTGGAGTAACTCAGCGGGTCAGGCAGCATCTCGGGAGAGAAGGAATGGGTGACGTTTCGGGTCAAGACCCTTCTTCAGACCTTAAATGCTTAAAATGCTTTACATTCAAATAAATAAATTAAAAAACCTAAAATATTGATAGATGCCTTAATTTTTCGCAACTATACTATTCCGATAAAGCAGTATTCACTACACCAGATTATTGAAATGGTTCCTGACCATAAGTTCTGGGGAACTGTAACAACTATATGCTACATGTACCCAGAGGGAAAAAAATGGCATGAGGAGGTTGTGGACTACCATATATATGCACATGAGCAGATAAATCTTGAACTCATGGCATGAGAAGAAATGCTAACAATTGTTGGGTGATAATTTCAGTACTTTAACTGTTTCTAAATCATTGGATGTGTATGCTTCATCGATGTATATTTAAATTAATTAATTTTGACATTCAATGTGTAAAACCTCAATGATTTGAGGAATGAAAGGATATGCTTACCCATTGAATTTATTTATTTCACAGATAATCTGCGTTTGGGTTAGTTGTGTTAAATGAACTTTTGCTTTTTTTAAAATTCTGTTTTGAACATTCATAAAAGTACAAATAAAAAGCCCATCCATTTATTGATTTTATCTTCAGATTTTACCAATTTTTCCAGTAATTTATCCTCCATATCTATTAGCTTCTCGCTGGAAAATTGTGTTGGTGTTGCATATGTAATTGTAGATATTGTAACCTGTAGTTTGTTAAAGTTGTATACAGGGGAAGAGATATAATGTGTGGATACAAAGATCTCCCACTGGAGTCTGAAGGATAGATGTTTTCTAAGGTAAGTGGACTTGATATATATATGAAATGTTTGATGGGGAATGCCAAGTTCATCCATATGTTGGCCCCGGGATTAATTAACATCATCCAGAAGTGCTGTTGGGGTCATTTGCACGATCACAGATAGCTCACAGATTTAATGAAGATCAATATCAGGGAGTAGTATAAAGGTAAGTACCAATGGGATGGAAGGGAATTACATAGGACACAAAACTGTAGGAGGAACACACCAGTTCCACATCAAATTCATGTTTTTGATGGCATATTCATGATTGGGTATAATCATAGTGTTATAGCTGACTTTGCCAAATTGGTGCGCAAGAAGGAAGAGACTCAGGTGGGTTCTTACGGCTAAGGGAATCAAGGGAAGTGGAGAAAAAACGGAATGGGTTATTGATTTTGGATGATCAGCCAAGATTATATTGAATGGCAGTGCTGGCTCGAAGGGCCTATTTTCTGTCTCTATGTTTCTATATTCACGTAAAAGTATTCTCATTAGACTAAGTTAATGATCCCTATGAAAAAAATGCAAAAGATATTTGATATTCATTTAATTTACATTGCATGATTTTGAAAATATTGCAAACTCTACTGGTTATCCAGAAAATAGATAAGTCAAATAAAGGCTTCAACATCATTCGTAAAATAGAAAATAAATAGTAGAAAGGTACAACTGGACCATCTATATATTAAAACTCTAGTTTGTTATCTTGTTTGTGACTGAACTTCAGCCAAAACGGTACACGATCGCACGACTATTTTAGGCCCACCTTACTCACCATTGTTACTTTAGTGATAATGCAAGCAGTTTTATTGAAATCGGTGTTATATTTTTTAAGTTATTCACATTTTTAAGTTTTAAAGGAGGGGAGGGGAGGATGGAGGGAGGGGGAAGGGGGGAGTGGGGGAGAAGGGAGAGGGGGTTGAGGAATGAGGGGAGGGGGGGAGGACAGGGTACTGCACCAATGCAGGAGAGGTTTGGGCCCAATGGGTCCACTTGGTCTAGTATGTTTCTAGAAAGAGAAAAAACACAGATTAACATTTTGATTGGAGTTTCTTTGTTAGAACCAACATAAATCTCCAATGTCATAGAAAAATAGGTGCAGGAGTAGGTCATTCGGCCCTTCAAGCCAGTACCATATAGCAGAGCCATAGCAGTAGGAGACCTGTTACTTACGGGAGCAGACTGGGGATTCTGTGGCAGCAATCAAAACTCCAGGATTGTATGTTGCCTTCTTTCTGCCAGAATGTCTTAGAGTGGCTGCATGATATTCTCAAGGGAGATGGTGAGCAGCCAGAAGTCATTGTGCACGTTGGCACAAATGACATGGATAAGAAAAGGAATGAGGTCCTGCAAATAGAATATGGTCCTGCAAAAGGATTATAGGGAGTTAGGCAAAAGGTTAAAAAGCAGGACTTCCAGGGTAGTAATCTCTGGGTTACTCCTGGTGCCATGTGCTAGTGAGGGTAGAAACAGGAAGATATAACAAAAGAATGCATGGTTGAGGAGTGGTGCAGGTGGCAGGGATTCTGATTATTGGAGCATTGGGAACTCTTCTGGGGCTGAGGTGATCTGTACAAGACGGACGGGTTGCACCTGAACTGGAGGGGGACCAATATACTGGCAGGCAGGTTTACTGCTTGGGTGGGTTTAAACTAGATTGGCAGGATTGAGGCAGCTGAAAGACTGCAGGTTGACATGGAAAGTGATGAAATAAATTTAAATAGATAGGGTAGGCAGAGCTAAGAGGGGCACGGGACTGGCAGCTTAATGTCCCAGGGTACATGCTACAGGAGATAAAGGTGGGGGTAAAAGAGGTGGGGCTTTGATTCAGGAAAATGTCACGGCATTAGTCCAAGATGACATTAATGATGGTTCGGCCAGTGAGTATATATGGGTAGAGTGTAGAAATAATAAGAGGATGATCATCTTTTTTACATTAAAAAAAAAATCATCTTGGGAGTTTAATAAAGGCCCCAAAATACTCAACAGAGTTAGAAGAGCAAATATGCCAGGAGATTGCAAGACAAATAAGCTTGTCATGATAGGGGATTTTAATTCTCCCAATAAGCGTCTTTGAGTATATGAAAAGCGCTATATAAATGTAATGCATTATTATTATTATTATTATAAGTTTATGAATAAGTTTATTGGCCATGAATGTACACATACAAGGAATGTGCCTTGGTGCCTGCTCGCAAGTAACAACACGGACATACAGTAAACGATTAAGAATAAAGCATAAAACATTAAAAGATTAAGAATACAACATTACAGTTTAAACATGTGAGTGAAATAAAACAGAGCAAAAAGAGACTACAGACTTTTGGTTATTGAGTAGAGCTACTACTTGCGAAAAAAAAGCTGTTTTTATGTCTGGCTGTTGCTGCTTTGACAGTCCGGAGTCACCTTCGAGAGGGAAGTGCTTCAAAGAATTTGTGGCAAGGGTGAGAAGGGTCAGAGATGATTTTGCCCACTCGTTTCCTGGCCCTTGCAGTGTACAGTTCATCAATGGGGGAGGGTTGCAGCCAACAACCTTCTCAGCTGATCGCACGATTTGTTGCAACTTCCGGATGTCGTGCTTGGTGGCTGGGGGGGAGTGGGGGAAAGGGTGCTGGACCAATGCAGGAGAGGTTTGGGGGGTTGAGGGGGGATGGAGTGGGTGAGTGGCTGAGGGTGTTGGGGTGGGGAGGAGGGGGGATAAGGGGGATTGAGGGGGGATGGAGTCGGGGGGGGGGGTGGGGATGGAGGGGTGGGGGGGGGGGATAGGGGGGAGTGGGGGAGGAGAGGGTGTTGGACCAATGCAGGAGAGGTTTGGGCACAGCAGGTCCCCTCGGTGTAGTACCATTTAAAATAGATTTGGACAGGTACATGGATCGGAAAGGTTTAGGGGGATATGGGCCAAACCCTGGCATGTAGCACTAATGTAGATGGGGTATCTTGGTCGCTTGGGCAAGTTGGGGCAAAGGGACAGTTTTTCATGAGCTTTCCATTTATTGTATTTTCCATTTTTGTTCAGCTCTCCAGAATTGTTTTTTTATTTTTTAAAAGAGTCTTCTAATAGTTCATCAGCACCACAAGCAGGCATGTTGTGGTAATGCAGGTTGTGAAAATAAATTCTCAAAATGCATTGAATTCCCAAAGTTACAATGCAATGCAAAAAAGCAAAATATAATGCTTATAAAACATTCATATTTCACAGCTGATCCTTCGTAAATTAAGGTTAATAGAAGATGCTAAATCTGGTTACTTAGGAGTCACTTTTTTAAAGTTATTGTTATCTTCTATACAAAGTTGCAGGAGGCCACTTACTTGTCAGCTGTCAGTGTGATCACATTACGTCATATTAGAAACATAGAAAATAGGTATCGGCGAAGGCTATTTGGCCCTTCAAGCCTGCACTGCCATTCAATATGATCATGGCTGATCATCCAGAATCAATACCCTGTTCTGGCTTTCTCCCATATCCATGGATTCTGTTAGCTACTGTAAGTTACTAGGAACTAGTAACTTACATTCCCATCAATTGCTGCCAGATTCTACCATTTACTTGCACACTTGAGGGACCTTACAGGAGCCATTTAACCTATCAACTCACAAGCCATTTAGAAGGAGGTGGAAACGAGGGTACCCAGGGTGACACAGTGGCACAGCTGCTAGAGCTTCTACCTCAGAGCGCCAGGGGGTTGGGTATGGAGCTTGCATAGTCTCCTTGTGACCAAGTTGGGTTTTAACTGGGCGCACTACTTTTCTCTACATTCGGAAGGCGTGCAGGTTTGTAGGTTAATTGGCCTCTGTAAAATTGCCCCTAATGTGTAGGGAATTATGAGCAAGTTGGATGATATAGCATGAACGGGTGATCGGTCAGCATGGACTCTATGGGCCGAAGGGCCTGCTTCCATGCTGCATTTCTGAAACAATTTAAAAACAAATAAACAAAACCCACTCAATCACAGTGAGAACTTCCAAACTCCAGATAAACAACAGTAGTTACCAGGATTGAACTAGCTCATTGGAAATGTGAGTACACAGCTTCACAACTGCACCACTAAATATTACAAAATGTCAGAGAATTGAATGCACAAAAACGATAAGGTTATTCAATATAACCAATTACATAGGGCATAAAAGTTGCACAGCAGGTAGAGCTGCTCCCCTTCAGCTGCAGTGCTCTGTGTTCAATCCTGATCGCTGTGTAGAGTTTGCAAGGGCGGCGTAGTGATAGAGTTGCTGCCTTACAGCGTCAGAGACATGGGTTCTACCCTGACTATGGGTGCTGTCTATATGGATTTTGTACATTCTCCCTGTGGGTTTTCTCCCACGTTCCAAAGACGTGCAGGTTTGTAGGTTAACCGGCTTCTGTAAATTGCAAATTGTCCCTAGTGTGTAGGATAGAACAAGTGTATGGGGTGATTGCTAGTTGCGTGGACTCAATGGGTTGAAGGGCCTAATTCCGCACTGTATCTCTAAACAATTTTTTTTTTAAGTTCTTCCTGTAACAGTAGTAACCTGTTTCCAAGGATGGAAATGTCAAAGACTAGGGGGCATAGCTTTAAGGTGAGAGGGAAATTTTTTTATGGAGATGTGCAAAGCAGATTTATTACAGAGAGTGCAGTGGATGCCTGGAATGCACTGCCTGGGGTGTTGGTGGCAGCAGATATGATAGTGGTGTTTAAGAGGCTTTTGGAGAGGCACATGGAAATTCAAGGAATTGAAGGATATAAATCACGTGCAGGCAGAGAAGATTAGTTTAACTTGGCATAAAGTTGGGCACGAATATTATAGGACGAAAGGTCTGTTCTCATGCTGTATTGTTCGATGTAAGCATGGGTTTTCTCTGGGTGCTCTGGTTTCCTCAGTTAATTGCATTGTGTGGTGCCTCCAATGTGGAGGTGAATGGTAGAATATGTTTAGGGGAGTAATGGGAATGTGGGAAGAATAAAGAATTAATTCATATAAAAGGTTGCCTGGTAGTCAACATGGGCTAAGATGAACGAGGGGTTTGTTTCTGTGCTTATATGGCTTCATGACTCTATTTGTTGAATACATTGTCCTAGAAGTTCAAGATTAATTGAAAACATGCGCTGAAATATGTTGTGGAAGATGCCAGCACCAGTATTAGCCAATGTTGCTGGTAAATATTTTTGGGTTGTAAGGAACTATATAGATAAGTGGCCAAACCACAAGACGTAGTCTTGTATGTAGTCATGTTGCAATTGCAGGAATTGCATGCAATCTATGAAGTTAGCGGCATGATGTTCCTTTATGCCTTAACCTCTTGAAGTAGCAGTGCTCTAACTGCCATTGTTCCAGGAATTGATGAGATGGCTTGGAATAAACACGTGAAAAATACCAATTTAGTACCAGGAGTGGGCATTTATTTCTGCTGATGACTGGAGATTAAGACAGCAAATATGGACAATGTTGTCTGAGTGTCTTTCCCCACAAAAGACTGCACTGGTTTGCTGGTCGCTAACCGGAAACTTGATGAGAAACTTGCTTTTTGTACCCAAACCCATTCACGTCTTCTGCAATATGTTTTGGTTGGCTAGCTGCTTTTTTAATTAATACGGGCATTTCAAGTGCTTTAATGCAACTGACTGATTTGTGATCATGTGGCCATTTCAGAGGGAGGATAAGTGTTGCTATGGGTCTAGAATCCTAAGTAAGCCAAACTTATTGAAGGAGAAATTTCCAATTCTTAAGGCCACTAATAAGATCAGATGAGTTTTTTGTACAAGTTCCACACTTTTAAATGATCAAACTTACATATGAAATGATTGGGATATTTTTGCTGGATCAGTAAGCTGTCAACCATGTGGTTGCCAGCGACCTGTCTTTCTATCAACTGTGTGATTTTATAGCAGTCAATGCTCTCCATAGTTTGTATATTACAGTCCATTCACATGCAAAACAATATGGGAAATCTATGAATTCACTGTAAAGGTAAATTACTAGACTGCTTGCTACAGCAACGTTACCTTGCAAACAGAATTGTTGGAACTTCTACTGTTGCATGTTGGTAAATGGTGAGGAAGGACAGGGGCGGGATTGACAGATATGTTTGTACTGTGGGAGAAACTGTGACCATGGCCATCAAAAGCTGCATTATGAATGGGATCACAAGTATATTAATTTCCTCGACTGTTAAAGATTTGATTCAAGCTCTTTCCGAATCCCTGTTTGAGTTTGGTGCTGGAACTCACAATGTTTCGTGAGACTGACTTCAGACTTCCTGACTGCTCTGCCAAATCATCTGGAATTTCATTGAGCGCATCAGTCAACCCTCTTCAGTTTGCCAGATCAAAGTACCCCAATTGAGTCCTCTGCGGCAGAACTTGTTTGCAACCTCTCTTGCTGATGAGTTGGCACTTGCTATCCTTTGCTTTGCCGAAGCTGCAGACCACACATATGGAAATCATGATCCTTGATTTCATAATCACGAATGATTAAAGCAACATTATTTGAAATTGTAGAAAAGTTCCTATAATGAGATCCAGATGAAAAAAGAACACAGGAGAGAAATCCACTGTGAGTGTTCCTTAGATCTTTTGAATTCTTTAACTGCATAATTAATCCAGTATTATCAAGTATTATTATTATTTTCAGGTTCTTTGTTGTTTGCATTAAATTCTACATATTTTCCATTACAGATACAGTTCAAAATCACTGGCCAAAAATACATTTGTTTTTATATTTTAATAGATATTGCAAATTGAACAGTTTCCCAGGAATATTGTTTTTTGTAACCAATTGTTGAGAAACTGGAACAGTGAAGAAACTACATATTTTTATTTTAAAGTATTTGGCTCCCCCTACAGGTTGTTTGAATCATTACCCCCTTAAACTTGCGTCTAAATCATGTTATTGCCACTTCGTAGCGCCTTCCAAGCCTTTCAGACTTCCTGGAAATTTTGTTCGAACAATTTCGTCTGACAGTTGGCAAATTCACAATATTATATGAGGAAGACTGGAGCATGGAATAATTTTGGAGAGCAAAATGCCCTGCTGCTGAAAGTTTAAATGCAAAGAATGATTTTGCATTGATTTTTCATTGAATTTCACTTCAAATTTTAATCTAAGCAAGATGTATTTGCATTCATATTCCATCCTCAGTCTATTCTCTACCTGCATCTAGAATCACCAGCTGTCTACCACATATCTGAAGGAGCAGAAACTCACCAAGCCATTATCCCCTCCAGACTCAGTTTCTCAATGCTCTATGTATCAGAATCTTAAACTTCTCCCAACTCCTTCAGACTTCCTGCACACAATCTTCTCCTATACTGTGCTCTGATCATTTACTCTTTCTTGCTTCCCTGGCCTTCTGACATTCCTGAAACACTTCTCCTTCAAAGATTAAAAATTGTGATTTTACTCCCCATGTGCAATCTCCTCCAGCTCTTCAATTGGTAATGCATCTTGACTGATGTGCTAATGGTCAATTAAATCCCTCTCATCCTTTGCTCCTTAGAACCTAAAGCTATTATATTGACAGAGCCGAGCACCAAATCCTGCTCCAGCATCTTTCCTTCATATTCCAACTGTATGGGACTACCTTCTTCTAGTTCCATATTGACCATGTCTGTTAAAGACAGTAAATCATTAGCAAAGACCTCCTATTCAAGTCCCATTTCCTTTTTTCTGATATTGTCCATGAATCCAGCTTTGGGCCTTTTATTTAATGTCTAAATGCTACCTCTATGTCATCATCTATAAACACGGTGGCACAGTAGCGCCTTAGGCAGCAGCAGAGACCCGAATTTGATCCCGACTATGGGTGCTGTCTGTACGGAGTTTGTACGTTCTCCCTGTGACCTGCGTGAAGATCTCCAAAATCTTCAGTTTCCTCCTACACTCCAAAGACGTACAGGTATGTAGGTTAATTGGCTTTGTGTTTGTGTAAAATTGTCCGTTGTGTGTGTAGGATAGTGTTAGGGTTTGGGGATCGCTGGTTGGTGCCATCTCCATGGGCCAAAGGGCCTGTTTCCACGCTGTATCTCTAAACTAAACACATTAGGCTCAACATATATACTGGTTATGTTCACATCTATTATTTCAGTCTTTGTCCTGAACTGTTGACTGCCTCAGATTGGACAGATTGCTTACCTGACCTGCAGGACTGGATGAAAGAAAGCTAAATATTGTGAAGGAAATTGTCATAAGTCCCCATCACGTTCTCTATCCTCTAGCCGTTAACTTTGTACTTTTCATGACTGCTGCCTAGGGATGAATCAGTTGTTTTTGACATCCTAGCTAACCCTGGGATGAGCTACCAACCATGCATCTGTTCAATCATCTAAATTGCCACTTTCTGAATGTGGAGTCAATGCAAGTTCCCAACCCTGCCTCAGTTCAGCTGTTGTTGAAATTCTCTCCAATGCAATTTTTACCTCTTGTCTTGAAAAGTCCACGCTGGCATCCATGTCCCTTCCTCCATATACTTGTACTCAGAAACTCTGCTGTTTATATCCTGGCAGGCACTGGCCTGGAAGTTCATCCCTTGATACATGCATGAAATACTTGAAGCAAAGTGTCATGTTAAGTCCAATAGTGAAGTGGTTACGGGAGAGAGAAGTTTGAATTCAGACGTCTGATTTGGAAATAAGGAGGTGAGGCAGTGTCTGAAATCCCATTAGGCTTGGGGGGAGTAGGTTAGTAATGTCACGTCCAATCAGGGTCCTATGGTGGGATTTAGGCAGTGTAAGAAATCTGTTTAAAGTAGGGAGTGGAGTAGTGACGATCGAGTCCTTTGAGAACTGGGAAACATGTTGCAAATCTGATCTGGGTCTTGGGAGGGTCAAAAATCTGTAAGGACAAGAAAGGAGGATGGAAGTATGTTTCATGACTGGGAGAGACATGTGTTAGGGTTGAGGGAAGGCACACTTGATTAGAGCTGGTAGTCCAGAGACATATTGAAAATAGGTGGCAGGGGGGAAGAGAGAGCCCTAAATAAAGACAGTAAATTGGGATGGAATCTGTTCAATAGGCCCCCTTTAAATCACTTAGCTGCAGAGGCAGCCTCATTGTTAAAACCTCATTATTCATTAGGGGAGTGCCCACGACGAGTGAACACCTAATCTAATTTCCCCAGTTTCATTTTGGGAAATGGCATTGCGTTATCTGAATCTGATTACTGCAAGGCAAGAAATACTTTTCCAAATTTGTGGAGTGCCTAGACTTGACTCAACTGGTCACATTCCCATTCTTCTTGAACCACTAATTAGCATATCAATGAAAATCTTTGCCATATCAATGGATTTCTATTCTATTCCTTTCCATCATTCCTCTCTCTGTTAATGATCTAACATGGTTACCCTGCCAGCAATGCCTTGATCTTTAAATTTCTCCAAGGCCGTTCCCCCAAAGCCTACAACTCCCTTACAACCCTCAGATCTCTGTGCTCATTAATTTTGACCAATTTCACATGGCAATTTCAACTGGTTATATCTTCAGCAGCTTAAATGCTGATCCATTCCCTAAACCTCTCCCCAGCACTTCCCTAAAGCCTGCCTCCTCATCTTCCAATTACTGCTGTGGCCTCAGGAATAATTTTGAGAGATGATTTCCAGTAATGGTTGGATGAGTTCCTAAAATTTCAGTAAATGACTTCCCACCTGCAACCAGTCAAGCAGACTTTTCCCATCTCCAATATCTTATGAGCAATAAACAAAATCGTTTAAAGAAATTAAAAACTATGATTACTGATATTTTTTTCTGAGGTTCGTGGCAGTTGTGCCCAAGGGATTAATATTCAATTCTAGAAAATTTAGAACATTCCCAGTTTAGGACATTTTGCTTTGTTATGTTAGTGCACATCGCTGTAATTGTATCCTTCCCATAATAAGTTTGTTTCCAGTCAAGATCAGGAAGTTTGCTAACTATTCCCTCAAACCTGGAGATATTTATATGACTCACAGCTGCTTGTCATTAGTTAAAATAGCCCAAAAATAAAGAGCACATGTTTTTAAGCTCCGAAATCTTTTCTTGGTACTTTTATTATGAACGTTGCAATAATGTTAACCACATTTATTTGGATATTCGGAATATTACATTGATTTACTTTCTGTTCACTCTCGTTTTACTGTGGTATCAGATGTACACACATTTATAGTGAACATGCAGGAAGGAACTGCAGATGTTGGTTTAAAGCGAAGATAGACACAAAAAGCTGGAGTAACTTCTTCTGAATCAGAGTCTGACGAAGGGTCTCGACCTGAAACATCACCCATTCCTTCTCTCCAGAGATGGTCTGTTCCATCCCCAGTTTGAAGCCCATAATGACCTCCAGTCACTATGGTTCATAGACCCATAAACAGTACGTTCACTATAAAGGGAGCTAAAAGGTGTGAAAACGACAGATTAAAGCAGACAATGCTCAAGGAAATGTAGAATGGTTCGTTGTTGGCTGAGGGCAAGGTGACAAGGATACATACAATCAGTAATATTAATCAGAAGGACAGTGAAACTAGTCAGAGAACTAGGGTGAGGGAGGGACGGAGAGAGGGGGAAAGCAAACTAGGGAGTTGGCTGTGGCTAACTTGGCAAAGCCTTTCACTCACCGGTGGGATGACCTGCAATGGTCTTGGATGATCTGGGATGGCCTGGGACAATCTGCGGTGGTTTAGGATGGTCCGTTGTTGGGAGGGTCTGCGCCGGCCTGGTCTGGTGTGCTCTGTGCTGGTCTGGTGGGGTGTGGTTTGTGCTGGCGTGTTGTGGTGTGGTGTGATGTGGTCTGTGCTGGTCTGGTGTGGTCTGTGCTGGGGTGGTCTGTGCTGATCGGGTGTGGTCTGTGCTCTGCTGGTCTGGGAGTCTGGCCTCGTGTGGTGTGGTCAGTGCGGGCCTCGTGTGGTGTGGTCAGTGCGGGTCTCGTGTGGTGTGGTCAGTGCGGGTCTCGTGTGGTGTGGCCAGTGCGGGTCTGGGAGTCTGGTCTCGTGTGGTCTGTGCTGTGGGGTCTGTGCTGGTGTGGTCTGTGCTGGTGTGGTGAGAGCGGGTCTGGGAGTCTGGTCTCGTGTGGTGTGATGTGGTCAGTGCTGGTGTGGTCAGAGCGGGTCTGGGAGTCTGGTCTAGTGTGGTGTGTGCTGTGCGATCTGGTCTGTGCGGGTCTGTGCTGGACCGGACCGGTGCTCAGCGGCGGCGGGCCCGCGTTCCCGTTGCTGGGCGACGGTTTGAGCGCACAGCCGTTGGAACGCTCGTTTCAAACTGGTTGACGTGCGAGGTTAACGGCTGAGCGCACTCGTCCGCACCACCGACCGACCCACCCACCGTCAGGTAACCACCTCGCCTCAAACACGAAGCTAAGGCCAGACTTGTAACCGAAAAATCCCAGCCGCTGTCTTTGCGTAATACAAAATCTGCTCTCGACATGGAAACGTATCTAAATTTGTAGGAAGGAACTGCAAATGCTGATTTGAACCGAAGATAGACACAAAATGTAAGACCACATGTAAACAGTATCTAAACCAGGGCAAATTTTGTGCGCAAATAAAAACAAAGAAAATCTGGAAATACTCAACAAGTCGGGTAGTATCCGCGGAGGGAGTCGAGTGTTTTATTATATTAGCCGGGCGTGGACCCATTGGGTCCAAACCTCTCCTGCGGGAGCGGCAACCCTCCGGCCAAACGCCTCCTGCGGGCCCGGCAACCCTCCCCCCCCCCCCCCAACTGACGACACTCACCCACTCCATCCCCCCCTTAAAACTCCCCTGGGGCTGGGGGCGGTAGAGGAAAGGAGAGAGAGCCACTCATCCCGGTCCCGTGCGGCCATCGCGGTGGCCAGCAGCAGCAGGAGAGCTCGCCTCACCCCCCACCTCATTGGCCGTCACTCCCGTCACTCAGGCGGGTCCCGCCCCCCTCCAAGCGGCAACCTTCCTCCAACTGCGCACGCGCCGATCCGGCGGCCATCTTACGTAAGTATTATCATATCATATCATATATCTACAGCCGGAAACAGGCCTTTTCGGCCCTCCAAGTCCGTGCCGCCCAGTGATCCCCGTACATTAACACTATCCTACACCCACTAGGGACAATTTTTTTTTTTTTACATTTACCCAGCCAATTAACCTATTAACGTCTTTGGAGTGTGGGAGGAAACCGAAGATCTCGGAGAAAACCCACGCAGGTCACGGGGAGAACGTACAAACTCCTTACAGTGCAGCACCCGTAGTCAGGATCGAACCTGTGTCTCCGGCGCTGCATTCGCTGTAAAGCAGCAACTCTACCGCTGCGCTACCGTGCCGCCCCAATGTTAGATCCCAATGTTGGGGGAGTCCATAACCAGGGGCCACAGTTTAAGAAAAAGGTATTGGCCATTTAAAACTGAGATGAGGAAAAACTTGTTCCAACAGAGAGTTGCGAATTTATGGAATTCTCTGCCTCAGAAGGCAGTGGAAGTCGATTCACTGGTTGCATTCAAAAGAGAGTTAGATAGAACTCGTAGGGCTAGCGGAATAAAGGGGTGTGGGGAGAAGGCAGGAATGGGGTACTGATTGTGGATGATCAGCCATGATCACAATGAATGGCGGTGCTGGCTCGAAGGGCTGAATGGCCTACTCCATTGTCTATGTATCTATGTATGTATCATCGGGCCCTAACTGCGCAGTTGCAGATCCATTGGGTTCTGCGCATGCGTGGATTCGGCAGCCATCTTACATATTAGATCAACGGGTCCCAACTGCGCAGGCATGGACCCATTTGGTACCCATTGTGACGTCGAACAGAGGTATTACTGCGCAGGTGTGGCTGAGGACGTGGAAAAGGGATTTATTAAAGCATAAAAAGTGATTTTTAAAGTTTAAAAAGTGAAAAACGTTTAAAATATAACAACCATTTGAACTGCAGGCCAATGGGTGAGTAAGGTGGGCGTAAAATTGTTGCACTATCACGTACCGTTTTGGCTGTATTTCGGGAACAAATATATCCACAAACCCACAAACAAATATATCCACAAACGGACAAGATGAATTTTAGTAACATATATATATATATATACTAGGCGAGTGGTCCAGTTGGGCCCAAACGTCTCCTGCATTGGACTAGCACCCTCTCCTTCCCCACTCCCCCCATTCACTCACTCACCCACTCCATGCTGCTCAAACCCTCTTATCCGCCCTCCTCTCCTCCCCTCCCTCACCCACTCCATCCCCCCTCAACCCCCCCTTAAAACTCCCCCAAACCTCTCCTGCATTGTAGCACCCTCCTCTCTCCCCTCTATACTATCCCCTTTTACTATATAAATATTAATAAAGGGTGTACCCATTGGGCCCAAACCTCGTTGGGTTCCCATTATGACGTGGGAAATTTGCGTTTTTTCTTTGAAATAAATTACTTTAAAAAAAAAACTTGAATAAATCTCAATGAAAACCGCGTTTTTTCTTTTAAAATAAATGGCGTTTAAAAAAAACAAATCTCAATGAAAATCGCGTTTAAAAAAAAATCTCAATGAAAATCGTGTCTTTTCTTTAAAATAAATGGCACTTTTTTTAAGAAATAAAGTAAATCTCAATGAAAATCGCGTTTTTTCTTTAAAATAAATTGTGATAAAAAAAAAATCGTATCTTTAACGTTTTGGCTTTTTATCTCTCTTGGAGATCCTCGAGACTGTTCCCTCATTCAGCAGCAGCGGCAGCTTGACTGCGGTGGCTGTTGCTTTGAGTGTGAAGAAGACCCAGCGGACAACCAGCGCACTTTTAGTGGGAAGAGCCGGCGACCAATCAGATTTGCGACTGAGCTCCACCCATGTGGGACCCGGACCAATCGGGCATTGAGCGGGTGGTTGGAGCCAATCAATTGACCCCATTTGGAAAAATCGCATTTTTTCTTTAAAATAAATGGCGTTTTAAACAAAGTAAAATGCTCCTTAACGTTCCGTAACCGAAAATATCCTAAGTCGAAATGCATTTAATACACCTGATCACGTGGCCGGAAGCGAGCTGCTACTCGCTATGGGTCGTTGCCATTTGCTCCATCGCAAAGTCCAAATATCGTAAGTCAGGGAGCATCTGTATTAGATCAACGGGCCCCAACTGCACAGGTACAGAGCCGTTGGGTTCCCATTGTGACGTCGAACACGCTGACCCGTTTAGTTCCCATTGTGACGTCAAACACGGCTGACGAGCAGGGCTGGTGGAAAAGGGATTTATTAAAGTTTAAAAAGGTGATTTTAAAATATAACAACATTTGAACTGCAGGACAATGGTGAGTAAGGTGGTGCTAAAATTATTGCGCTATCATGTACCGTTTTGGCTGCATTTCTGTATATATATATATATAGGCACACATATGTACACAAAAAACAAACAATAGTGCAATAATAACAATAGATAGAGAGGTAGAAATAGAGAAATAGAAATAGAGAAATTTTGACCTACTGTCAGAAATAGCAGAAATTAGAGATGTATACAGTGAAGCAGAAGGAAAATAAAGCACTATCAGGCGGCCCCCACGTTTCGATCAATCGGGAAACCAAAATGTACTCATTACTACTCAAAAACTGTATCTTGATGCTAAATAAAATGGATTTTCACGGAATTTATATGAAAGAAAGTTAAAAAATTTATTTTTCTCAACTAGCATTTCTTGATGCGCAGATTATGTGGTTTTGTGTTATGGAAAATTATGGGGCCAACCTTTACTTGGATTGCACCCCCTCTGTTATCCACTCCTTTTATCCAGAAGTTAATATAAAAGTCAGTAAATAGTTGCAGAAATTAGGGGGGTTTTTTGGTTTAAAAAGTTACCATTTAATTTAAAGCCTTTGAATGTTATTCAATTTGTAAACAAAGATATAAGATGCCAATACCAAGTATTACACTACTGTTTGTGGATCTTATTTTAGTGAGATGCAAACACTCAAGGAACATTGAGTAAACACTTAACAGCAATATTTAAATTCCTAGCTTGTGTAATGTTGAGCCTCAAGGACTTGAAAGATGAAAAGCTAAATCCTTGATAGTGCAGATTGAACCAATCTTAATTTATTGATCCTGAGGCCTGGAAATTATATTCCTTGATGCTGTGTTTGAAGTACAAAAATATGGTGATTCTTTGGGTTTCAGCCAGTTCAAATCTTAACAGCTACATTTGGGAATATGCTCCATATTTGGCATATAGGATGTGTATAAAAAACATCATCCGGCCTGCTGTGCTTGTTTGTAGTTGAAATTGTGCCACTTCTTCTGCTTCAGAAGCATTGTTAGACATTTACGGAGACATGTTTTCATTGTACTTTTTTCACAGCAGATGTACTACTTAGAGTCTTAGGGTTATAAGGCATTACAGTATGGAAACAGGCACTTCGCCTCACCTTATCCATGACAACCAAATTAGCAGCGGGCTAGTCCCATTTGCCTGTTTTCAGTCTATTTCCTTCAAAACCTTTATTTTCCATACAACTGTTCAAAAGTATTTTGAAAGTTGAAATTGTACCCTCTTTTATAACTTCCTCTGGCAGTTCATTCTAGATACAGACTATGCTCTGACTGGAAAAAGTTGCCCCTTAGATCCCTCTGAAATCACTCCCCTTTCACCTAAAGCTCAAGTTTAGAATCCTCTACTCTGGGAAAAGACTGAATGTTCATTATATCCATATCCTTCATTATTTTATACAGTGCAATAAAACACTCCTCAGCCTTCTATGCTCCAAAGAAAAAAGTCTCAGCCTATCCAACCCCTCCCTATAACCTAAACCCACATTGTCAGGTCCTGATGAATCTTTTATGCACCCTTTCCAACTTAATGTCATCCTTCTAATAGCTGGGTGGCCAGAACTGCACACAGTACTCCGTGTGGTCTCACCAATAACTTGTATATTTACATTGTGATGTCCCAACATTTGTACTCATTGCTCTTCGCAATGAAGGCAAGCATGCCAAACACCTTCTTCACCACCAAAGCCCAAGCTGACTATTTGTGATCAGTCCTTGGCTGGTAGATCATGTTCCTCAGAATTCCCTCCAACAACTTTCCCACTACTGAAGCTAGGGTTACCAGCCTGTAATTCCCTAGCTTGTCCTTGCTGTAGTTCTGATATAACTGTACAACATTAGCCACCTTCTAGTCTTCAGGAACTTCACCTGTGGCTAAAGATGACACAAATATCTCTTCAAGGGCCTCTGCAATGTTTTCTCTCATTTCCCATAATGTCTGAGGATGGACGTTCATTTCCTGGAGATTTATCCACATTAATCCACCAAAAACTCCTCTGGTAATTCGTATGTGATTATAGATGTCACAACTATGTCTTAATTCTTTAGCTTCCATAATCTTCTCAGTAAAAACAGCTGAGAAATGTTAATTTAGTATCTCCCCCACCTCTTGTGGCTCTGCACAAAGCCAGCCATGTTGATCTTTAAGGGGGCCTATTCCTTCTCTAGCCACCCTTTTATTCTTAATATACTGAGCGAATCTCTTAGGATTTTCCTTTATCTTGCCTACTAAATCCTTTTCATGTCCTCTTTAAGCCCTCCCGATTGTCTTCTTAAGTGTACTCCTATACATACTTGTGGAGGGATTTTGCTTGATTCTGTCTGTCTAAATCTGACATCTGCTTCTTTTTCATTTTCCTGGCCAGAGCCCCAGTAAAGCTCATTAAGTAGGATTCCCCAAACTTGCCAACCTTCATTTTCACCCTACCAGGGTCATGCTGCCTGTGTATTCTTGCTAGTTCACTTTTGAAAGCTTCATATTTACCAGCTATCCCATTACCAGCAAACAGACATATCCAATTGCCTCTGCAAGTTCTCGCCTAATGCCCCCAAAATTGGCCTTGCTCCAATTTATATCCTTAACTTGTGGACCAGTCCAATTCTTTAAAGAACAACTTGGCATTTTATGCTATTGCTGACTGTAGCAATGACCTTGGAGATTGGCTGGAACTTGTAAGGTCATGGCCATTTAGTTGTTTGCGGACTTTGGGTGGGTTGCACGCAATTTCTTCATTTATTAAGTCTCTTTAGTTGCTCATGTGATCAGTTCCTGCAGCATAGCTATTGAGACCCCTGTGCCAGAGACAGGGCAGGCACTTACAGGGATTTTGAGGGCGAAGAGGAGAAATGCTCAAGTCTGCAGATCCTATCCCCTGAGAGTGGAGACTAAGTCATGTTCCTGCATCCAACTCTGAAGAACAAAGTAGGAAGTTGAATTCTTTGAAAATGTTAACACAAAAGTTTTATGGTGGATTTTTCACCATACTTGGCTTTGGTTTTCAATGGCTAAGGTCCCTTGGTGAGACTTTCAGATTTTAGTGACATACATCTCAACTAAAATTGGTTGCAATGCATGGGGATCCCCGGCAGTTAATATTGCAACTAGATAACATTGATCATCGGAGGCGTTCTTCCACATGACAAAGAATTTCTCAGGCAACACTGCTACAATGACTGTAGCTAAACTGTCATAATGATTCTCACTTTGAGATAGTTTTATCATCATCACCTGCACTCAAGCTGATTCTGCTGTATACCCAAGGGAATCATTGACTACAATCAACCAGTTTCATTGAGGATCATGGGAAAAAACATAAAACCTCATAAAACTAGCAACTGGACTACAATTTACACTCTTGGTCAATCCGGCGGCAAGGCAGAAAGGCTTTAAGTCTGGAAAGCCTTCCGGAAGTGCCGCTGTGGCAGATGTCTTTCGGAGGAGCCACTGAGAAGCCGAGGCCGGAGCCTCATCGGTCGGATGGGTAGCCTCGTGAGTTGACAAAGCCCGTGGCCAACGACCACTAGGTCTGCTGAGCCTGCGGCTGGGGACTGGGCCGATGTCACAGAGGCGTCCGAAGAGGACCCGGTGGCCAGAGAGGACCCGGCGGCGATAGTGGAGAGGTCAGTGTGGCACCGACCGACGGATGAGGACGGACATGTGGAAGTGAGGATCACGCTGCCGGGAGAAGGAACAAAGGAGGGCCCGGGGTGGGGGAACGCCGTATGGGAAGTTGAAGAGTAATGGGGACCCTGCGTGGGGGGGGGGGGGGGGGGGAGGGGGGGTCGGGAGGGAGGGGGAAGAACAATAGACAATGGAGAATGGCTTTGGGGGACCGCAGTGAGGAGGGGAGTTGGGGGGGGGGAGAGAACAAAGGGGGACCTGGAGCGGGGGTACTTTGTAAGCACCCTTTATGGGCGACTATTTGCATATCTTGGGTGTGCAAGAAAATAATTTCATTGTGACTTTTCAATGTGACAATAAAGTATTCAATTCAATTCAATTCAATAATATTATTAAGTCATAATACATTATGTTCTTTGGCTGTTTGCAGTACTGTTAGTTTGGCTATAGGAAATGATTTCACTTGAATCTCTGATTGGAGGGACCAGAAAAAAATTATTGTGTTAATACTTGACCAATACAAGGCAGTGTTGGTGAATTGACAGGTCGCCAAAATCTTGATCTTCGGTTATGCAAGGACTGAAGATAGGAAAGCAAGGCACTTGAGTATTTATGGACTCTGACTTCCTCATGCAGAATAATCTCTGGAACCTGCCTGTGACTATTTTGTTTTGAAAAGGTCCAAAAACTTTGATGAGGGATGGCAGTTACCTTATTCAGCTCCCAGATGAAGAATCACTTACAGTCCATGGCATAAAACCAAGGCATCAAGCAGGATTCCATCTTTCTAAAATCTCCCCCCTAACACTATCTGCACATTTCATTGCAATTGACAAGCTGAAATGCTTTTGAAGATTTTAATTAAAATCTCAGACTATTAAAGACAAATAAATATGAATTAATCACCCTTATGTTTTCAATTAATGCAAGCTTTTTAACTTAGCTTGTTACTTCCCACTTCTACTAGTACCCTCCTTAAGGTTGCAGTCAGATGGATAGAAGAATGCTCCATTTCACTGGTAGTAACTACAGATAATGAATGGTTTAATAAGTTTGCGTATCTGCATAAACTGGATTACCCACTGCCATTATTGCATCCAGACTGACCAACTCATCTGATTCACTCCCACTTAGTAGCAACCTGTTCCCCGACGTCAACTGTGTGCTTCTGGTTGGCATTGCCTTGTTCCTGAAGAACGGTAATCAGTTGTGAATAAGCAAAGCTGAATTGAGTGGTGTTGAAATCTGTTGAAGTAGAAACTTTCTTCATCAGTATCTGGGTGTGTCAAAAAACAACATCTGGTGACCAAGGAACTTGATAAACGCAAACAAAATTTGTAACATTGGGCTTGCTTTATTTGGTTCTTTGACAACATGATAGGACGGAAGAATGGCTGGATAGCTGGTCTACAATGAAGCTGAGCATTGCCTTGCATGGTGCCTCTGACAAGTCTGAATAAGAAGCCCGATTGGAACCGACTCCTGTCCATCTACCTACAGAGGGACAGGCAGCATCTCTGGAGAGAAGGAACCCGAAACGTTACCCTTTCCTTCTCTCCAGAGATGCTGCCTGTCCTGCTGAGTTACTCAAGCATTTTGTGTCTACCTTCGATTTAAACCAGCATCTGAAGTTCTTTCTTACACATCTACTTACAGATGTTGGCTGATCCGCTGAGTTCCTGGAGCACTTTGAGTCTCTAATCAGTTGCTTTCAAACAAATTTAACAATATATACAATTACTTACATTTACATAGTAAACTAACCAGATATTATTGCGTAAAATGGCTTACAGAAAATTGTGCTCTGCTGGCTGAGAAGGTTGATGTAATGACTTTGGTGTGGCAACTATTTCTCTTGTTGGTCAAAATGTTGGTGGGAGCCTCCTGTAAAGGAATCAAAAGTTTTAAAATTATTGCTCAAAGGGGCAATTCTAATTAGTTAGATACGTGTCCATTCATTGGAGAATATGCAGGCGATTAAATTGAGGAGCTCTTAAAGAATCTGATATTATTTTTGGTAATTTTCACACAGTGAGGGCAGTTTGGCATTCTACATCTCCCTCTTGTGGTCATTCTGTATATTAAACACTCACTTTCAAGAGCTGTCAAATTCTTGTAAGATTGCAAATGTGTTACTTTTTAACGTCCAGTCCGTACTGTGACACACTATCTGAGCACTATTTTCAGTTAGCGATATTTGTCTTGAAGAAATTATACAATTCAAATAGAGCCCCTTGAGACACACACTGGTCAATTTGTACATGGTGTTGAAATGTGATCAGAATGGAAACTTGGTACAGCAACATTCAAACCTCCAGTCCTTTATTCTGCCCTGTGCGACTTTCACCAAGGTGTCCAGAACTATGTCTGAATATTGGAGTGTCCCCTCTTGCAGGTTATTAGTCATGGCTGACAACATATTTATTTGTCAATAGAGAATTCAGTTCAGGACCAATAATGCCTTATTGGATTTAAATCAGGCCTTGGTGAGATTGCACCTGGATTTCAATGTTCCTTTTCATCTCCTTACTTTACTTAAAGGTGTGCAGTAAAAAAATCACATTAAAAAAGTTGGGTTTGTAGTCTGAAGAGAAATTGTTTCGACTCGCCCTATATTCTCAAAAGATCAGAAGAATGTGAGGAAATCGTGTTGAAACGTACAAAATTCTTAAGTGAGAAAGAACTGATGCAGATGCTGGTTTGAAGGTAGGCACAACATGCTGGAGTAACTCAGCGGGACAGGCAGCATCTCTGGAGAGAAGGAATGGGTGACGTTTCGGGTCGAGACCCTTCTTCAGAATCTGCCCAAGAAGAGCAAGGTGACTATTGACTGGTGGCACTCACATATGATGTGATGAATTGCTTTGAGAGGTTGGCTATGAACCATGGGATTGCTTGGTCGGTAGACTAGGCAATGTTGATGGACTTGGCAGCAAGTCATAAATATGCCACATTTGTTAGCGACTTCATAAGGAAATGCGTGGAGAAGTATGTTCCCTCAAAATTCATCTGAATGTTCCCCAACCAGAAGCCTTGCATTAACCAGGAGTTTCACAATCTTCTGAGGAACAGATCTCAGGCATTGAAGCCTGGTGACGCAGATTCATATATGAAGTCCAAATATGACCTCAATAATGCCATCAAAAAGGCTAAAAGGAACTTTCATTCTAAACTCGAGGACGAGATGGTCATTTGTCAGTTGTGGCACGGCTTACACGCCATCACTTCCTACAAGGTGAACCCAGGGGAGCAGGTCAAGCTGGAGTCCAACTGGCTGGAGTTTTTGCAGACATCATCAACCTCCCATTACTGAGGTCTAAGTTTCCCACTTAGTTTAAAAGGGTATCAATAATACTGGTGCCCAAGATGATAAGGTGACATGCCTCAATGACTACCGACTGGGGCATTAACATCCGTGGTGATGAAGTGCTTTGAGAGGTTGGTTATGGCTCACATCAACTCCTACCTCAGCAAGAACCTGGACCCATTACAAATTGCCTACCACCACAATAGATCAACGGAGGATATGATCCTGCTGGCTCCACGCTATTGGACCACTTGGACAATGAAAACACAGATGTCAGGCTGTTGTTCATAAACTACAGCTTGGCATTCAACACCATTGTCCATTCCAAACCTGTTACCAACCTCAGGAAACTGGGTCTCTGTGCATTTATTAGTTATTTTAGTATATTATATTATTTTATATCCTGCTGTATTATTTGGACACTAAGAGGTTAATACTATGCTTATGTACATGGACTGGGTGGTGCCAGAGGAGCTGCCAGCTCCGACGCAATGCTTCAGTTCACGAGAAGAACCTGCCGATAGAAGATCAGCAAGAAGGATTTTAATTATAAGAGCCTACTAAAATAATAAGATTTTGGTGGCCAAAGAAAATACAAAAAGTGCCCACTGGATATAAGGTCTGGAAGTTGGTATAAGTCACGAAGGAACCACGGTAGGATATTAGATTTTTACCAAGTTAATCAATAACAAGTTAATGACAAGAGATATGCCAATATGTTTTATTGCAACTTCAAATAAATGACTAACTAACTGAATCGTCGTGGAGATCTTTGTTATTGGTTATTTACGTCCAGAAGATGTCATTTCCCTACCCTTCGTCAACGGCAACTTTGGGGCTTTATAAGAAAGACGAGAAGCTGGCCGTAATAAGAGGTACTGCCTCAAAAAGGCAGCCAGCATCATCAAGGACCCACATCACCCTGGCCATGTTCTTGTTTCACTCTTGCCTTCAGGAAGAAGATATAGGAGGCTGTAAACTGTAATGTCCAGGTTCAGGAGCAGCTTCTTCCCAACAACCATCAGGCTATTGAACACTACAAACTCCACTGAAATTCCAAACTATGAACTGTGTGGAGTTTTGGGGCTTATTTTGTTGCAATATGTTGTTTTTTAAATTTATTGAACTTCTTTTTGTTGTTTATTATGAAATCTACTGAGTACTACATTTGCATACTTGTGCTGCTGCAAGTAAGAATTTCATTGTTCCGTTTCGGGACATATGACAATAAAAGACCCTTGACTATGGATGTCAATTACTAAATGTAATCAATCCCATGTTAAACACATTTCCACTGGTTGCTCAAACAAAAGAAAAACAATAATTGTTGAATAAAAACCTTAAAGAAAAACAGATTTAATTTAAAGACTGTCCCATTAGAATTTTCATAAAAAGAAAACCTGATAATTAAAAGCACTTAAATGTAAATTGTCAAAATTCTGAGTCAGTGGATTTTGGTAATTCTCAGTGTAAAATGGAGAATCATTGTGGGTTTTTGGGATGTGCACTGGAAAGCAATGGTTTTAAATTGGGAATCGGAAAAGTGGTCTTAACTTGAGAATTAAGAATGGAAGCAAGGAAGAAAGAGGGGACGATGACTGGAAGAAATGAATTAGGAATTGATATATTGAAGGTCAAGTGGGAGGGATTGGGAGAGGACAATGTGATGAAAATGTATGATACCATTGCTTGTCCAATCTGGTGGAACTATAACAATCTAGAATGAGAGTAACATTGAAAAACGAGCATCCAATAAAATTGAAGAAATTGTGAGAAAAGTCTGAGTTTGTGAACTACTGTACCAATGTAAACACCACATGTTCTAGTTGCAGTGGGGAATGAAATTTAAAATGTAAAGAAAAGGGAGGAAAAATATATAAGAATGGTGAGTAGAAGGGAAAGCACCAGCAGTGGCATCCAACAGTTTCTGGGACTGTAATTTTTTTGTTTCATCTTCCTGTCTGTTCATCGTGAGTTCTTGGATCGCTGAACCTTTGCATAACAGCTGACATAAAACGCACATGGGTGTTTATATTAAGTTCTATAATAACCATTTGATCAATGGTTCACGTGGTCAGATGTGATCAAACCTTTAGTAATGCCTCTTTCTAGATTTGGCAACCCCAAAGAGCAGTGCTTTGACCTCATCCAACAGGTATAAAATTCTTACTGTGATGAGAATAAAATTGAAGGAAGAAAAAGGTTTGGGGAGATCGAAAAGAAATATCATAATTGCAGGGCACAGTGTAAACAGAAGTATGCATTCTTTCCTGCATTCCATGCAGTGAAACCTGAAAGCTGTGGCTCGTTAAAAAAAATCTTTGGCAGTGGAGAAGAATGGTGTGAGAGAGGAAAGCACCAATAATCATGGTCTAGATTGGAATCAGCAACATAGGTAGATTTACAGATGAATGTCTGCTGAGAAACTTTGATGAGCTTAACATCAAAATCAAAATGCAATCTCAAGATTGTTACCTAAACAATGGGCAAGTTGGCATAGGATCAGAGAGCTAAATCTGTGGCTCAAAGAGTAGTGCGAGTTATTCTTTAGATTCAAAAAATACTGGCTATGGAATCAAGCAAAGGTAGAGTTATTCAAAGGGACTGGGCTGGGAGCAGTGTCCAGGTGCAACATAAAACTGGGACAGTGCACAGAAGTTCACATCAATAATAGGTTTGGTGGGGTATGTATGGGGTGTTTTTGGAGTAAGGTGGACAGTTTCTATGAGAGCAGATTTAGATTTAAAAGAAATTTCAGTTTCATAGAGCAATATAAAATTTGAGTTTTGATGAACAAAGTTTGACAAGCGTGGACAGAAAATACATCGGTAAATAAAGTCAATTCAATGAAGAATTGTAAAAAGTTAAAATTAATGACATTTTTTCTGCATTCACAAAGCATTTATTACAAAGTGGATGAACAAATGCCAGATATAAAAACCAATTAATTTGATCCTTTGGTTGCTACATGGTGATTAAGGTTGCAAATTAAATGTCCCTGAATAATTGGCATTTAGAAAGAAAGTAACAATGGAAACGGAAGTGACAAAGTGGGGTATGAGGGTTGGTTATTGGGAGGGGCAGTGGGATATTAGTTATGATGATAAAAGATGAAATAAGGGCAGCAGGGAGGAATGATTGTGGCCCCCAAATAACAAGATATTTGATCAAGAACATTAGTGATTAGAGATAAGAGAAGGTATCACAAAATGCTGGAGTAACTCAGCGGGTCAGGCAGCATCTCAGGAGAGAAGGAATGGGTGACGTTTCGGGTCGAGGCCCTTCTTCAGACTGATCAGTCTGAAGAAGATCCCACACCAGTCTGAATAAGGGTCTCGACCCGAAACATCACCCATTCCTTCTCTCCTGAGATGCTGCCTGACCAGCTGAGTTACTCCAGCATTTTGTGATACCTTCGATTAGACCAGCATCTGCAGTTATTTTCCTACACAGAGATAATAAGAGATATTAGTTCAAGAAAATACTTGTGGGAGTAGTCTATAACCACCCACCCCCTCTAACCCCAATCATTCAGACAGAGAGCAAATGAAGAAGTAAGATGAGCTTGTAACAATATTAATACAACAATAATGGGGACTTTAAATATTGACCAGAGAAATCGAGCAGGCTAAAATAGTTTGAAAGCTGAGTCCATAGAGTGCACTTGGGACTGTTAGATCTTGTGTAAGAGATGGGATTAAATAGTATTCTGGGTGTAAGGAATTCTCTTCACAAACATGATGACAGCATTATACCATTTTTACGTTGTCAAAGAGGGTCATAGTTCAATCGGAACTAGAAACTGAACTTAAATAAAACCATTTATATAAATTTGTAGGCTGAAGTGAATTTGAAAATAGATTAAAATAATTGTTAGACACAAAAAGCTGGACTCAGCGGGACAGGCAGCATCTCATCCCAGGCAGTAACTCAACGGGACAGGCAGCATCTCTGGAGAGAAGGAATGGGAGACATTTCGGGTCGAGACCCTTCTTCAGACTGGATTGTTAATAGACAATTAATGGCAGATATTTTAAGAGATATTGCTAAATACTCAAATAATGTACATTTCATGGTGAAATACAACTCTACAAGAAAAGGAGCTTACAATATTGCTAAATTAATTAGTAAGCCGGAGAACTAGAAGAGCCATGTGAATAGCAATGTGTAACTGAAAATTGATATGTTAAAATTGGATTATGACAGTAAAAACCTTTGCAGCGAAAAGATAAGGATGATTGTAGCAGAATAATGTGTGGATCCTGTGAAAGCTGAGACAGATCAAATATTTCGTATCTGTCATCACTGCAGATTACACCATTAACGTAGCATAAATCAAAGAGGCAAAGTTAAAAAGATAATGAAAAGCAATGCAGTTACTATCATTAAAGGGAAAGTTTTGCTAGCATTGTGACATTCTCCAGAGAAAGTATGTAAATTGAAAGTAATGCTAGCTCAAGATCCATTGGACACAAACAAAACTCACAAAACAACCCAATATATTAGATGTGTAGGAAGGAACTGCAGATGCTGGTTTAAACAGAAGATAAACAGAAAAAGCTGGAGTAACTCAGCGAGTCAGGCAGCATCTCTGGAGAGAAGGAATGAGTGACGTTTCTGGTCGAAACCCTTCTGCAGACTGAAAGTCACGGGAAAGGGAAACGAGAGATATTGTATTGTATTGTATTGTATTGTATTCTTTTATTGTCATTCGATACCGAGATACCGAACAAAATTACATTTTCCAGCAGTCACAGAACACAAAAAAAAAGAACACAAGACACACGACCCCAACACTGGAATTTAGAAGGATGAGGGGGGATCTTATTGAAACATATAAGATAATTAGGGGATTGGACACATTAGAGGCAGGAAACATGTTCCCAATGTTGAGGGAGTCCAGAACAAGGGGCCACAGTTTAAGAATAAGGGGTAGGCCATTTAGAACGGAGATGAGGAAGAACTTTTTCAGTCAGAGAGTGGTGAAGGTGTGGAATTCTCTGCCTCAGAAGGCAGTGGAGGCCAGTTCGTTGGATGCTTTCAAGAGAGAGCTGGATAGAGCTCTTAAGGATAGCGGAGTGAGGGGGTATGGGGAGAAGGCAGAACGGGGTACTGATTGAGAGTGATCAGCCATGATCGCATTGAATGGCGGTGCTGGCTCGAAGGGCTGAATGGCCTACGCCTGCACCTATTGTCTATTGTCTATTGTCTATAACACAAAACATCCATCACAGTGACTCCAAACACCCCCTCACTGTGATGGAAGGAAACAAAACTTCCCCTCTCTACCCCCCATGCCCACGGACAGACAGCTCGACCCCTACCGAGGCGACCGACCCGCACAGCCTCCGCAAGGGGATGGAAGTCCCCGCGGCCGAGCCCCACCGAGCGCTGAAACGTCCCGCGGCCGTACCGGGCGATGGAAGGCCCCGCGGCCGAGCCACACCGGGCGATGGAAGGCCCCGCAGCCGAGCTGCCCTGGGCGATGTTAAGTCCCGCGGCCGAGCCACACCGGCGATGGAAGGCCCCGCGGCCGAGCCGCCCCGGGCGATGTTAAGTCCCGCGGCCGAGCCGCGCCGGGCGCTGTTAAGTCCTGCGGTCGAGCCACGCCGGGCGATGGAAGGCCCCGCGGCCGAGCCTCACCCCGACCTAAAAAAGAAAGGTTTCCCCCACCCCACCTCACCACCCCCACCCCACCCCACACCCCCCACACATACACAGCCAAAAACAAAAACAAAAAAACACCCCAACACCAACACACAAACAAAAGGGAAAAAAGACAACAGACTGCCAGCGAGCCCGCAGCCGTTAGAACAATGAATTAAAGATATGCTAAAAAGTAACGATGATAAAGGAAAGAGGCCATTGTTAGCAGTTTGTTGGGTGAAAACAAGAAACTCGTGTGACTTGGGTGTGGGAAGAATAGAGAGAGGGAATGCCGGGGATACTTGAAGTTAGAGAAATCAATATTCCTATCACTGGGCTGTAAGCTGCCCTAGCGAAATATGAGATGCTGTTCATCCAATTTGTGTTTAGTCTCATTCTGACAATGGAGGAGACCTAGGACAGAAAGGTCAGTGTTGGAATAGGAAGGAGAATCAAAGTGTTTAGCAACCGGGAGTTCAGGTAGGTTTAGGTGAATTGAGCGAAGGTGTTTAGCGAAACAATCGCCCAGTCTACCCTTTGTCCGGTCGATGTGTAAGAGTCCACATCTTGAACAACGGATATAGTAGATAAGGTTGGAGGAGGTGCAAGTGAACCTCTGCCGAACCTGAAAGGACTGTCGGGATCCCTGGACAAAGTCGAGGGAGGAGGTATAGGGACAGGTGTTGCATCCTCTGTGGTTGCAGGGGAAGGTACCTGGGGAGGGGTGGTTTGAGTGGAAAGGGATGAGTTAACCAGGGAGTTGCAGAGGGAACGGTCTCTGCGGAAGGCAGAAAGGAGATTGGAAGATGTGGCTAGTGTTGGGATCCCGTTGGAGCAGGCGGAAATTTCGGAGGATTATGTGACTGTGATGGCTGATGGGGTGAAAGATAAGGACTAGGGGGACTCAGTCTCTGTTGCGACTAGGGGAGGGGGAGCAAGGGCAGAGCTGTGGGGTACCAAGGAGACATAAGTGGGGGCCTCATCTATGATGGGAGAGGGGAACCCCCATTCCCTAAAGAATGAAGACATCTCAGATTTCCTGGTATGGAACACCTCATCTTGGGTGCAGATGCGGCATAGACTGATGAATTGAGAGTAGGGGAAAGAGTCTTTGCAGGAAGCAAGGTGGGAAGAAGTGTCGTTGAGATAGTTGTGGGAGTCAGTAGGTTTGGACGTCAATCGATAGTCTATTTCCTGTGATGGAGACTGAGATCAAGAAAGGGGAGGGAGATGTCGGAGATGATCCAAGTAAATTTGAGTGCAGGATGGAAATTGGTGGTGAAGTTGATGAAGTCCATGAGTTCTGCATGGGTACAGGAGGTAACACCGATGCAGTCAATGTAACGGAGATAGAGTTCAGGGATAGGGCAAGTGTACGCTTGGAACAGGGATTGTTCAACGTATCCTACAAAGAGGCAGGCATGGGGCCCATGGAGGTGTCCATAGCTATTTGGAGGAAGTGGGAGGAGTCGAATGAGAGGTTGTTAAGGGTGAGGAACAGCACGGTTCGGCAGAATAGTGTTAGTAGAGGGAAATTGGATGGTTCTGCGGTCGAGGAAGAAACGGCCTTCCTGGTGCATGGACGTGTAGAGTGACTGAACGTCCATAGTAAAGATGAGGGGGTGGGGGCTCGGAAAGCAGGTCATTAAAGAGACAAAGGGCATGGCATGTGAGGTATCTTGGACATAGATCGGGAGAGATTAGACCTGCGGGGATAGGATGCCGTCGAGTAAAGTGGAAATCATTTCAGTGGGACAGGAGCAGGCAGAAACAATGAGTCTAAGTTATCTAAGTTATCAATTTAGCAAACTAGCTTAATTTGAGAGTACAACTAAATAAATAAATATTTCTTGGAGTTTATAGAAGCGAAAAAATTATGAATAATTTAGCATTTAACAATGACTTTATAAACATAACAATAAATGTAAATTATGTTGTCATAATGGTTATTTCTGCATTTCAGTATGAACAGGAAATTGAGTGAAAACAATTTAAAAATAAATGCTCTAAAACGTTCTCAGGTAAGAAATGTTTTACTGTTAATATATATAAGATGTATAATATTTTTCTCATAAAATCATGTTTACAGGATAGTACAGTACAGATGACCACCAAGCATTGTTTGTTTCAACTTTTGTATAGAGCTATTCACTAGTTTCCACTCTCACACCTTCCCTGTTTTCCTGCAGTTTTATTTTCTTCTGGGTATTTATATTAGTTATTATTGAAAGAAACTACTGAATCTGATCTCACCATCTTATTGTGTGGTGTTTTCCATCTCTCTAGTCTTCTCTGCTCTACTCTCCATTGCATAGAAAGGATTTCTTTAGCTCCTCTGGTTCCGTCACCTTCACAATAGTTCCTTTATTCACCCATTAGCTGCTATAAACAATATTCTTTATATAAATATTTCATGAGTTTAAAAACTTCCATTACATTTACTTGTAGCCTTTTGTCATCTCATGACCTCTCTAATAATTGAAAATCACAAAATGTAGATGGTGGAAATCTATATACTAAAACTCTTGTTTGTTCGCTTGTTCCTGGACTACAGCCAAAACGGTACATGATAGCACGACAATTTTAGGCCCACCTTACTCACCGTGGTCCTGTGGTCCCGTGGTCCCATGGAAGAAGTTTCATTGAAATCAGTGTTATATTTTAAAAGTTATTCACATTTTAAAGTTTAAATTGTATAAACGGTATCTCTAAAGTTTAAACTGTATAACTGTATCTCTAAATCTAAATCTAAAAATCTAAATCTAGAAAACCGTGCATGAGCAGTTGGGGCTCCGTTGATCTGGTACTTCCGTAAAATGGCCGCCGCATCCGCACGGGCGCAGAACAAACACATCTGTGCGTGCGCAGTTGGGGCCCGTTGAGCAGGGCTCGGCCACTTGTCCCTTGGGGGCAGGAGAGTCAGGCCTGGTGCCGGGTGAAGCACCGATCCTGGGCCTGGGCCTGGACGTGACCGGGTAACCGCGAGCCTGAGGTGCGCCAAGGGGAAAGGCGGCAGCACAGCGGCGGCAGTGTGGCTGGGCATTGGTGGAGGTGGAGGCTGAGGCCGAGGCCTGGGCCTGATGCTGGGCCTGGTCTCGGCTCCCCAGTTCCCCCTCCTCTCCCCGGCCAGCTGAGCGGTTTCCCCACGCCGCCCAGAGTCCAGCGGCTCAGCAACAGTGGGAGAGCCACCACCGTCTACCACTAAACATCCCCGCACCGGGACGGGACAGTACTCTCCCCCCCCCACCCTCGCTCCACCAATGGCGGCCGCCCGGGCCAGGAGGTGGGTTGCTATGGCAATCGCAGGTTGTTCCCGGGGGGCGGGAGGGCGAGGGATTGGGGAGGAGAGGGAGGGAGGGGGTTGGGGCAGAGAGGGGGTGGAGGAGTAGGGGGGAGGGGGAGGGGAGGGGGAGGTGGGTGGAGGAGGGGAGGGAGGGGAGGGGAGGGAGGAGGGGAGGCACATCTCTGATGATCTGTCCCAAGCCCAGCACATAGATGCAATCACTAATAAAGCCCATCATTGCCTCTACTGTCTGAAATTTAATGAGACTTGGCATGTTGCCAAATATTCTCTTGAACTTCTACCGGTGTATGGTGTAGAGCATATTGATTGGTTTCATCATTGCCTGGTTTGGTAACTTGAATGCTGAAGAACATGGTGGCTGCAAAAGTTGGTGGACTCTTCTTGGTCTATCATGGGTATTGTCCTCCACACAATTGAAGGGGTCTATAGGAAGTGCTGGGTCAAAATAGCAGCTAATGTAATTAAAGACCCACACCACCCTGGGCATGCTATCATCCCACTGCTACCATCGGGAAAGAGATACAAGAGCCTGAGAACCAATATCACTATATTGAAGATAGACACAAAATGCTGGACACTAGAAAGCATATTTTGGATACAGTGTGCATGGCCCATTGCATGGACTTCATCCTTGGTTAGTGAAGGCAGACCACACTCCATCTGTCTAATTCAGTTCCATTGTGGGAATGGATTTCTGGGTAACAGAACATACAATTCAACATGTATACTTGGATAAACATTCATTCTTTTTACTATTTTCAGAATTCTTGAAAACTCGTGTGTTAGCAAAGTTGATATGCCATGGAGTTGTATTGTAACCGGTGCAATGCCAATTTAACATACCTTGTAAACTAAATCAATGTGGGATTACCTGTTTTGCATAGTCTCAATTTGCATTAAAATGTGTGTAGCTTTGGGCAGCAGAAACTGCATAACCATGGAATTGTAGATTTTTAGCAGCACTGAATGACGCCATTTAGATCTACAATTTGATTCAGATTCTCTGCAAGAACCAGGTAATTGGCCCCACATTCTTGCTCTTTCTCTGTAGCCCTGCCTTTGCTCTTGCTTTTCACGTTCTGGATCAATTCATTTAAAAAAAGTTATGAATGAATCGGCTTTTGTGACTGTCTAGGAATTTATTCCAGATGTTAACCACTCATTGTGTTAAAATGTTTTCCTCAAATTGTTTTTGTTCTTTTGCCACTCATACTAAACCTCTGACCTGTGACTATACCTTCTGCCAGTGGGAACCTATTTTTACCATCTCTTCTGTATTAGATGTTGCCGCCAGTTGACATTTTGAACAGTTTTATCACATCTCCACTTAGCCTTCTTTGTGTAAGGAGAACATTCCAAGCTTCTCCAGCTTTTTTCTCTAAAATAAATCTATTTAGATTTGTTATCTCTTCTTGATGTTACAAACAAAATGTATCTCATGGCTCTTTTTAATCCCCTTGAATTTTATCACCACGCTTCTCACTGGTCACGGTTCACCACACTTTCAGGTTTTGTGTCAACTGTAAATTTTAAAATTGCCCCAGTAGTTCCAAATCCAAGTTATTAATATATTATCTGCAAAGTTACAAATAACACACTTGCCTAGTTTTCTCAACATTTGGTTGTTTGATGAAAGTCTCAATTGAAATACAAAGTCAACTAACAGATCAAGATCAGTAAGCTTATCATGGTTCATTGCATTGAGTAGTAAGGTGAGCTCCCTTCTATCACAAATTGTTCAGCAAGAAGCAAATGACTGATGAATTATTTAACTTAACATCTGTCACATGAGCTGTTCTCTAAATTATGAAGAATTTGGACAGAGAATAAAGTCAATGTTTGGGACCAAGTTATTATGGAACCTTATTTCAATTTTGGTTTCTTCAAGTTTCAGGTTTCAAATTTTCTTTATGTAATTGGCCTTTTCAAATGATTTAGATTTCTGATATTTTTATGACTTCTGCCTTTAAATCTATTCACAGGAAGGACTATTCCTTTAAAATTGTAAGTGGGGGGAAAGGTTAATAGAGAAGAGTTACTTTAGCTTTAATTAAAACCATACTTGGCCAAATACAGAATGAGGTATTCAGTAAAACAAACGTAACTCCAATTAATTCAATTGACAACTTCACCAAAGAAGTATTCAATGTGCAAAACGATATTTCCCAGCCAACATGTCAACAAGTCTACACATGCTGTTGTAATTTTAATTGTTTGTACAGTAGCATTGGCAGCTCATAATTAATGATCCTGAAATTGGCAGGACAATGCCCTGTGGATTTGGCAACACGGATACCTTTGTGAGCAAGATAATTATCCAACTTGTAATTCCCTAACTTATGCAGAGTGTATTTCAGGCCGTTTCACACTGAATTAATATTAACGAATCAGAGGCAGCCACTTAGGGTAACCATGTGTCTTTAGTTTTAGGTGATGGAATGTTGTCAACTCAGATTTTCGAGAGAAAAAGAAAAAAACAACTTAATTATGACAGTGTATAACAATGATTTATTCATAAGTGAAGGAATAGCAAATTATTGACCACAGTTCTGACATGGTATTTTTTTAAGGTAGACACAAAATGCTGGAGTAACTCAGTGGGTCAGGCAGCATCTCAGGAGAGAAGGAATGGGTGATGTTTTGGGTCGAGACCCTTCTTCAGACAGATTTTGAAGGATTGTTGTAAAATTACAATAAATATGCATGAATCAAGAGTTAAAAAAGTTTTATTGTCATACTCGACGGGCGTGGACCTGTTGGGTTCAAATCTCACCTGCGGGCCCGGCAGCTGGATGGCGGCGGCCATCTTCTTTAACCCTCTGCCGCCGCTCTGCACCACTGGAGGAAGGTCAGGCGCGGGGCACACCAGGACGGGCGCTGGTCCTCCTGGTGGGGGGGGGGGGGGGGTGCATTTATTAAAGTTTATTATGTTAATTGTTTTAAAAATGTAACAAAACTTGATCAATCAAGACCACAGGGGAATGGTGAGTAGGGTGGGCCTAAAATTGTTGTCGTTTTGGCAGTATTTCGGGAACAAACTGCCATACAATCAAATATACGAATATACAAGATGAGAGTTTTAGTATTATTTAGATGTGACCAATATGTCCCATCCACACTAGTCCCAACTGCCTGCAATTGGCTCGTATCCCTCTAAACCTGTCCTATCCATGTTTCTGTCTAAATGTTTCTTATAAACGTCGTAATGTATACCTGCTTCAACTGCCTCCTCCAGCAGCTGTTTCCATACACCCACCACCCTTTGTGTGAAAACGTGACCCTTCAGGTCCCTATTAATTCTTACCCCCCCCCCCCCTCCCTCCCCCCACCTTAAACCTAGGTCCTTTGGTTCTCAATTCCCTTACTCTGGGCAAGAGACTCTGAGTCTACCCGATCTATTCCTCTCATGATTTTGTACACCTCTATAAAATCACCCCTCATCCTCCAACACTCCAATGAATAGTCCTAGCCTGCTCAACCTCTCCCTATACCTCAGGCCCTCGAGTGTTGACAACATCCTCGTAAATATTCTCTGTACCCTTTCCAGCTTGACACCATCTTTCCTACAA
The DNA here is from genome assembly GCF_053455715.1 of Rhinoraja longicauda. NCBI lineage: Eukaryota > Metazoa > Chordata > Chondrichthyes > Rajiformes > Arhynchobatidae > Rhinoraja > Rhinoraja longicauda. The sequence continues at coordinate 123,696,245 of NC_135953.1, forward strand.
CATGGTGACAACAGCAATAGGTCCATCACCGAACCCTGAGGCACACCATTAGTCACAGGCCTTCAGTCCGAAAAACATCCTTCCATAATCACTCTTTGCTTCCTTCCATGAAGGCTTTACTGAAATTCATATATACGTCTACACCTCTGCCTTCATCAATCGTTTTCGGCACATCATCACATCGGCATATCATCAAAAAAAACAATCAGATTCATGAGACACAACCATGCAAAATTATGTTGACTATCCCTAATCAGCCCATCTACATGCATGTATATTCTATCCCTCAGAATACTCTAGTAACTTTCCGACCACAGATGTTAAGCTCATTAGCCTATAGTTCCTATAGCTCCCAGCCTTTTCCCTGTAGCCCTTCTTGAATAGAGGCACAATATTTGCCACTACCAGTCGTCTGACACCTTGCTTGTTTATAATGACGACTTGTAAATCTCAGCCTTCTGCATTTTCCTCTTTAGCTTCTCACAGTGTCCTCGGATATATCTGACCAGGTCCGATAGATTTGTCTACCTTCATACATGTAAGGATCTGCAGGACATCCTCGACTGTAACACTGGCTGTTCTCAAGACACTTCCAGTGACTGCCCCAAGTTCTTCAGTCCTCCTGCCTTTCTCCATGGCAAATACAGAGGAGAAATACTCATTGATGATCTTGCCCATCTCCTGTGGCTCCCTTTAGAGTTGACCGCATTGATTCCTGAGGGATCCTACAATCTCTCCCGTTACCCTTTTTTCCATTATGCACATAAAATCTCTTGGGATTATCTGTAATGCTATCTGCCAGAACCATCTCCTGTCCCCTTTTTGCCTTTCGGATTTCCTTTTTTAATTTGCTCCTTAGTTCCCAAACCTCTTCCAGGGATACACTTGATCCCAGTTACATATACCAGTCCCATGCCTCCTTACTCTTGACCAAAATCTCAATTTCCCTCGACATCCATGCTTCCTTAAGTTTGCCATTCTCTCCAACATGGACATGCCTGTCCTGAACTCTTGTCAGCACACTTTTAAAAACATTCCACTTTCCTGATGTTCCTATTTCCTTCAAACAACCGACTCCAATCAACTTGAGCGAGTTCCTGTCTCATACCCTCAAAGTTGGCACTGCCCAATTTAGCATTTTAACTCGTGGGCCCCCTGTATTCCTATCCATAACTATCTTAAACCTAATAGAACAGTGGCCGCTTGTCCCAAAGGGCTCATTCACAGACACTTCATTCACTTGCCCCTCCCAATTTCCCAGGACAGGATCAACCGTTGCCCTTTCCTGTGTGGGGCCCTCTAGATATTGCCGGAGGAAACATTTACAAAATTCCACCCCGTTTAAACCTTTTACATTATGATAATCCCTGTCGACATTGGGAAAATCCCCTACCACGACAATCTTATTAGACCTGCAGCTGCCTGCAATCTCCTGACCCATTTGCTCTTCTAATTCCCATTGATTATTTGGGGGTCTGTAGTACACCCCCAACAAGGTGGGCATCCCTTTCTTGTTCCTCAGCACCTCCCATGATGAACTGCCTCACTAGATGAATCATCCGTAATGTCCCCTCTGACCACTGCCGTGACATCCTCCGTAACCAATAACTCAACTCTCACTCCTCATTTACCTTCACCTGTCTCTCCAGAAGCACCTGGTACACTGAGCTGCCCATTCCTGCCCCTCACTTAGCCAGGTTTCCGTAATGGCTACAGCATCCCAGTCGCATGTACCTATCCATGCCCTAAGCTCATCTGCCTTACCTGTCAGGCCTCTTGTTGTGAGAATTATCCCATATATTATTTTATCTGAAAAAGTCATGCTAAGAAAATCATACTTTTTTCATAGAATCCCAGACTTCACAGTTATGATCATTTTGGCAGGGCATACTCACCACAGATAAAAGCACAGAGAATATTGCTGGTAAGGACTGGTCATGGGATTTCACAAAATGACGATGGACTTCATGTTGCCTTGTGGACTAAATCAAGCATGGACAAGGAAGCCTTGTGATTACCAACTGCCAGTTCCAGATGATGAATCAATTTGTCTCTTTATTCAAAATTACTTAGAAGAAGTGTGAAGTGTCAACCATTATATGCTCACTATTGACCTGGACACCAATACTCAATTTAGATTTTAACAGGACTAGCTGACTGCTAAAACTGAAATCAGTTGGAATCAGGGTGGAGTTGGAAGAATGGCTATGTTTGGAGGCACTAATTGCTCCCCCCCCACCCATAATTTCTATTTACAGAAATTTCATAACCATAACCATTTTGAAATATAATAACTTCTCTAGTGAGGCTATGCCTTCAGCTGACAAGCCTCTGTGTTGTGGAATTCTCTCCTTAAATATATCACTAACTTCCACCCTTTAAGATAATTCTTTTGAGAATATTTTACAGCATGTGGACATTACAGGTGAACGCTTATTTCAAATTGTCATTGAACTGACTGGTTTGTTAGACTATTTCATTGTGCATTTAAGAGCCAACCACAATGCACTTGATCTGGAGTCATACTTAGGCTGGAAAAAGGATGGAGATTACCATCTCTGACAGCTTTAGTGAACAAACTGATTTTTTTCTAATGCCATTCAGTTAACACCTTCGGAATACTAAATTTTTAATTGCACATGTATTTAATTAACTGAATTTAAATTGTTCGCTGTTGTTGTCGAAATTGAATGCATTTCCCCAGATATTTGGCTCAGGCTTCTGAAATATACTAAGTTCTGTAATATATTCTTAAAACCAACCTCTCGGGAGCAAGCAAATGGCAGCTTGCCTGAATAAATCCTTTTAAGACTTTGTGTCGGTTTTGTTTGATTAAACATTGGTATAGTTCCTTGAAACATTTTGATATGTTAAAGGTGATATGTACATGGAAGTTATTGTTGTTTTTGAATACTCCTCCATACTTAGAAACCTAATTGGACAAGTTACATGTATAATGTGACTTTAGAGCAGACCAGAATGAATAACTCTATAATGTAGTGAATAAAGAGCCTAAAGACCCACTTTAGGCAATTTTAAGGCGACTGCCGGTGACTGTCAAAGTCATAGCAGATCGCCGAACTTTTCTTTTACCCGACGACAATGCAGAGTCAGGTCAAGATTACACCGTCTTTGGAAACATCGCGAAATTCCCACGCTGTCAATGCTTCTCTGGCGTCCTAATTTCCGCTGAAATCACTGACAAGTCAGAAAGTACTTGAGAGTTTTGAACTATAACATCTTGTATGGGTTACTTAAAAACCAAGCATCACTGTAACAAGGCATAAACTGGATTTACTTCCAGTTTACTAATAGCTATATTAATTTATTTTTATTTTTAAGTGGTTAAGTGGATTTTTGTGAAAAGTGTGTGGGCATTCTTTGAAAATATACGGGAGATGCATATCTGGTTTCTGGGTTGCATATCTGGGTTGGGAGCCCACTTTAAATGTAATGGCTGATGGTCATAAACATCGTGAAATTCCCACGCTTACCTGACCGTCAAACTGTCGCCTCCAATCTACCTGTCAAATGTCCTGACGGTAAATAAATTGGTTAAACACAAGCATTTTATGGTATTTTGAAATGACTTTACTTATTTTAATATAATGTGCTTCTAAATGCATCTGAGAACCTAGCAAACCTGGGGACAGCAGGCGACAGCGCCCGCAATAAGCAACGATACCTGGCGACAAGCCAGCTGTCCCCGAGAAATTTCACTCCGGATGATTTCTCAGCGACGCGCTGAGATCCACTACGATTCTTGGAAGACTCCTCACGATCATGCCCGCGACACCCGTCGAACTGTCGGTGACAGCCTAGTTGCCGGCAGTCGCCTTAAAATCGCCTAAAGTGGGACAGGCCCTTAACGCACTTCTTGACTTTCCAGAGCTCTGCCATCATCTGAAAGGTCCAAGTGAATACTCCTACGTATCTGGATGTGTGCAATTCTACCAATCTTGGTGCAAGCCAGGACAAAATACCTGGCACCCCTTCACACACTAAACACTTACACCGATTTTCTTATGAATGCATCTGTGCCAAATAAAGTACAATGTAAGTTCATAAGTTCTAGAAGCAGTTAGGCCATTCGGCCCATCAAGACTACTCCATCATTCAATCATGGCTGATCTATCTTTCCCTCTCAACCACATTCTGCTGCATTCGCCCCATAACCCCTGACAACCCTTACTAATCAAGAATCTGTCAATCTCCACCTGAAAAATATCCATTGGCTTGGCCTCCACACCTGTCTGTGGTAATGAATTCCACAGATTCACCATCCTTTGACAAAATAAATTTCTTCTCATCTCCTTTCTAAAGGTACTTTATTTTTATTCTGAGGCTATGGCTTCTGGTCCTTCACTCTCCCACTAGTGGAAACATCCTCTCCACATTCTATTGAGACCTTTCACTATTCGGTAAGTTTCAATGAGGTCCCCCCTCATCCTTCTAAACTCCAGCGAATAGAGAACCAGAGCCTTCAAACGCTCTGACAAACCTGTCTTGATTTCATCTTCTTAACCTTACATATTCTTCCTTTTGTTTTTTGATTAAATTTCCAACCTATCTGGTCATCCAACGTTCTCTTACCTTGTCATTCTTATTCCTCCTCCTTACTGGATCATGCCAGTCCTGAACTCTATCAGCGGGTCTTTAAATGACTCCCAAATGTCAGATGTGGATTTAACCAATTAACTGCTCCCAATTTACTTTCCCTAGTTTCTGCATAATAACAGTGTAATCTGCTTTGCCCCAATAAACTGCAGGCATCCTTATATATAACTATCATAAAGCCCATGGAGTTGTGATCACTGCTCCCAAAATGCTCCTCCACTGAAACACCAGTCACGTGGCCAGGCTCATTTTCAAATGCATGGTCCAATAATGGTCTCTTTTCAAATTGGACTATCCACACACTATTTCAAGAAATGTTCTTGGATACACCTAACGAATTCTGCCTCGTAAAATCTTATGCACAAAGGAAGTCCTAGTCAGTTTTAATGCCCAAAAGTGCAGTTGTGGGAATCTCTGGAGTATAACTCAGTGGGTCAGGCAGCCCCAGTCTGACGAAGAATCCCAATCTGAAACGTTGCCTATCCATGTCCTCCAGATGTGCTGCCTGACCCACTGAGTTACTCGAGCACTTTGCATTCTACGCAAATTCTCGTTCATAGTGGGAAAGTTAAAGTCAGCCACAACAACAACCCAGTTGCTTTTATATCTTTCTGTAATGGGACTATATAGCCATTCCTCTATCTCCTGTTGGCTATGGGGAGGCCTGTTGCATAATGAAAACTGTAGAAACATAGTAAATAGGTGCAGGAGTAGGCCATTTGGCCCTTCGAGCCAGCACCGCCATTCAATATGATCATGGCTGATCATCCAAATTCAGTACCCCGTTCATACTTTCTTCCCATATCCCTTGATTCCATTAGCCCTAAGAGCTATATTTAACTCTCTCTTGAATATATCCAGTGAATTGGCCTCTACTGTGGCAGAGAATTCCACAGATTCACAACTCTCAGGGTGAAAAAGTTTTTCCCTCATCTCAGTCCTAAATGGCCTACCCTTTATTCTTAAACTGTGCCCCCTGGTGGACTTCCCCAACATTGGGAACATTTCTCCTGCCTCTAGCCTGCCCAATCCCTTAAGAAGTTTATATGTTTCTATAAGATTCTCTTTCATCCTTCCAAATTCCAGTGATTATAAGCCCGGTCGACCCATTCTTTCATCATATGTCAGTCCTGCCAATCCAGGAATTTTCTGGTGAACCTACGCTGCACTCCCTCAATAGCAAGAACGTACTCCCTCAAATTAGGAGACGAAAAACTGCACACAATACTCCAGGTGTGGTCTCACCAGGGCCCTGTACAACTGCAGTAGAACCTCTCGCTATGAAGGCCAACATGCCATTAACTTTCTTCACTGCCTGCTGGACCTGCATGCTTACTTTCAGTGACTGATGTACACCCAGGTATCATTGCACCTCCTCTTTTCCTAATCTGACACCATTCAGATAATAATATCCCATTCTTAGTTTTGAGCTCTACCCATTTTATCTCAGTGGATGAACCCACAGTTGCAATATGTCCTCTCTGACTGCTGCTGTGACATTCTTCTTACACCATCACCTGTAATTTCCCTTCCAGGTTATGCATCATACTGATGCAGTAATATGTCTTCCTTGTTTTTTTCTGGGTTAAACTGATGGAACATCCCAACCAAAAGCAACAATGGAAAATACTAACATTAACAAAAAGATTCTGAATCTATAACTACTAGGTACTTCCACTTTATGGTAATACAATGAACCATTGTCAGCTTTATTGCAGAATTATATTACAATAGGGTTTTAAATAGTTCAACAATGCTAAAGCTATGAAAAACTCTGAAGGAAGTGCCATTTGTATTTTGCTGTGGGTCTTGGTTCATCCAATCAGATTGTTAGAAAACAATATGCTTAGAACAAATAAAATTCAATGGTAAAACAAATCTGCTAATCCAGGGCAGAAATGTGTAAACATGAAAAAAAAATTAAACTATTATTTTTTTAAATATGTGAAAACATCTAGACGGTCAAATCAAAAGTATGAATCATAGAACTTGAATTAGTGTCAAAGTATAGAATTGACTTTCCATGTTGTCTTCAGATATATTTACATACTGATGAATAATTGTTGATTTCAGTATTTTTACTGAAGGACTAGTGTGATCTGGAGGGATTAGCTATTTCTATTTTTGTATTTGCAGTGAAAAATTATGACACGTGCTATGCCTCATTTGGATAGCTTGCACTGGGTTGTCAAAATTATTCCGTCAACAATAAGTACTCGCTAACAACATTAAAACGTGAGAAAAAAAATTCTAATAAAAAAAAATCAGTGCCCAGGAAAATCATACAGATGTTTTTATACATTGTGAAATTGCAAACACACTGATTTTGATAGCAATTATTCTTTATTTCTCCCTGACATTGTATTATTCATGTTTTTATGATACAAGTTAACACTTTGGTTTCATAAATCAACTACTAAAAATATTCAGGTGCAGATGGGGAGACAATAGACAATAGACAATAGGTGCAAGAGTAGGCCATTCAGCCCTTCGAGCCAGCACCGCCATTCAATGCGATCATGGCTGATCACTCTCAATCAGTACCCCGTTCCTGCCTTCTCCCCATACCCTCTCACTCTGCTATCCTTAAGAGCTCTATCCAGCTCTCTCTTGAAAGCATCCAACGAACTGGCCTCCACTGCCTTCTGAGGCAGAGAATTCCACACCTTCACCACTCTCTGACTGAAAAGGTTCTTCCTCATCTCCGTTCTAAATGGCCTACCCCTTATTCTTAAACTGTGGCCCCTTGTTCTGGACTCCCCCAACATTGGGAACATGTTTCCTGCCTCTAATGTGTCCAATCCCCTAATTATCTTATATGTTTCAATAAGATCCCCCCTCATCCTTCTAAATTCCAGTGTATACAAGCCCAATCGCTCCAGCCTTTCAACATACGACAGTCCCGCCATTCCGGGAATTAACCTAGTGAACCTACGCTGCACGCCCTCCATAGCAAGAATATCCTTCCTCAAATTTGGAGACCAAAACTGCACACAGTACTCCAGGTGCGGTCTCACCAGGGCCCGGTACAACTGTAGAAGGACCTCTTTGCTCCTATACTCAACTCCTCTTGTTACGAAGGCCAACATTCCATTGGCTTTCTTCACTGCCTGCTGTACCTGCATGCTTCCTTTCATTGACTGATGCACTAGGACACCCAGATCTCGTTGGATTCCCCCTCCTCCTAACTTGACACCATTCAGATAATAATCTGCCTTTCTATTCTTACTTCCAAAGTGAATAACCTCACATTTATCTACATTAAACTGCATCTGCCATGTATCCGCCCACTCACACAACCTGTCCAAGTCACCCTGCAGCCTTATTGCATCTTCCTCACAATTCACACTACCCCCCAGCTTAGTATCATCTGCAAATTTGCTAATGGCACTTTTAATCCCTTCGTCTAAGTCATTAATGTATATCGTAAATAGCTGGGGTCCCAGCACCGAACCTTGCGGTACCCCACTGGTCACTCCCTGCCATTCCGAAAGGGACCCATTTATCCCCACTCTTTGCTTTCTGTCTGTCAACCAATTTTCTATCCATGTCAGTACCCTACCCCCAATACCATGTGCCCTAATTTTGCCCACTAATCTCCTATGTGGGACCTTGTCGAAAGCTTTCTGAAAGTCGAGGTACACCACATCCACTGACTCTCCCCTGTCAATTTTCCTAGTTACATCCTCAAAAAATTCCAGTAGATTTGTCAAGCATGATTTCCCCTTCGTAAATCCATGCTGACTCGGAATGATCCCGTTACTGCTATCCAAATGCTCAGCAATTTCGTCTTTTATAATTGACTCCAGCATCTTCCCCACCACTGATGTCAGACTAACTGGTCTATAATTACCCGTTTTCTCTCTCCCTCCTTTCTTAAAAAGTGGGATAACATTTGCTATCCTCCAATCCACAGGAACTGATCCTGAATCTATAGAACATTGAAAAATGATCTCCAATGTTTCCACTATTTCTAGAGCCACCTCCTTAAGTACCCTGGGATGCAGACCATCAGGCCCTGGGGATTTATCAGCCTTCAGTCCCATCAGTCTACCCAAAACCATTTCCTGCCTAATGTGGATTTCCTTCAGTTCCTCCATCACCCTAGGTTCTCCGGCCCCTCTGGTCACCTGGTTTCGATCCTGACCTTAGATGCTGTCTACGTGGAGTTTGCATGTTGTCCCTGCAACTGGCTGGGGTTCCTCTGGGTGTGTTCATTTACTGGGTGTGGTCATTTACTGTGGATGTTCTGGTTTCCTTTCAAGTCCCAAAGACGTTATTAGGTTAATTAACCACAGTAAATTGCAGAATATGGGGTGTGGGGGTGGGGTGAGTTGATAAGAATGTATGAAGAATAAATTTGGCTTAGTGTCAGATTAGTGTAAATGAGTTACTTAAGCCTTTATAAAATGAATATAAAATTAGGATGGTTGGTGTATTGGTGTAACTCTGTGGGCTACAGGGCCTGTTTCTGTGCTGTATTATCCTATGAATCTATATGCTTGATGGTCCTGGCTTGGAGTTCGTGACCACGTGGAAGCTTGGGAATCTGAGCATGGACTAAAGAGCAGCCTTTTTCCCTAGTTCAAGCTTTAGCCACCTACACTCCGTCAAATGACTCCTTCTGGAGTTACCTCAGCCAGCACAACTCCCTTATGTTTCCCAGTTCTGGGAATCCATGCCTGCAACAAGTTAACCTGGCACAAGTACAGCAGTCCAAATGAAATGGATGGGAATAATTGCCAGCAGAAAGAATGAATCTGATAAAATTCAATTAGTTTGAATATTATTTGCCATAAGTTTATGTAAGTGTTTTAGTGTATCGGATCTGCATCTGATCTACCTAAAGTAATACGATTCTGAACTACTAACCCTTTGTTATTTTAATATTCCATACTATTCCTGTTCTGATCCCTCTGCTGTTGGCTGTTGTCAAAAGCAGTGCCTTATCTTTCAATTATGCACTTTGTGCCTCAAGAAAACACTCTGCATATGACATAGAGATTCTGGTAAATTATACAAAGTGGTATGCATTTTGGTTACTTGCTTATTATGATACACAAGTCTTAACTACCGCTCGCCTCTCCACTCTTGCCACTCCCAAAGCTGCATGTACACCAGAGTTTAGTTTAGAGATACAGCATGAAAGCAGTCTTTTCAGCCTTCTGAGTCCACGCTGACCATTGGCCAACCTCATCACACTCGTTCTATGTTATCCCACTTTCACATCCACTCCTTACACACTGGGGGCAATTTACAGAGTCCCTGGAGGCAATTTACAATCTACAAACTTGCACATCTTTGGGATGGGAAGATACCAGAGCACCTGTAGGAAACCCAGGTACAAACTCCACATAGACAGCACCCAAACTCAGGATCGAACCCGGATCTCTGGCACGGCGAGGCAGAAGCTCTACCAGCTGCACCACCGTGTCATCCTAACGTCCTAACTGCATGTTCCTAGATGTGCAGGTAATCATGAGCTCAACAGTTTCAGATCATAACCTCAGCTACTTTTTTGCTTGGTAACTGGTTCTGCTGTTGCTATTTTCTATATCGTTAGACTTATCATATGCTCAATTTCCATGATCCCTTTTGTCATTTATTCATTTCTGCATTCGCCTCTTTCACAAGTATTAATTTTCATCTAGAGCTCTTTCTCTGCTTCTGTTACTTAATAAAAATTAAAACATAGGACAATACAGCACAAGAACAGGCCTTTTGGCCCTTAATGTCTGTGCCGAGATCATCACTTACCTACCTGCATATAACCCATACCCCTCCATTCCCTGTACATCCATATGCCTATCCAAAAGTAATTTAAAAGCCACTAATGTATCTGTCTGAACCACCACCCACAGCAACATATTCCAGGCATTTACCTTCCTCTGTGTAAAAAAACTTGGCCTGCACATTTTCTTTAAACTTTGCCCCTCTCATCTTAAAGCTAAGTCCTCTAGTATTTGATTTTTCCATCTTGGGAAAAAGGTTCTGACAGAACCCTGTCTGTGTCCCTCATAATTTTATATAGTGCCCTTGCACGACAGGTCATAAGTTTAAAGGGCGTGACGCACAGTGTCGCTCAAGTGTTCTGGAGGACAAGCAAGCCTCCGACATACACTTGTCACACACGCAACACGTACGCTCTTACCTGGAAAATACTGTCAAAATGGTATGTTTTTGTGCTGCCTGTCCCTCTGAGTTACTCCAGCATTTTGTCTACCTTTGATTTAAACCAGCATCTGCACTTCTTTCCTACACATTTTGTCCATTCCACTGCAAAATCTCCTCAAGGTATGTCTACTTTGAAGAAGTTTTCCTCCTCTCTCCGACGAGAGTTCAGCAACATCCTCTCTCACTGCTCCCCCTCTGTGATTCTGCATTATTATACTGTCAGGCCAAATTAGTCCATTTCTGGACCAAAAATCTGAAGAAGGGTCCCAACCCAAATCGTCACCTATCAATGTTATCCAGAGATGCTGCCTGACCTGCTAAGTTACTCCAACACTTTTTGCCCTTTTGTGTATTAATCAGCAATTACAGTCATTTGTTTCTACTACTTATACAATGATATTTCCTTATTCGGTTGTAGTAGACATTTAGCAATTACGGACACCATTGTTTCGCAGAAAATTGTCATCACCTTTTGTCCTTCATATCCAACTACCCCTGCCTTTAAAATATTCAAGGATTCTGCTTATACTGTCCTTTGGGGAACTGACTACAAAAGATTAATGAGTCACTGAGGAGGAAATAATCGTTTTGTTTCACCTCTGTCTTGAATGGGTGGGATCTCATTTTTAAAGCTGCATTATTTTGTTTCAATCAATATTGTGATCAAATGCACATTAAGAAATGGAAATCTAACACAATATTTGACCATAAAATCCTACAATTTATTAATGCATGCATATCTTTATAGTTCTGACTGTATCTTTCAGATGATGAAATCGCTGGAATTTCAGAAGCTTGTTACAAGAGTTGACCGCTTTTTCTTTGATCACAAATTATATGATTTGATGAAGAAAAAGCGTAGCAGGTACGAATGTCCAATTTATTACTTTATTCGTGCCTATTCAAAGAGACCTCCCTCTAATGCAAATACATTAAACGATTAGGTTAAGTGTTTGCGGTTTTTAATTAATAATTAGATGATCATTGGATTTATGATTGTACAGTTTGAATATAACCAGAATCAATACTGTTCAAATGTTGCTTTTCAATTATTCCAAGTTGAAAAAGGTAGCAATCCTGATTAAAACATAACAGTCCATACCTTAGAAAACAATTACGATAATTTCCATACCTGGATAGTTTCTTGGTGTGGGATGTATATCCCATTTGATGCATGTGCATGTTCCTGACATTTGGTGTTCACACACATTTGCAGCTGGTATGTGAAAGTTCTGATTTTAGGTGTGCTCACAAGGACCTAAACTATTTTAGTTTATTTTTAAAGAGACCCTTTGCTATGTTTCATTGTTTAATTTGAAGATGGGTTGATGGTTATTAAATAAGATCAAAACCATATGAATCAGCTTCTTTTACATTCATAAATTAGCATTTTAAAGATAACTTGCCCTATGGATGCCAGGGACTTTTGTTTCCAAAACTATATATATTATATATATGGCATACATATACATACACACAGACGCAAACACAAACACCCACACACACATCTATATATTACTTAAACTCTCATCTTGTTTGTCCCGTTGTATGATCCCCCCCGTTTGTTTGTACCTTATCTTTGTGCCTCCATCACATGATAGCGCGACAATTTTAGGCCAACCTTACTCACCATTGTCCTGGGGTTTGTAGTACCAAGTTTCATTCAAAAATTGGTCTTATATTTTTTTAAGTTGTAGACATTTTAAAGTTTAAAAATTACCTTTTCAACTTACCATGGTCGTCTTCAGCATTCAAAGTCACAATGGGACCCGCCAGAGTGACGGGAGTGGTGACCAATGAGGGGGGGGGGTGCTGAGCCGACGACCTGCCACTAGCTTTAATAAATGCGCTCCGTTCCCCCCCCCCCTTCCGCCAGGAGGACGAGCTGCGTTTTCAACATCAGTCCGCGCGTGCGCAGTTGGGGCCCGTCGATCTAATATAGATGCTCCCAGACTTCCACTTACTTCCACTTACGATATTTTGACTTTGCAATGATGCAAATGGCAGCGACCCGAAGTGAGCCGCAGCTCGCTTCCGGCCACGTGAGGGCGGATGGAGTGGTTGAGTGGGTGAGGGGGGCGGGGGAGGGAGGGGAGAGGGGGTATACGGGTTGAGGGGGGTTGGAGTGGGTGAGGGAGGGGAGGTTAGGGGAGGGGGATAAGGGGGTTTGGGGGGGGATGGAGTGGGTGAGTGGGGGAGGGGAGAAGAGGAGGGGGATAAGGGGGGTTCAGGGGGATGGAGTGGGTGAGGGGGGGAGGGGGGTTAAGGGGTGATGCAGTGGGTGAGTGGAGGGGAGGAGGGGAGATAAGGGGTGTTGAGGGGGGACGGAGTGGGTGAGAGGGGAAGGGGGGAGTGGGGGAGTGGAGGATGCTAGACCAATGCAGAAGAGGTTTGGGGGGTTGAGGGGATGGAGTGGGTGAGTGGCAGAAGAGGGGAGGGGAGGAGGGGGGATAAAGGGGGTTGGAGTGGATGAGTGGGGGGGAGGGGGAGGGGGGAATGGGGTGGGGATAGGGGAAAGTGGGGGAGGAGAGGATGCTGGACCAATGCAGGAGAAATTTGGGCCCAACAGGGAGGGAGGGAGGGGGGGGGGGGGTTGTGTGTGTGTGTGTGTGTGTGTGTGTGTGTGTGTGTGTGTGTGTGTGTGTGTGTGTGTGTGTGTGTGTGTGTGTGTGTGTGTGTGTGTGTGTGTGTGTGTGTGTGTGTGTGTGTGTGTGTGTGTGTGTGTGTGTGTGTGTGTGTGTGTGTGTGTGTGTGTGTGTGTGTGTGTGTGTGTGTGTGTGTGTTTATATTATTCCTACTGTTTTTATCAAGGCTGCAATATGCACTCAAATTCATAGAATAAAATCATGAAATTGTACATGAATATGTACTATTATTGTTTTGTGAGTAATATCGATAAAATGTCCTCTTGTTCAATATAATCTCAGACTTAGAATATGTTAACAATAATTCTGTAGCAAGCTATGTCACATTAATATGAAAACAATCCCTACTGCATCAGCCAATGTGAAAGAAAATAATTGACCTTTCAAATTAACATATGGTCCTTTATAAATGTAGCCATATATCTCATATGCCCTGTAAATACCCTTTCGGTCTTTTTTGCAGCTAACATTTTATAAAATACTTTAAGCATTATGTAATCTTATGAATAACAGATGATTTGTGACCTTAAATTCAGCATGGCAAATAAAGTACATCTATCCTAAATAGATTTGAAACATGAATATAGATATGTGCTCAGAAGTACATTGTTCACAAGAAATTAGCTCCGAATAGAGCGAGCGTAATTGATGGAAGTACTTCACAAAATAAAACATATCGTGGAAGGCAGTGTAACTCTTTCACTTCCTCTCTATACTTTTCTTGCACCTAAAACCAAGCACCTCTAATTGAGGAGGGAAATGTCTGTAATCCATCTTAAATTGACTATCTTCAATTCGTAAGTTTTGTTCATTAGGTGTGATATTCACAGTTCAATTTCTTTCATTTTTGGAAAGAAATCTGATCTCATTCCTGAACTATTTCCTTATGATAATCTATACTTTGCAGTCAATCCAATGTAAAATATATGTTTGAATAGAAACTCCATGGGCTTTGTTTAGTTTAATTTAGTTTAGAGATACAGCGTGGAAACAAGCCCTTCGGCCCACCAACTCCGCACCGTCCAGCAATCTCCACACATTAACACTATCCTACACACACTAGGGACAATGTACATATACACCAAGCCAATTAACCTCCAAACCTGTACGTCTTTGGAGTGTGGGAGGAAACTGAAGATCTCAGAGAAAACCCATGCGGTCACGGGGAAAACGTACAAACGCCATACAGACAGCACCCGTGGTCGGGATTGAACCCAGGTCTCTGGCACTGCAAGCGTTGTAAGGCAGCAACTCTACCGTTGCTTTATACACCGATTAGCCAAAACATTATGACCACCTGCCTAATATGCTGTTGGTCCTCTGTGTGCCTCAAAAACAGCGCTGACCCGCCGAAGCATGGACTCTACAAGACTCCTGAAGGTATCCTGTAGTATCTGGCACCAAAACATTACCAGCAGATCCTTCAAGTCCTGTAAGTTGCGAGGTGGAGCCGCCGTGGATTGGACTTGTCGATCCAGTACATCCCACAGATGCTCAATCGGATTGAGATCTGGATAATTTGGAGGCCAGAGCAACACCGTGAACACTTCATCATGTTTCTCAAACCATTCCTGAACATTGTGTGCAGTGTGGCAGGGTGCATTATCCTGCTGAAAGAGGCCACTGCCATCAGGGAATACCATTGCCATGAAGGGGTGTACCTGGTCTGCAACAATGTTTAGGTAGGTGACACGTGTCAAATTGACGTCCACATGAATGGCCGGACCCAGGGTTTCCCAGCAGATCATTGCCCAGAGCATCACACTCCCTCCACCGGCTTGTCGTCTTCCCACAGTCAGTTGCCCTCGCGCATCGATGAGCTTTGGGCGTCCAACACCCTGTCACCGGTTTATGGTTTGTCCCTCCTCGGACCACTGTCAGTAAGTACTCACCATTGCTGATTGGGAGCACCCCACAAGCCTTGCCATTTCAGAGATGCTCTGACCCAGTCGTCTGGCCATAACAATTTGGCCCTTGTCAAAGTTGCTCAGGTCTTTACTCCTGTTCATTTCTTCTGCATTCAACGCATCAACTTCAAGAACTGACTGTTCACTTGCTGCCTAATATATCCCACCCCTTGACAGGTGCCATTGTAACAAGATAACTAATGTTATTCACTTCACCTGTCAGTGGTTATAATGTTTTGGCTCATGGGTGTATTTTCCACTGTGCAATGTCAGTGAAAAATGATACTTGGCCCCATTTGCAATTAGTGTTAATGCAATGTGTGGGTACACTTGTAATATGACATGAGCATAGGCTGATCAGTATGCACTGTAAATTGATAACAGTTTATGTAGGTAATAGTGTGTATGCCAAGCAACATCTGCAGAGAGAAAAATAGAATTAACATTTCAGGCTAATGGACTTACATAATATATATTTATAAAGATCATCAGCCTAAAACATTAATTCTGTTTCTCTATCTACACAGTGCATTCAGAAAGTATTCAGACCCCTTCACTTTTTCCACATTTTGCTACGTTACAGCCTGATTTTAAGATTGATTAAATTCATTTTTTTAATCATCAATCTACACACAATACCCCATAATAAAAAAGCGAAAACAGGTATTTAGAAATGTTTGCAGTAATTAAAAAGAAGTAACTGAAATATTACATTTACATAAGTATTCAGACCCTTTGCTATGACACTCAAAATTGAGCTTACGTTCATCCTGTTTCCATTGATTATCCTTGAGATGTTTCTACAACTTATTTGGAGTCCACCAGTGGTAAATTAAATTGATTGGACATGATTTGCAAAGGCACACACCAGTCTATATAAGGTTCCACAGTTGACAGTGCATGTCAGAGCAAAAACCAAGCCATGAAGACGAAGGAATTGTCTGTAGACCTCAGAGACAGGATTGTGTCGTGACACAGATCTGGGGAAGGGTATAAAACAATTTCTGCAGCATTGCAGGTCCCAAAGAGCATAGTGGCCTCCGTCATTCTTAAATGGAAGAACTTTGGAACCACCAGGATTATTCATAGAGCTGGCCGCCCGGCCAAACTGAGCAATCGGGGGAGAAGGGCCTTGGTCAGGGAGGTGACCAAGAACTCGATGTTCACTCTGACAGAGCTCCAGAGTTTCTCTGTGAAGATGGGAGAAACTTCCAGAAGGACAACTATATCTGCAGTACTCCACCAATCAGGCCTTTATGGTAGAGTGGCCAGACGGAAGCCACTCCTCAGTAAAAGGCACATAATAGCCTGCTTGGAGTTTGCCAAAAGGCACCTAAAGGACTCTCAGTCCATGAGAAACAAGATTCTCTGGTCTGATGAAACCAAGATTGAACTCTTTGGCCTGAATGCCAAGTGGCACCACTCATCACCTGGCCAATACCATACCTACATTGAAGTATGGTGGTGGCAGCATCATGCTGTGGCCGTTTTTCAGTGGCAGGAACTGAGAGACTAGTCAGGATCGAGGGAAAGATGAACGGAGCAAAGTACAGAGAGATCCTTGATGAAAACCTGCTCCAGAGCGTTCTGGACCACAGACTGGGGTGGAGGTTCACCTTTCAACAGGACAACGACCCTAAGCACACAGCCAAGACAATGCAGGAGTAGCTTTGTGACAAGTCTGTGAATGTCCTTGCGTGGCCCTGCCAGAGCCGGGACTTTAACCTGATCAAACTTCTCTGGAGGGACCTGAAAATAGCTGTGCATCAACGCTTCCCATCCAATCTGACAGAGCTTGAGAGGATCTGCAGACAAGAATGAGAGAAATGACCCAAATACAGGTGTGCCAAGCTTGTAGCGTCATACCCAAGAAGACGAGGCTGTAATCGCTGCCAAAGGTGCCTCAACAAAGTACTGAGTAAAGGGTCTGAATACTTATGTAAATGTGACATTTCAGTTATTTCTTTTTAATTACTTTGCAAAAATTCTAAACACCTGTTTTCACTTTTTTATTATGGGGTATTGTGTGTAGATTGATGATTAAAAAAAAGAATTTAATCCATTTTAAAATAAGGTTATAACGTAGCAAAATGTGGAAAATGTGAAGGGGTCTGAATACTTTCTGAATGCACTGTAGATGCTGCCTGTCTGCCAATATTTCCAGTAATTCTGTCTTTATTTCAGATTTCTTGCATCTACAATAGTGAACCACTGCTTTAATGTGCAACTTGCCAGTTCACCCCTAATATTGATTCTAATGTATAAAATTGCCAAAAGATCTTACTATTTATATCTCCAGATCACCTGCAAATAACGAGTCTTCACTACTTTCTCTAATTCTGCTGAAACACTACATGTGTCTTTCTTCGGTTTAAATCAGCATCTGCAGTTCCTTCCTACACATTTTGTCTCCTCCACTGCAAAATCTCCGCAAGGTATGTCTACTTTGAAGAAGTTCTCCTCTCTCTGATGAGAGTTCTGCAACATCATCGTCCATATCTCTCGTTTGCCTTATCCCTAACCAGTCTGAAAAAGTGTGTCGACCCGAAATGTCACCCAGTCCTTCTTTCCAGAGATGCTGCCTGTCCTGCTGAGTTACTCCAGCTTTTTGTATCTATCTTCGGTTTAAACCAGCATCTGCAGTTCCTTCCTACACACTACATGTGTTGTTCTGTTTCTCTTGATCCTTATCCTATCACAAACATTTCTTTGTTCTCTCCGCTTTTTTCTTTTCTGCAACTTAAAAATGGAAATATTCTCACTTTTCTTTCTTCTGGTGAAAGGCCATCGATCTGAAACACTATTTCTATATTTTTCTCTCCAAATATGGTGGCTACCTGCTCAATAGTTCTAGCATTTTCTGTATTTATTATATTAGCATCAGTATTTCTCATGATTACCAGCAATATCTGGAGTAGCCAGTTGATGGTGTCTGCCCTAAGGTAATACTTATTTGATGCCCATTTGGTGAATTGCGTCATGTCCATCCAGATAATGTTAATTATAATTTTGAAACCAGTTTTCTGCAGCAGAAAGGCACCACACCATACTGAAATTTGCAGAATTTAAAGGGTCAATCGATTACTTACAGGATTACTGGGTCTGGAATTAGAGTTGATTGTGTGGAAAAGTAAACGCTTATTTACTTTTTTTAAACCAGGGCATTGCTGTCAAAGCCAATATTTATTACCTGCACCTGATTGTCGTTGAGAAGATGATAGTGAGCTTCCTTTTTGGTGAACTCCTCAGATTTTCTTGGTGAAAACCTTCCCACAGTCCTGTTGAATAGGGACTTCCAGGATTTAGGCCCAGCAATATTGAAAAACTAGCCATTAATTTCCAAGTCAGGATATATGTGGTGTGGAGCGGCCCCTGCAGCTGGTGTTTCAGTGCAGTTGTTGCCCTTGACCTTCGTTGTGGCCATTGTCATACGTTTGGGACGTGCTATTAATATAGTCTAGGAACATAACTGCAGTGCATTTTATAAATGGTGTACAGTGCAGCCATAGCGTTTGAGGAACGTTTAGGTCAGTGGATGGGATTGTACTGTGGTGTGCATTATCTTGGATGTTGTTGAACATCTTGATTGTTGGGGCTCCACTCTCACAGGCAAATGGAGAGAATTCTTTCACTCTCTTGTCTTAGTTTTTGGATGATTTACAACCTTTTGGTGTCAGGACATGTGCAATAAGAAATAGTTTACCCATTCTCTAACTTGCTAATTTTGCTACACTATTTATGCTGTTGGTCCTGTTGAACATTTTGGGAATAGTGGACACCACTTTGCTCATGCCTCAATATTATCTAGACTTTTGACATGCCGAGTTGGGCTGCTTTATATGTCGCAGGGTTGTGAATGCAATTGAACATTATCCAATCATTAAGGAACATCTCCACCTCTGAGCCTTATTTTGGAATGAAGGTCATTGATGAAACAACAAAAAATGGTTGGGTCGAGGACACTACCCATGGCAGATGGAATATAGTGTAGCAAAGTGTGAATGAATGAATAAGTTTATTGGCCAAGTATGCATATACAAGGAATGTGCCTTGGTGTTACGCTCACAAATGACACCACAAACATACAGTTAACAATTAAGAATAAAGCATAAACACATCAAAACAATAAGGATACACCATTACGGTTTAAACATGTGGGTGAAAATAAACCAGAGCAAAAAAGAGACTACAGACTTTGGTTATTGAGTAGAACTATCACTCGTGGGAAAAAAAGCTGTTTTTATGTCTGGTTGTGGCTGCTTTGACAGTCTGGAGTCGCCTTCCAGAGGGAAGTGCTTCAAAGAGTTTGTGGCCAGGGTGAGAGGGGTTAGAGATGATCTTGCCCGCTCGTTTCCAGGCCCTTGCAGTGTACAGTTCGTCATTGGGGGGAAGGTTGCAGCCAACAACCTTCTCAGCTGTGTGAACGATCCGTTGCAGCCTCTGGATGTCGTGCTTGGTGGCTGAGCTAAACCAGACCATGATGGAGAAGGTGAGGACGGACTCAATGATAGCAGTATAGAATTGGACCATCATTGCCTGTGGCAGATTGTGTTTCCTCAGTTGCCGCAGGAAGTACATCCCCTGTTGGGCCTTTTTCACTGGGGAATCGATGGTGGCCCCCCATTTAAGGTCCCTGGAGATGATGGTTCCAAGGAACTTAAATGACTCCACAGATGTGACTATGGTGTTGTTGATGGTGAGTGGAGGGAGGGGAGGGGGATCTCTTCGAAAGTCACCCATTTAGGTAGTAGGAATAAATGTGTAGATTATTTTCTAAATGGGGAGAGAATCCAGAAATCGGAGCTGCCTTGAGACTTGGAAGTGCTGGTGCTCCTAAAAGGTTGATCTGCAATCAGTAGTAAAGAAAACAAACGCAATGCTAGCATTTATTTAGAGAGGGATTATATACAAAAACAGGGATGTAATGCTGAGGCTCTTTCAGGTGCTGGTCAGGCTGCATTTGTAATATTGTGAGCAATTTTGGGCACCATATCTGAAGAAGGATGTGCTGGATCTGGAGAGGGTCCAGAGGAGGTTTACAAGAATGATTCTAGGAATCGTTAGGTTAACATATGATGAACGTTTGATGACACAGGGCCTATATTTTTGCTGGAGTTTAAAAGAACGAGGGGAGACCTCATTGAATCGTACAGAATAGTGAAAGGCTTGTAAAGAGTGGATGTGGAGAGGATGTTTCCACTAATGGGAGAGTCTAGGACTAAAGGTCATAGCCCCAGAATTAAAGGACATTCTTTTAGGAAGGAGATGATGAGGTATTTCTTTAGTGAGAGGTGTGATGGATCTGTGGAATTCTTTGCCACAGAAGGCTGTGGAGGTCAGGTCAGTGGATATATTTAAGGCCAAGATAGATTCTTGTTTAGGATGGGTGTCAGAGGTTATGGGGAGAAGGCAGGAGAATGGTGTGAGGATAGAGAGATAGATTACTCATGATTGAATGGTGGAGTAGACGTGAAGGGCCGAATGACCTTATTCTACTCCTATCACTTATGATCTTACCCTGCGTAACTTCTGCAGTGTTGTTCTGGGGATGCGATGATTGACCTTCAAAAATCATAACTGTATTCCTATCTGCAATATATGATTCCAATCATTGGAGCATTTTCCTTTTGATGCAAATTGATTTCAATTTCATCATGGGTCCTCGATGGCTGAACTGGTCAGGTCATAATGTCAAGACCAGCCTTTCTCAGCTCAGTTATTGAATTCATCTGTTTGGAACATGTTTTGACCAAAACTGTGCTAAGGTCCAGTACCAAGTGATTATGGCAAAATCCAATCAGGGTATCAGGGAGCAAGTGAGTTGGTGGTGTTGAACAATAGACAGGACCATTCATCACTTTGTTGATGATGAGAGTAGCCTGATTGGCATAAATTCTGTGTGATTGGATTTGTTTTGTTTTTGGTGAACAGAACTTATCTGAATAACTTTCCTTATTGTCAGCTAGCTGCCTGTGTTGTAGCTATACAGAAGCAGCTTGGGTTGAGGCACAGCTAGTCCTTGACTAGGTAATAATTAATGGACTAAGTAATAATGAAGTAATACTGGCCAGTTGTTTCTCGACACATTGCCTTTACTGCATCTACTGGCCTCATCTCTTTAGTGGACTGGAATCAAATTAGCTGAGCACTGTGATGGTGGGAATCCTAGGAGGAAGTTGAGATGGATCATCAATTTATTGTTCTGGCTGTGCATGGTCGCAAATACATGCCTTATCTTTAGCACTCAAGACCCTGCAAGACTGCAGAGTTTGGATCAGATTCCTTGTGTCTGTTGCATGCTGTTTTTATAGTTTGGGATGGAAATTGTCCCATACTGAATCTTAACCAGGCTGGCATCTCACTTTTTCAGGTATATCCTATGCTGTTCCCGTCTGCCCTTCTGCGCTCCATATTAAAACTAGCATTTACCCTCTTGGGTTAACAAAAGTGGTAGAATGAGGGATGTCAAGGTATGTCATTACAAATTGTGGCAGTGGCAGCATGGAATAGAATGGAATGGAGTAGTTTATTGTCACATGTGACAAGGCACTGAAATTCTTTGCTGGCATACCCAATTTATGCAAATAGTCGTCACATATGGCGTTGACAAAGTTACAAAATACACCTGCCAGTTCCTCCTTTGTTCTCTCCACCCCCCCATCCCCACAGCTGTAATGAGCCATGAAGTTTAATGCAGAGAGGAGAATGCAGAAGGGGAGGAATTGGAAAGATATTTGAACAATTTTGAAGTAGTTGGAGAACAGCGAACTCCGGGAGTGTTGGTGCATTTCTCTGTGAAGTTGTTAGACCATTTGAGAAATTTGTTGAACTATTTGGGAATCTTGCCTTTGTTACTAGGGGACAAAAGCAAAGAAATTGTGTTAATAAACACTGATTCAATTCTAGCTATTTCAGTTTAGAAGAATGTTGAAGTCTTGGAAAAAGTAAAATAAATTGACTCAAATGCAACTCTTTCACATGTATGGATGGATTGGAATTCCATTCTGGAGCAATGTGGAGATGATTTCACAGATTTGCTCAAAATCATGAATGATCGCAAGAAAAGACAAAATAAACAGATTTATTTTAGTAGCAATTAGTTGTGGCTGCCTTCTTGTGTGTAGTATTCCTCTGTGATCTTATGATCAACTTAGAATCAATGAATCACCCACTTAAATGGATGAAATGATGCGATAAAAGCTGGTCAATTTATGAAAATTGGCTGCAAATTCATTCTCATTGTCATCCACAGAAAACAAACCTTGGGGATTGGGACATGTAATACAATTGTTGATAAAACAATTTCCAATGCATGTGTTTTTAAGATGGTTGATTTGGATGTCATTGAACAGCAATATGGTTTACCAGATGGGGGGCTCTTAACTCAGGAAATGAATGAAAATGGAAAAGGATATGTGACATTGCGAGTGTAGAAGGTGATAATTCATGGGAATATTCAAGTTCTTGAAAATTCTTACTCATTATCAGGATGGATTCACAGCTCATTTCCATTCAGTGCCCTCTGAGAAACTGTTAGGTAGCCTTCTTCCAACTATAAGGCCATTTCAGAGGAGAATTAAACATCAATCAGAAGATGCTAAAAATACACAGCAGCCTAAGCAGCATCTGTGGAGTGGAACTGAATGAATGTTTCAAGATTTTCATTTTAGGCAAGTAATGATGCAGTGAAGCAAGGTGAAGAAGAACAAAAAAAAGTCTTTGATGCAGTGGAGGGGAAAATAAATTAAGGGATAAAAAGGATGATGGTACGAGAAAAAAAGTGACAATACAGATAATAAACAAAATATTTGGGAATTCGTGAGGAACTTTAAATCTCTAGGGGAAGTGCAATCTTTACAGGAGGGGTAAATTCAGCAGAATTATTTTCATCCACTGCTGTCTGAAAAATGAGTTGTGTTTCTTGATTTTTCTTTCTGTTTCAATAAGCACAAGGTATCTGCAGACAGAGAAATAATAGTGGGAATGTGATGAAGAAAGAAAAAAACAAAAACAAAGCTCATCGTTGCCAAATGAAAGTATGGGATACAATTGTGTGATCTTTTTACATGACCAGTTCTGTTCAGGCTGCAGGCATGACCCCCAGTTGCCAGTCATTTTAGTTCTCAGTATGACCTTTCCACCTGGACCTAAAAATGTGAGTAATTTCTTGCTATCTCATCAGTTCTTCCTGAACGTCATCTGATGGCAATGAGTACCCAACATCACTCAATTCCCCCAGACCCCCGCTCAGCAAATATGTGTTATAAGAAGAAATTTGTTAAGTTAAATTTCCACTGAAAAACTATGTACAAATGAATGAATAAACACAGTTGTTACATTCCAGATTGATGGACTACTCAAGAAGTGTGACAGACCAAGGATTTTTTTTTTTTAGTTCATTTTTGGGATCTGGGTGTCACTGGCAACACAATTATTTATTTGTCTTTCTGAATTGCCCTTGAGAAGCTGGTGGTGAACCATCTTTTTAAAAGTGCTGCAGCTCTTCTGGTGAAATAACTCCCACAGTGCTGCTGGGTAGAAGGTTACAGGATTTAGACTCAGCGACAATAATGGAAGCTGGAAGCTGGAAGGAAATTTACAGATTGTAGTTTTTCTACTTGCCTGCTGCAATTGTTTCTCTTAGTGAGTTTGAGAGGTGCTGCTGGAGTAGCAGAGGTATCCCAGGATGTTGATGTTCGGGGCCTCAACAATACTAATATTTAATTATTCAAGGATAAATGGTTGTTGGAGATAATCATATCCCAGCATTTTTGTGGTGCACATGTTACTTATCAACCCATACCTGAATGCTGTTTATAGCGTGCTGCAAGCAGGAAGGGGCAGCTTCATTTGTTGAGTTGTGAGCGGAATTAATCATTGTACAGTCATTTGTGAATATCCATACTTCTGACATTATGATGGAACTAAGATTATTGATGAGGAAGCTGAAGATAGTTGGATTTTGGATATTTCCTTTAGTAATTCCTGCAATTATGTCCTGGGAATGGGATGATATACCTCTAAGAACATTTTTCTTTGTGTTATGTATGACTCTAACCACTGGAGTCATTTCCTTTTAATGTCCATTGACTGACTTTACATGTGCATTTTGATTTTGCAGTTGGTCAAATGCTGTCATAAGGTCAAGGGTAGTCACTCTTATTTCACCTCTGAAATTCAACTCTAAGATCCATGTTTGGACTAGGATTGTTTTGAGGTGTAAAGCCAATTGCTCCTGGCAGAACCTAACTGGGCAACAGTGAGTAGGTTGTGAATGAGCTTGTGCTGCTAGATTGCCCTGTAGCTTACATCACATTGAAAACAAATAATAGTTATTTCCTTTCAGCCAATATAAATGATTATTTGCTTTAATTAAGGAGGTTTTAATCTTTGGAACTTTATCCTATTTTTAAGATTTAATTCATTTCCTAAAACTGCCTCAGTAGGAATAAATATACCCAATTTCCAGTTCCCAAGTTCAATTATTCAACAATAACCATAACCACTAAACTACCATAACTCTGATTAAGTTGAATGACTTTTATTCACTTTGTTAAACAGTTTAAATGATTTCAGTGATGCTTCCATTTCTTCGTTCTTAGGAAAGTAAATACCAATGACCACCAATTTGACTTCTACAGCATTTTATTGGAACTTCTCTATGAAGTGCACAGGTAAGACTTTATTTAGCTGTATTGATAAATAATTAGCATCAGATAAGAATTATTAGAAAGACAATGCTTAGATTGATATTTTCATACGTGATATAGGCATTATAGCTCATCAAAATGAGTGAAATTTGATTTAGGGGTTCAAAGCCAAGATTCAACAATTATAATTCATATTTGATTTTTGATATACAAGTACTCTGGGTCATTTTCTAAAGTGTTGGTGGTGTGAATTTTATGAGTGACTTTATTTAGTTTTTCTTTCCTTTCCAAAAAAATAGCTTATGTTGTAGTCCCATTTTATTGACTGAAATACAATGGCCTAGAGATGAAATTTCATTGGATGACAATACTTTGAGTGAAATGGGTCTTTCAACGGTAAATTTATGAGTGATGAGAAAATAATGGTTGCGGGATATAATTAAATACAGTGCCCTCCATAATGTTTGGGACAAAGACCCATCATTTATTTATTTGTCTCTGTACTCCACAATTTGAGATTTGTAATAGAAAAAAAAATCACATGTGGTTAAAGTGCACATTGTCAGATTTTAATAAAGGCCATTTTTATATATTTTGGTTTCACCATGTAGAAATAACAGCAGTGTTTATACACAGTCTCCCTATTTCAGAGCATCATAATGTTTGGGACACTGCAATGCCATGTAAAAATAGTCATGCTTAGTATTTTGTTGCATAGCCTTTCCATGCAATGACTGCTTGAGGTCTGCGATTCATGGACATCACCAGTTGCTAGGTTTCTTCTCTTTCGATGCTCTGCCAGGCCAGTATTGCAGCCATCCTTAGCTTATGCTTGTTTTGGGGGCTAGTCCCCTTCAGTTTTCTCTTCAGCATATAAAAGGCATGCTTAATTGGGTTCAGATCGGGTAATTGACTTGGCCACTCAAGAATTGACCATTTTTTAGCTTTGAAAAACTCCTTTGTTGCTTTAGCAGTATGTTTGGGATCATTGTCTTGCTGTAGAATGAACCGCCAGCCAATGAGCTTTGAGGCATTTGTTTGAACGAGCAGATAGGATGTGTCTATACACTTCAGAAGTCATTATGCTATTACCATCAGCAGTTGTATCATCAATGAAGATAAGTGAGCCAGTATCTTCAGCAGCCATCCATGCCCAGGCCATAACACCCCCACCACCGTGTTTCACAGATGAGGTGATATGCTTTGGATCTTGGGCAGTTTCTTCTCTCCTCCATACTTTGCTCTTGCTATCACTCTGATATAAGTTAATCTTTGTCTCCTCTGTCCACAAGTCCTTTTTCTGGAACTATAGTTGCTCTTTTAAGTACTTCTTGGCAAACTGTAACCTGGCCATCCTATTTTTTAGATTTAGATTTAGAGATACAGCACGGAAACCTTCGGCCCACCGAGTCCGCGCCGCCCAGCGATCCCCACACATTAACACTATCCTACACACACTAGGGACAATTTTTACATTTACCCAGTCAATTAAACTACATATCTGTACGTCTTTGGAGTGTGGGAGGAAACCGAAGATCTCTGAGAAAACCCACACAGGTCACGGGGAGAACGTACAAACTCCATACAGACGGCGCCCTTATTCAGGATCGAACCTGAGTCTCCGGCGCTGTATTCGCTGTAAGGCAGCAACTCTACCGCTGCGCCACCGTGTTGTGGCTAACCAGGGTTTGCACCTTGCAGTGTCGCCTCTGTATTTCTGTTCATGAAGTCTGCTGCGGACAGTGGTCATTGACAAATCCACATCTGACTCCTGAAGAGTGTTTCTGATCTGTCGGACAGGTGTTTGGGGATTTTTCTTTATTATAGAGAGAATTCTTCTGTCATCAGCTGTGGAGGTCTTCCTTGGCCTGCCAGTCCCTTTGTGGTTAGTAAGCTCACCACGGTTCTCTTTCTTCTTAATGATGTTCGAAACAGTTGATTTTGGTAAGCCTAAGGTTTGGCTGATGTCGCTAACAGTTTAATTCTTGTTTCTCAGTCTCATAATGATTTCTTTGACTTTCATTGGCACAACTTTGGTCCTCATGTTGATAAACAGCAATAAAAGTTTCCAAAGGTGATGGAAAGACTGGAGGAAAGACTAGGTGCTGAGAGCTCTCTTATACTTGTATTAAGGAGGCAATTAAACACACCTGAGCAATTACAAACGACTGTGAAGCCATGTGTCTAAACATGATGTTGCCCTGAAATGGGGGGACTATGTACAAACACAGTGGTAATTTCTACATGGTGAAACCAAAATGTATAAAAATGGCTTTTAATAAAATCTGACAATGCGCACTTTAACCACATGTCATTTTTTAAAATTAAAAAATCTAAAATTGTGGCATACAGAGGCAAATAAATAAATGATGGGTCTTTGTCCCAAACATTATGGAGGGCACTGTAGCATTTCCTATTGCAGTGTGATGTGATGAGGTGGAGGGAAATGCACACATTGATGCCATTCCTCATTTTTTGGCATTGTCAGGCGAAATTAAGTCATGTTTCTCTGCACCGTCCTTCTTACTGGCCACACATAAACCACCAGCCTAATTTAATGAGTAACTTAAGCAGTCAATTGGAAATTTTGTAGTCTGCAACAGAACCTCTCAAGGCTTTTTGCTTGTTCACAAACCCCTACCTTTATTTTCTCTTTTGTACTACCTGATGTACTCATGTGTGGTATGATTTGATTGGATTACATGCAAACTTGTGTTTTTCACTGTATCTCAGTACACGTAACATACTATACCAATACCAACCCACTGTTCATCCGGCAATATCTACAGATCTCCAACTTCATTGTCATCAGGTGTGTATCATATGACTTAGCAGGTTGGTGAGTGGAGTTAATGCCTGAAAGTATCCAGTAAGAGGACAAGCAACAGGAACCACAGGTAGAAGAAAAGAATAAGAGGAAGTAGAAGTGGTGGAGAGTGAATGGGAGAATGATGCCTGCTTGCACTTTCAGGGTCTGTCTAAAGGATCACAGATTCTCAAGACATGCACAGCACACAGGTTCAAAAGCTAAATACTGGAGATGCTGGAATTAAAATTAAAAAAAAATTCAAGTAAAGGCTCAAGTAAAGGCAACCTTAGTGGAAAGAGCATGAATTTGCTTTTGAGGTTGAAAATCTTTTTTTTTAAATCAAAGATGGGCAAAGTTAGAGACAAAATTAGTTTAAGGTGCAGAGAAAGGGTGGATGGGAGAAGAGATCATCAAAAGGTCTGAGGGATGGAAGGCAGAATGAATAAAGAGATCGAGTGGAAACTCCAGCCCAATATACATGCAGATGCTGCAAATCTGAAGCAAATACACACATTCGGGAAACATTCACGTGTCAGGCAGCATCTCTGGGGGAAAAACCTAGCAGACATGTGGTTTAGTGTGATTCATTCACCAATACTGACAATTTTACTCCTAATATTTAGATGGGTGTTTGTGGTTTGACTACTTTATTATACAGTTCAAACATAAACTCTGTGGTTTTGCATTTTTTTGTTTTGCCGATAAAGATATGTATCACAAATTTCTTCTTAATACCTTTCTTACCAGTTTTGCTATCTTCAGGGATGAGGGACATTCATTCCAATATCCTTTTGATACTCTATACTTCTTACTGTGCATTTGCTTGCTTTGTTTACTCTCCCTAAATGTCTCACTTCATAGTTTTTTGGGATTAAAATTAACAGTTCTGTGACCACTTAACCTGTCCATTGATGTCTTTAACTTTTTTTCCTAACTATTAATCAGGCTTAACATTTTTTTTCCGAACTTTTTTTCCTAACTATTAATCAGGCTTAATTTTAACATTATCTGCAATTTTTTTAATCACAACCCCTGTGTTTATCCAAATCATTGTCATATATCACAAAAAGAAGTGACCCAACGCTGTCCCTACAGAGTCCTGCTGCTTTACAGTCTCCTGCTCACTTAAATTCTTGTAGACCATCAATATTTCCTTTCTCCCATTGAGCTAATTTTGAATCCAAGTTGTGGCTCACTAATTAATGATTAATACATCAGAATATTTTCTATTAATTTGATCAATAATCATATTCGACAAGCTGGCATGTCAATCCATTTCACCCGTCTTAACCAACACATCCACATCAGCAGACTTACAATCTTCTCATAGAGTCATAGAGTCCTACAGCACAGAAAGAGGCCCTTCGGCCCATCGTGTCCGCGCCGCCCGTTACCAAACACAGTCTAATCTTAATCCCATTTTCCCGCATTTGGACCGTAGCCCTGAATGTTGTAGCATTTCAAGTGCCCATCCAAATGCCTCTTAAACGTTGTGAGTGTTCCCGCCTCCACCACCACCCCAGGCAGTGAGTTCCAGACTCCAACCACCCTCTGGGTGAAAAAGTTATTTCTCACATCCCCCCGAAACCTCCCTCCCCTTACCCTGTATCTATGTCCCCTCATTGTTGAACCTTCCACCAGTGGAAGAAGTTCCCCGCCAGACACCTTCTGTCTGGTGCTATTCCTTTAACCAAAGAGAATCAGAATGTGTTGTTCAGAGCCTTCTCCCTTGGTTCTCTCCATGAACGTGGAATATGTTTATCTGGACCTGGCAATTTCTACATTTTTTTTTCACTGATCATGCAAAGCATTTCCCAGGATATACAGGGAATGAAGGGATGTGGATTATGTGCAGGCAGATAAAGTTGATTGATTGATACTTTATTATCACATGTGACATGTCACAGTGAGATTCTTTGTTTTGCATACCACATGTAAATTATGCAAAGAGTTGCCACGTATATGGCACCGATAAAGTTCCAAGTGTTCAATGGGGTCCCCAATGGTACATCTTTCTTCATTGCTAGGAGTATTTGGATCCCAAAACATGAATAAATTAAGAAATAAATGCTTCTTTAAATGTATATTCTATTGCCTGTCTAAATTAAAAAAATTCTATTTTTCATATACATTTTAAAATGTTATATTATCCTTTTGTCGCAGCAATATCTGGGTTGGTACGTCATGCTCTTCTGAAAATAGCAGCGGGGATTTTGGAAAGTAAAGTTTGAAATTCTTTCCTTGTTATATTTCTGCTCCAGTTTCTTGTACCTGCCTGCCCATGTACTGCATATCCTATTCTTCAGCCTTGACAGGTCAAGCAACAAAGCTGCTTCTCACTGTAATGATAAAGGCTACAAAAGATGACAGATTTGACAGGAAACCACCTCAAGGAAATAGATCCATTGGTTGGGCAGGTAGCCTTGACACTCCAGTTCATCTACTGAGTCAGACATTTAACATTAGTCATGACCAGGGTTTGATGTCTTTTGAAACTATTTTTGGTCAATGTTAATGCAATAGCATTTGAGATGCCCTGAAGGCCTTCATTCCTAGAAAATCCAATACTTTATACTGATAAATATTAAAAAGCCCTCGATACATGATTGTGTTTGAGACGTCATCCTTAAAAGTAGCACACTATTTCTTGATGCTTTCCTGCAGCTAATGTTTTCTCTTGGGTGGATATCAGCTAGACCTCTTCTGGCTTCCATTTCTGCCTACCATTATCTATTTCTGTATATGGATCCAAATATGGAATGAAATACTCTCCATTTAATATATGGAAGAAACATTGAAATTACCTTACAATGAATGGTATTTGGCCAGTACAAATATTTACTGTTCAAGTAAAATCAGAGTTTCTCCAATTTTATAAATTTTCTAATTCCTATTATTTTTCTATTGCTGGAATAGCAAAGGAATAATGCTGACATCTCAAGTCAAGCTATGCACACAAATGTCTGGAAGGCTTAACTGAATTCTAAGAACATAATATGGACGATTCAGTAGTTCTATTGCACAACATTTTATTGCTAACTAGACAACCCGTAGACTTAAGATATAAGAAAATAACTGCAGATGCTGCAGATAACCCGTAGACTTGTTGGGTCCCGTTGTTACTAAAGGTTCTCCGGTCACGCCGCCGGGCCCGGCAACCCTCCCCCAACTGCGCACGTGAGGATACCAGGCCCGGCAACCCTCTCCCAACTGCGCAGGCATGGCAAGTGGGAACGCACTGTGCGGACGCGGCTACAAGGCCGTTGAAACTCCCCCGGGGCCGGGGGCAGGCGAGGGGGGAGAGGAAAGGGGAGAGGGAGCCACTCATTCCGGCTCCGGGCAGCCATCGCGGTGGTCAGTAGCAGGAGAGCAGCCGCAAGGCGCTGCGCCTTGTTCGTCCTGCCGGTGGCCATCTTCTTTGACCTCCATTCTTCCACCGAGCTGCACCACGGGATGAAGGTCAGGTGGGGGCATGGCGGGACGGGCGCCGGTCCTTCCGTCGCTGATGCGCAGGTGTGCCGCTGCCTGGCACAGCAACCGTACCCCATTGCGACGCCGTATTAGATCAAAATGACGATCTCAAAATGGCGATCTCATATTTGACCCGTTGGGTACCCCTTGTGACGCCGAACATGGAAGTATTAGATCAAAATTACTTGTCCCATTCACAGTATAAAGTTTATTAAAGTTTATAAAGTGAATAACTTAAAAAATATAACGAAACGTGATACTGCACATCGCAGGCGAATGGTGAGTAAGGTGGGCATAAAATTCTTGTGCTATTGTGTACCGTTGTGGCTGTATTTCAGGAACGTACATACATATAAGATGAGAGTTTTAGTAATATACTAGATCAAGTGGACCCGTTGGGCCCATTCCTCATAGAGGGGGGGCAGGGAAGGGGAGAGGGTATGATTGAGTGAGGCCTAGACCCAAAGCCTCTCTTGTATTTTAGCACCCTCAACCCCCCACTCAATCCCCCCCTCCTCCCCCTACTAACCCACTCCATCCCCCCTAGCCACCCCCACTTGCCCCTCCCCTGCCCCCACCCGGGAACGCGGGAGGATGGAGTGGCTGAATGTTAGACCAATGCAGTAGAGGTTTGGGGGAGTTTCAAAGGGGGTTCAGGGGAGATGAATTGGGCGAATAGAGGATGGAAGAGAGGGGGGGATAATGGGGCTGGGAGATGGAGTGGGTGAGAAGAGGATAAGGGGATGGGTTGTGGGGGGGGATGATAAGGAGTTGAGGGGGTGTGAATGGAGTGGGTGAGTGGGGCTCGTAAAAAAAAAAACCTGAAACCAATTTAAGTTAATGCAGCACAGGTTTGGGGGAGTTTTAAGGGGGATTAAGGGGGGAATGGAGTGCGTGAGTGGGGCTCTGAAGAAAAATCCTAAACACAATTTCAGTTAATGCAGGAACGGTTTGGGGGAGTTTTAAGGTGAGGTGGGGGGGGGTTGAGGTGGGAATGGAGTGCGTGAGTGAGGGGATGGGGTGGCTGAGTAAGGGGAGGGTGTTAGACCAATGCTGTCGAGGTTTGGGGGAGTTTTAAAGGGGGTTCAGGGAGGATGAATTGGGCGAATGGGGGATGGAGGAGAGGGGATAAGGGGGCTAAGGGGAGGATAAGGGGGTTGAGGTGGGTTGTGTGGGGGATGATAAGTGGGGTTAAGGGGGTGTGGATGGAGTGGGTGAGTGCGCCTCTTAAAAAAGCCTGAAGCCAATTTAAATTAATGCAGCACAGGTTTGGGGGAGTTAAGGGGGATTGAGGGGGGACAGGAGTGCGTGAGCGGGGCACTGAAAAAAATTCTAAACACAATTTCAGTTAATGCAGGAGAGGTTTGGGGGAGTTTTGAGGGGGGGGGTTGAGGTGGGAATGGAGTGCGTGAGTGAGGGGGGATTGAGGTGGGAATGGAGTGCGTGAGTGAGGGGGGGTTGAGGTGGGCATGGAGTGCGTGAGTGAGGGGGGGTTGAGGTGGGCATGGAGTGCCTGAGTGAGGGGGGGTTGAGGTGGGTATGGAGTGGCTGAGTGAGGGGGGGGGGGCTGAGGTGGGAATGGAGTGCCTGAGTGAGGGGGGGTTGAGGTGGGTATGGAGTGGCTGAGTAAGGGAAGGGTTTTAGACCAATGCAGTGGAGGTTTGGGGGAGTTTTAAAGGGGGCTCAAGGGGGATGAATTGGGTGAATGGGGAGTGGGGGATAAGGGGGCTGAGGGGGATGGAGTGGGTGAGGGGAGGATAAGGGGGATTGAGGTGGGTTGTGGCGGGGATGATAAGTGGGGTTGAGGGGGTGTGGATGGAGTGGGGCTCTTACAAAAACCTGAAAACAATTTAAGTTAATGCAGCACAGGTTTGGGGGGGTTTAAGGGGGATTGAGGGGGGGAATGGAGTGCGTGAGCAGGGTTCTGAAAAAAATCCCAAACACTATTTCAGTTAATGCAGGAGAGGTTTGGGAGAGTTTTAACGGGGGGTTGAGGTGGGAATGGAGTAGTAGTAGTAGTAGTAGTCATCGTCGTCCTCCTCCTCCTCCTCCTCCTCCTCCTGCTCCTCCTCCTCCTCCTCCTCCTCCTCCGATCTGAGGAATGGCAGGCGCGAGGCATGCCGGGATGGGCGGCTGTGCTCGGGGCGGGGGGCGGGTGAGCGCATTAGTGAAAGGTCCGGGGGGACGGGGGGGGACTGCAGATGTTGGAAATTTTGAGTTGAGTTTAAAAGTGCTGGACGAACTATGTGGTTTAGGCAGCATCTTTGGAGGGAATTCCTTCCCAACTTCCCACTGAGTTGCCCCAGCACTTTTGTGTTGTATTCAAGGTAAAACAAACGTCACCCTACCTTGAGCTGGAATATGGCGTTTGCCCATGGAGAGGAGGAGAGGGGAAAGACGTCCCTGCTCACGCCATGCACTTAAACGTGAATGTCCCACTTTCCCCACCCACCCACAGCAAGGTCTCTACTCACCACCCCCCACCCACAGCAAGGTCTCTACTCACCAACCTGCCATCAGTAAAGGAGGTCCGGTGGGAGGAAGGAAAGCAAGAGAGAGAGAGAGAAACGAGGGGGAGGAGGAAAAAGGCACCAGAGGCGTTACAAATGCGTGATGGAAACTTGGCTTTATTTTGTGAAGGAGGTTTTAGGGGGGGGGGGATTTGTTATTTTTCAAGAGAATGCCGACCAGTTGCGCGGCCCATGGATGCACGGCTGTGTACAACAAGTACACCAGCTTCCACAGGGAGGGGAGGGGAGGGGAGGGGAGGTGATGGGAGGGAGGGAGGGAGGGGAGGGAGGGAGGGAGGGAGGGGAGGGAGATGAGAGAGATGAGAGGAAAGAGAGGAAAACTCCTCGGGTGAGTCAGTGTTAACCCAGAGCCTGCGGCCTACAGCGCCGTTGCCATGGGTGCCGCAGCTGCCGGCGGGTCCCTCCCCTCCCTCCGGTAAAAAAATGGTGATGATGTTTAATGAGCGCAAAAAAAGGGGGCAGGGTAAGAAAAGAAGGCGAGGGAGTGTGGGAGTGTCATTTTGTGGATTGAAGGGATCAGGCTCCTCCCCTCGGCGTGGGCGCCCACCTGCGGGCGAGTAATGTATGATGAGAAGACCACCTGTGTGAGGGCGGCGAGCATTTTCATTAGGGAATACGGGGGAACTGGAGCAGCAGCAGCAGCAGCGGCGGCGGCGGCGGCGGCGGCAGCAGCGGCAGCAGCAGCAGCAGCAATTTGGGACAGGGGGCCGTCGGCGCCGCCGGCCCGCCGCTGCGCCATGGCTGGCGCAGCAGGGGGCCGTCGGCACCGCCGCCGCTATGGGTGGTGTTCGGTGCGACTGAATTGTGCAGGTCGCAATGTCTGTTCGACATTGAGGAGGGGAGGGGGGAGAGGAGTGGGGAGGGGGGAGTTTGGGCGCTGCGTGAATGTGGGAGGGGTTTAGTCGCAGCTGGTCCGCTTGGTCTAATTAGTCTGACCTTTAACTGCTCGGCGGGAGCTCCGGGACTGAGCAGTGAAGGAGACGCCCATGGCTGAGAGCGGCGGCAGCAGCGGTGATGCTGAGCGGGAGCTGAAGGCTCGTCTGCGACGGCAGCGATGGAGACGACCGGGGTTTAGAGTGGCAGCAGGAGCAGTGGCGGCCATGATGGAGACGCCCGGGGTTTAGAGCGGCAGCGGGAGCAGCGACGGCGGTGTGATGGATCAGCGGAGCTGGAGAGCGGAGCGGCGGCCATGATGGAGACGTTTAGAGCGGGAAGGAGAAGCAGTGGCGTCTGGGCGATGGATCAGCGGGCCTCTTCCCCCTCTGCCCCCTTGTCCCCCCTCCTCCCCTCACCCACCCCTCCAGTCTTAGGGGCTCTCCGGCACTCACCCACTCCAGATAGATAGATAGATAGATAGATAGATAGATAGATAGATAGATAGATAGATAGATAGATAGATAGATAGATAGATAGATAGATAGATAGATAGATAGATAGATAGATAGATAGATAGATAGATAGATAGATAGATAGATAGATAGATAGATAGATAGATAGATAGATAGATAGATAGATAGATAGATAGATAGATAGATAGATAGATAGATCTATCTTTATATATTGTAGCTTGTATATAGCTTGTATATAGCTTGTATATTGGAACAGCTTAGCTATGGATATGTTTTGTTCTGAAGCACAGTTTTTCAATATTGCAACTGTGATGTCTGGTTTCGTTAGATCCTGTGCTTTCTGTTTCTTTTGATAACAAACAGAATTTATTTAAGACTTCCGTAATAGTGGGCATCTCAAGAAAAAAACTGAGATGATCATCAACTTGGTATTTCTGGTTGAACATTTCAACCTTGTCTTTAGCTGTATGCATGCTGGGACTTGCCATTTTTGAGATTGGGCATGTCCTTGGAAACATTCCCTCCTGTTAGCTATTTAATTGCCACCTCTACCCACAACTAAATTTAGCAAAAGAGCTATGAAATCATCTGTTACGGTGAGGGTGGGCTGTGAACAGCAGCTTGGTAAGCAGGTGAATTCAAACTACTAAATGGGGCAGAGAACTGGAACAAAGGTATGTACTTCATTTTGATCTAACAGCAACAAGTGAGAAGTGCTATTTATGTCGAATAAACAAACAAGTGCTGTGGGCATAGGATATTATTTTACCATATGCCCACAAAGTTCATAAAGATAGCAATTTGCCTTTTCAGTTATTTTTAGCATGTGGCCCTTAAATCTCTTTGCTTCTCCACAGTTCTGAACTTCTCAAAATATCGAAAATCCCCTGATCAGAGATATATGTCTTTATTCTATGTCATATTAAATTTCTTCTGACTTAATTGGGATAACTGACATAATCTATTTCTGCTCACATGCAACATTTTGCTCCCATCTACACTCTTCATTCTACAGTTGTGTAGGTTTGCTCATAAGGCTCTGAATTTCTTTGGTAAAGATAGTTTAATGTTTGTGAAAATCTGAGTCCCAAAGCAAATTCCCAGGGCAAATACTACATAATGCATAACTACCATTAAAATATGTTTCCTTCAATTTACTGATTCACTGTTTTGTTAATAACTATTTTATTGGAACCATATTCTATTTTTTTTTGGAAGTACACAAATTGCACAGTGAAATGTATTCATGGTCACTTTGTAAACTACCACTTCAGTCACCTTAAAAATATTAAATTGGTTTGTTAAACATGATTTATCCATTAGAGGTCTGTGCTACCTCTCTGATCTATTCATTTCTGTCTAAGTGGGCATTTACTCTGTCTCTGACAAAAGAAACAAAGTAACTTCACATATACCAAGTAATTGGGCTATTTTGTTTCCCCTTTCTATCCTGAATAATGGTGCAAAATAACAGCAATTTTCCAAACCAAAAGGACACTCATAAATCAAGACAGTTCGTGAGACCTTGGCTAGAGCACTTAAATATCATCCACTTATTTAGTATAAACCATCCATTCCAAGAAATCTATTCTCCTTTTCTCTGTGAACCGTTATTTCATTTAAATTTATTTCAAACCTTGTTATTTTCCTAGCTTGATTTGATTTCATCTTTCCTCATTATCCTCATGAACTGTTTTGTGTAATGATGCAAAATAAGGGGATCAATTGTATGACCCTGAAAATGGTGGCAGAAATTATGATGCTCAGTTGATGGATAATTCCTGGTTCTGATTAAAACAGACTGTCAATATTAAGCTGTCTGCTCAATTACATGATTACTGCTTCCAGCCAGTACTTAATCACAATGTTCATATAGCTGCATCGTCCTTCAACACGGGCCCTTTTTCTTGAGTGACTAAGACTGCTTAAAACTAGCTTCCACCACTTAAATACTCGCGGGCCAAGCTTTAAGGTTGGGGGGGGGGGGGGGGGGGGGGGGGGGGCGGGGGGAGTTTAATGGAGATTTATATAAGCCAAGGTTTTTCTCACTTAGAGAGTGGTATGTGCCAGAAACAGGATGCTGAAGGTAGTCGGGAAGCAGGTACGATAGCAATATTTAAGAGGCATTTTTGACAAACACATGAACAGGCAGGGAATAGAAGGATATAGACCATGTGCAGACAGATGTGCAGTTTATATTGACATCATGGTTGGTACTGAGATCGTGGGCTGAAGAGCCTGTTCCTGTGATGCACTATTCTATGGTACTAAATATTGGAGATCCTAAATTTATCCAGAACTAATTGTAGACATTTTGGGGATCTTAAATGCGTGGTGAATTGCGAGGCAGATGTTGGTAGAATTTGACCTGAGAGACCTTGAAGACCACTGCAACATAGGAAAGAATATTGTGTACACCTTAAATTGTTATTCAATACGATATGATAGGATACTGTAAGGGCTAACATTACGAATGCAGCAATGTGGGTTTTATTGCAGGAGTGTAAAAGCTCCAGCTCGGATTATTCCTGGGGCATCCTGTTGTCAGCATGGAAGCGCGGTTTATGGCTGATTGAATCCTCTGATATCAGCAACTGGCCTCAAAGCTTTGAAGTGTTAAGAAGAACATCTTGCCATATGGGCTGCCCTCTGTTCCCAAGACACGACGGACACGGAGGTCCCAAAAGACACATAAAGATTTATAGGGCATTGTAAACTTGCCATATCAGGCAGTGATGGAAAAATACTGGCACATGTATTTAGGGTATAAAAGGTGTAAAATGTAAGCTTTTGGGGAGAGAGACTACATTAGCTTCCTGAGCGTTTCCAAACGCTCCGGTTTCTAAACTCTCTCCCACCTGGGTGAGTAGAATAAAGAGGTTAAACGAATTCGGTTGTCTGCCTGTTTTTTCTAATAGGCCACGGACTACAACAATACGATAGAACTTTATTTATCCCAGGAGGGAAATTTATCTGCCAACAGTCATAAAACACAAAATACATGAAACATGAAATTAAAGTGACGGGTGGAAAGGATTGGGGAAGTGCAAAGATTGGGGAGGGGGGGGGGGGGGGGGAGGGGGTGGTGAGGGAAGAAGGATCTCCTGTGGTGTTTTGTACTGCATCTTGGTGGAACCAGTCTGTTTCTGAAGGTAATCCTCAGGTTGACCAGTGTGTCATGGAGGGTGAGCTGTATTGTCCAAGATGCTCCACAGTTTGAGGAGCATCCTCCCCTCTAAGACCACCCGCCATGAATCCAACTCCGCCCCGCAGGATGGAGCAAGCCTTCCTGATGAGTTTGTTAATCTTATTGGCGCCCTGCTGCCCCAACACACGACAGCGAAGAAGATGGCTCTGGCTACCACCAATTGGTAGAACATCTGCAGCATCTTACTACAGACGTTGAAGGAGCAGAGCCTTCTCAAAAAGTATAACCGGCTCTGTCCTTTCTTGTACAGGGCCTCAGCTTTCCTGGACCAGTTCAGTTTACTGTCCAGGTACACTCCAAGGTATTTGTACTCCCTGCTAACAAGTCCTTAGTCTTGTCGGTGTTGTTGCAGGTAATTCAGCCCACACCACTCAACAAAGTCGTTGAGTACACCTCTGTATTCAGCTTACCTCCCCTCATTGATGCAAACCACAATTGCAGTCATCTGAAAATTTCTGCAGGTGGCAGGAGTCCGAGTTATATCTCAAGTCCGAGGTGTAAATGGTGAACAGGAAGGGAGAGAGGACCCCTGTGGGGCCCCTGTGTTGCTCACTACCATGTCCGAGACACAGTTCTGCAGCCTGACATATTGTGGTTGTCCAGTCAGGTAGTTGTTGATCCAGGACACCAATGGAGCATCCACCTGCATTTTCGCCAGTTTGCTCCATAGCCGTGCAGGCTGAATAGTGTTAAAAGCACTGGAAAAGTTAAAAAACATGACTCTCACAGTGCTTCCTGGCTTATCCAGATAAGCTTAGGAACGATGGAGCAGATGGATGATGGCGTCCTCAACCCCTGTCTTTGTTTGGTAAGGGAACTGCATGGGGTCCAGGTAGGGTTTAACCAGGAGTCGCAGGTGAGTGAGCACCAGCCTCTCCAGGGACTTCATGGTGTGAAGTCAGCGCCACCGTTCTGTAGTCCTGTATCCTATATCCTATATCTCTATTGTCATATATTCATCCAAAGCCTCAGATGTCATTAAAGTCAGCAAATCCCCCAGCCCACCATTGATTTACCAAAGATGTTTATTAATTAGGGTTGTAGCTAAAGTGATAGTAGATAAGATCAGTGAAAATATCTTTATACAGGTATTAACAGTACTTTCATTTGTTCATCTTCAGAATTACAGCATTTGGAGTTTTCTGCTTTTGCCTCATAATCT
Source organism: Rhinoraja longicauda (assembly GCF_053455715.1). Lineage (NCBI taxonomy): Eukaryota > Metazoa > Chordata > Chondrichthyes > Rajiformes > Arhynchobatidae > Rhinoraja > Rhinoraja longicauda. The sequence goes on from NC_135953.1 coordinate 123,735,768, forward strand.
ACATCACTGTTTTACTGCATAGATAGCATCATTCTTAAGCCTCAAATCACATCTCACACTAAGTACATACTTCCAACGTAACAAAGCAATGACAACACATGCGCAATAATTATTGCATACTCCTCTCTCATCATTATCTACATTGGACATAGTCACAGCTAACAGCAGTCAACAGTCGGAAATGGCACAGCTGCATTACTTTATCCTCAGGAAGGTGGGTAGTGTTTACCTTAATAATAGTCAGCATTATGGAGCCTTTGTTGCAGTGATTATTCAAGATGACCATAACCTCATATCAGTTCCTCCTTCCCACTTCCTCTCAATACATTGTGTCTTCAGTTTTACAAACTGCACCTGGAAAACATGTGTATCTTTACTGTTACTTGCCCAATACCATAAACCTTCCATTGTGCCTTTCTCCTTCTAGCCATTTATTGTAACCAGACTAGATGGCAGAAGATCAAGAAGAGAGTGAAGATGAAGTGAATAAATTTAACATTGGGACTCATCAATTAAAATATTGATATTGATCATAACTTAGAGTTTAGCTCAGAGTGGGATTCCACATGATTTCATCAGACATCCTTTATACCTTGGGCAGGGAGAAATGATACCACTGGTGGGTGCCAGCTGCCTGGAGGAAAAGACCACAGAAGTAACCTGGTGCAGTGGTCTTAGATGAAAGTCTGTATGGAAAATCGTAGCACAGGTTCTGTGCAGACCAGAATACCCTTAATTTCCATCATGGACGTGGTGGTCTACAAGTAGAGCTTCTGGTGAATGTTACCTCAGCTTTCACTGCAGCTGAGATAACATCCATCAGAATTTGTTGATGTTGCCTTGGAGTCTCCTATTTCTACCATACAAGCTCAGTTTCTCTAACTTATTGTTGAACTAGGATTGCTAAAATATTACTTGCAGGTGCGGCAGTGACTCTGTAGAGCAGCTATCCTCAATTCTTTCTCAGTATGACAGTGTTTGCAGTCCCACCACTGCCATTCCAGTGGTGCCCTTGCTGTCGCCTCTCTGCCGACCAGCCCAGACTGCTGAACTTTACATTGTAAAGCTGGTGCAGTCAGACGCCAGGCCAAGGCCAACCTTACTTTAGTTTAGAAATCCAACGTGGAAATAGACCCTTCGGCCCACTGAGTCCGTGCTGACCAACAATCACCCATACACACTAGTTTTATGTTATGTCAATTTCACATCCAACACATTAAGGGCAATGTACAGAAGCCAATTAACGTAAAAATCTGTCACCTTTGGAATGTGAGAGACCAGAACACCTGGAGAAAACCCATGCGTTCACCGGGAGAATGTACAAACTCTGGACAGACAGCACCTGTAGTCAGGATTGAACACTATACCGCTGTGCCCCTGTGGCGCCACGATCTGCAGTCTTTTGAGTTATCATCAGTGTTGTCTCCAATTAGCCATATTCAGTGTTGCAACATTAAAATCAAATTGGCACTGCATGCTAGTGGAGGTTGCAATCTACCTTCTCTTTGTATTTTTGCTGTACATAAATAGGGCACCTTCTCCAGCGGTGCTGGCTCAAAGGGTCGAATGGCCTACTCCTGCACCTATTTTCTATATTTCTATTCCTCAATAATGTGGCAGACTGTTTTTTAAAATCTCAGATGTGTGATACCTCAATTGCAGGTGGCACAGAATGAGAGCAGCATGACTACTGATGGTATACCAGGCATGATGCACTACATATGGTCACAACCTACAACACCCAGGCAGAAGAAACTCTTTGCAGTTGTAATGTATTTCGAATTTGATATCTGAATTGTGCAATCAATGGTGCCTTAAGCCAAAGAGAAGACTGATAGCCTAACATGTGCGCTTTTCCTGCTGCTGTACGGTTGAAAGGAATGGAATGTAATCAGCTCACGTTGATTACAAAATGCCAGTGTTGTATAGAGGAGGTAAGATTCAATAAACTTTGAGATGTTGCAGACAAAGGAGATAGTGATCAGCTTCAGGAAACGAAGCTGTATACATACCCCAGTTTGCATTGACGGTGCCGAAGTAGAGATGATTGAAAACTTCAAATTCCAAGGAGTCAATATCACCAACAACTTCTCTTGGATCACCCATATTGAAGCAACGACCAAGAAAGCACACCAATGCCTCCACTTCCTTAGAAGGCTTAGGAAGTTCGGTATGTCCCCTACAACTCTCACGAAATTCTACAGATGCACCATAGAAAGCATTTTATCAGGACACATCACAGCTTGGTTTGGGAACCAAACCATCAAAGATTGCAAACAATTGCAGCGAATTGTGGAAGCACCCCAGACCATCACACAAACCAACCTCCTTTCTACTGATTCCATTAATACCTCACGTTGCCTCGGCAAGGCCAGCAGCATAATTAAGGATGAGTCACACCTAGATTCAGGGACAGTTTCTTCCCAGCTGTTATCAGCCAACTGAATCATCCTACCTGAACCAGAGAGCAGTCCTGAACCACTATCTACCTCTTAGGTGACCCTGGGACTATCCTTGATTGGACTTTGCTGGTTTTATTTTGCACTAAACGTTATTCCCTTATCATGTATCTATACACTGCAAATGGCTCGATTGTAATCATGCATTGTCTTTCTGCTGACTGGATAGCACACAACAAAATGTTTCACTGTACCTGTGACAGTAAGCTAAACTACGTGACAATAAACTAAACTAAACTAAAGATGTTTTCACCTCCGGCCGAGAAGGACAAGCCATAAGAAGTGCTTGTCCAGAGTGACATCCAGACATCCACTGTCATTATAGTCCTCAGTTTGTTGCAATGTCGTAATGGTAAATGCAGCCTATGATAGGTTCAGCAAGGGCACCCTTAATGGAGCAGAGCCACCTCAAGTATTTCTTTATTGAGGTTCAGTTTGGAGGATTGTTATGTGGACACTTTATGTAGATAGAGCCTCCTTTGAGAGACATATCCACCCCCCAACCCCCCCTTTCCTCTTCTAGTCCAGTTACTTATTCTCCAATCATGCTTATTTATTCACAAAATGCTGGAGTAACTCAGCAGGTCAGGCAGCATATCAGGAAAGAAGGAATGGGTGACGTTTCAGGTCGAGACCTTTCTTCAGACTGATGTCAGGGGGGCGGGACAAAGGAAGGATATAGGTGGAGACAGGAAGATAGAGGGACAACTGGGAAGGGGAGGGGAAGAGAGGGACAGAGGAACTATCTAAAGTTGCTCCAATCATGCTTTATTCAAGGGAAATGGTGGCTAATGCACTGTAACATGTTTATTCCACAGTTGGCAACGTCACTATGTTACATTTTTTGCGTAGGTGTGGTACATAGAAAGATGTGTATTTTGTAAGTCCATTGGGTTGCATCATGTGTTTATATTATGGTTCCCACATTTTTTTGTTTTTTCCTTGCCAATCAATGTTAAAAATGTGTACCCAGATCACGAATGAGATCTCCATCAAAGTGATTGGATCTCTTGTCACTGATGTCAGATAGGGGACCTCTCTCTTCAACTCAGCCAACATAAGCCAATTAACACATCCTTAATGTATAAATTGTTCTTGTCATTCCAATGTTTGCTTTTATGTCCTCCTTTATTCTTTTTGTCAGATATCATTGTGAAGCAGGTTTAGCATAGAAAATGTAAAGGCATCTGTTCTCTCCACTGTGGCAAACCCAGCCATGTATTTCCACAATTTTCTTTTATTTAGGCTCACCAGAGACACACATCTTAACATGATCTTTTTTTAGGCTAGATTTTTGCCTTGTACGTGTACATGTATGGAGTGCCTTAAGTTGTTTTTCTGCATTAAATGTCTGTTTAATGTATGGTGCGGATTTTCCGTAATGCGTGATTGATGTAATTAATTTGTTTGATGTTTTGTGCCAAAACAAGGTTGCTGTTGTCCATGTATTTAACTGCTAGATCTATAAAATGGAGCTGAAAATATTGACAAGATGGAGTATGTGTCAGAGTACTCTTATTAAAAGGAGAAAGCCATTCTGATAAATAGATGTTGTTACAGACAAATGAATGTTTATTATTGTGCAAATCCCTTTATCTTTGGGGGGCTGTCAATAATTTATTTTGCAGTAATTAAATTGTGACCAGCAAACAAATCAACTTGAAGATTTGCTCTTACCAAGCAGCTACTTTATTGTGCAATCTACCAAGTTAATAAGATTGGTTACCCCCTGGAGCACAGGCATTGGATTCATGTTGTTGCAATTGAAACTTTAACTGTGTGTTATGTCCAAAGAGTTCAGCTCATCTTTGTTATGTGCTAAATATTCAGTTGTGCCCAATACTCTCACTATTCCACCTAAAGTCTCATTTCATTGAGAGCAATGTGAGGCTACCTTCATTTTTTGCTGATATTTAAATCCGTATGTTTTAGGATGAAAATCTATGCTTCAATGCTGCTTTATAATACAGTCAAAATATTTGAATTGTTATGGAATCAAATAGCACAGAAGGCGGCTCTCCGGACCAACATTTCTGCACTATCAAATGATCTAATTTTTCTTCTCAAGTCCCCATCAATGCCTCCTGCTCTGATTTTCCTTTCCCCTGCCAATGCTATGAATAATTTACGGTATCTGAATAATTACCAACTGGCATATCTTTGTACGTGGGAGAAAAATCAGAGCACCAATGGGAAATCCGCATGATCACAGGGAGAACATGCAAATTCCACACAGACAGCACCCAAGATCAGGACTGACCCCAAGTCTCTAGAGCTGTGAGGCAGCAGTATTAACTGCTGTACCATTGTGCTGCACTTGTGTTTTGAAACATTTAATGTTGCCTTTTGTTGACAAACAAAGCTGAATATAACACATTGCAACGTTTTGCTTTACCTTTAGTAGAAAGGGTTGTTAATATGATTTATGAAAGCTACCTTCTAAACTTGCAACTGCGGCACACAACTTGTTTATTTTTTGGGGGTTTACAACTAAATATTTCCATTTCTATTTTTGTTTTCTGGTTTAGAACGGAACAGTTATACTGAGGACCACACTCAGTGGCTTCCTTTTAGTGGCTGTAATGTTTAACCTGTTCCGTAAATTGTTACCCATTCTAAAACGATCTTAAAATTTATAACCCTTTACTCATGGTTACCGAAATGGTTTTGGTTTGGACATGATATTAGTTACCTTGTTGCCTATGTTATATATTTTGTCATCATAAATTAGGTCGTTTATTATTTCTCATTCTTTTGCCCTTATCCACTAGAAAACAGATATAGAGTTTACATTAGGTTGCGAGGTGCAAATGTTGCCACCCCTGAGCTTAAGCCTAGACCGCGGGATAGTGAGTAGCCCCAAGTCGGCCGACCTGAGGGACCTGGAGATAGAGTGGTGGGTTAGAAGATTTTTGATATAGGGGGGGGCAAGCCCGTTTAGGGCTTTGTATGTGAATAGGAGGAGCTTGAAGTTGATTCTGTACTGTACTGGGAGCCAGTGGAGAGAGGCCAGAATCGGCGTGATGTGGTCCCTTTTACGGGTACCGTGATGTGGTCCCTTTTACGGGTTGCAGCTCCTAGACTGTGGAACAGCATCCCATTCCCCATCAGAACTGCCCCCTCCATCGACTCCTTTAAGTCCAGGCTCAAAACCTATTTCTACTCCCTAGCATTTGAGGCCCTCTGAGGGGGCGCTGTGAAATGTTTATGTATGTGCTGTTATGTTTGTGTGCCATTGCATGTTCGTTCTTAGTACCTGAACTGATGTACAGCACTTTGGTCAACGTGGGTTGTTTTTAAATGTGCTATACAAATAAAATTGACTTGATTTGACTAATAACCCTGATATGTTCCTGCCAATTGTGTTTCTTTTTAGATGATAGACCAGTGTACACATTCTTCTGACTTTTTAATTTATTCACAAAGCAAAGCGTGTGCACTGATTGAAAGTGGTAAATGGCTCAGTATAATTTTAAGTCATGTTCAGTGATTTTAAATAAAGTTAGCTGTAGATAGGGTTTTATGATTTCTTGATTCTTCATCATGTTAAACAGATTTTTAACTGCATCAAGAATCAACCAGGGCAGGACATACACAGTGAATGGCAGGGCCCTGGGAAGCATTGTTGAACAGAGAGAACTTGGGCTACACAGACCTTGTGTTTCCATGAAAATGGGAACACAAGATGGCAGTGGTGGACGGAAGAAAAGAATAATGTCAGTGAACAGGCTGGGGGCTTACCTCCCGATTGCTCAGAGGCACTCAGAGGCATTCTGGGTTGTGTGTGGGAGGTGAGTCGGGGCACAGAGGCTGAGAGATGGCCGTTGGAGGCTAGGGCACGCCCATGGCCTGATGTTGAGGCGTCGGAGTGATTGAGTCAGCAGAGGGGGCCGCTGTAGGCCCTAAAGCAGCCTGGAGCTCCATTTGACTATGAGCAATTCCGAGCGGCTGAGTGTGTGGGATGGACATGGCCTGCAGGGGCACGGAGCAGCAGAGCGGCTGTCAAGTACATTGCCAGGCCAGGACGACCCTTGCAATTCCGATTCAGTGCTCCGACTAGGACAGCAGGCCTTTTATGGCCAAGTTAAGATTCTAACATTTTTAGAAACTTTGGACTTGAACCTCAAACATGGTGACTTGTGTAGTGACTCAGTATGGTCTCTGTCTAACATGCGTGTATTTAGTATGATTTTGTCTAACGTACAGTAGGATTGTCACTGAACTGTATGCACAAGAAGAATTTTACTGCACTTAGGACCACATGACAATAAAATGCCATTGAAGCATTAACAATGGTGGTGAGGAAGGCATGTGGCATTCTTAACATCATTGGCACTGAGCATAAGAGTAGGGACATCATATTACAGTTGTACAGAGGTATATAAAATTATGAGAGGCAGAAAAATGTAAATAGCCAGCATTTGTTTTCCATGATAGGGGTGTCTAAACGTAGATGGCATAAATTTAAGGCGATAGGGTAGAGGTTTAAAAAGGGTTTGAGGGGAAATCTTTCACACAAAGAGTAGCTAATGTTTGGAATAAGCTGGCAGAGGCGGTGGAAGCAGGAATGGTAACAACACTTAGGAAATATCTGGACGGTGTTTTGGCTGAGCGAGCGCATGGAATCAGTGCACGAAAATGGTATGGATAGTATGATGCTAGGCATAGGCACTGAGGGCTGAAGGGTCCATTTATTTGCTGTATGACTAGGAATAGAATAGAATAATTTATTGTCACATATGACTAGACACAGTGAAATTCTTTGCTTGCGTACCCGATGTATACAAATAGCAGCCACCTACAAAGTTGTAGGTGACAAAGTTACAAAGCACGCCGGCTCCTTCTTTTGTTCTTCCCCCCCTCCCCCCCATAACAGTTCCCCACAACGGGTCCCCATTGTCCTTTGAGCTTCCTCCTGAATTGTCCATTGTTCTTCCCCTCCTCCCTCATGGTGGTCCCCCTACGCCGGGTCCTCCATTGTTCTTCCCTTCAGCTCCCATTCTGCTCCCATTATTAGGGAGCTTCTTAATTACTCTCAGGCAGAACAAGAAGAAATTTTCGTTCTTGGCTTCATTCTCTGCCGGACACAGCTATTGTTAGTTGTCTTTAATCAATTTATTCTAAAGAATAGTACAACAAAGCTTTCGAAAAAGAAACAAATGAGGAAGGGAGGCTCTATGAAATATATAAAAATACTCAGTAACTTATACAAATTAATGCCAGGTACCTTTCAGCCAGGATGTTATTTATTGAAAATCTAAACAATGTACAATTAAAAGCAAAAGCTGTGTTATTTAAAATGAATATCATGCTGACCTTTTCTATGGGATTGTAATTAAAAAGATGATGGAAGATTGTTTTTATGCTGAGATATTGTTTTTGCATTAAATATATAATTTACAAATGACACCAACTGCAAAGGGATCAACTGGAATTCAGGACAGTTCATTATTACAGATGTAACTGTAGCAATCACTGTTCTAGTTTATAATAAGCTTAAGTGACAATTTTGTACTTTTTGTCACAACCTAGCTATGAAATCATTTTCTGACTTTTACTAGTTTTACTAGTTCTATCTTCCCAGCTTTTACATTGAACACTGAATTCTCCAAATTTAGGATTCTTCGCTCTCTTCTACCACCCCCCCCCCCTTTCCTAGCCAGCACCAGGGCCGTTTTTACAGCATTATGGGCCCCCGGGCAAAGCAGTGTACTGGGGCCCCTACCGTTACTCTCCCCCACCCCCCTTTCCCTACCAGCCCCCCCCTGTCGTGCCGGCGAAAAGCACTTACCGAAAAGCACTTAGCGATGGACTTAGGGTGCTACATTGTTGCGAAAAGCACTTACAAATCGCTGTGAGAAGCACTTAGGGATGGAAAAGCAAAGCACTTAGGGAGCTAATTGTTGCGAAACAGATCGCTGTGAGAAGCACTTCGGGACCGAAAATGTTGCGAAAAAAGCACTTATTGAACCTACATTTTTAAAGTAGTATTTATTTATTGCAAGTCACTTAACATACACAGATCAGCATGGGGCCCCTATGCTCGTGGGACCCCGGGCAAGTGCCCATCAGGCCCATGCGTTAAGACGGCCCTGGCCAGCACACCTCCACCCTAGTGTGTGCCCATTTCTCCCACTATCCCAGCGGCCTTCCCCTGTTCCCTAATACCTATATCACTCTGTCTGGCTTTACATCTCACCCTTTGATTCCTCTTCACTCCTTATCTGACTCCTTATCTTGTCTCCTTCAGTCCTCTTTTCATATCATATCATATCATATCATATATATACAGCCGGAAACAGGCCTTTTCGGCCCACCAAGTCCGTGCCGCCCAGTGATCCCCGTACATTAACACTATCCTACACCCACTAGGGACAATTTTTAACATTTACCCAGCCAATTAACCTACATACCTGTACGTCTTTGGAGTGTGGGAGGAAACCGAAGATCTCGGGGAAAACCCACGCAGGTCACGGGGAGAACGTACAAACTCCTTACAGTGCAACACCCGTAGTCAGGATCGAACCTGAGTCTCCGGCGCTGCATTTGCTGTAAAGCAGCAACTCTACCGCTGTGCTACCGTGCCTTTTCACCTCCAGCATTTGTCCACCCATCTGCCAATAAAAAAACCTTAATCTGTGTTAACCTATCACTTGCCAGGCTTTGTCCTGGCCCCACATCTTTTCTAACTTTCTCTCCATATATCACAGTTTGAAAAAGGATGCTGACCCAAAAAGTTAACTGTCCATGACCTCCAGAGATGCTGCCTGATTCATTGAATTATTCCAGCATTTTGTGTTCTAACAATGTTGCATGAATTCTTTGAGCATAGGTTAAAGATCAAAAGAGAAACAGATTTACATGATTCTGACCATGGCTATTTTACATTCCCCTGTTACCTTTCTCATAAATAAAGTTGAAAATTCTCTGTCAGTAATCAAAGACAGGCTAAAAAATCTATTGCCTATTATTTTACTCTTGGTATGTGGTCTGTTTCATGGGCATGGCCAGAGAACAGCACAATGTTTTTAAAATCTGTCATGAAGATCAACGAATCTAGATTTATTTATGGAAATAGTGAACTGCAATCTTTAATAACTTTGATAAACACAATATTGTGATTTTCACAATGATTTCAGGTGGAGTGTATTAATTGAATTAACTGCTCAACAGGGATATATGTCATGTGTGAAAAAAAAAGTGATTATTTATCAGCACTTGATTCTTTGGTGTTGAAACCAGCTAACTGAATATTGATATTGTAGTGGTCAAAACGGTAGCGAGGGACGGGGAACTCCTGGAGCGGCGCACGCACATGCCGCTGTACTTTTGTAGTTTGGCACGGGATGCAGGTGCGCGCCCAATGTCCAACCTGCTTGCGTAACCCGTGCCAAACGAAACGGGAAGCCACGAGGGTCGTTGTTGCCCGAATGGAAGGGTGGGACAGCCCATGGAGCACCTCGAACACCCGGCGCCGCCAGGCAACAGGCACAATTGGGCGTGGCTGCCCGGTGGACACATCGCAAAGCAGTGTCGCGCCCCCAGTGCCACAGGGAACGTCCTCCAACCTCAGGCCCGAAACGGCGGTACGGTAGGGGGACATCTCATTATCGGACAACTGGGCCGCCGCCAGGGCTGAGTAGTCGATGCCATCGGCCACTTGCCGGACGCCGTGGACCGCGGGTCGAGACAAGGCGTCGGCCACCCGGTTGTCTTTACCCCCGATGAAACGGATGGAGGTTGTGTATTCCGAGACGAAAGCCAGCTGCCGGTGCTGGCGAGCTGACCACGGGTCGGACACCTTGGCGAACGCAAAGGTGAGGGGCTTGTGGTCCGTGTACGCGGTGAAAATCCGCCCCTCGAGAAAATAGCGGAAGTGGCGGACCGCAAGGTAAAGGGCAAGGAGCTCGCGGTCAAAGGCATTGTAATTCCGCTGTGCACCACTGAGGTGCCGGCTGAAGAAAGCGAGAGGCTTCCAACACCCATCCGTGTGCTGTTCGAGCACCGCCCCAACCGCTACTTCCGAAGCGTCGACCGTCAGGCTGGTGGTTGCATCAGCCCGTGGATGCACGAGCATCGTGGCCGCAGCCAAGGCTTCCTTGGCGTGTTGGAACGCCGCCACCGCATCGTCGGGCCATTCGACCTCCCTGCGCTTGCCTGCCATGAGGTGGAACAGCGGGCGCATGATCCGGGCTGCAGACGGCACAAATCGGTGGTAAAAGGCCACCATCCCCACGCTGACCACAATATGAAATATCACAGATAAATAACAAGTCCTACAAACGCATGGATGCAGCATTTTCTAAAATCATTTCTAACTCAATAATTTCTGACAAACATGAAATTTATTGTGGTATTGTGAATGTGATAAATTTTATGGTCAGTCCAAACCCACATGGGGTTAGATGCATGTCTCCCTCTCTCCTGCTCATTCTATTCTTGCAGCTTATACATTAATATCCATGCTCTTCAGAGATGTTGCCTACTCACTGAGTTACTCCAACATTATTTATTGCTCAAGATTTCATCTATAGTTCTTTGTGTCTACATAAATGGAGTCCTTGGTTCTTTTGGGGTGTACTGGGATACTACACTACAGGTCAATTTCTAGGTTTATAGACTCAAACCGTCTCAACTGTTCTGAGTAGCTACCTGACCTCTTTAATGTAGGTGCAACTAGCCACTTTTTCATCAAACTAGTATTTATCCTATCTAAGCTGGAAATGGTGATGCTCATGGTTTGAAGAAGGGAAGCACATGAACTGTACATCACGCACCAATAGCTCGATTTTGTTACTTTATTAATTCTGATCAACTATTTCACAATCACAATAATACTTTATTAGCCAAGTATTTTTTGCAACATACGAGGAACTTCATTTGCCATACAGTCATAACAATAAAAAGCAACAGAACACACAAAATAGATTTTAACGTGAACATCCACCACAGTGACTCCTCCACATTCCTCACAGTGATGGAAGGCGAAAAAAAATTCAATCTCTCCCTTCTTTGTCCTCCAGCGGTCGGAGGCCTCTAACCTTCCGTTGACGGAACGATCATGACTCCCGTAGCCGCGATCACGCTCCTGCATCCGGGGGGGGGGGGGGGGGGGGAGGGGGATCTCAGCACCCCCGCGCCGGCGATCTACCCCGGGTCGGGACCAGTCGAACCTCGTTCAGCTTGGAGCCCAGGCAAGGGAACGCAGGCTCAGGGTTCACGCCCCCGGGGGGGACTCAAAGTCACTCCCAGGCAAGGCCTCCAGCTCCATGATGTTCGGCCGCAGAGCGACTAGAGATACAATCCGGAAAACAATCGCATCTCTTTAGTACATTTCTTTAGATAAGAGATTGAAAATAAGGTTCCCCTGACCCCCTCCCCCACCCCCCACATAAAACAAATCAGAGAACATTTACCCAATGGTGCTAATGGAAGACGTTTCATTGAAATCGGTGTTACATTTTTAAAGTTATTCTCATATTAAAGTTTAAATCTATCTCCTAGGGAGGGAGGGTGGAGGGGGGGTGGGAGGGAGTGAGGGAGGGAGGGGGAGGGAGGGGGGGGAGGAGGGAGAATAAGGGGGGTTAAAGGGGATGGAGTGGGGGGAGGGGAAGGGGAGAGGGGGAGGGAAGGGAGGGAGAGGGGAGGGGGAGGAAAGGGTGCTGCACCAATGCAGGAGAGGTTTGGGCCCAATGGGTCCACTTAGTTTCGTATGTACAAAAGAGAAAAGGGAAATCACCAACTTAGCTTCAGTAGTCGTCATCTTATACCTTTATCTACGCCTACATGCTCATGCGATGTATTGTGGACTGAAACCTAAGGGTGCTGAGTTGCAGGCCAAGTCAATTGATACTTTTAAGGCAGAGATTGACAGATTATTGATTAGTACAGGTGTCAGGGGTTATGGGGAGAAGGCAGGAGAATGGGGTTGAGAGGGAAAGATAGACCAGCCATGATTGAACAGCAGAGTAGATTTGATAGGCTGAATAGCCTAATTCTGTTCCTTGAACGTATGAACACTACACATTGTGAAAGTGACAGGGAGTCTCTGATGGTCTTGCCAAGATATCAGAAAGCTCTTGCAGAGTAGGTAGTTGCTCGTGACTTTTTCCTCAGAGAGATGATAAAAAAGTTGGTTCTCTCCAATGGGTGTTAGTGGGATACTAGGGCCAATGCAGCTTCCCCTGCAGCATTTGGGTATATTTGAGAAAAGTGCTACTGTATCTTCCCAGGCTGATATTTCGACAGTGATGGGGAAGTGCCCAGGCCAACAATAGACAGTGCAGATGGAACAACCAGGCTAGTAGTGAATTAACCAGCATCCTTAATTAACCAACACCTATCAATTCCAGAATGTACCAAACACCTTTTACTGTATCTTTACTGTATTACGGTCACTCCCTAGATATTGGGAGTAATCATCATGATATGGTAGGTATGATTGCACATCAGCTGCATATTCAGCAAGTGAGAATCTTTGCAGTAGTGGTATTTATCATTTAATGACACAAAGCTGGGTGGCAGTGTGAACTGTGAGGAGGATGCTATGAGGATGCAGGGTGACTTGGACAGGTTGTGTGAGTGGGTAGATGCATGGCAGATGCAGTTTAGATTAAAAAAAATTTTTTTTTAGATTTTACAGCGCGGAAACAGACCCTTTCGGCCCACCAAGTCCGCGCCGCCCAGCGATCCCCGCACATTAACACTATCCTACACACACCAGGGACAATTTTCACATTTACCCAGTCAATTAACCTACAAACCTGCACGTCTTTGGAGTGTGGGAGGAAACCGAAGATCTCGGAGAAAACCCACGCAGGTCACGGGGAGAATGTACAAACTCCATACAGTTGTAGCCATGTCAACAACCAGACTCCTGAAAGGAATAGGAGTCCGAGGACAGGCCTTCCGGCAAGCCGTCAGGTCGCTGTCAGAGGCTGCCGAGCGAAGCAGCAACTGGCTGTGGCTGAAGAGGAAAGACTCCAACTGGGCTGCAAAATGACCAGCAACAGGGGTAAAAACGGAGGGGAGCGCATCTGGGACGCCAGGTATCGCTGTTGAGCCCTTTGGAGGTGTCGTGGGCCTATCATCAAAACACCAAGGAAGGAGGGTGCCCACCTGATGACCCCAATGAAGTCTTTACCCCTACCCCCACTCAAGAGATTAAGAAGGTGCCGATTACAGTAGGGATTGTAATACCAAGTCCTATAAACTCAACTGAATTGACACATGTAAAACATTTCAGGAAATCAATTAATTAACCAGAAGATTGTTTACAAATCTTAGAATCATTATTAGAACATTGAGTAAAAAAGAATATTGATTGACCAAATTAATAGTTTACAAGGCAGTTCAATTCTGCCACAGTGATTTAGCATTAATTCTTTTTTCTTACAATTGAGATAACTATTTGAAATGAATACAAATGGAATTCATTTAGTATTAGTTTCGTTAGAGAGGTGACATGTGCTTTACAACCATTCTAATGAATATATTAACGTTTATGTGCCTGTAATCAGCACATATCCAGAATTTTTTTAATTACTGTCCTATGGAGGAATTGGACGGCTTGGGAATAGAGTTTTAACTATGTAACATTTTTTCTAAGATAAATTCAGCTTCTGTGCCAATAGTTAAGTGGTGATTCACTGACTTAGTTCTCAAGATAATTGTGCATGTCTATACTTTAAAACCAATACACTGTATAAATAATCACTAGTGATGGAAACAATCACTAGTTTCTCCATCATCTATGGAGAGTTAGTTTTATGTCAAAATACAAAATAACAGAGATTTAACAGTTCTTATGTAAACACAAATGTAAAAATCTGGGAGAAAAGAGGAAAAAACAAATAGAAACTTATAAAGTAGGGAAACTGCTAGGTGACAAATCATAGTGCAACATTAAAGAATATTGCAATGATTCAGGGCATAACAAGGGTCTAGAGTAGGAGAAAATATGATTTGAAGAATATATGTCATTAACTAATCATAGGGGGTATGATTATTATTTTTTGACTTAAGAATTAATTTAGGATTACTATAAAGCTATTGATTGATGGGATGCTTACTTTTTATGACATGGGACCATGCTGATCAGCAGAACTAACCCACCATGCTAATCCCCTCTTATGCCTCTGTAACCCTACTCCTTTGTACTCTTTCCCATGCACATGAATTTTCCTTTGATTTATTTGCCGCTTAGCTATACCAAGAATAATTTATAATAGCCAAATAACTTACCACATCATTTTTGATATGTGGGATGAAACCAGAACACCTGCCAGTGGAAATTGTTTTAGAGCATTTTTCCACAATAGCAAATATTGAAGGAAAGGAAAGAGTTAAAAATGGCCTATACTTAAAGAAGAATGTGTTTGTTACAAATCCCTCAATTTCCATTATATTCAAAATTTACAGCTCCGGTGATTTCAAATTCTCACCGACATGAGGAAGAAGAAATTGCTCCTTATTCTGCCCTGAAACCATCCCTTAATTTGGGATTGTAACCCCTTGACATTAGACACTCTAGCTGGGGAAGTCATATGCTCTTCGTCTACCCTGCCAAGCTCGTAAGGATTTTCTGCATTTCCATGAGATCACATCTAATTTTTCTATCCTCAAGACAATATAGGCCTAGGCTTCAACATTCATTCATATGACAAACATATCAGCACAGACATCAATTTGATGACCCTTCATTGCATTCCCTATACTAGAATTATACCTGGCCTTTATATAATTGGAACAAGATGCCTCAACTCTTCTATGCAACTCCTTTTGCAATAAGACCAATGTTCTATTTGCCGAAGATAAAGAGAAAATAATGGAGTAATTCAGAGGGTAGGGCATCTCTGGAGAAAATGGATAGGTGGTGTTTTGGGGTGGGACCCTTCTTCAGATTTTATTTACCTTCCTAATTGCTTGCAATGCCTGCATATTAATTTCTTGTAATTTGTGAAAAATGACACCCAGGCTATTCTGAGTTCGAACACTTTTCAATTTCTTCCAAAAAAAAAGCAGCTTTCTCTTTCACTATTTTTTCCACCTGCCCTGTCCTTTCCCACTTTGGCTGAAATCATTTTTTTAGATTGTGTATTCTGCACTCTCTACTAGATTATATGCATTCCTTTTAGTTTTCATCATTAATTCACCTGGTATTCAGATTAGGATATTATTTTAACCATTTTTCCATGTTCTGCCTCTAATTGAAGATGTATTCTTAAATGTATTCAGTTATCAGTGTTTCTTAATATTTGTGTTTCAATTGTGATTTTATATGACATTTTTAATTTTAAAAGTATTTTTTTAATAATAAGATTCACATTTAATTATTTGAAATAGCTTAAGAATGCTTGTGAGTGTCAGAAGCATTCAGTCATGGGACAGTTCTTAAGCCGGTAGGCATAGTTTAGCTGTCAAAGCCACTCTAGGATGCTGCTTACTGTTTTCTACAGGAAGACTTTGCACATGCTAATGAGGAGCCAGCTTCTGGAACAAATGGCTGAACTATAGCCCTAGTTACAGGGTAGTGAATGTACAAGGTTTGCTGGACAGAAGCATGTTGGGGCCAAATACATCCAGTAGGACATGTGTTGCTGTTTTATAATGTACCTTATCTGGAAATAATGCTTACCCATTTTTTTTTTGTTGCAATCATAAAAAGGCTCTTCACATAACTATGAGCGGCATAAACAAAATCCATGGTAACAATTTTTGTCGTATTGGATATTGAGCATATGACACATTCATCGTGTGAATGTTTAGTTATGGCAAAGTTTAGTAGCACACAAAACAGGAAAATTATCTAAATAATGCACAAACCTAAAACGGGTTTATTTTTCCAATACCCTTTGGCAATAGTTGCAATGTTTATTGCGTTGGACAGCTGTTTTTCAGAAGAAACTTCTTTAAGTAGGTTTTTTTCCTGATGTCCATCTGTTGCAAAAAGTATGAGTAGATCTGCAGTAGCATTGTACACAAGCAGTCCAGTTTACTGATATTTACCTTTAAGTGGTTGCAGTAAATATTGTCTGATAATCCTTGTGATAAAGCAGATTTACTGAAATAGTACATTTCCTGACAGACATGAGAACATTTTTTTTGCAAAGAGTGTGTGTTATATTTGCAATGCTATTTACTATACAAGATTTGCTCAAAACTAAATAACGTGGTTTATTTTGGCATCCAAACCTTCTTAACCTTCGTTATTTACAATATAATTTCTCATTTACTTTCCATGTTGTTCTGCAATAGTTAGATATATTTTATTTGTTTATTTGTTTATGCTTCTGTCTATCCTTCTTCCTTCACAAAATATTCCTTCATTTTCCTTGTTGGCTTTCTCTTGTATTTCCCATGGTGAAGCTGTAGTTTTTGCTGAAGCTTGTTGGTATAATGCTGCACCAAAGAGCTTTCAACTACCTCTGTTTTCATGGATGGGACCATTTCTATATTCATACTCCCATGGTCCATATATGATGGACTTGATGAACATAAGCATGAAGACCATGAGCCAGGCACTTGGGCTCTGTCGTTCAACAGAAGAATGAGAGATGACTTCACTGAAACTTCCAAAATCTTATAAGGTTCGATAGGGTGCGTGCAGGGAAAATGTTTCCCATGTCCAAAGAGTCTAGAACTTTGCGATCACATGCTCATTTTATTCTTAAGCCGATTGCTTAAATTGCCTTGAGGCCACTCACAACCTTTTATGGTTTTAAAAGGATTAAACCATTAAAAATAATTCTGAGTTAAGAAGTTGGCACCAAGGGTGTATCTAAAATACTTCTTTGATATTTGGTGAAATGTGGAATTGTCAGATGAGCTTGAAATTCTACTGTATCCGATCCCCTGCTCTAGTGTACTCACCAATAATCCCAGCTGCAAAGCCATGGCCCATTAGCTTTACGTTAGAGTAGACTGGAGGTGGAACTGTGATTTCAATCTTTTCAATGGGGGTTGCTAACCTTGTGGAAAAGGGAAGTCCAGATAATCAGAGATTTTAAGCAATACTTCCAAAGGCTTCAAGAATGGGAGTCTTGGAATTTAAGGGGTAGGTTTTCAGAGCAAGATGCCCAAGGCCAGCTACCAGTGGAATACTCTCTATCCCCCAAGATATCTTTTGCATATGGAAGACCATATTGTCTGGCCTTCCAATGGTGGCCCATGATCATCTGGTCCAAGTCGTGAATCTGAATCGCTAGTCACAGATGGAAGAAGCACAAAAACAATTTTTGTTTTGAGCTCTGTGGATTCTGCTATATAATGACTGGATTAATGAAGAAAAGCCAAATATCTATTCCCAGTAATTCAAAAATTATCTGTTTATTTATAATTATATACATTTTTTGACATTTAATTAGATTTTTTAGTGTGACCTTTTTGCTTTTAAAAATGAGACTGATGAAATATATGCAATACCCAGCTCCCTTAATAAAATTTCCTTAGATATCAGAGATGTTGAAGAAACTCTCAAGATCATTGAGAGATGACCTCAAAAAGCCTAAAATGTAGAAGACTTTAGAGATACAGCGTGGAAAACAAGCCCGTCAGACCACCGAACTGCGCCAACTGCTGCGATTTCCCTCTATACTAAAACTATCTTGCACACTAGGAACAATTTACAATTTTCCCAAAGCCAATTAATCTACAAACCTGTACATCATTGGAGTGTGGGAGAAAACTGGAGCACCGGAGAAAACCCACATGGTCACAGGGAGAACCAACAAACTCTGTACAGACAGCACCCATAGTCAGGGTCGAACTCGGGTCTCTGGCATGTAAGGCAGCAACTCTATCACAACATCACTGTGCCTCCCTACTAAAATATCTCAAATGGAAGAGGCAGATTAAAAATGAATGATGTATAACTGTCGACATATGGAAATGGTCACCAAAAGAATTTGAATGTGTGGCCTTTAATTAGGAAACTTTGAAATGGAGGTCGCGCTGGGTTTCATAGTCATAAGGGAGGGATATATCTTGGGGATTCACGGATTGTGAGGAGGAAATCAAATCAAAGATTGTTACCCGGATCTAGGAGTAGAAGGTGGCACCTGAATCACAAGCAATATTGCATCTGCTAGACATTGACTCTCTTTAGCTGCTCTGTTTCCCAAATTCTAGAAAAATCAATCACAGGCATTAAGTCCAAATGGATACTCAAATGTGAAGCGTGTATTTGCATTAACATTTTATTTTTACTATTAAGATGCTTAAGCAGGTTGATAATGTACAGTCATGGTTATTGGGGTGGGATTTTCCAGTTAACTGCTGTCCCCATCATTAATCCATGTTAAAATTCACGTCAGTGTGTCCATAGATGATGAAAGGGAAAGTAATGTTGGAGTTGCAGTTCACAAGGTAAGGTATTTGAGAATGATATTTTCAGAGTGGATGGATAACAAATCGTTTGACATTTGCATGTGATTATTGGCATTCACAGTTGCATGCTATGGAATTTTAAATGCCTTCTATTTTTCAAAGTTTATTTTAATGGTATTATTTTAGGTCTCATTTGTGAAATACATATATTACCTAGTTTTAATCAATAGTTTTACCCTTCAGGAATGACTCCAGTGAGCAAGCCAGGTTGTTTGAAAGGGTGCTCGAATGGTATCAAGTTAATCAAGTTAAATTGGAATTTCCGGTAAGTGACTTGGGAGTGATACATATCTTCCAAATAAAATCTGAAAGAGTAAGTCTGCCATTTCTCTTTGATACTGTGTACCATGTAATTTCAAATTTATTCATTATTGGTGTTTTTTGAAAATGCAGAGCTGATCAAGAACCATGACAATGAATAAATGTTATTTTCTTTTCCAGTTTGCTTTTGATAAAATATCTACATGATAATGGTTTAAACAATAATTGTGCAATGCCTTGGGATGTTTTTGCTGATATGAAAACCATATACCACAGTACCAGATAATGGTGAGAATTGTTTCTATGAGTGCTCATGCACCTTCCTGCATTGATTTTCTACAGGATTGATAACACTGAAATGTGTTGAAACAGGCCAAACTTAGTTTATTTAAGTAAAATATAGTTTTAGAGATACAGTGTGGAAATAGGCCATTCGGCCCACCATGTCCACACCGACCTGCTATCATCCATACTTCTAGTTCTATCCTACAGACAAAGGACAATATACAGAAGCCAATTAACCTACAAACTTGCACGTCTTTGGAATGTGGGAGGAAACCGGAGCACCCGGATGAAACTTACACGATCACAGTGAGAACGAACAAACATCGTTCAGACAGTGCCCATAGTCAGGATTGAACCAGGATCTCCAGAGCTGTAATGCAGCAACTCTACCACTGCGCCACTGTGCTGCCCTGTTCTTGTGCTAAAACGGCAGTGAGCCACATTGAGTGAAGTAGAAATATCCTGATATCACACTGTCAATTCCTTGTTTGCTCCACAACCGGAGTAAAGCTGGAACATATCTTTTTCCTAAAACGTGTATGTGAGAACATTTTGCTTGGAATGCTCAACTGTAATTACAATATATATGCACCATTGCTAATTAGTTAACTTAAGTTCAATTTATTATCAGTTTCAGGCTTACCCCTTTTATGGTACAATGCTATGTCTAAAATAATGAGAAATTAAGATAATGGTTTTTTTAAGTGCCCTTATTCTTTGCACCCTTTCTTCCTGTGCCAGTACATGTGGTCAGTTGGATCGAATCGTAGTGAGACTTTGTTTGATTTACTCTCCTGCTGTGCTTAATTTTTTTTGTCATGCTCATTTGATGTAATTTCAAATGCCAGACTAAGAATCAAATTTAGACCAAGAAGTGATAACTTGTGAGATTTAGTGATTGCTTGGCTATTGTTGATTCTAATGTAATGCCTATAGCAGCTTTTCATCATTCATCAAGATAGTATAATTCTTTGAGGACAGTCCTGTTTCTATATGCCTGTTGGTTTGAATTATTCACTGGCAGAATATATATTATGTGCTCCAGCCAGGTTTTACTGAATATTCTGATTTTCTCAAATGTGAGATGCTACCAATCATAGGACGATTTGTACAAATTCTAGTCTGCCTGCATCTGGAGATGCACAGTGATACTCTAATGTTTAGGATAAACAAACTTACCGTGGGTAGTGCCAATATAATGTTTCCGGCACAAAAAGATTCACGAAAGAATGTTGGCCGCAGTAACCAAAACGGAAACTGCAAGTTAGACGTAAGTACAACACTGTTTGTCATTTACAAAACACATTTTATTGAGGAACAGCTCCAAAGTATGTTTGCAGTTGCAGTGTTAGAACTTTGTTCTATTAGTGGAATAATCAAGTCCTTAGCTGACCTGGTTTGTCCACTATCCCCAACAGCAAAACTCCAGACTTAAGAGATTTTACAGAAAGATTGTATGTAAAAACTGAGTAACTGCATAAACAATAGACTTTATTATATAAGAAAATAACTGCAGATGCTGGTACAAATCGAAGGTATTTATTCACAAAATGCTGGAGTAACTCAGCAGGTCAGGCAGCATCTTGGGAGAGAAGGAATGGGTGACGTTTCGGGTCGAGACCCTTCTTCAGTCTGAAGAAGGGTCTCGACCCGAAAAGTCACCCATTCCTTCTCTCCCGAGATGCTGCGAGACTTTATTATATTTTGTTCTTTTTTATATTTATGTTGATTAAATGTATAAGATACCAAACTTATTGAAAAGGTACATTTTCTACTACCACACGTCAGTCACATGTTGGGAATATGCATTTGAAAATAGTGGACATCCATCCTGTTATTTTCCAGATGTAACATTGCCACGTAGATAAATACACTCAAACTGCCTTTCTTAGAATCAAAGAGGCCAAATACAATTGTTTTCTCAATGTGTTGTGTGTTACTGATTTGCTGCCACTCCAGCCAATAAGTTCCAGACCCCCACCATCCTGTGGATGAAAAAACCTCCTCAATTATTCTCTATTCCTGTACTAGTTACTTTGTCCATTCCATTTGGCTATTGATCTGCTTAGAATAATAGATGACATTTTTTTTAAATGCAGATACGTGAAATTTGAAATAAAACCAGAATTGAACCCCTATTGAGGTTGATTGGTTGTGGGTGCCTGCTGTGGCAGCAAAAAATTCTGTTATCAATTAGAAGATTATGATCTAATGTTGACAAACTATTATAAGAATTGATTCTCAACTACTCTTTCAAATCCCTCCACTGTCTGGCTTCACTTTTGATATATCTTCCTTCATCACTAGTATGATTATCATTTTCAGTATTCTCTAATCTCAGAGCCACCCATATTACTCTACAAACTTTCATCAAACATATTGCCATCAAGACACCTTTGTTCAGGCTCACACTCAACAGCAGCACAGGAGAGTCGTGCTAGTGTGCACCTGTGTTTTGCACTTGGTATGCGATTGCTCAGATTCATCACATGCCATGGAATGATTGATTGGCTGAGTTGAGAGAGTAGGAATAGTTATGGTATGCATCCACAAAAAGCAAGGAGGGGTTGTTTTGTTCTGTAAATAGGTTTGTATAGGGTTGTTTTGTTCTTTAAATTGTAATGGCTTTATCACTAATCGGCTTAATTATGTTCTAATCAACAGCAGTTCGTTTCAGTCAACAAGTGACAATGAAGGAGAAATTGAATTCAGTTTTTATTGAGAGTTGATAGTTGCTTTTCTTTCCGTGACCTTTCATGAAGCACAGTTTAGCCAATGAAGTATGTTTGAAGTACAAATTGAAACTCTTTTACCCAGCACTCTTGGGACCTGGCTGTTGCTGGGCCACGGAGACTGCTGGATCACAGAAATTGCTCCATGAATCCCCTTGTCAATTTTCAAAGGAAATCTCTTTATCAACCCCCTACTGTGAACCAACAGCCTGCGATTGATGTCTCTGATGATTCAATTCACTTCTCTGTACATACTTTGTGTTTATTTATCTATTTTTTCACCTATATTCCATAAGAGTTAATTTAGACAATAGACAATAGACAATAGACAATAGGTGCAGGAGTAGGCCATTCAGCCCTTCGAGCCAGCACCGCCATTCAATGCGATCATGGCTGATCACTCTCAATCAGTACCCCGTTCCTGCCTTCTCCCCATACCCCCTCACTCCGCTATCCTTAAGAGCTCTATCCAGCTCTCTCTTGAAAGCATCCAACGAACTGGCCTCCACTGCCTTCTGAGGCAGAGAATTCCACACCTTCACCACTCTCTGACTGAAAAAGTTCTTCCTCATCTCCATTCTAAATGGCCTACCTCTTATTCTTAAACTGTGGCCCCTTGTTCTGGACTCCCCCAACATTGGGAACATGTTTCCTGCCTCTAATGTGTCCAATCCCCTAATTATCTTATATGTTTCAATAAGATCCCCCCTCATCCTTCTAAATTCCAATGTATACAAGCCCAATCGCTCCAGCCTTTCAACATACGACAGTCCCGCCATTCCGGGAATTAACCTAGTGAATCTACGCTGCACGCCCTCCATAGCAAGAATATCCTTCCTCAAATTTGGAGACCAAAACTGCACACAGTACTCCAGGTGCGGTCTCACCAGGGCCCGGTACAACTGTAGAAGAACCTCTTTGCTCCTATACTCAACTCCTCTTGTTACGAAGGCCAACATTCCATTGGCTTTCTTCACTGCCTGCTGTACCTGCATGCGTCCTTTCATTGACTGATGCACTAGGACACCCAGATCTCGTTGAACTCCCCCTCCTCCTAACTTGACACCATTCAGATAATAATCTGCCTTTCTATTCTTACTTCCAAAGTGAATAATCTCACACTTATCTACATTAAACTGCATCTGCCATGTATCCGCCCACTCACACAACCTGTCCAAGTCACCCTGCAGCCTTATTGCATCTTCCTCACAATTCACACTACCCCCCAGCTTAGTATCATCTGCAAATTTGCTAATGGTACTTTTAATCCCTTCGTCTGTCATTAATGTATATCGTAAATAGCTGGGGTCCCAGCACCGAACCTTGCGGTACCCCACTGGTCACTGCCTCCCATTCCGAAAGGGACCCATTTATCCCCACTCTTTGCTTTCTGTCTGTTAACCAATTTTCTATCCATGTCAGTACCCTACCCCCAATACCATGTGCCCTAATTTTGCCCACTAATGTTACATATCTCAAAAGAATGTTGGTGGTAATTAGCAAATTCCTTAAGGATGAGTTTCCATTATCCGAACTGCTATAAGGCAGGGGTACACTGTATATATAATAAAGCTTAAAACCGAAGAATGAAAATACATTTACTAAGAAATTTGTTCGTCTTCTTGCGTTTGAGGCAGCAGAAGTTATGAAGCTGCTTCTGCTTCTGCTGTCTCTGTTTGTTGTCGTTTGCCTGACTGAGGTCAGTTGACAGGGCTCACCATGGGGAGGTCGACAACGTGAGCCCCAAGAAATTTGTTAATGCAGCTGGACTGGTGGCTGCTCAATAAACTAATGGCACCAGATTCTAAACATTCTGGACCACAGGAAATGCCAGATCACAGAATGCAGGAGCAGAGTTTTAACCTACAGTACTTAAGGAAATAAGTTTCACAAATAACAATGTGATAATAACCTTCTTTTTTTCGTGATATTGAATATGGAATATATCCCAAACTCCCAACCTCGACGGAGATGCGATTTTTTTCCGTATCATATCTCTGTCCCCACTGCGGCTTAACATCGAGGAGTTGGCGGCCTTTGCTGGAGACTGGCCCGGTGCTTCATGCCGCAGGCGGGGCATGGACTTTAACATCGCAGAGCTTGCGATCCTTTGCTGGGGATCGACTGGGGCCTGTTCGCGGTCTCTGGTAAGAAGAGGCCAACTCGGGGCTCCATACCGCGGAGAGTTTCACCCGTCCCGATACGGGAGTTTCGATCATCCCAACGTCAGGGCTTCCGACCATCAGCTGCGGCGACTGCGGATGGTTCAACAGCCCCGACCGCGGGTGAACAAAGAGGAAGATGATTGAACTTTATTATCTCCCATCATAGTGGGGATTGTGGAATCCGCTGTTGTGGAGATTTATGTTAAATTTTATATTATGTGGCTGTGTGTCTTGTTGCTTTTCACTTAGTATGGCTGTATGGTAACTCAAATTTCACTGGACCCTAATTGGGACAATAAATTGATCTTGAAATCTTGACATCTTGAATATTTGCCAGAACATCAGTTTTAGCTCTTTAACATAATATTAATGTACGTTATATTCCATTGACGAGAATAAAAGGGCCTTGGTTTAACAGCACATTCATATAAAACACAACATAGATATTTGTGATTTTGCACAAATATCAGGATATCTTAACACCAGTTGCAAACATGATCTGCTCATTTCCAACTCCAACATTGCAACACTCCCTTGGTACTGCAATTGAACAATTTGTGCTTTTTCAAGTCAGCCTTGAGCTCACAATCTGATACCTGGAGGAAGTATAAGAAAATAACTGCAGATGCTGGTACAAATCAAAGGTATTTATTCACAAAGTGCTGGAGTAACTCAGCAGGTCAGGCAGCATCTCGGGAGAGAAGGAATGGGAGGAAGTAGTTTATCTTATGTGGAAAGATTGCTCAGACCATGTCCTACTGGCAATCCCTCGAGATCAAGGATGACTTCCTTCTGCTCTCCGTTTATGGTTTCTGAAATGGCAGATGAGGCCATGTGCAAAACACAGAATATTTCATGGATGAGGCAGACGCTGGGTAGTTTGTGAGGTAATTTGCTTCTTTTGTGTCATATTTATGGCTTCTGTGTGCATAAACTCAAGCTTCTCAACACAATCCAAAATTCTCCCTCTTCACTTTAAATGGTCATTGGTCAGATGTTCCCACGAGTCGGTAGGACTTTGTACATCTGGCCAGGGCTTGTTCCCAAATACAAGGTCAAGGAGCCCCTTTCCTGATTGTATTACCTATATACTATGTTAAGTACCCCTCATAGATGCACCTGACTAATTCTGCCCCATCTTTATTTCTAGTCCTAAAGTACTCCCAGCCAATATTGGGGAAATTAAAGGCACCCACTACAACATTCCAACTGCTTTTACATAATTAACCTAATCATACATCTTCTATCTTTTGGCTATCGGGAAGGGTATAGTATAACCCCATCATTGTAATTGCATATTTCTCATTCCTGAGCTCTACCCACATTGCCTTACTGTATTGTGAGCCCTCCAGGATGTCTTCTCTAAGTGTCAAGGTGACATTATGCCTGTTAAGTAGAGCAACTCCCATCCTCTTTTGTATTCTTCTGAATATCACATCTGAAACATTTGAATGCTGGACTGTTGCGCTGCCAGTCCTGCCCTTCTCTCAATTGTCTATTCAATGGCTATAACATCATAGTTGTATGTACTAATCCAGGCCCTACATATATCTGCCTTACCTATAATATTCCCTGCAATACAATTAACACACTTTAGTCCAACAGTCCTACCATGCTTATTAACCTGACTTTCCCTGTTCTTCCTTTCAGATTTATTTGTGCGAATCTCTACCTTCCTTTCAATCGCTTCACTTGTTGACCTACTACTTTGGTTTCCATCCACTTGCTATTCTAGTTTAAATCCTCCGAAGTAGCACCAGCAAACCTCCCTGTGAGGATAGTGGTGC
This sequence comes from Rhinoraja longicauda, assembly GCF_053455715.1. Taxonomy (NCBI): domain Eukaryota; kingdom Metazoa; phylum Chordata; class Chondrichthyes; order Rajiformes; family Arhynchobatidae; genus Rhinoraja; species Rhinoraja longicauda. The sequence continues at coordinate 123,761,843 of NC_135953.1, forward strand.
CACTCCAGCTTATGTGCAACCTATTCTTGTACAGATCCCACCCATCCCTGGAAAGTGCCCAATGATCCATGTATCTAAGTCCTCCTTCCTGCACTACCTCCTTGGCCATGCATTTGAACAGTATTATCCTCTAATTTCTTCCAACTCGCTAACAGGTGATGTAATTCACCATCACTTTCATGTGCCAGTATGGACTTTGGTTGATAATAAAAAAAAGGGTACTTGAGATCATCTAAACATTGGATATGGCACAAAATTCAACATTAATTAGGCAGTGGTGATTCATGCTCTCCTATCTGGTTTGAGACTTGTACTGCCTACACCAAGCATCTCAAGGAACAACATTCCTGTGTCTGCAAAATCCTCCAAATTCATTGCAAGGAACAGATAAACAAATGAGCACCTTTTCTCCGGCCAACATTCTGAGATTTGGAGTCCTAATGAATAATAGGATTGGTTTACTGTAGTTGTAGTTTGCTGAGGATGCAATTTGCCTTGGAGGCATGTGAGGACTGGCATTGATAAAACTATATGCCAATAAACCTAACATCAATAATTGGAAATCACTATAATGGACTGAGCATAGAAACATAGAAAATAGGTGCAGGAGGAGGCCATTCGGCCCTTCGAGCCAGCACCGCCATTCATTGTGATCATGGCTGATCATCCACAATCAGTAACCCGTGCCTGCCTTCTCCCCATATCCCTTGATTCCACTAGCCCCCAGAGCTCTATCTAACTCTCTCTTAAATCCATCCAGTGATTTGGCTTCCACTGCCCCTTGTGGCAGAGAATTCCACAAATTCACAACTCTCTGGGTGAAAAAGTTCATTCTCACCTCAGTTTTAAATGGCCTCCCCTTTGTTCTAAGACTGTGGCTCCTGGTTCTAGACTCCCCCAACATTGGGAACATTTTTCTTGCATCTAGCTTGTCCAGTCCTTTTATAATTTTATATGTCTCGAAAAATCCCCTCTCATCCTTCCAAACTCCAGTGAATACAAGCCTAGTCTTTTCAATCTTTCCTCATATGACAGTCCCGCCATCCCAGGGATCAATCTCGTGAACCTACGCTGCACTGCCTCAATTACAAGGATGTCCTTCCTCAAATTAGGAGACCAGTACACAATGCTCCAGATGTGGTCTTACCAGGGCCCTGCTCAACTGCAGAAGAACCTCTTTACTCCTATACTGAAATCCTCTCGTTGTGAAGGCCAACATGCCATTAGCTTTCTTCACTGCCTGCTGTACCTGCACGCCAACTTCCAGTGACTGGTGTACAAGGACACCCAGGTCTCGCTGCACTTCCCCCTTACAAAACCTGACACCATTGTAACTTAATTTGGAAAGACTTCTATTTGAGGAAGCTAGAATAAATATTAAACATAAATCATATCTGACTCATGATTGAAATCCCAGTGAGGAACATTGATTGAGGAGGTTCTGTTTAAAAGGTCCAGCAGTATATGAAAGGAATTGAATAAATATACCTGACAGGAAAGTTTGTTGGAATGGAAACTAATGAAGTTAATGGGAAAATGGTAGTCTGAATGTAGAACTGACTCATTTTCAGGAAGCAGAGGATGAAGGTGCAAAACCTACCAGGTGTTTTGAAGTGGTATTCCCCAAAGGTCAGTTTAAACTCATTTTTAATCTTTTAATACCCTGATATGGGTCTGGTTCTAGGCAGTTGAAGAAGTAAAGAACTGATATTAATCTCATTATCTACGAAAGCTTCTGTTCTAGTGTTCAAATAAATTTGATTATCAATCCTTACTCTGTATGGATCCCAGGACATCTCAGTTCTAATGAAGACCAAAAGGGACTTAGCCAATATAACTCTGCTTTTTAAGAAACTAGGGAGAGAGAAAACGGGGAATTATAGACCTATAGAGCAGTATAATTATAGACCAGTTAGCCTTACATCAGATGCTTGAGTCGGTTATTAAAGATTTTATAGCAGCGCATTTGGAGAGCAGTGACAGGATTGGTCAAAGTCAGCATGGATTAATGAAGGGGAATTAATGCTTGACTAATCCGCTGGAATCTTTTGAGGATGTAACAAGTAGAATGGATAAGGAGAGCCTGTGGATGTGATGTATCTGGACTTTCAAAAAGCCTTTGACAAGGTCCCACACAAGAGATTAGTGTGCAAAATTAGAGCACATGGTATTGGGGGTAGGGTATTGACATGGATAGAGAACTGATTGGCAGACAGGAAGCAAAGAGTGGGAATTACCAGGTCCTTTCCAGAATGTCAGGCTCAATGTTGGGACCCCAGTTATTTACAATATATATTAACGATTCAGATGAGGGAATTAAATGTAACATCTCCAAGTTTGCGGATGCATAAAGCTAGGTGGCAGTGTGAGCTGCGATGAGGATGCTGTGAGGCTGCAGGATGATTTGGATGGGTTGGATGAGTGGGCTGATGCATGGCAGATGCAGTATAATGAGCTCCGCGATGGTAAGTCAGCAGGCACCCATGATGGAGCTCCCGGTCGATCTCCAGCAAAGGCCGCCAACTCCTCGATGTTAGGCCGCAGTGCGGACGTAGATGCGATACGGGAAAAAAATCGCATCTCCGTTGAGGTAAGGGATTGGAAAATGTTTCCCCCACCCCCCACATAAAACAAGCTAAAAGGCACTTAAAAACATTTGACACATACAATTAAAACACAAAGAAGGAAAGGACAAAAAGACTGTTGACGAGGCAGTCGTTGCTGGCGCCACCCGGTGGTGAAGATCGCACCTGGAGCGTTGTGTGCAATTTTGGTCTCCTAATTTGAGGAAGGACATTATTGCTATTGAGGGAGTGCAGCAAAGGTTCACCAGGTTAATTTCCGGGATGGCGGGACTGACATATGATGAAAGAATGGGTTGACTGCGCTTGTATTCACTAGAATTTAGGATGAGAGAGGATCTTATAGAAACATATACATTTCTTAAAGGATTGGACAGACTAGATGCAGGAATAATGTTCCCGATGTTGGGGGAGTCTAGAACCAGGGGTCACAGTTGAAGAATAAGGGGTTGGCCATTTAGGACATAGACGAGGAAAAAAAATTCACCCAGAGAGTTGTGAATCTGTGGAATTCTCTGCCACAGAAGACAGTGGAGGCCTATTCACCGGATGTTTTGAAGAGAGAGTTAGATTTAGGAGCTAAAGGAATCAAGGGATATCGGGAAAAAGCAGGAACGGGGTACTGATTTTAGATGATCAGCAATGGCGAAGGCTGGCTGGATAGCCTACTCCTGCACCTATTTTTCTATATTTCTGTGAACGGTACACAATTTCAGTGTAAAATTCTCCCTAGCCTTTATGGTAACAGATGGCCTCCATGTAACGGGATCATAGTTGAGACCACCATGTTTTTAAATTGGAAACAATTGTCTTAGACATTCTCGCCTTCAATTATCTTACTTACAAATATTTAGGGCTCGTCCTCTCACGCTAAGGAATCAGGAATGTTCCCAGTGTGCAGTGGGTAATCAGCAGCTGGTCGTCGGTTTCTGGCATCTGACTGTGCACTTTCCACCCCAAACAGGATATTAGAGGTGAACTCAAGTTGCTGGAAAATTATATCTAACAAGACCTGTGTGGCTTTTTGTATTTGTAGTGCACAGACAATGTAATTGGTTCTGAATTTCATTTCAACATTTTAAATTTGGTACATTGTTTTGATTAATCAAAATTGTTAAGATATTTACGATAAAGAGGATTTCCATCATATCTTTTTTGTACTTGCTAGATATTACAAATTCAGCAAGGTGGCAGTGGTGTCTTTTTCTCTGACTGCTTGTTCAAACCACCAATTCAAATATGTTCAGCTGTATAAAATTGGACTTCGTAATTGGAAAACATTACTGATTCCATCAAAGCCTTTTGATTACCCATTGCCTTCAAAAGTTTGTGTTTTGTAAAGTGGCATGAGGTTATAGTACAAATTGAATATGTGCAATACTTTAAAGGAACATGTTGGAAGGTTTGTGACAAAAATATAAGTTGAAGTCTGCTGCCTGTACCAGTGGAGGAGGGGTAGATAATTTTTGGCACCAATGGTAGTTTGCATAGTTTTGTAATCATCGAGATGTTGGAAGTGTCACATGCAACTAAACAACCTATTTTGCTTGATCTTTTCAGTTTGTGATCAAGAATGGAGCAGTGAGGCTCTGTGGTGCACAGCAATAGAATTCTAATTTGTAGACACTGGAGAATTTTCAGATTTAACTGTGCAGTTTGTAAGGGTGCAGAATAAGAATTGAGGTGGATCATTTTGGTGAAAGAGAAAAAAATGTACTAAGTGTATCTTTATTTAAGTGTATGCTTATTAAGACAAGCTTATTTGGGTGCTTGGTTTTAACCTGCAGTTTCGGAGCCAAGTGCAGATTACGATTAAATATGTTTGGGGGCTATGGAATAAAGACATGAATATTTAGTAATCGAGTGCAAATTCAAGGCAATTTTTCTTGGACTTCACCTCGAACTGAAGATGTGGAGTGGACTGGTGCATATCAGCATGTTATCAGCATCCTAGAAACAGTGTAAGTGGTCCTTTTGTAGAAGGTACAGCTGAAGAGGGTTGTTCATCCTCAAATGGGAAGGGAACGACCTGGGGCACCTAAAGAGATAGATGAGAGAATACATTATGAGGAGGTCTCAGCCATCTTTCCCCGGGTGCAATTAGTCTTTGAGACATACAACTAGGCAACAGGCCCCTTGGCCCAACTTGCCCATGACGACCAAGATGCTGTATCTACACTG